>NC_058082.1:196130682-196808049 GCF_014858855.1 Bufo gargarizans
GTGCTCCTGCGGTTGTTATGTGACTGAGCCCCTTTTTTGGTTTCCCTTGTAGTTTGTAATTGAGGTGTGGCTGCCTCCTCAGTCTCACATTTCTGACCACCCTGTCTGCCCCATTGGCTGATTTTAATTAGTGTCAGTTCATAGTCAGGCCTGCTCCACTTCATTCACTGAAGCCACAGCACCAGGACTCCCACTGCGGTCCTTGGTGGCTTTTAGGCGCCGGTGGTGTTGTGGAGTGGGCCTGCTGTGTAGCCTGCATTCCCTGAAGTGGATGGTAGCCGTCATGGCACCCAACAGGTAGGTTACAATGCAGGTACGTGGAACCTACACTCCCTGAAGTGTACGGTAGCCGTTTTGGCACCTAACAGGTAGAATTTAGCGTAGGAACCCGTCTAACAGAGAACGCCTTGACGCTTGGCAGACGGGCTCAAATAATTTTGTACAAAATAATTTGCCAAGTATCTCGCACTTATAGTGTAGCACTTGTTATTTCCATGCAATTTTTGTACTTTATATTGCAGTGCATTGTCACATTGCATGTCTGTCTTTCATGTTATTTCCTTGCCCCAGCAATGTGCTCCTGCGGTTGTTATGTGACTGAGCCCCTTTTTTGGTTTCCCTTGTAGTTTGTAATTGAGGTGTGGCTGCCTCCTCAGTCTCACATTTCTGACCACCCTGTCTGCCCCATTGGCTGATTTTAATTAGTGTCAGTTCATAGTCAGGCCTGCTCCACTTCATTCACTGAAGCCACAGCACCAGGACTCCCACTGCGGTCCTTGGTGGCTTTTAGGCGCCGGTGGTGTTGTGGAGTGGGCCTGCTGTGTAGCCTGCATTCCCTGAAGTGGATGGTAGCCGTCATGGCACCCAACAGGTAGGTTACAATGCAGGTACGTGGAACCTACACTCCCTGAAGTGTACGGTAGCCGTTTTGGCACCTAACAGGTAGAATTTAGCGTAGGAACCCGTCTAACAGAGAACGCCTTGACGCTTGGCAGACGGGCTCAAATAATTTTGTACAAAATAATTTGCCAAGTATCTCGCACTTATAGTGTAGCACTTGTTATTTCCATGCAATTTTTGTACTTTATATTGCAGTGCATTGTCACATTGCATGTCTGTCTTTCATGTTATTTCCTTGCCCCAGCAATGTGCTCCTGCGGTTGTTATGTGACTGAGCCCCTTTTTTGGTTTCCCTTGTAGTTTGTAATTGAGGTGTGGCTGCCTCCTCAGTCTCACATTTCTGACCACCCTGTCTGCCCCATTGGCTGATTTTAATTAGTGTCAGTTCATAGTCAGGCCTGCTCCACTTCATTCACTGAAGCCACAGCACCAGGACTCCCACTGCGGTCCTTGGTGGCTTTTAGGCGCCGGTGGTGTTGTGGAGTGGGCCTGCTGTGTAGCCTGCATTCCCTGAAGTGGATGGTAGCCGTCATGGCACCCAACAGGTAGGTTACAATGCAGGTACGTGGAACCTACACTCCCTGAAGTGTACGGTAGCCGTTTTGGCACCTAACAGGTAGAATTTAGCGTAGGAACCCGTCTAACAGAGAACGCCTTGACGCTTGGCAGACGGGCTCAAATAATTTTGTACAAAATAATTTGCCAAGTATCTCGCACTTATAGTGTAGCACTTGTTATTTCCATGCAATTTTTGTACTTTATATTGCAGTGCATTGTCACATTGCATGTCTGTCTTTCAAAGGAGCAATACATGCAAGACAGCCCAGGAATCTCACAGAACTGGAAGACATTTGCAAGGAAGAATGGATGACAATCCCTCAAACAAGAATTAAAAGCATTTACAAACTGTGATACTTACCAAAGAGGGTGCTACTAGGTAATACCCATTTAGGATGCCAAATATTTTCCTTTGGACCCATTTCCTTTTTTGCAATTTTAAAAATGGAAAAGATGGGAAAAAAAATTTCTTTAAAATATAAAGGGAATGTGTCAGTATCAGTAATTTTGACATGGGGGGGGCAAACATTTGCATGTCATTATATGTTTTCAAGTTTTCTGCTTGCTCTCAGTGGATGAAAATAGTGGATGCGCTGGTAACCAGTCTAAGACCTAAACCTAGCCATGAATGGTATCCCGATTGCTAAACCCAACAGACACTATTATATACAACACCTACATGTGGAAAAACAGAGTTCTTTATGTCCTTAATCATAATCCACTTCTTTTTTTTTTTTTTTTACCAAAGCTGAGTCAATCACTTCACATTATGCAGTTTCACATGACTGCTGCTTAAGAGTTGTATTTTGCTACATTCTGTATTTTGCATTAGACATCCAAGTCCTTACTTATTCCTCTTACAGCTCTATTATTTTCTGTACCTACTTCTTTCTCACCAATGAGTCAACCAAAATGTATGTGTGTCCCATTATATCTGATGCTTGTCCTGTCTACTCTACCATTTATTACTTACTAATAACCTACAAAAATCTAATTTCAAATGTTCACAGTAGCATTTAAAGTGTTTAGCAACCTACCTACACCTTCTACTCCTTCCATCAAGAACTCATCAATGCAAATCATTACCCTAAAATATTAAACACTTTCCCATTCTTTGAGCATTCAAAGTGCAACATTAAACACACTTTTTCAGACAAGCAATATAAAATTATATGGAGAAGCACAGCCAAAAGCCTCAAGAAAATCGAGAATAAGTCTCAAAGGTTGGATCTAAACATTCTCCAGTAAATTTAAAAAAATGTAACACTACAGCTGAACATTGGGTAAATGAACAACTTTTTTCTGAAGATATTTTGGAGTACTGATATTTCTATTTTTTTTTTATCTTCACACAAGCATACTGTATATAACAAAAATTAGCTTTCACTTGATCACAATCTAAAATATGGTTTTGTAGGATAAATATTACAATCATATACATACACACTAGTTTTATCCATGGTTTGTAAAAAGGGAACAAGAATGATACAGGACCCTCTGCTGCTGGCCTTTCAAGCATATACATGAGTGGGGTTTTGAACCACTCCTTTGTTCTGCAAGGAAATGAGGTTATGTACTTTCTAAGTATTCGTGAACCAATAACAATGAGATCAGTTGGTAATGTTTATCAGTTGGCTGCATTACTATTTCAATCATAATGGGGTTGTGGTCTTTGTCACTGGCTGTGATTATTTGACTATATGTTTCATATGCAGTCATATCAGTCATATAAGCAGTGTAGCACTTGTCATTGCAAACTCAGAAATTAGTGTATAAGACCTTAATGTATTGAGGACCTTTCAACATTTAAAGGAAATGTGTCACCAAAAACATATTCTTTTTTATAATCTGTTTTTATTTTCTGATTGTGGACTTCTTTATTCTATTTCTGAACATGATTATGGGGATGCCATCTTGCCTGAGCTGTTCTTAACAGCATCTAGAAAGCATTAAGAAAATTGCTTTACAGAAACAACATGGGCCATAGACATGCTAGGCATGCTCTGTGACCTGTGCAGAGGTCATTATTAATGTTGAGTAAATCGAAGCATCCAAAGTGGAATTGGATCCGAAGTTTTGGAAAAATTTGATTTGCAACAAATCTGAATTGACTCCATTTTCATGGTAACAAATCGTTCTTTTCCCTAAAATGCCGGCTACACGTGTTACAAAGTAAAGATAAGAAGTTTGAGAATGCAATATTACCCAGAATGCCACACAGCCAGCCAATCAGCAGATGGCCATCCCCTGTGATGTCACAGCCCTTTAAAAGCCTCATCCCATGCATTCTCCGCCATTTCACTGTGATCTGATCATAGGTGACAAGTAGTATATTGTAGTAGTAGTATATAGTGGAATATTGGATAGGGAGACTGCAGGGAGAGTGTAGGGAGATTGTAAGGTAACCATAGGGAGAGCATAGGGAGACTGCAGGGACAGTGCATGCTCTGTAATCTGAAGCAGAAGGGATCCATTGGAGACAGCCCACTTTGCATCAATCCCTGTGTATGGCACAAAGCTATCTAATTAAATGTTGTCCACCTTGTTTAATAGATAAGCAATTCCATTAGGCCTTGATTCTCAAATTGGGGTGAATAAGTTGTGCAATTTAACTGTTATTGGAGTGTCCACCTTTCTCATTTAACTGTTATTGGGGTGTCCACTTTTTTAATAGATACACAAATCCATTAGGCCTTGATTCTCAAATTGGGGTGAATAAGCTTTTTTTTTACTGTTATTGAGGTATCCACTTTGTTTAATAGATAAGCAATTCCATTAGGCCTTGATTCTCAAATTGGAGTGAATAAGCTATTTTTACTGTTATTGGAGTGTCCACTTTGTTTAATAGATAAGCAATTCCATTAGGCATTGATTCTCAAATTGGGGTGAATAAGCTTTCTTATTTAACTGCTATTGGGCTGTCCATCTTGTTGAATTGATAAGCAATTCCATTAAGCCTTGATTTTTAAATTGGTATGAATAAGCTATTTTTATTGTTATTGGGGTGTCCACCTTGTTAAATAGATAAGTAATTCTATTGCACATTGATTCTTAAATTTCAGTAAATAATATTTCTCATTTAACTGTTATTGAGTGTTCACCTTGTTTCATAGATGAGCAATTCTATTAGGCCTTGATTTTCAAACTGGGGTGAATAAGCTGTCTATTTTTATATTTATTGGGGTGCCCATCTTGTTTAATGGATAAGCAATTCTATTACTCCATGATTCTCAAATTGGGTAAATAAGCTGTCTAATTTAACTATTATTGAGGTGCCCACATTGTTTCATAGATAAGCAATTCCATTAGGCCATGATTCTTAAATTGGGGTGAATAAGCTGTCTAATGCCACTGTTATTGGGGTATCCACATTGACATTTAATAACGTATTTTGCATACAGTATATCGTTATTTTTACTTTGCAGTATGTCCAACAAATAGGGGGCAGGGCCCTCCAATGGAACGGGTACTTTCAAAAATGTTGCTGTAGCCAGCAGAGGTAGCAGCAGAAGAAAAAGGGGGGGGGGGGGGTAGCAGCAGCCACAGCAACCGGCAAGAGCTGCCATTGTCATCCAATGGTCATGTTTTGATGACCAATCCTGCTGTTATAGAATGATCTTCAACATCATCTCAACTGACATCAGACACCCACAGGGAGAAGTCGGTGGGTTCCTCTGACACCACATATGTTGGCATGGCCCAGGAACAATCTATGTGTCCTCATCTGTCCTGAACTTGCCTCTTTCCTTTGCTGCTCCTTCTGCCAGGTAAGTGACGTATACTGCCGGCTTTGCTCCGATTTTAAGAGAGGAAGATATTATTGAGGGCAGTCGAGAGTTACTGCCCAGCCCAAATTTGGAGGAGAGGTCCGCTGCTTACTCCTGTAGGCATGCCGTCACCTGGGAGCAGGTGTTGCGAGCGGTCAGGGACGTGGCCATGAGGCTGGTGAGGGTGACATAAGTGACGAGCAGACAGTAGTGGATGATGATGTAGCTGATCATATGTGGGACCTGCGTGAAGGGGGTGCTTCATCGTCATCATCATCATCATCAGAGGGTGAGGGTGGCAGCTTGCTCGTGAGCCAGTGGCAGCGTGGCAGCATCTGGGTGAGCCAGTAGGGTGCAAGCATGGTTGTGAGCCAGCAAGGTGGCAGCAATGTGAAATCAGGAGTTAAACGTGCCTAGGGTAGACCATCTGTATGGAAACAACTAGCAGTGCACAGTCCCATAGAGGCAACGGCAGGCAGTCATCACGCAGTGGTGGGGGAAAAAATGCCATACTCACTGGTGTGGGTATTTTTCAGCAAGTCACCGGAAGAAGTCAGCATGGTCATATGTAGGATCTGTGGGCAGAAGGTGAAGCAAAGCCACATGAAGCCAATATTGGCACCATGGCCCTGCGTCAACACATGGAGCGTAACCATAAAGTGGCCTGGGCGCTAATGTAGTGATACAGCCTGACACATCTCCCAGTGGCCCACACCCCTTCTCCAGCTGACAGGGTTCCACCACTCCAGCAGCTGTGTTTCCTTCCCATCGTCTCCTAATCCTGATGCTCATCCTACTTTTACTGTACTCCTCGTGACACGTTTCACCAGCAATTGGTCACCGAGCCGATTGCAAAAGGACAACAGTATGCATGCACTCATCCAATAGCACAGAAGCTGAACTTGCTCCTGGCCAATTTGACAGTACTACAGTCCCTCCCTGTTTATGTGGTTGACTGTGCACATTTCAGAGAACTGATAGCTTGTGCCGAGCTAAGGTGGAGAGTCCCAAACTATCACTACTTCTCTAAAAAATCAGTACCAACCCTGCACACTTATGTACAGCAGAAGGTGGGCCAGTCCTTGAGCCTGTCAGTGTCTGGTACAGTACATGGCTGCGCCGATGTGTGGAGCTATAACTATGGTCAACAGGCAAGATCAACCTGCGGCCCTCTAGCTGTTGTAAAACTACAACTCCCAGCATGCCTGAACAGCCTATAACTATCAGCCTACAGCAGAGCATTGTGGGAGTTGTAGTTTTACAACAGCTGGAGGGACTCAGGTTGAGCATGCCTGGTCAAGAACAAAATATGTCCTTTATGGCCCACTGGGTAAATGTGGTTGTCCCTCAGGTACACCAGAAAATTGACCAGGAGATAGCAATGCTGCCTCCGCGTTCTCCTGCTTTTATTCCGTCACCAATGTCATCCTCAGCTTCCTAATCCTGCACCTTGTCTTCAGCTTCCACTGTAGGCACAGTTCCGTGTGTTCCACCAGCATACCACCTATGCAGAGCATGGCGGTGTCACGCTGTTCTGACCAGCCTGGGCAACCGCAGTCACACCGGGGAGGAACTGCTCCGTGTCCTTAATCAAGAAATCAAATCCTGGCTGTCTCCTCACCAACTGAAGATCGGAACCATGGTCACTAATAATGAGAAGAACATTCTGTCAGCACTACGTGAAGGAAGTCTTCCACCCAACTACAAGATGTCTTGAAAATGGCTAGTATACAGTGCATGCACTTTAGCCACTCTTACACTGCAGAACATGCCCACCTTGAGCTGCAAAGGCAGAATAGTGTTCTCCAACATCGCCTTATATGCAATGTTTCCACACATAAGCAGAGGAAGACCATAAAGGATTTGTTTCTAGGGTCATTCGCCTATGAAACATTGATTTTAGCCAGTGGCAGCTCATGCGTGACACCTGCCGCTTGCTCAGGCCCTTTGAGGAGGCCACTTTATTTGTCAGCAGAAACAAAGAGGAATAGAGCTCGTAGTACCAAAAAATATATACATTTTATTAAAGCATGATAAAATGACAACAATAGAAAAAAACGAGTACATATGATGCCGTTAGACAAAATAATAGGAGCGGAGAACAAAAAAGAGCGCCACTCCGGGAAGGAAAGCACACGAATGAAAGAATACACAAGTAAATGGAATATAACATGTGAAAAGAAAATGCTGGGTACAGTGCCCAACCCATGCAATGAATAAATAATGAAACCAGTGAGTGCCAGGTGACAGCAAAGGTCAACGCATATACCCCCAATGGCATAACAAATATGCGAGCGTAAGTAAAGATGGAAGTATGTTGCATAAAGTAGACCAAGTGTAAATAAACAACAAGATCATATGGCCAGAGGGGGGGCAGGAGGAGACCGGAGCTCACTTAAGACAGAACGTGTGCAAAGAGACCCAGGGTGGCGCTACCCTAACGTGCGTTTCGGCATGCCTTTGTCAGGGGGTAGCGCCATCACTGTGAATCGAGTATAAAAAGTCTCTCTCAGCCAATAGGAATGAATGTTTGCTCGTCCCCAAGTGCGTATGTTGATCAGGCGCGCGAAAGAACCAGGTGAACCGCATCCAGTCATCCCACAGCCGGCGTCCCGCCGGCACGCCCACACCACGTGACGAATCACACTTTATTTGTCAGTTGCCAGGACTACGGAATGAAGGAAGTCATTCCCCTCCTTCATATCCTGGAACAGATGCTGATAAATCTAACTGGCCAGGTGACAGGAGACACGGCGCCTATATTTCACAGCCACGTTTGCCCTGTGGGGGCTGAACTGGCAGAAGATAAGGATGAGGAGGAGAACATTAATGCCCAGGAAATGTATACAGAAATAGGTGGTTTATCTGCACAAGCATCAGGAGAGGAGCAGGAGGAGCATGAGTAAATAGATGGCAATGAGTAAGACTGTGGCAGTATACAGTGGAGCGTGTAATGACATCCACGTTATCACCATTCGGCAGAGGGATGACTACTGGCTCGTCACAGTGTTAGACCCTCACTACCGGGCCTTTTTTATATCTGCTGAGAGGTATGATAAAGTTAACTACTATCGAGACATCCTATGTAGTTGGTTAGTTGCTGCTTCACAAAGGTCTGTCTGGGGAGACTCTCTGTGCACCATTGCCCCCATCCTCATGAAGGTCTGACTGGGGGGACTCTCTGCGCTCACATTCCACTGCCATGACTGCTGGAGGGAGGGGTGCAGCAGCAGTACCAGCTCGTCAGAAGTAACTTGAGTCTCGATTTACTGATGAGTATGTTTTTCACCCGCCAGCTGAAGAAACCACCCAGCAGCAGCAGGACATGGAGCAGAACCTGAACCAGCAGGTGGTGGCATAGTTGGACTGCACCCTATCACCCCACATCCAAATCCTCTGGATTACTGGGCAGCCAAACTTGGATTGAGGCCGCAATTGGATGAGTTTGCCAAGCTATCCTACCCGGCCAGTAGTGTGGCATCAGTGTAGGTGTTTAGTGTGGTGGGGGTTCAGTTACCCCAAAGAGAACTCGACTTTTAACACAAAATGTAGAGACACTTAGCTTTATAAAGATGAATCAGGTGTGGGTCAGCCAGTATTTCCACACATTGGTGCCTGATGCATCAGACTAGATGATTCTGGCAGTAATGTTCTGACTGTAGTGTGTTGAAACACCAGAACATTGCGAAAAATGGTCCATTACTTCTGGCCACATGCTTCAGCCACTATTTTGATGCTGCCACCCACCTGATGCCACACGCCATCTTCTCCTACTGCCACCATCTTGTGCTGTTATTGCCACTGCTGTTGCCCCCTAATTACCCCACTCTGTGAGTGGCACATTATGTTGACTCTTCATGCTGTTGCCACCCTCAATACCCTGATACTGGGCCACTAAGTTTAATTCTTCTCACTGTTGCCACCCTCCCCACTCTGTGACTGAGCCACGACATTGACTTCTCCTGCTGTCGCCACCCTCAATACTCTAATACTGGGCCACTATGTTGACTCCTCCTGCCTTCCTCACCACTCTGTGACTAGGACAGTATGTTGACTCCTCTCGCTGTTGCCATCCTCTGTTGGCCTTGTTGACATCACTGTTTATTTTACCCTGCTTCTAATCTGTCAGCAGAACTAAAAAAAACGAAAAACAATGGAGCATGTCTTTGAGGAATCCATATGTCCTTTATGATGTAGCAGGCTGGTTTTAAATCTGTAAGGAAACAGATGGGCGCACCATAGGGTAATTCTGTGGGTGTATAGTGGTAAACAGAGAGAATTGGCAAGGCTCACCTTGTGTGGTTGTGCAGATGAAGGCACAACACTATTGTAGGTATTTTCAAACAAGCATGGACGTCTGGATATGGCGGTCTGCAGCCTCGGGACCACGAGGGATCTTCAAAAGGAGAAGCCTGGAGCCCCCAAGAAGATAGTAGTGCAAGAAATCAAAACACGTCCCACGGCGCAAAATACCGTCAGCCAGTCAGCCAGTGGCCCTGGTGACTGGCTGACGGTATTTCGCGCCGTGGGACGTGTTTTGTTTTCTTGCATACGTCCTTTATGACACAGTCAGTATTTTGTATCGGGATTTGATCATGATTTGGAAACCAAAAGCAGGAGTGGGTCCAAAACACAGAAGACATGCAAATATTGCCTTCACATGTCATCTCTGTTTTGGACCCACTGCTGTTTTTGCCTTACCAATACTGATCAAATCCTGATGAAAAAAATGACCAACTACTGTGATAGAGGCCATTAATGTATTGCATGAAGGACTTCTTTTCCATCTGAATAAAAACCGATTTCAGAGGCATGGGCCAAAACTCATGCAAAATGAGCATGAGGCCTCTATCACATGATCAGTATTTTGCATCAGTATTTGATAATTTCTTCAGGAATAAAAATCCAGCACATGCACTATGGATAAAATCCAGCCTTTATATTGTGATTCTTTTAAAACTTCCATGAACTGATCGGAGCGCTTTGTGGTCTACTCTGTTTTGGACCCACTCCTGTTTTTGCCTTATCAATACTGATCAATTTCTGACCAAATACTGACTGTGTGAAGGTGGATGCTCAAAAGACAGGAATCAGGGATTTTTTGGGTTGTTCTTCTGATGGATTAGAAGAAGGGAAAAATAAACTTTGACGTCAACACAAACTTACACCTGACACCCTCCCCACTCTATCATGGGTCCATTACTTCTATCACTGGCTAAAAGAACAGGTTATCTAACAATCTATGTGGAATCAACACAGCTATTTCATTCTATAGTAGAATCTTGATCCACCTGCATGGTTAAGTACATTATACCTGACGCTAAAATTGACCTGTAAGGTTCACACTTCAGTTATTTGGTCAGTTAATTCCAGCAGTTACTGTATGGTGAGCCAATCTTACTCTCATGTAAGGTATCATGAAAAGATCTGCACCTGTTCTGTGTTTTTGACCCGTAACTGACCAAATAAGTGGTGTGAACTGAGCCTAATAGTGACGCCTGTCACCTGCCTGTCATACTGATGCACAGTAACTAATTCACTACCAGAAAGGACTAGTTATGCATGTTGTTGCAATGCACACCGATATACACTCTGATTTAATTAATTTGGAAGTAAGCAATTTTTTCTGAAAAATTCAGTGAAGAGTCCGAATTGAATTTTTGAAAAGTTTACTCATCTCTAGTCATTGTACAAGGAAATAATAGCTACGCTTTGACAATCACCTATTTTGAATGGTGAATCCTGTCTTAGCTATGCACAGAGGTGGTATCATTACAGGCAGGATTAGAATGACAGATAAGCAAGTAACTGCAGTAAAGGGATCTGTATAGACCAGGGATGCTCAACCTGCGGCCCTCTAGCTGTTGTAAAACTACAACTCCCATCATGATCTTCTGTAGGATGATAGCTGTAGGCTGTCAGGGAATGATGGGAGTTGTAGTTTTACAACAGATAGAGGGCCGCAGGTTGAGCATGCCTGGTATAGACCAAGAAATGGCACATATTATTAGGTTTAGTGGTCAGTGTGAAAACTGCGGAATTGTAAGTTTTTTTGTCTAAATATGTATATTGATATGGAAAATTAGAAATAACATCACCAAAAATTCTTAAAAAAATGTGATTAAGCAATAGGTCACTTTCTGATAACACATTCCCTTTAACATATTTTGAATTTTCAACATCCTAATGGATCTTATGAAATGTAATCAAAGAGCTTTTTTGTTCCTCAAGTTTCTTGGGAGTCTTATTTTTTCTTTAAGGGGTTAACAATGATTAATGTAAAAAATGAAAATCAGACATCATACAATACATGGCAATCTTTTTCTAACAGCTAAAACCAGCCCTGTAACACACATCAATCCAGAGATCTCCCTATTTATTTTCTTCAATTGCTCTGCTAGATTTTCTTCAGACTGGCAGCTCAGGGGGCATATCTTTTATCAGGGAGTGTGTCCTTTGTGCTGCGGCTCTCTCCCTGTAACTGTCACAGCAGTGGATATGACTGGTGGTATTTAAGTATGAAACTGAGTAAATGTGACCATGTGCTCAGTAGGTGGACATGCACAATAGGATTAAACATCAGGGGTCACCATTGTAATGAAGGGATGAGAATGTCTCACAACTGAAACATTTTTGTAACATTGTGTAAATTAGAAAAGCAATTAGTTTTTCATGCTGAATTATATAAAAATTACAATTACATTTATTGGTTTCACAACCCCTTAAATGTTTTTTCTGAGCCTTTCTTTCTATTATTATATTTATAGTTCTCTTAATTATACTCCTTTGAATTTGCTTATTCATGTGGCAACTTTTTCTTTTGCTAGTGAACACTCAATCATGTTCACTGATCTGAGGCCTTTGAATTCCATGCAATAACGTCTTTAGTTAAAATTGATAATAAAGGAGTTACATGAGATTTTACATAGTTAATACGGTTGAAAAAATCCATCAAGTTCGACCAAGGGATAGGTGGCGATGTGAATCCCAGAAGGAAATGAGATTCAGATTTCTACAAGTTTTTAATAAGCATTAATGTTGTTTACTTTTAAGAATTCATCTAGACCCTTTTTAACCCCTTAAGGACCGGGCTCATTTTCACCTTCAGGACAAGGCCATTTTTTGCAAATCTGATCAGTGTCACTTTATGTGATGATAACTTTAAAACGCTTTGACTTATCCAGGCCATTCTGAGATTGTTTTTTCATCACATATTGTACTTCATGGCACTGGTAAAATGGAGTAAAAAAAATAATTTTTATTTATAAAAAAAATACCAAATTTGCCCAAAAATTAGAAAAATTTGCAAGTTTCCAAGTTTCAATTTCTCTACTTCTATAATACATATTAATACCTACAAAAATAGTTATTACTTTACATTTCCCATATGTCTACTTCATGTTAGCATCATTTTGGGAATGACATTTTATTTTTGGGGGAACGTTACAAGGCTTAGAAGTTTAGAAGTAAATCTTGAAATTTCTCAAACATTTTCAAAAACCAACTTTTTAAGGACCAGTTCAGGTCTGAAGTCACTTTGTGAAGCTTACATAATAGAAACCACCCAAAAATGACCCCATTCTAGAAACTACACCCCTGAAGGTATTCAAAACTGATTTTACAAACGTCGTTTACTCTTTAGGTGTTCCACAAGAATTAATGGAAAATGGAGATACAATTTCAAAATTTCACTTTTTTGACAGATTTTCTATTTTAATATTTTTTTTCCAGTTACAAAGCAAGGGTTAACAGCCAAACAAAACTCAATATTTATGGCCCTGATATTGTAGTTTACAGAAACACCCCATATGTGGTCCTAAACTGCTGTACGGGCACACAGCAGGGCGCAGAAGGAAAGGAATGCCATACGGTTTTTGGAAGGCCGATTTTGCTAGACAGTTTTTTTTTACACCATGTCCCATTTGAAGCCCCCCTGATGCACCCCTAAAGTGGAAACTTTATAAAAGTGACCCCCGCTAAGAAACTACACCCCTCAAAGTATTTAAAAACGGATTTTACAAACGTCGTTAATACTTTAGGTGTTCCACAAGAATTAATGGAAAATAGAGATACAATTTCCAAATTTCACTTTTTTGGCAGATTTTCCATTTTAATATTTTCTTTCCAGTTACAAAGCAAGGGTTAACAGCCAAACAAAACTCAATATTTATGGCCCCGATTCTATAGTTTACAGAAACACCCCATATGTGGTCGTAAACTGCTGCACGGGCACACGGCATGGCACAGAAGGAAAGGAATGCCATAAGGTTTTTGGAAGGCAAATTTTGCTAGACAGTTTTTTTTTTACACTATGTCCCATTTGAAGCCCCCCTGATGCACCCTTAGAGTATAAACTCCAAAAAAGTGACCCCATCTAAGGAACTACACCGCTCAAGGTATTCAAAACTGATTTTACAAACGTCAATAACCCTTTAGGTGTTCCAAAAAAATTAATGTAAAATAGAGATACAATTTCCAAATTTCACTTTTTTGGCAGATTTTCCATTTTAATATTTTTTTTCCAGTTACAAAGCAAGGGTTAAGGTTATGGTTGGAGTCAGAGAGCCGCGGTGCGGGCAATAATGCATTGGCCCCGAACCGCCGGTTCCCAAGTAACGTTGGAGCTGAGTCCGGATATGAAGTCAGCTCAAAAGACAAAATGGGGGCAGTATTGTGGCATGTGATAATGGCCGCAATCCTCCCTGACTAGGGGCCTAGTATTTGCAGGTGATGAAAAGCCTGACTTACATGTGAAGGCTTTTAAACAGAGCGACATCTCAAACCGAGGCTTGGTTCTCTCGTTGAGACGCGGTGAGCACTGGTGACATCACCGCGTTTGAACGTGCCCGAGACATGCGCAGTTCATTCCGACAGGGTTGCCTGGTGACCGGGACCCGTCTCCGGCAGCTGTCAGTATTGCGGTCCACCAGATAAGCGGCCGCAATGGAAGGACGGTATTTGAGGCATTATAAAATGATAATTTTTAGCTGATGGCATTAAGCAGTTAAAACCATACACTCAGACCAGCCTTTCAGACAGCCCTCTCAACTGATCGTACCAAACTACTTATACCTGCTGAAAAGAAGAATGGGGATCAGAAAATACGCCTCATCACGGCAACCTTACATGGCAAATATATTTGTATTTCGCTAGTAATACACGGCAAACTGGGCTGCAAAATATATCCCTATACTCTGAACGGCAATTAGAACGGCAATTAGGCCCTCATTTTTTTCTATTTTACACAAAAGGCTTTTCAACAGATAAGTGCAACTATGAAAGGCAAATATAGTAGTATTTCGCCACTAATACACGGCAAACTGGGCTGCAAAATATCTCACTGCACCGCTGAACGGCAATTAGGCTAACATTTTTTTAATATTTTTACAGAAAAGGCTTTTTAACATATATGTACAACCTAAACGGCAAATATATATATATATATAAAAAAACAGTAATACACGGCAAACTGGGCTGTAAAATATCTCACTGCACCACTGAACGGCAATTAGGCCCTAATTTTTTTCTATTTTAATACATAGGGCTTTTCAACAGAAAAGTACAACTATGAACGGTGAATATAGTAGTATTGTCACGGCTGGCGGTGGGGAAAACCCCCAGCCGTGCGGTGCCAGGAGAAGGTAGGGTTACCACTTGGCCGGGACCACAGAGTTAGGGAGCAGGTCACCTCCTATAGCGTCCCTAACGCTGACCCTGTCTCCTGTCTGTATGAGCCGACCTTGGTGGTAGGAGGGCTCATACGCCGGAACCTAAAAGTCCCTACAAGCCCTCAAGTCGGCCCTGAACTAGGGGACAGAGTAAGACGACCTGCTCCTCCTAGACACGGAGGAGCAGGAGTCTCAACGGCCAAGCAACACAGGGGGATACAAAAACAGCTATGGCAGTGGCAGGCAAATGGAAACAACTCATCACTCACCTGCCACAGACAACACAACCAGGAACCCATGTGCAGGTGCTGTAAGTACAAGACAACAACGGACACAGCACACACCAGACATCACACAGGAACCAGGGACCATAGGCTGCAATAACACAATCCCATACACACCTAAATAACACCGTGAAACATAGAATTTACTGACAAAGGTTTTATGACCAGAAGGATGGTCCTCACCAGGCAGATGGAGGAGACAGGAGGCTGCTCCAGCCAGCATGGCTGAGAGCAACCTACTGAAGCCTGCAAGAGACTCAGGCTATATAGGCCAAAAGGCCACACCCACCAGTCAACCACACCCAGTGACAACACACACACTGGGAAGGGAGTTAACCCTTCCTACACCACAGAAGGGAAAACACCAACTTAAAGGGGAATAGCACACACACTCACTCACCTGTCACCGCTGGCAACGGCATGCGTGGCCACCGTGTCCTGCAGAACAACCAGCAGGCAGAGACCCTGCCACCACATGCACAACACCAGACGTTGCCGCGGACAACCGCAGGTGAAGGGAGGTGTCCAAGTGCATACAACCTCGTGCACAACAAACAGACCAGGAAGTGCACACAAACACAGACGAAGGACGTGCACACCAAAACACGTTGCCAAGGGCAACCACACGCATGCCTGTTATTCGCGGCAACCGCACCTGAGGCAAACCACTAAGTGCCCCCAGCTGCGGTTGCGACAACACCAGACCGCGGATAACTGCATGCGGCTCCCAAGGAGTCACGACCATGACCAGGGGTCGTGACAAGTATTTTGCCAGTAATACATGGCAAACTGAGCTATAAAATACCTCACTGCTCCGCTGAACGGCAATTAGGCCCTAATTTTATTTCTATCTTTACACAAAATGGTTTTCAACAGATAAGTACAAATATGAACGGCGAAAATATTTGTATTTCGCCACTAATACACAACAAACTGGTCTGTAAAATATCTCACTGCACCGCTGAACGACAATTAGGCCCTAATTTTTCTCAATTTTTACACAAAAAGATTTTCAACAGATATGTACAACTATGAACGGCAAATATATTTGTATTTCACCACTAATACATTGCAAACTGGGCTGTAAAATATCACACTGCACCGCTGAACAGCAATTATGCCCAATTTTTTTTCTATTTTTACACAAAAGGCTGTTCAACAGATAACTACAACTATGAACGGAAAATATGTTTGTATTTTATCAGTAATATATGGCAAACTGCTGAAATAGTATTTTACCAGTAATATATGGCAAACTGCTGAAATTAGGCCCTAATTTTTTTCTGTTTTGCACAAAAGGTAAGTGCAACTATGAAAGGTGAATATAGTTGTTTTTCGCCACTAATACACAGCAAACTGGGCTGTAAAATATCTCACTGCATCGCTAAACAGCAATTAGGCCCAAATTTTGTAAATAATTTTACAGAAAAGGCTTTTCAACATATGTACAACCTTAAACGGCAAATATATTTTTATTTCGCTAGTAATACACAGCAAACTGGGCTGTAAAATATCTCCCTGCACCACTGAACGGCAATTAGAACGGTAATTAGGCCCTAATTTTTTTCTATTTTACACAAAAGGCTTTTCAACAGATAAGTGCAACTATGAAAGGCGAATATAGTTGCATTTTGCCACTAATACACGGAAAACTGGGCTGAAAAATATCTCACTGCACCGCTGAACGGCAATTTGGCTAACAGTTTTTAAATATTTTTACTGAAAAATCTTTTCAACATATATGTACAACCTAATCGGCAAACATATTTTTATTTCACTAGTAATACACGGCAAACTGGGCTGTAAAATACCTCACTGCACTGCTGAATGGCAATTAGGCCCTATTTTTTTTTCTATTTTTACACAAAAAGCATTTCAACAGATAAGTACAAATATGAACGTCGAATATATTTGTATTTCGCCACTTATACATGGCAAACTGGGCTGTAAAATATCATACTGCACCACTGAACAGAAATTAGGCCCAAATTTTTGAAATATTTTTACAGAAAAGGTATTTCAACATATATGTACAACCTTAAACTGCAAATATATATATTTTTTCGCTAGTAATACATGGCAAACTGGGCTGTAAAATATCTCACTGCACCACTGAACGGCAATTAGGCCCTATTTTTTTTCTATTTTTACACAAAGGGCTTTTTAACAGAAAAGTACAACTATGAACGGCTAATATAGTAGTATTTTGCCAGTAATACAAGGCAAACTGAGCTATAAAATACCTCACTTCACCGCTGAACAGCAATTATATTTGTATTTCGCCACTTATACACGGCAAACTGGTCTGTAAAGTAGCTCACTGCACCACTGAACGGCAATTAGGCCCTAATTTTTTTCTATTTTTACACAAAAAGCATTTCAACAGATAAGTACAACTATGAACGGCAAGTATATTCATATTTCGCCACTAATACATTGCAAACTGGGCTGTAAAACATCTCACTGCACTGCTGAACGGCAATTAGGCCCAATTTTTTTTCTATTTTTACACAAAAGGCTGTACAACAGATAACTACAACTATGAACGGCAAATATATTTGTATTTCGCCAGTAATACATGGCAAACTGGGCTGTAAAATATCTCACTGCACCGCTTGACGGCAATTAGGCCCTAATTTTTATTTATTTTTACACAAAAGGCTTTTCAACAGATAAATACAACTATGAACGGCGAATATAGTAGTATTTTGCCATTAATACACAGCAAGTAGGGATATAAAATATCTCACTGCACTTCTGTACGGCAATTAAGACCTATTTTTTTTCTATGTTTACATAAAAGGCTGTTCAACAAATAAGTACAACTATGAACGGCAAATATATTTGTATTTCTCCAGTAACACATGGCAAACTGGGCGTAAAATATCTCACTGCACCGCTATACGGCAATTAGGCTCTAATTTTTTTCTATTTTTACACAAAAGGCTTTTCAACAGATAAGTGCAACTATGAATGGAGAACATGTTTGTATTTCGTCACTAATACACGGCAAACTGGGCTGTAAAATATCTCACTGCACTGCTTAACGGCAATTAGGCCCTAATTTTTATCTATTTTTACACAAAAGGCTTTTCAATTCCACTTTGTCAGCTTCGATTCGCTCATCTCTAGTTGTGACATTTGCTATAATTTACAAAAATGTACAAAATTTTATCACAAACATACACAAAAGAAGATAAAATATTATTTTAACAAAACACAACCCCTCTCTTATTAAATACCCTCCCCATAATCCCTTGGGAACAGAAAAAAAATACCACTATTTTAACTACAGCAGGTTTATATCGCAGATATTTTTTCTGTTATTGTGGTTATATGGGTTATGAAAAAAAAAGTGTCCTGTTATTTATTTGGCATGCACAATATAGATTTTACAAAGATTGAATGTAGATTTAAAAATAAAAATAAGGACCTGTGTATGAATTAAAGGAGCAATGCCATGATGTTTAAAACCCTAAGGCCCCTTTCACACGAGTGAGAATTCCGCATGGGTGCAATGCGTGATGCGAAACCATTGCACCCGCATGGAATCCAAACTCATTTATTTAAATGGGTCTGTGTACATGAGCGATGTTGTTTAGAGATGTTGTTTGTAAATATTCCGTTTTTTATTACGCTCGTGCAAAACGCAGTAAATCGCATTGCACTGTGCGATAAAAACTGAACAACTGAACGCGATCGCAAATAAAACTGAATGGTTTTGTTTGCAAAATCGCACAGTTTTCACTGAATGAATCCACAACACCATCGGACATTTTCCGGACATGCTCGTCTGCAAGGGGTCTAAAGGTGAATATTTAATGTTTTTTTTCTCTTTTGTTTTTTTATAAAAAGTTCACTGTTTTTAGGGTATAATTTGTTGTAGTCACTTAATATAGTTTACGTCCTGGCTCTGTAACATCCTCCTTAGGGTACATTCTCACAACCGTGCCGTGTTTTGCAGTCCACATATTGCAGATCCACAAAACACAGATACTGGCCATGTGTGTTCCGCATTTTGTATAAAAAATGCCTATTCTTGGACATGCTCTATATTTTAGGACATGCTCTATATTTTTTACTGGGCTGCTCAATGGCACTACAGATACGGACAAGACAAATATATTGTGGCCCTATTGAAATGAATGGGTCCGCAGCTGTTCCGCATAATTGCGGAACAGATGCAGACCCATTCATATTGTCATTTGAATGAGCCCTTAGTTTGGACTTTAAACCTGGCAAACAGTCTCTCTTGTCAAACCATCACTTTGACCAGAGAGGAAAGCGAGGTCAATGACTCAATTAGAGCATCACACATTATACTGAGAAGTGCAATGCTCTTCTGTAGACATATTTATATAGGACTATCAGGAGAACAGTACAGCTGTCATATTGTTATCCCAATTCTACAAACCTATCATTATACTAGCAGATTACATCTTTCCTTATCTAAATAGAGATTTTATCTCACTGTGCAACTGATACAGAAGGACAATATTTTATACTGAATTTTTAATTGTATATGGGTATGATGAAACAGAGAGGTTGTGATGCCTTCATGATGCGGTTAGGAACGCATGTGTATGGCTATATGTGGTTAACGCATGCATGATTTTGTTTTTAGGGTGCGTTTTTTTGTCCATGAATGTTTCAACTGTTTTGAATTTTCCTGGTTCTTTAGCATTGATTAAAATCCCATGGTAAAACATATACCATAAGTGGCTACTTAACTGTATGTCTCATGTGTAACATGCGCCTCCCCCTAGGACCCTCAATGTCGTGCGTCCCGGGTGTAGGAATGCCGAGTGGTATACTGCGGCATATCTGTATTATTATGTGTGTCACAGTGCTCCTACCTGAATACCGCTGGACCCCAGGCTTTGGCTCCGAAGCAATAAATAAAGGGGAATAATTGAGGGATTAAGGAAGAACTTGAGATGAAGTTTAATGCCGGCTTTACTTGAATAAACGTTTCTCCAAACAGTTTCAGGCTTTGTCTTGGTTCCAGCAGGCTTTAGCATTAAACTGGCAGGCAAACTTAACTCTGCTATATCTTTCTCTCACCCTGCTGTACTGACAAGCTGACTTGGAAAATTGGTTTCTTCTTTATGCTGCACTTCACTTTTTCTTCAGACTTTTCTTCAGCCAAGGAATAGGTTGGAATCCTGGCAGCTCCATCATGGAGTCTCAACCAGCACAAACCAGAACTTCCCCGCCTCATTCTGGTAGCAAACAGGACTGGCCCACTTCCCACCAAAGGGGGGAGAATAGAAGGGTGAGTTCCATTCTATCTAACTATAGCTTTGCCATGTTTGCTGCCACCTTCTGGTGAACCAGACAGATTACATGAACAGTTACATAAAATAATTATACATGCACAGTGTTGAGGGACCTGGAAATAAATATATAGGTGACATACAGGTTAGACCATAAAAGATAGTAGCAAGGTGCAGAAGTGGTAACACCACTCTGGGGCGTTATATACCCCCTTACTTAAAACCAAGCTGCCCTCAGCTTTTGCTCAGGATGTGCTCTAAGGGTACCCAAGGAAAGTTAGAGTGCTGCATAAGACTATTTACTATTACTGACTGATATAGCAACGGCTACCACTAGGTCTCTGCCCGTATGAGTAGGGTGTCTATTCACAATTTTCACTTTTGGTAATAACCAGAGAACTGGTAACACCACTTTGTGGTATTGCGCATGCAGTCGGCAGCTACAAGCAATAGGACATGTTGGTCTATCAAGTGCCATCATCACAACTTTGAAAGTGCCTCTAGGTCTATCTCAGAAACCTATTTTCCATTGAATTCTATTAGGAAATGAGATGCTGCAGTTCCTAACCACATCATGATCACTACACAACCAAGCCTTGTGGCCGTACTGCTATACTGCCAAAGGAAAAAAAAACATTCTAAAATAATTGTTTTCTATGAATATTGAGTAAAAAAAACCTGTTTCTGAAGTTAGTGTCACTTTAACCCCATTGTGCTGTACATGTATGGTGCTAAAACGATGGGCAAACATGGCACCCACTCGCACGTGCAGCAAGCATCATGGCCGGAGGATCAAACAGCGGAGACCCATGGCTAATGACTGCGGCAGGCAATAATGCCGATCGCGATCATTAAACCTTTAGATGTATCTAAGGTGTGAAAAACCCAGAAGCTTTCAATTTTGGTCCTCTTACTGGCATCCTCTGCGGCCAATGAAGATGCTGGTAATTGGTTTCAATCCTCTGAGCCTCGCTGAAGAGACTCAGGGCATTTAAGCTGCAATTATTATTTTGGCCAGCAGGTGGCCAGCCAACATAAGAAATTAGCAATTTTGAACAATAAATGGATGTAAAAAATCCATGATAGTTAAAAAAAAATTTTTTTTTAAATCACCCCCCTTTCTGTAGAATAAAAAAATAAATACATAAATCACAAAAAATATAAACATCATGGGCATTACTGCGACCTAAAACGCCCATACTATTAAAATGCCATAATGGAAAAAAGGGTCAAAATGACCAATTTGCCATTTCATTGCTTCTCCTACGCAAACAAATGTAATAAAATGTGATCAAAAAGTCACACACACTCCAAAATGGTATCAATAAAAACTACAGATTGTACAGCAAAAAAATGAGCCCCCACACAGCTCAGTAGATATAACTATAAAAAGTTATGGGGTTCAGAATATGGTTGGTGATATAAAAAAATAAATCCTCAGTTAAAAATTTTTTTTAGACTACTTAGACATAAAAACCTATACATATGTGGTATAATTGTAATCATACTGACCCAGATAGTGAATGGCATAGGTCAGTTTTGCTGCAAACGGAATGCCGTGGGAACAAAACCTGTAAAACTGTGGAGGAATTGTGTATTTTTTGTTTTCCAATTCTACCCCATTTGGAATTTTTTCCCACTACATTATATGCTATAGAAAGTACAACTTGTCCTGCAAAAAATAAGCCATCATACAGCTATGTGAACGTAAAAATAAAAAAGTTGTGGCTCATGGAAGATAGGGAAGAAAAATTAAAACACAAAAGCGAAAAAACTTCCGGTATTCTAAGGGTTAAAGATACTCTGCTGTGTTCCTCTCTTCCTGGAAATATATGTAACTGGCACTTTTGTGGAGGCCTATGGTCACAACATTAAGGGGGGATATATAGCTGAAACTGTTGAAGAGACATGTGGCTGGTACAATACTTTGGTGGGAACACTTTATAGGCACTATTTAAATAAAATATGACTGGCACTTTTGCATAGGCCAAGCATTTTTAAGAGATCCAAGCCTCTTCCTTGACAAAGTCTCTATGTTCCTAAGGAAAATAGTGCTGTTCACTATATGTGTTACCAAAGGGCTAGTGGCTAGATGTACTGGCTAGCAGAAGATGGCAGCTAGGGTCAAATATTTTTTATATTTATTTCCATCTAGTTTGAGAACCAACAGTTGACTTTTCTTCTAAATGTGCACTTTTTTTTTGTGATTATATTCTTACTTAATGTTATCATTTTTCATATTAACCCTTCTATAACTAATTGTCAAGCTGTCCATAGAGATAAAGATTTTGCCTCTATTATGTGAATGCTCCGATTTTTGTATTTGCAATTGGAATGTTCATTAGGTAGAAACATTTTCCTCTGAATATTCCTTTGCATATTTGCGAAATATTTAATCATAGCTGTTTTTTTAAACAATAATTAAATTCTACAATCAATAGTTTTACCATAAATGATCCAGAAAAATTATCAACCAGGAATGATAAGTGTTCTGACCACTGGAGCAGATTTCCTTTGGTCAGAAGAACCAAGACAATAAGACATGTATCATAGACAAAACATTAATCTATAAACAGATTTTTCAGCAAAAAAAAAGTATGGAAAAGGTTAAAAGTGGGTAAAAAAAAATAAAAGAAGCAATTCTTAAAAATCCCCTGGCCCTCTCATGGTAGCCCTTATTGGGTCCCTTCCTGTCTCTAATTCTCCTTTCTTAACAACAGGAAATGCCAGGTGATGCCTGCACAGCCAATAACTGGGTGAGATGGATCACTATTGCTGGTGATTGGTTGAGTGGGCATTTTATGACATTTCCTCTGAGTTGAAATGAACCTAGAAAGTAGATACCAGCAGAGACCTGATAAGCATTACAACACGAGTGGCAGATTTCAGGTGCATATTGCTTCTTTTATGTTTTTTCACCCACTCTGAGCCCTCTCATATAATTTTCATCTACTGGACAGCCACTTTATGAATAGACAAATACAGTATGTTCAGGTCAATAATCAATCATGGTTATGTGAGTGGTAGGCTTCATGAAAGCAGGGAAGTTAGTATTATTCCACCTATTTTGCATCTATTCTAGCCAGACAAGCACACTTCTGTAGTCGACGTTCGTATTATATCTTTTGTTTATAGATAGAAGAAATCCTACAATTGTTCGAAGGTTAGGTCTGGTTCTATAGCTTTGTGTTTCCGGTAGGCTGTGAACAGCACCTCCTAAACACTTGACTGTCCAGTCATTTCATTACTTATCTAATCACTTTCTGTCTATAAATGAAGGCTGTGGTTTGTTTATTTACTCTACAAGCACTAGATAAATTGCTTTTACAGCATAATCCAGCACTTGTTCATTAAGTGAGTGCAGCTTTGTGCTTGACAACAGGTTAATGGGCCAAAACAACTTAATTTGAAAAAGTCAACAACATTGGCCCAAGAAACTGTTCTCCAAATCTAACACATTCCACATTCCCATTTCACATCTGGATTTTAAACACACACAAGTTTTCTTTCATATAAAGCTGTTTATTGTTCTACTAGATTGATGCAGTTAATATTGCCTTTCAAGATGACAGATTAGCATCAGTAGTTAATCAGGGTTATTAGCAGATAAATATCTATAATTTAATCACTACAGTAATTTCTTTTCCAATAATACAATTTACAAATGCAAGTGATTAAGTAATTAGCTAGCATCTCTGAACTATACTATTCCTCTGAGCTCTGTTTGTCTGACTTTTCCCAAAGATTTTACACTTTAAGTCACTGTGTTGTTTTTTCAATCTTCTTTTCCTCTTACATGAGATTAATTAGTCCTAGACCTAAATCAAAGCCTTCAATGAACCAGACATCATTCTGCAGTGTTGTTGAATCGCTCTACAATATTTTTCAATGTATTTACTTGAAATATGTCCTCTCCGGGCAAATGAAAGGGAATTTGTCTCATTATAATGAATAATAATGGATATATTAATGCAGTCAGAACAAATGTTACAGGGATCCTTGGAGCTACTGGCAGCCACAATTGTCCATAATTCCATATTTCATGCTGTATTTAGAGCTGCAGCCATTGTCAACTCGCATTTCTTAAATTGCTCAACCATGACCATGAAACCATGAAATCTTGTGTGGTGACATCATCACGCTGGCTGGTGTGGTGGCGTCTTACATCACTGCACAAGAGGTTTCGCACTGTATCTTTAATCAAGATGGGCTCGGCAGCCTGTTCGAGCACAAGTGGATGAGGTGAGTATGTTTTTTCCCTGCCATTTCAGGGAAAATGTATTCATTACCACAAAGTGCAAGAAAATTAAGCTTAATTTTTTCTGTAATTCAGATCGAAGTCAATTCGTTTGATTTTGATTCGCTTAGCACTAATTACTATGATTTTCCATCTGAGAAATGTCATAATTATATTGCAGTTAAGTGCTGGATTATCAGCTTTAATGACCACTTGGTGTGGACCCACTGTGCCAACTAACCGGTTTGTCTTTAGGCTATCCCTAAGCGAATGGTCCTGGTTTTTACCCTTTAACCCATATATACCTGGATCTGGTCATCGCTGTAGAGGACTTACCAGGCTGCTAACTCTTGGAATAGTCCTGGTGTATTTAGCAAAGACACTGCTGTGAAGCACCAAGGGTACAGGCAATACTCATAGTCAGAAACAAGTCAGGGCAGGCACAGTTTGTGCATATATATGAAACATATACGCCCAGTGATTGGCTGTGCAGGCCTCACCTGGCGTTTCCTGTTGTTAAGACAGGAGAATTAGCAATAAGGGTCACCATGAGAGGGCCAGGGGATTTTTAAGTATTGCTTCTTTTTTTTTTTTAACCCACTCCAAACCTTTTCCATACAGTGGAGTATCAGAATTGGCTTAACAGGCAGAGGTTTGGTACATTAGCAGACAGAAACAACTTCACTCGTAAAGCTAGCAAGCTAGGAACCTAATTATCAAAACCGAATTAATAGAATTTTTCTGTATACTGTCTTGCATGTCAAAATTTGATTCCTCTGAAAGCCTGTGTGCATAGATGTGTTTATGGTGTCCTAAGAGACCCTATATTTTCATACTAAGGAGGTAGAAGAGTGCAAGTTATATCTACTTGTTCTTCCTTAAGACTCCTTCACACACACTGTTTTGCACACCAAAAACACTGACAAAAACAATATAGGGATCTTTTATTATGTCCCGTTTGCCAGAAAAAGTTGCAAAACACAGGCTTGCAATGTTTTAAACACCGTTGCAACTAAATTTAAATGCAATTACTGTTTATTTGCTGTCCTAGCCAGTTTGGAGAGGTTGTGGTGTGGGTGGCGCACATATCATACATCTTTTGACGTAAATGATGACTGAATTTCGATCAGATGCATTAACTGCAGGAGGAGGTGTTCATCTAGTCATACATTAAGTGCATGTTCTGTCGCCTCAGGGAGATATCAATACTGGTGGCGTAGCACACTCTAGGTTTGGTAAAACCCCCTTCATATGTAGACTTTGTAATATTTTAATATAGACTTTGAACTTACATCCGACCAGAGTTTTTTTTTTACCTTAAAACAGCACACTGTTAAAAACATAGACAAAAACTCCATGAAACAAAGGAGCAAAAGACTGTGTGTAACCGGTCTAAAGATTTTCAGTTAAAATGAAAATGTATTTTTCCTCTTTCTATATTCAGATCTTTTACACAAATAAAGGTGATTTGATAGCAGAATCATAGCTAGGTGACCACAGACCATTTCTAACATTCAACGTGTGGCATGATAATTTTTTTCTCTTTTTGATTGTACATCATGACTGTTATACATATTTCAGCAATATTTGGCTTAAAAAAGAGGGCAATTATTCCATTAATTTGTAAAATTTCACCACTCCTATAGCAATATGGTTATATGATTCAACAGAAATTTAATTTGACTGATGCAGAGGAAGTCAGAAGTTAGTAATTGATAACTTAGAAAAAAATAAAAAATATTTCCTTGCCATTATTGTGTAAAAGTGTAGAGGTTCTACTATATAGCAGTTGGACCTTTTTTAAATGAAGCATCTTGTGTATCCTTACAAAACCTGGAAAGGAATATCTATAACTTTTGGCTGATATCTTTTAATCTTTCAAACTTCTTAAAATACCTAATTTGTGTTTTAGTAATGTGTGCAAAAAATCTAGAAAAATAATCCTAAATATTACATGCATCTATTACTTTAATGATGTCACATATAGCTTATTGTAGTAGATTAAAGCTACTCAGTTTAGTTTTATCTCTGGCTGCATCTTTTCCTGATTCCGACAATCATCTGTTAGAACATATTTTTCACTGATCAATTTTACATACTAATGATGTTCCATTAGATATGGATGCAAACTAAATGAAAAGAAAATTTCCAACCTGGTTTTCTATTACATGTCATACACTTTCTTCTAATCCTTCCTATTAAACTGCAGACAACTCTTAAAATGTGAGCCTGTGTCTGAAGTTAATGACACTATTACTCAGAAATGTTTTTTCCCTTGCAAGCGAACATTTATATTACATTAACAAAACTCTGGAAACAATTAAAACAGTTTTTTTTTTAGCAGCCAATTGTGTTTAATAGTGAAACTTATTCTGAAATTGTAAATTTTTGACAAATTCTCAGTCTACTTCCTTTTTGTTCCTCTATGAGAGTTAAGCTAATATTGTGCCAATTTCACTCACCTTTCTGTTTATACATTTCATATTTCTGAAAGCATGGCTTTGACGAGTCTCGTAATGATAATTAAAACCAGACATTTTATTTTGAGAAATAACATTATGTTTTCTATTATTGTAGTCAAAATCATCATTGCATTGAATGTCTAGAAATAAACAAAACAATGGCGGATCATGGAGTTTGAGATATTTGTATATAGTCCTGATATGAATACAAAATTTCTGCGTTTATGAATGTGATGACATAAATCCCTTCCAAGTAGTTTCAGGCATTCTTGTAACATATATGCTATACTTGAGACTGACATATACTATTATTTACTGTACATATATCTTAGAAATAGCAAGTTTAAAAACATATATTGCTTAATCTGGTTGTCCAAGTAAATAATAAATTTGGTCCATACCACATAAGGCTTTAAAATAAAATAAAAATTTCTGCCGATCTGGTCCTCTTCCTGCTACCTGTATACAAAGCTGCACCAGGGATGTTCAGGTATGCTGCATATGACTACTGAGGAAAATCACTGTCCTCAGTGATATACAGTACGGCCTGACACTGCTAAAGGCAGTGATTGCCGCATAACTCCTGTGTCGCCGGTGCAGACTTGTATACAAACAGTAGGAGGAAGAGCAGACCGGCAGCGCTGAGAATGGTGGGGGAGAAATAGGGTACTATATAATCCTTTTTATGTTAAAACTTTAGGCATGGGGCAAATTTGTAATTAACTTGGACATACCCTTTACAGAGCAGCAGGACAAAAATGTATAAAGTTGAGGAAAACATTCTGTTGGCTTGAGGAAAATGCATTATAAATGTACAATACAAATTCTGCAATAATGTATTGAGCACATCAGAAACATACATAGTAACATATTAACATATTTTTTTAGGCCAAAAAAAAAGATATCTGTCCATCAAGTTCAGCCTATCCTGCAAGCTGCTCTAGAGGACGGCAAAAAAAAAAAAAACTGTGCAGTAGAAGCCAATTTCCCTCATTTAAGACGAGAAAATCTCTTCTCAATAAAGCAGTCAGAATAACTCCCTGGCTCAACGACCCTTCTCCAGAGATCTAGTAGCTATAACTAGTAATTGTATTGCACTCCAGTAATGTATCCAGGCCCCTCTTGAACATTTTAGTGAATTCACCATCACCACCTTCTGAGACAGAGAGTTCCATATTCTTTCTTCCTTTACCGTAAATAATCTTCTTCTATGTTTGTGTAGAAACTTTCTTTCCTCTAGACGTAGAGGATATCCCCACGTCATAGTCAGAGTCCTAGCAAGTTTCTGGATAAATTCTGGGTCCTTCCAGTCCTGGTCAAGCTCATCCCTTTTTATTCTCTTACCACTTGTGGCTGCTTCACTGTATTTGTTATTGCGGCTCAAGTTGAATCCTCGCTGCAGCTTCCTCCTTCAAGGCTACCTCTATAATCCAGAGTGTCCGGCTCATCGTCTTTGATATTACGATTATCTATGCCAGTCATGAAACCAGTTTATATGGTAAAGGGCAAATAAAATGAAAGTTTCTTTCCTCCTGAACTTAAAAAATTCCCATTGTAAAAAAGTGTAATATACAGTGTAGATATTTCTTCATCTAATAATGGCACCATATAAACATTCCTCAAATTTAAGTGATTATGAATGATCTAAACCAGAGGTTGATAAATACGATGGCCAAAGATCATCAATGTTAGAGAATATTTTCTTTAGTATTAAATAAACTACCTTCACTCCAATATAGAGATTTGTAGTCAATATACCTTATTTCAAAAAAATTTCAACAAGTGTAGATAATAGGGACTGATCTATTCTGCTCCTCTTTGCATAAATAGAGGATTGATTTCCCAATCCTAAAAACAGTCCCTGATCCTAAGTTAAAGGGAATGAGTCACCAGTTGTATGTGCCCGTTAACCCAATGTTTTTTGGTGCTGTTTTCTGAGCGAAATCCGTGCCAAAAATTACTCTAAAAAGTCTCCCATTCCCAATAGTGCAGAAAAAAAGGAAGCAGCATGCTCTAGTTTTGAGTGAGTGGAATCCACACTGATTCTCCCATTGAAATGGGAAGCTGAAAAATTAGAAAGCTATAAAAACAAAAACCACACAAAAATCTGAGCGGAGAACAAGCTGATTTTTTCAATGTATCTTAAAAATCAGTTGTGTGAACATCCCCTAAGAGAAATATAAAACTAGTGACAGATCCCTTTAGCAAAAACTTGATTGATTGTATTGAACAGCTACAGTGCATAATGATGAGTCCTGATATTCACGAGCTTCTGGCTCACCCTGCCCACCTGGTGCTGATTTATATGGAAACAAAACCTGTCATTTAGAGGCCGAGAAGCAGAGAAAGCCAGAAGCTCAGGAATATCAGGACTCATTGATATGCACTTGAGCTGTTAGAACCTAGCGAAATAAAGCTAGTGACATATTCTCTTCAATATCTGTGTCATCCTTCAGTATTTGTGCTTAAATCCTTCAGTATTTGTTCTTATATCAGCTTGTTCTATTACCTAAGCTTTTATAACCAGCACAGACAAGCAAAAAAGTGACAACCTGATATAGTGATTATGTGCAGTAGTGGACATTTACAAGGATTGGGGATCTGTGAGACATAGGGGAGACAGCACTCTCTAGATGGTCATCCAATCTGTGCCATGGGACTAATGCTGAACAGACCCGAATCTTCATTAAGGTTGTGTACGTCTAGCATAGCATTCTGAGTCTGTTGGGAAGCAAGCCTCCTAGATTTAAAACAGAGCATGGCATTTTTCCCAATTGGATAACAAGTAATTGGTAAGTTGCAAGCATTTAAAACTAGGAAATTAATCAGGCAATTGTGTGTCAGTTATCTAATACATTAAAAAGGAACTTTCACTGGTTTAGGACATAACAATTTTAGTACCTGGCAGTGTAAGGAATGAATACTAGATGTCAGGGCACTTTTTTTTTTCAGATGCACAGCTCCATTCCCCCACTGTGCCCTGGTATCTACTAATCATTTGCTACACTCCCAGATGATAATATTATTATGTCTGGACCAGTGAAAGGTCTTCTTTGAGGCAGGTAGATACGGTCAAGAAACTCAGTGATCTAACATATCTGGTCATAACATTATGTGTATATCAAGTACTGAGCTTGATCTATACCTTCAGCAGTAAAGAATGTCACCTATCATTCCTGCCCTCTAATGATAATGAAATAACTCTTCTAACCCCACCCTGTGTACACAAAAAAGTTAAAAAACAACCTACAGTACACAAGATATGTCAGTCTAGTACAGTATTGGATGGTCGTATACAATGGAGGATTATAATGAGGACAACATGGGCGACTGCTCACGGTCCAAGGCTGTGTGGGGTCCATGCCAATTTTCTCTCATTATAAGTCATATCTGCTATGAACTCCCCCATTAAACTACACCCTCTTCATTCAATCTTCAGGCTTCTGATCCACTGGGCACATAGCATGATTAGACATTACTAGCAATTTTAGACTATAAGCAGTAGTAGTGATGATGTCAAAAGCTGCTACCAGCCCTATGGTCCTGATAGATGTCGGGAGATTCCTCCTAGCCTGCCACATGTTAGAGATGCAGGCACTGTAGCTAAGAACTGCTAGCGAAAACTGCTGGCCCTTACCCTCTTCTTCACATAGCTGCTCATATTTAAACAGCCAAAGATACATAGAGCAGTTGTTAAATAAATAAATAATAATTGTGTGCAATCTAGCCAGTGTAAATGGGTATATATGTATACGTATGTGATATGTCAGTATCTGGACTAGAGAAGAGCCAACAGTTCCCATAAGGACTGGGCCCATGGTACCCTTAAAGGGGTTCTCCATGAATTAAGAAAATGAAAATACTTAAATATTAATTTATGATAAATATATTCTCAAATACCTTTTATTAATTATAGTGGCTTGTTTTGTCTGGGGAACGATCATTAGAAGAAATAAAATAGCCGCCCTCCACCACTGTGATAATGTCCTAATCACACAGGAGGACAAGTTACTTTGCAACACTGAGCTAAAGAGCTGCCTCCTCCTCCACCTCTCTGCTCTGAATGTCAGTATACAGCTGATACGATCTTCAGCTTTATCTCTGTAGGAAAGGAGTTCGAATCGTGAGGAAACATGAAATACAAAGGGAAGGGTGTGGATAATGAGCAGCAGCTATTATATGCAGTCTTTATTACCACAGCCCACAGTCTGTCCTGTCTGTCCTGTCTGTCCTGTCTGTACTTCATGTCTCCTCATAAACTCCATTCCTACAGAGATAAAGCTGAAGATCTTATCATCTGTAATCAGGATCATAATCCCTGACAGGTAGAGCAGAGATCGGGGCAGTTCTTTGGCTCAAAGTTCAGAAGTGACTTGTCCTGTGTGATTAGGACTGATTTTGTGTGTACTAACAGGACGGTGGCCATTTTGTTTCCCCTGATGATTGCTTCCTAGATAATATGAGCCATTATAAATAATGAAAGGTATTTGGGAATATATTTATTAGTAATATTGATGTATTTTCATTTTCTTAATTCCTGGAGAACCCCTTTAATCTGCCTCTGGTCATATAAATATAAATAAACACATCCCCAACCACAATGCAAAATGTTTTAAACAATAGAAATATTACATTTTGTTATAATGCATTTTCTTTTTCACATTGGTCATATCTCTAGTAAGAATCAATAGGGAATTTGTTGTATATGTAATAAAAAAAAATTTGTAGACAAATTCTTTAAAAAACTATCAAAAGAAAAAAAACATATTTTAGATTTCAGTTAAGCGATAGTCATAGAAAACAACATTTTGCAAGATACAATGACTAAAAAATAACTAAACAGTGCTGACCTATTTTTCAAGGTGTTTAAAATTCTTCAAATAAATATTATTTTACTGTATTTCTGCTACTTTCTTACGACTTGAGATACACTTCCAGCATTTCTACCATTTGTTCAAAATAGAATACTTCAGTGGGATTATGAATGTGTAGAGGTCATTACACTGGTGTTAGTGGACACTGATTAATGAGGCCATTAGAGCGCAAAACAACCATGAACCACTAAATCAGCATTTTCAGTTGTCTTGTTATCCATAAATGAAATCATCACCTTAACAACTGAACTGTGTGTTACGTTAATTCTCTGTGTCTGGATGGTCCTGCTAACAAAGACAATTTGCTTGAGCATCTTGCTTTCTCTGTCACGGATGATGGAGCTGGCCCATTTTTATCTCTGTCTACTAGAATATGAACAATTAGTTGACTGATCATTATAGTTGTTATTCGCCACTGTAAGATCAAATAAACATGTCTACGAAAAAGCCCTTAAATTGGGATACTTTACCATTTCTTTGAAACCTACAATACAGTGGATTTCACTGTGACAACTACAAAACAATATAGTTGAAAGTGTTGTAGACCATGTTTAATTATGTCCTAGGCTATATAATAAAAATAGAAAATGATGAATATACAATGATAAATAAAAAAATTGCAATATAGAATAACTATTTTAACCCCTTCAGGACAACAGACATTTTTCACCTTCCTGGCAGTGCCTATTTTTGCAAATCTGATTTATATGGAAATAACTGGAATGCTTTTACTTATCCAAGCGATTCAGAGACTGTTTTCTCGTTATGCAATGTACTTTATGTTAAAGGTAAATTTGAGTCGTGATGTTTTACCATTATTTATAAAAAAAATAAAAAATGTATGAAAAACTATTTTCAAAATTGGAATTTCTCTGCTTTTAAGATGTATAGTGATACCTCATAAAGTAGTTATTAATTAACATTCACCATGTGTCTACTTTATGCTTGTGAATGTCATTTTATTTTTAGGACGTTAGAAGGCTTAGATTTTTAGAAAAAAATATTCCAAATTTTAAGGAAATTTCCAAAATTCACCTTTTAGGGCCAATTGAGTTTTGAAGTAACTTTGTGGGACTTATGTAGTAGAAACCACCCATAAATGACCCCGTTTTAGAAACTACACCCCTCACATTATTCGAAAGTGATTTAAAAAAAGTTGTTGACCCTTTATATGTTTCACTAAAGTGTCAAAACTTCAACATTTCCATTTTTTTTACATTAAAATCTCATTTTTTCCTGTAAGGCAGAAAGGGTTAACAGCCAAACAAACCTCGATATTTCTTACCCTGATTCTGCAATTTTACAGAAACTTCACATATGTGCTCATAAACTGCTGTATGGGCACACGGCAGGGCTCAGAAGGAAACCAGAGCCATATAGCTTTTGGAAGGCAGATTTTCCTGGCAGTAGTGACCCTATTTTATAAACTTCACCCCTCAAGGAATGTATTGAGTAGTTGTACTGACCACTTTGACCCCACATACTTTTAACAGAATTTAGAAACATTTAGGTGTGAAAATGAAAATTTAAATTTCTTCCAATAAAATGTTGCATAAGCAGGAAGAATTCAGGAAAAATTACGCGTTATCTTTATTCTGCTAGTCAGTAAGATTACAGAGATTCCAATTGCATAGTTTTTTTTATGTTTTACCACTTTTACAAAAAGCACTTTTGAAAAAAAATCCTGTTTTGTGTCACCATTTTCAGATTTTTAGATTTTTTTCTATTTTTCTGACAATCGTCTTGTGTGAGGGCTCATTTTTTTGTGGGATCAGTTGATGTTTTCATTGGTACCATTTTGATGTACATAGTACTTTTCGACTGCTTGCTATTATGCTTTTTGTAAGCAGGTGACAAAAATGTTATTTTTTTTTTTTTTTTACAGCACTCACCTGAAGGGGTAGAACATCAGATATTTTTATAGAGCGGTTCATTACAGATACAGCAATACCTAATACAGTATGTCTATTATAAGTAAATATAAATAATATATATTTTTTAAAAATTTGCTTTTGTGTTGCCATTTTCTGAGAGACATTTTTTATTTTTCTGTCAATCATCTTGTGTGGGGGCTAATCAAGTTTTCATTGGCACCGTTTTTGGAATACATAGTACTTTTAAACTGCGCAACATTATGCTTTTTGTAAGGCAAGGTGACAAAAAAAGGCTATTTTGACATTGTTTTTAAAACATTTTTTTACATCATTAAATGTTTATAGAGCAGATCATTATGGATGCAGCGATACCTAATATTTCATTTTTTTTCAATCTTAGGGCTCTTTCACACCTGCGTTATTATCTTCCGGCATAGAGTTCCATCGCTCTATGCCGGAAGAATCCTGATCAGGATTATCCTAATGCATTCTGAATGGAGTGAAATACGTTCAGGATGCATCAGGATGTCTTCAGTTCCGGAACGGAACATTTTTTGGCCGGAGAAAATAGGCATTGATCCGGATCCGGCCTTAAGCTAAACGTCGTTTCGGCGCATTGCCGGATACGACGTTTAGCTTTTTTAGAGTGGTTACCATGGCTGCCGGGACGCTAAAGTCCTGGCAGCCATGGTAAAGTGGAGCGGGGAGCGGGGAAGCAGCATACTTACCATCCGTGCAGCTCCAGGGGCGCTCCAGAGTGACGTCAGGGCGCCCCAAGCACATGGATCACGTGATCGCATGGCACGTCATCCATGCGCATGGGGCGCTCTGACGTCATTCTGGAGCGCCCCGGGAGCCGCGCGGATGGTAAGTATACCTCTCCCCCGCTCCCCGCTCCTACTATGGCAACCAGGACTTTAATAGCGTCCTGGGTGCCATAGTAACACTGAAAGCATTTTGAAGACGGATCCGTCTTCAAATGCTTTCAGTACACTTGCGTTTTTCCGGATCCGGCGTGTAATTCCGGCAAGTGGAGTACACGCCGGATCCGGACAACGCAAGTGTGAAAGAGGCCTAACACAATAAAAGCATTTTTCAAAATAATCGGCTCTTTTTGTGTTGCCATTTTCTGGGAGAAAAATGTATTTTATTTTTGTGTCAAATAGCTTGTGTAGGGGCTAATTTTTTGGGGGTGATAAGGTGATGTTTTCAGTGGTACCATTGTGGGGTACATTGTACTTTTTGATCACTTGCTACTACTTGCTACTACTTTTTGTAAGGCAAAGTGACCAGAAAAATTGTCACTTTGAAATACCTGAAAATACATTGATGACCTACATAAAGGGGTTGTCTAGGTTCTAGATATTGATGACTTTTCCTCATTATAGGTTATCAATATCAGATTAGTTGGGGTCCAACACCCTCATTGATTAGGTGTTATCAGCAGCAGTCAACACAGGAAGTAACACAGTGGATGGAACCAGAAGCAGACAGCTTTGTCCTCTGTGTAGTGGCCGTGTCAGATTGCTGCAGATCAGCTCCCACTTTAAAGGGTATCCGTCAGCAGATTTGTACCTATGAAACTGGCTGATCTGTTGCAGGTGTGGTTGGCAGCTAAAGGCATCTTTGTTGGTCTCATGCTCATATATGCCCGCATTACCGAGGAAAATTTTGCTTAATATATGCAAATTATCCTCTAGCGGCAACGGAGGACGTTGCCGTTACTCCTAGAGGCTATGCTCTCTCTGCAATGGCCTTGCCCTCTGCACTTTGAGTCACTTTGGAAGAAGTTTGGGCCAGGGGAGATCACATTCACTTTGCTTGGCATGGTCAACCACAGTGCAGAGGATGTGGCAGTTGCTGAGATAGCAGAGCCTCTTGGTGTAATGGCAACACCCCCATTGCTCCTAGAAGCTCATCCTTTTTCCCAGCAATGCGGGAACACATGAACATGGGACCAACACAGATGCCTTCAGCTGCCAAGTGAACATGTAACAGGTCAGCCAGTTTCATATGTACTAATCTGCTGACAGATGCCCTTTAAAGAATAGTCATCATATCTAGACCCCAAAATACCCCTTTAATATATAAAAAGTTTATTGTATAGTGGCTTGTTTTTTTCAAGCAACACCTTGTAGTAGTAAAATCTCACCTGTTCATTACATTAATAAGTTTCCCTCTATAACGTGGGAACATTTTTAACAACAGAACTGACCTCCCCTAACAGGATGAAGTTGTCACAGATGTTAAAATGCCCATTATTACTATATTTATAATTCTTTTAGTAGCAAAATGTGAGAAATTACATGAATCTATGTTATTTCATATTACCCAAAAAATCAGTCTTTAGTTTATATGATGATTTAAAGCAACGGTTATAAGTGAGTCTGCATAGATTAACAGCTTAAGCATACTTTCACTGTTTTATTTTTTCCAACTGTTAACTTTACTGGACTCGCTCAAAAAGATTACATTAAACATTGCCTGGAACTTATTTAATATTGGAACATTCATCTTCTGTAGAGAGCTGTCACATCTTCTACTAAAGCAATAAAACAATACAAGGCCTTGCAATATTAAAAGTGCGGAGGTAGAAGGCATAACAAAAGACGCATTGTTGGAAAGACAAACAGAAAGATGTATGCCTATTGTTATTTTATGCATTAATGAATCTCATAAAAAATTAGTTTAATACTTTCTTAACTCTACATACTCTGAAGACTTATCTACCCCATACATTTTATACATTTACACAATATATATTTTCCAGTTTTAGTGGGATTATCATATATGTTCCCATATTCATTCCTTGCTATAAATGTATTATTTGGCAACAAATAGAATTTGAAGAACTATGATGTGTCTAGTTATTAACCTCATTGAAGTGCAATTTACCAGAGCATCTATGTGAATAGTTTTAGTGCAGTACTTAATCTTGTGCATACGTTTTGAAATATTTTCATTATTACCGTATATTTGGATGCCAGTGAATTCACCAGTGTACACCGTATGCTATCTCTGGAAAAAAAAAATCTGTCATATGAGTAATAAGTGTTATGCAAAAACAACAAACCATCATATGATTTTTAGATTTCTTTAAAATGTCTGCAAACAATACATGGACCTAAGAAGAATATAGTGATAAGCTCAAATACATATTAATCAGCATTAGAGATGAGCGAATCTATTCGTAAATCTGTTCTGAACATCAGATTTTTTTAGGCACTGAATCAAGCCCAAATGTTTTCTGGTTTGATTTGGGTGAATCTTATAAAAAGTCGCCCCAGTGCATAGGAAATCAATAGTGTTCTGTCACCACCAGACAGGAGGTAATTACAATCAGTTGTGGCCAAGCAATAAAAGCAGTTTCTGGTGGCAGGGATAAAAGTAGATACAGCTTGTAACGGGGAGCCGGCGACGCGCTCGCTCCCTGCAGCGCCCCCAGCATGCTATGCCTGAGGAGGAGCGAGGATGCAGGCGGCGTCCTTGTCTCCACAGTAACAAGGGGGCAGGGAGGATCCGGCCGCTCACGGCTCCTCAGCGTGGCCAGCATCCTTCATCCCCTAGACAACGAGCAGGGGGGAACTTAGCGCTGATGGCAGCACTCAGGTGTTTAGATCTGATGGACATGGGTCACGTGACACTGGCACATCGGGTGACCCATCAATTAGACCTATTTAAACAGGTAACCTGCTGGCCACAGGTTGCCTGTGATTGGTCTTTTCACCTCACTAGCGTTCTCTTCATGTGTGACTTTATTTGACTTTGGCTTGTATTTGACCTTGACCTGGTGTTATCCCTTGTACTGACACGATCTCTTGGCTCCTGACCTCGGCTTGTATTGTCTTCGATTTTGTATTAACCCTTTGTGCTTGTGTTACCTCCTGGCTCTTGACCTCAGCTTCCAGTTGTTCCTGTTGTGGTACTTTCCCAGCCTGGGAAACTTTGCGCTTCTGTTTGTTCTGTCTTTCTCTTTTGCTTTCTTCCCTTGTTATTTCCTTCCTTTAGGCCCCTGCACGTACGTAAGCTAGGGACTGCCGCCCAGTTGTACCCCGTCGGTTGGAATGGACCATGCAAGTAGGTAGGGATAGAGGAGTGGGTGGAGTTTAGAGCTGCACTTATCCCTACCTTTTCATGACATAGCTACACCTGACGTTGTAAAAAACAAAGGGGACAGGCAATGGAAAATGAAAAAATGTGTAAAAACAATTAATGAAACGAAATAGGAGCTTTTCATTAAAAAATATGTGTTTTAGAAGACTAGAGGGGGTTATATACCAATTTTTAGGGCAATTAAAACAACTTTGCTTCGGAACGAATAGATTCGGACCCGAACTGAACTTTTTGAAAAATCAAAAACGCACCGAATCTTGGAAGATTTGCTCATCTCTATTAGTTTCCTTTCTCTTTCTTCCTTTTGGCTGGTGTTCTTTTACGGGATAATAGGCATATGGCGATATTACTTTACTATGTCAATTTGAGACATCCTTTCCCTGCTTACTGACCTTGCCCATTGCTGAGGAACACACCAGGTTCTCTTTTTAAATGTGGTTAACCTAATTATGATTGCCTTCATTTTGTTACAATGGTCAACTGGACATATTGATTCAGTGTATCACTAATTGATTTGACATATGGCTAAACCAGGTTTTAGAGTTGCAAGTCACAAGATCTTCACCCTTAACCTCCACAAGGGGAAATTTACTTTCTCTACAGGCAATCCCCAGGTCGCTTAAGAATAGTCTCCAGTTTCAATGTCTGACACAGAGAGGAACCTGTTTCCAGTTTGTGGTGCCAAGGTAGCAGGCAGGCAATGTAGTGGGGTGGCATACAAAGGTTAGGACTTAGGACTATCACTAAGGCAGAAAGAAACAAAAAGGACCTTATTTCTCAGACAGAGAGCAATGTGGGAAGCATGGTTATTATAAAGTCTGGGGCACGTTGTTATTGGTTGGAGTCAGGAGTAGAGATGAGAAAATCGAATCCCACGGAGTGGAATTAGATCCGAATTTCAGGAATTATTAGATTTGCCTAGAAGCCGAATTTCCTCATGCTTCATGTCAGCAAATCGATTAATCCTGAAATTCAAACTTACCGCCTCCATTTGCACGCGAAGGGCCACCAGCCTCCATCTTGCTTGAAGATCTTGGCCAAAATCCTGTGCTGCACGAGAGTACATCATCACACCGGCGCCGCATGTGATTTTGGCCGAGATCTTCAATCAAGATGGAGGCGGCCGGGCCGTCGCGCCCAAATGGACGTGGTAAGTTTGATGTAATGTTATTTTTAATGTCAATTTCACACTGTTTGTACACTCAGATGCCAGGATCATGTATGAATGCAGCATCTGAGGGGTACAATGACGGGGCGGCGCTATCACAGCTCCCTGTCATTGCACTCGCAACTTACAAAAAAATGTGCTTCATGGCCAAGTAATTAGTCACTAAGCGATTTGTTTTGTGAAATTCTGCTAATAAATTCTCTCATCTCTAGTCAGGAGTATTCACTACACCCTGAACCTTTAAGAGACCAGCAGTTAGTACATGAGCATAACTCAAGGTGAGAGTGTTTAGTGCAAAGAAAGAGCAGTGGCTGCAACCAGGCCACCAGGCACCTCTGTGGTGGTGCTGGTGTATTATTACATGCCATTTGTTCTTTCTGTTCAGTCTCTAACCATTGTTTCTTAGTCTTTTATCTGGTCTTTTATCAGACCCTTCTATTTGTCTCTGTTTCCTGTCTTGTCTCATCTCTTGGCTACTGGTATGATTTGCTTTCTTTGTCTATTGACTAGGTTCTTAAAATGCACTTCTGTTTCCTGTCACTGAATTTATCTCCATTTATTCCAACCTTAGTTCATTTATTACCTGCAACCACCAATGATTATAACCTATTATTAGGAGTTTGCCTTGTGCATAGTCTTGCAATGGAATCCAAGGTGAAGACCTTCCCTACACCTCCGTTTAATATTCATTTTGACTGTGGCATATTAAAAATGAATATAAATCATTGATTTCTTCTCTCCTATCAAACTGTCGTATACAATGGTGGCACGATCTTGCCGCAAAATCATATGGCCATTGGCTGTTGTTGGTTGTTGCCACCTACTACCTGCTCCTTTTTGCCTTACCCTTAATTGTATATTTATCATTTTTATTTTTATCAAAATCAGCTGATATTTATTCTATGTTTGTAGTATATCAGTAATCTTCTAATACGTCCTGACTTAAAATCTGAATTCCGGCGCCGCGGGGGTTAATCGAAACGGGATTTCGGCTGAAATCATTCAGCCGGCATCCCGTAACAACGCGGGGGGGGGGGTCATTGGACCCCCCCGTATCGGCGATCGCAGAAAACCGCAGGTCAATTCAGACCTGCGGTTTTCTGCGTTTCCGGTCCATTCGGGTGTCCTGTGACCCGATGAACCGGAAAAAGACTGAGATCGGTGGCGTAATTTTACACCACCAATCGCAGTCCGAGGATTTGAGGAGGCGGTGCTGGCCCTGGTGCTGAACGCCGCTGTCCAGGGTGCTGATTGGTGCAGGGGAGAGAGGCGCGAGATTCAAACTTCCTGCGCTCCTCTCTCCCCTCCTCTTCCTGTCCAGCACCCTGACCGTGCAGCATCGTCCAGCACCAGCTCCTGTGTCCCCCTAAATCGGCATCCATCACACTCCTGCACCCATCGCCACCCAGGTAGGTTAGGGTCAGTGAGGGAGAGGCACCTTTAGGCAGGGATAGAAGGGAAAAGTTAGAAAAAAAAAAAAAAAAAAAAAAGCACATTTATTCCAAACTTTTTTGTTTCAACTTTCAGACCCCAGACCCCCCCCTGCCACTTGCCCCCCCCGCATCCCCCCCACCACCAGCTTCCCCCCCCACCACCAGCCCCCCCCCCACCCACCAACCCCCTGCCCCCACCACCAGACCCTTCCCCCACCACCACTTTTTTTTTTTTTCTGCGTGCGCTGACTGGCCGGCACTTTTTAGCGTCCGTCCACTGTTAGCGCATCGCCCGCCCCACCACCCCACCGACCGCTGATCAGCGTTGTACCGCTGATCAGCAAGTTTGAACTTTTTTTTTTTTTTTCCTAACACTTGCCCATTTTTTTTGCCTGGACTTTTTAGTACGTGAACACCCGTGCCCCCACACACACGCACATAGAATAAAGGTTTACACGCATGCACATACACACGCACACACACACACCCATGGCCCGCCGGGTGTTCTCGGCCGAGGAGGCATATGCCCAGATTGCCTCCGACTCTGAGAGCCCCAGTGAGGATGAGGATGACCCCACGTTCCTTTTGTCATCCGCATCCTCCTCATCATCATCGGATGACGATGAGCCACCAAGGCAGCGGAGACGCCGCCAGGCGGAGCCAGGGGCCACACATGCTAGGGATCCTGTGGCCCACCCTAGTACGAGCCGCCCTGGGGTTCGTACTGGTTTCCCGGCCCACCAAATAAGTTCACCGGAGCCCCCTGCCGATGAACTTAGCTGGTGTCCCCCAGTGGACTTTGAGCCTGAGATTCCGGATTTCGCTGGCAATCCTGGAATCCAGATTCCCACAGTGGGGTTTACTGAAATAGACTTTTTTAGTTTTTTTTTCAGTAACCCACTGGTGAATTTGATGGTGGAGCAGACGAATCTGTACGCCCAACAGTTCGTCGCTCAAAACCCAGGCTCAGTTTTGGCTAGACCCGGTGGCTGGACGCCGGTCAGTGCAGCCGAGATGAGGACATTTTGGGGCCTCGTGCTGCATATGGGTCTAGTCCAAAAACCCAGTGTCAGGCAATACTGGAGTGGGGACGTCCTGTACCAGACCCCACTGTACAGTATGGTCATGACACGTCACCGGTTTGAGGCCATCCGGAAATGTCTGCATTATTCCGATAATGCAGCATGTCCACCCCGAGGTGATCCTGCCTATGACCGGCTGTATAAGATACGGCCGGTCATCGATCACTTTGGGGCCACATTTCAGCAGGCCTACGTACCTGGAAGGGAGGTCGCGGTTGATGAGTCTCTCGTTGCGTTCAAGGGGAGACTCAGTTTCCGCCAATACATTCCCACAAAGCGGGCCAGGTATGGCGTGAAGCTATACAAAATTTGTGAGAGTACCTCAGGGTACACTTACAAATTTCGTGTGTACGAGGGGCGAGATTCCCGTATTCAACCCCCAGAATGTCCCCCCACTCTGGGTGTTAGCGGGAAACTCGTGTGGGACCTTATGTACCCACTGCTGGATAAGGGTTACCACTTGTACGTGGATAACATTTATACCAGCATTCCCTTGTTCAGGTCCCTTGCCGCCAGATCCACGTTCGCTTGTGGGACCGTGCGGAAAAATCAACGCTGCCTCCCTGCCTACCCCCTCCAGGTACCTATCCCCAGGGGTGAGACCCATGCACTTACCAGTGGAAACCTGTTGCTGGTCAGGTATAAGGACAAGAGGGATGTCCTTATGCTGTCCACAATCCACGGTAACAGCACCACCCCAGTCCCTGTGCGAGGTACCGCGGCAACGGTCCTCAAGCCCGATTGTATCGTCGACTACAATCGGTATATGGGAGGAGTTGATCTCTCTGATCAAGTCCTCACGCCATATAACGCCATGCGCAAAACCCGGGCATGGTACAAAAAAGTTGCGGTCTACTTGGTGCAGGTTGCCATGTACAACTCTTTTGTACTATCCCGAAGCGCTGGCAGCACAGGGACATTCCTCCAATTCTATGAGGCAGTCCTCAAGGACCTGATCTTTTCGGACCGGGAAAGAGCAGGCCGGAGTACCTCGGGAACTGGAGGCGCCCGGATCGTCCCTGGCCAACACTTTCCAGGTGTGGTCCCCCATACTGGAAAGAAGGGACGAACCCAAAAAAAGTGCAGAGTGTGTCACAAGAGGGGGATACGGAAGGACACCACAACTCAATGTGACACGTGCCCCGATCATCCGGGCCTCTGCATTATCGATTGCTTCAGGGAGTATCACACTTCCATGGAGTACTAAATTTTTATAATCCCCAACAGTTCACTAGTGAACGTAAAACACTATGGCTCTCAGACTTTGGAGACACGAAAACAATTTTTCTTTCCCCAAAAAATATTAGTTTTAGTGCAGGCATCCTCAAACTGCGGCCCTCCAGATGTTGTAAAACTATAACTCCCAGCATGCCCAGACAACCTACAGCCATCATCAGGGCATGGTGGGAATTGTAGTTTTACAACATCTGGAGGGCCGCAGTTTTAGGATGCCTGCTTAGTGTCTCCAAAGTCTGAGAGCCATACATATTGGGCATTGTCGCGTGCGTAAAAGTCGTCGCTATAAAAATAACTTTTTACCAAACGCCTCGGATGAACGGTGTTAAAAATATAAAATAAAAACGGTGCCAAAACACCTATTTTTGGGCAAAATTTAAATTTAAATCCATTTTGCCGGTAATCAAGCAAGGGTTAACAGCCAAACAAAACTAAACATTTATTGCCCCAATTCTGTAGTTTGCAGAAACACCCCATATGTGGTCGTAAATGGCTATATAGCCGCACGGCAGGGCATAGAACGAAGGGAACTCCATACGGTTTCTGGAAGGCAGATTTTGATGGACAGTTTTTTTTTTTACACCATGTCCCATTAGAAGCCCCCACTGATGTAGCCTAGACTAGAAACTTCAAAAAAGTGACCCCATCTAAGAAACTACACCCCTCAAGGTATTCAAAAGTTACTTTACAAACTATGTTAACCCTTTAGGTGTTCCACAAAACTAAATAGCGAATGTAGAAACAATTTTAGAATTAAATTTTTTTGTTACATTGCCTCAAAAAGAGTAATATAGAGCAACCAAAAATCTAATTTACCCCAAAAATTGTCCCAAAACAACAACCACCTTATCCCGTAGTTTCCTAGATGGGGTCACTTTTATGGAGTTTCTACTCTAGGGGGGCATCAGGGGGCTTGAAAGGGTACATGGTGTAAATAAACCAGTCCAGCAAAATCTGCCTTCCAAAAACCGTATGGCGTTCCCCTTCTTCTATGTCCTGCCGTTTAGCCAAACAGTAGTTTACGACCACATTTGGGGTGTTTTTGCAAACTACAGAATCAGGGAAACCCATTTTGAGTGTTGTTTGGCAGTTAACCCTTGTTTTACTCCTGGAAAAAACTGATTATATTGGAAAATTTTCAAAAAAATAGAAATTTCTAAATTGTTTCTCCATCTGCCATTAACTCTTGTGGAACACCTAAAGGGTTAACAAAGTTTTTAAACCCAGTTTTGAATACCTTGAGGGGTGTACTTTCTTAGATGGAGTCACTTTTTTGAAATTTCTATTCTAGGGGTGCAACAGGGGGCTTCAAATGGGACATGGTATAAACAAAACCAGTCCTGCAAAATCTGACTTCCAAAACCCATATGGTGTTCCCCTCCTTCTATGTGCTCCCGTTCGGCCAAATAGTAGTTTACGACCACATATGGGGTGTTTCTGTAAACTACAGAATCAGGGCAACCCATTTTGAGTGTTGTTTGGCAGTTAACCCTTGTTGTACTCCTGGAAAAAATTGATTATATTGGAAGAATTTCCAAAAAATAGAAATTTCAAAATTGTTTCTCCATCTGCCATTAACTCTTGTGGAACACCTAAAGGGTTAACAAAGTTTGTAAACCCAGTTTTGAATACCTTGAGGGGTGTACTTTCTTAGATGGATTCACTTTTTTGAAATTTCTATTCTAGGGGTGCAACAGGGGGCTTCAAATGGGACATGGTATAAACAAAACCAGTCCTGCAAAATCTGCCTTCCAAAACCCATATGGTGTTCCCCTCCTTCTATGTGCTACCATTCGGCCAAACAGTAGTTTACGACCACATATGGGGTGTTTCTGCAAACTACAGAATCAGGGCAACCCATTTTGAGTGTTGTTTGGCAGTTAACCCTTGTTTTACTCCTGGAAAAAATTGATTATATTGGAAAATTTTCCAAAAAATAGAAATTTCAAAATTGTTTCTCCATCTGCCATCAACTCTTGTGGAAGACCTAAAGGGTTAATAAAGTTTGAAAAAACAGTTTTGAATACCTTGAGGGGTGTAGTTTCTAGAATGGGGTAATTTTTGGGAGGTTTCTATTATCTAAGCCTCACAATATGACTTCAAACCTGAACTGGTCCATAAAAAGTGGGATTTTGAAGATTTCTCAAAAATTTCAAAATTTGCTTCTAAACTTCTAAGCCTTGTAACATCCCCAAAAAATAAAATATCATTCCCAAAATGCTACAAACATGAAGTAGACATATGGGGAATGTAAAGTCATCACAATTTTTGAGGGTATTACTATGTATTACAGAAGTAGAGAAACTGAAACTTTGAAATTTGCTAATTTTTCAAAATTTTTGGTAAAAAATGTATTTTTTATGCAAAAAAATTAACTTTTTTGACCCAATTTTAGCAGTGTCATGAAGTACAATATGTGACGAAAAAACAATCTCAGAACGGCCTGGGTAAGTCGAAGCGTTTTAAAGTTATGAGCACTTAAAGTGACACTGGTCAGGTTTGCAAAAAATGGCCTGGTCCTGAAGGTGAAAATGAGCCTGGTCCTTAAGGGGTTAAATGGATGATTTTGTTTAATTTATGGACATAGGATAATAGAATAATTGTTTAGAACTATAGTCTCCAACCTGTGTGTAAGTGCATGCTGAGATATGTAGCTATGCAACAGTGGGAGAACCAGGTTGGAGACTACTGGCTTAGTCCATACCTTCCTCAATTTCTATACTAATTCAGTCATATAAAATGAGTATTTTCTGTGGATAAGCATTGTGCTACATATTTAATGCTCATATTTATTTCATAACTTTCCTATAGCATTGAAAATACATAGGATATCAATGTAAATTATTAAATACAGATATAGGCATGTAGATTCTTGTCTTTTTTCTGTAGTCTAGGCATGGTAATCCTCTTAATTTCTGTTTTAGTTTTCTAAATGTTCACAAGTGCCACAATTAATCTTTGAAAGAAAAAATAACAGGCACAAAATAAATGGGGAAAATGAGTGAGACAATTTAGCTCAAAGTGTTGGACAAATTAGCTTTCTGCTTTTATGGAAAGATTGTATTTTAATAGTGCATCATTAAGTTACGTTTAATGAACATTAAATCACCTCCTCTTCGAAGGGAATGTATAGAATATACAGAATCTCCTTAAAGCTACAATAAATAATGTTCTTGGAAATTCGATTCTCTCTGCAAGAAATATAGTTAATACAGATAAAAGATTGTACTCAGAAATGTCCAAATTAGAATTAGGTATAAATTGTAAACAAACAGAACAATGTAAATGAACACCATTTTTATTTGCATTTGTGTTTCTCTTTTTATACCTTTTTTAATACTTTATTTTTATGTATAGGTATCAGAGACTGATGATTTATTATTTGTATTTCTCTTATTTTTAATTATAATTTTTTGTTATAATTTTATAATTTTTTGTTATAATTTTAATTATAACTTCATGTGTTTGTTACACAAATATGCTTGTCTATCATTTAGAACTCGCAGAATCTTGCAGACTGATGTCTAGAATATTAAAAAGGAATTAAGAGTTACATCATCCTGCATAAACTGAAAATGTAAGTAAAAAACTACATTAAAAACATTGGGTGTTAGTTAATTCTTTTACTTTGGATTTCACTTTTGTAAACAGATACTGTTAAAATAATGCACACATATAATGTAAAAAAAACAGCATTATATATTTAGAGAATAAAAGAAAGTATTAGTTAATGTATATAAAACTTTCCATTTGCGGACACTGGTTCAGGATAGGGCAGACTTGTCCTATTGAGTGGAGAGTGTGGACAGCATGGACAACATGCTTTTTTATTTTCTATGTGTTGTGGTAAGGTAAACAGAAAAGTGTATGGTAAAGTCCTGGAAGGGGTGTATATCCCACCCAGCTTCCTCAACTGGGTGAGGTAAATAAAATCCAGAAGGTTAAAATGGTCTCAGCAATGTGTAGGTTGCTGAGACAGTTTTGTTAAGTTTATGGGCTGGATTTTATTGGACTGGGAGAAGGTAGGATTGGTAGAGGGACCTCCCCAGTCCACCCTATTCCGGGGCGAGGTTTCCCCCTAGCCTGAGGGATCCCCAGCTGAGGCCAGCTGGGATCGTCAAGGGGAAATAATGCACAGTCCAGGCTGTCAGTCTGGGGGAGTGATGCCTGGAGAAAGTCTGGGAAGCTGGCTGCCCTGCTGGCTAGAGAAGCCGAATTCTCTGTGTGAACAGTGTTCAATAGGTGAGTTAGGAACTTCACTGTATTAGACAGAGCCCAGACGGGCAGGTGTTTATTTTGGTTTATGTTTTGTGGTGCTGGACCTTCAGCTTACCCAGTGAATCATAACTGGGGTTGCCTATATTGCCGGAGTGTGATAAATACAGCAACATTTGAACTTTAACCCTGTGGTCTGCAAGAGAATCTGTCATCGCCGCCCTACCTGAGAGTGTAACCCCTTACAGTGTACAGGGAGTGCAGAATTATTAGGCAAGTTGTATTTTTGAGGATTAATTTTATTATTGAACAACAACCATGTTCTCAATGAACCCAAAAAACTCATTAATATCAAAGCTGAATATTTTTGGAAGTAGTTTTTAGTTTGTTTTTAGTTTTAGCTATTTTAGGGGGATATCTGTGTGTGCAGGTGACTATTACTGTACATAATTATTAGGCAACTTAACAAAAAACAAATATATACCCATTTCAATTATTTATTTTTACCAGTGAAACCAATATAACATCTCAACATTCACAAATATACATTTCTGACATTCAAAAACAAAACAAAAACAAATCAGTGACCAATATAGCCACCTTTCTTTGCAAGGACACTCAAAAGCCTGCCATCCATGGATTCTGTCAGTGTTTTGATCTGTTCACCATCAACATTGCGTGCAGCAGCAACCACAGCCTCCCAGACACTGTTCAGAGAGGTGTACTGTTTTCCCTCCTTGTAAATCTCACATTTAATGATGGACCACAGGTTCTCAATGGGGTTCAGATCAGGTGAACAAGGAGGCCATGTCATTAGATTTTCTTCTTTTATACCCTTTCTTGCCAGCCACGTTGTGGAGTACTTGGACGCGTGTGATGGAGCATTGTCCTGCATGAAAATCATGTTTTTCTTACCTTGCAGCCTTCTTCCTGTACCACTGCTTGAAGAAGGTGTCTTCCAGAAACTGGCAGTAGGACTGGGAGTTGAGCTTGACTCCATCCTCAACCCAAAAAGGCCCCACAAGCTCATCTTTGATGATACCAGCCCAAACCAGTACTCCACCTCCACCTTGCTGGCGTCTGAGTCGGACTGGAGCTCTCTGCCCTTTACCAATCCAGCCATCCGGCCCATCAAGACTCACTCTCATTTCATCAGTCCATAAAACCTTAGAAAAATCAGTCTTGAGATATTTCTTGGCCCAGTCTTGACGTTTCAGCTTGTGTGTCTTGTTCAGTGGTGGTCGTCTTTCAGCCTTTCTTACCTTGGCCATGTCTCTGAGTATTGCACACCTTGTGCTTTTGGGCACTCCAGTGATGTTGCAGCTCTGAAATATGGCCAAACTGGTGGCAAGTGGCATCTTGGCAGCTGCACGCTTGACTTTTCTCAGTTCATGGGCAGTTATTTTGCGCCTTGGTTTTTCCACACGCTTCTTGCGACCCTGTTGACTATTTTGAATGAAACGCTTGATTGTTCGATGATCACGCTTCAGAAGCTTTGCAATTTTAAGAGTGCTGCATCCCTCTGCAAGATATCTCACTATTTTTGACTTTTCTGAGCCTGTCAAGTCCTTCTTTTGACCCATTTTGCCAAAGGAAAGGAAGTTGCCTAATAATTATGCACACCTGATATAGGGTGTTGATGTCATTAGACCACACCCCTTCTCATTACAGAGATGCACATCACCTAATATGCTTAATTGGTAGTAGGCTTTCGAGCCTATACAGCTTGGAGTAAGACAACATGCATAAAGAGGATGATGTGGTCAAAATACTCATTTGCCTAATAATTCTGCACGTAGTGTATATGAATTTTGTGAAACTGACAGGCTTCAGAATAAATGGTAGTAAATAATACATTCCTTTTTGAATAGACGGGAGCTTGGAGGGTGACAATTTATGCTGGAAGAGGAATTCAAAAATGATTTCTTGATCACCAGCTAATTATATTGTACTTTATACTATCTAGTCCCTCTAAGAATTGTTCTGAAAAGGAAAGTAAAAGTGTGCAACCAATTACTGTTTTCAATAGCATCAAGCATAGCTTTATTAAGATGGTGGTTCTGCAAAATATCTTACATATTCTATACTCCTCCATACCATACTAAAAGGCCAATCATAAAAGTATTACACACCAAACTTGGAGCACACATTATGATGTGCTGTGTAATACTATTATGACTAGTTTGGTACCAGCATACGCACTCATGGCCTACGTGTCACCTCCGGGCGAACTACACGCATTTCAGGGTAGGTGGGTTTTGAATTAATAAAGTATTATTATTTTAAGAATATCATTCTTCTGTATTATCTCTTTTATTGGAGGGTTATGAATTCTCCTCCTATCTACTGATTAGCCTTCCACTGATTCTCATGGTACAGACTCTGAGGCTTGTTTCTGTATTATACACTTGTCTATTTGTTTGGCTCCTACTTCTCTTATGGCTTGGTCTCTGGTTTGCACTTCGCTTATGCTACTCTTTGGCATCTTACAGGTGAGCTACTTGTGAGCTTTCACCTGTTTTTAGCTGCCTTACTTTGCAGATGTAACCTGGGTCCCTAGCAGCCAATTCCAACTTGCCTTGCAGTTTGGTGAACACAGAAGGGTAGTCTTAGATCTACTAAACAGAGTAGTGAAAGAAGATAGGTAGCAGATTTTGGGTTTGCTCGTGGTAGTCCTCACCTCTGTCATAACACCTACCAAGATATTTATAACTTTGGAGGCTACTCTTAATTATCTAAATGACAGTGTAATAAATAATGATAAATATATTAACGAGTGATGGAGACATTGTACTTCCAGATGAACTGTCAGAAGGAAGGAAAAATGAGACGCACAACAGATCCTGTCTGTTTAGCAGCTGTAAGGCCCCTTTCACACGGGCGTCATGGATTCGGGCCGGATAAGATGCGGGTGCGTCGCGGAAAAATGAGTGATTTTTCCGCTCGAGTGCAAAACCTTTTAATGCGTTTGCATGCGCGTGAGAAAAATCGGCATGTTTGGTACCCAAACCCGAACTCCTCCATCCTTATTTTACTAAGCATTTTGTATTAAGAATGCCATTATTGTCCCTTATAACCATGTTATAAGGGAAAATAAGAAAGATCGGGTCCCCATCCCGTTCGTGTCCTAGCAACCATGCGTGAAAATCGCACCGCATCCGCACTTGCTTGCGGATGCTTGCCATTTTCACGCAGCCCCATTCACTTCAATGGGGGCGTTAAAAACGCACAAAATAGAGCATGCTGAGATTTTCATGTGACGCTCAAGTGATACGTGAAAATGACCGCTCATGTGCACAGCCCCATAGAAATGAATGGGTCCGGATTCAGTGCGGGTGCAATGCTTTCACCTCACGCATTTGCACCCACGTGAAAATCTTGCCCGTGTGAAAGAGGCCTAAGGCTGAGTTCACACGGGCGTGACCGATTAGGTCCGGATGCGTTCAGTGAAACTCGCACCATTTTGCAAGCAAGTTCAGGCAGTTCTCATGGCAGGCTCATGTACACAGACCGATTGAAATGAATAGGTCAGGATTCAGTGCGGGTGCAATGCGTTCACCTCCCGGATTACACCCGCGCGGAAATCTCGCCCGTGTGAACTCAGCCTAAGGCCTGTATGGTCCCATCAGAAATGGCTTATGATTTGGTAGACAAAAGCAGGAGTGGGTCCAAAACACAGAAGACATGCAAATATTCCATTCATGTGTCATCTCTGTTTTAGATCCACTCTTGTTTTTATTGGCATTAGCAATACTGAGCAAATGCTGACCAAGTGAAGGCATATGCTTCAAACACAGGATCCGTTTTTTGTGGGTTATTGTTCTGACGGATCAGAGAAAGGGCAAATTAATCAGTGACATCAACACAAACTTACTGCTGACATCCTCTCCACTCTGTCAGGGGGGCTCTACTTGTATAAGTGTGTAATAGAACAGGTTCTGTAGACATCTATGTGGAATCATCTGACAAGGGTGTAAAAGGAGTGCACTTCTTCTTGACACTAACATCGACCTATAAGTATACTTTCTTAAAATTTTAATCAAGTTTTGGTTTAATAAAATTAATGTAAAAATATTTAATAAATTTAATTATAAAAATTAAATGTTGCGTACGACAGGAGAGAATCGGCCAGTCTTCTGTTTATTCAACGACGTGGTGTTGCGATGGAGAAAGCATTCAACAAAAAAATGACTCTCCACCTGGAGCTGAATACTGTCAAGATTGATGCAAGTGCGGTATTCGCTGCTCATCCAGCAAGATACTTCTCGGGGAACTTGCCTGCCATGCTTAGGCCTCTACTAGCTACAGACAATGAGAAGAAGACAAAGCTTCAAGATTGCTTGGAGCCCGGAAGAGTTGCAAATTTAATCACGATTCAAACCAACCAGGGACCAGTCTCTTTGTCAGGGGTTCCCAGTCATCATGGAATGGAAAGGAGGGCATCCTTATTATATTTAATACATTTAATAATAAAAATTTTAATAAATTTTATAATAAAAATTAAATTTTTCCTAACACAGGAGGAGGAGGACATTCTGTGGTGCACGGAGATGGAGATGGTCTTCGGATTCCTACACAGAAGTCTCAGAAATGAACCTCGGCTTCCGAAAGCAGCTCCTGGGAAGATCATGGAGCGTCCTGATCATCCATCATCTATTCGCACCACTTTATTTTGGAAGTGTGTAGAACCCAAGTGTGGGAACCCAACGCTGCAGAATGATCATGGAGACACCGAATTTTATAATATATATGGAATTAATTTAATTATGAAATGTTTATTAAATTTAATAATAACCTAAAAAAAAATTCTTAGGACAGAATCTGCCAGTTTATTAAACGACGTGGAAGGTGTTGCGATGGAGATAGCATTCCAAAAAAACAATTCCTCTACACCTGGAGCCAAATCCTGTCAAGATTGATGCAAGTGTGGTATTGGCTGCTCATCCAGCAAGATACTTCTGGGGGAACCTGCCTGGCATGCTTAGGCCTCTACTAGCGACAGACAATGAGAAGAAGACAAAGATTGCTCTTTTCTGTACATTGAATTAAAAATTTCTGGGGCCTGTACTCCACTGGCTTGCAGTAAAATTGATATCTAATGACCGTCTAATATACCACCAGTTACATAATCACTTGATGTTTTCTGTCCGGTGAATGCCTAATGTTTGGGGTCTGTACTCCCATGGCCTAAAATAAAAATTTTCAAGGCTACAGCATGGCACATTTTTGAGACTTTAAATTTTAGACGCATAAAAATGGCCCCTGATTAAAATACATATTTTTTGTGGGAATTTTTGCCATTGATCCCCCTCTGGTATGTCACTGTCCATGTTGTGGGCCAATTTGTGCACTTCTTGTAATTATTTGGTGGCTGCAAGTATGAGCTGAAGGTTTTTCAGGTTCGCCTGCCATTAAAGTGAATGGGGCCCACCACGAACTTGCGGTTCACAAACATTTTTTTGCTTTCTCGCGATTGCGTTCGCGAACCGTTCTGCCCGATATTCGTCCATCACTACAGCTATGAACTGGAGTTGACTTCTGATATGCTGTAATTTATGCCAGTATCTCGTTATTTGGAGATCCTTCTAAACCCTATTTTTTGAAGAAAGGGATCTTTTGCATGCATTACCAAATCTTGAACAGCTTTTTCTTAGAAAGTCTATTAATAGTTACACCAGGCCCTATAGAGTAAAAGAACATGGTTAAAACCAGCCATGTTATTTGAGAAAAGTTATTTTGAGGTCTTATTGAGAGTAAGATATACAGTCAAAGCACACTATTATGACTAAAAGCTAATATCCAGAGTAACTGCCATGTGCAGCATGGACAGCAGGTAGATGGGCTGGGAGAGGTCCTGTTAGGTTGTCAAAGGTATGTGGAGTCATGCTTACTGCAGTGCATCCCACAGCTACTGGAGGATGGATGGTCTCTCTATAGAGAGAACATGATGGTCATGGTGTTCTCACAGATGCTCAGTTTGGTTCAAGACTGGAGAATTAGGGGTAGTATTTGATACTCTTGGATTTGCTCTTCCAACTGATGTTGGACATTTCTAGCCATGTAACATTGTCTTCCGTGGGGTGGATGGGATCTTCCAGGAAGACAATCAGCAATGATGGGTGCATGTGATCTGCAAGGATAAATTCATACCCAAATTGGCTGAACGTGCCTTCCACATGGATGAATATGACTAGAGAATGCCACCAAATTATTCTCAAGATTATATCGCTGCCACTGCCAGCTTGTGTTCTTTCAGCAACAGGGTGTTTGTTCTCTGATATTTCTTGTCTGGCACTCCAATGTCCATTCATTCAACAAAGCCAACAACTTGACTCATCGGAGAAGGCAACCATTTGCCAATCTGGGGAGGTCCCATTCTAATACTGCCACAAAGCGTTTTCTGCCAATACAACTTGTTACCAGATATGCAGTGACCATCCATCTGCTTCTGAGCCCCATATCCAGTAGGGTTCACTGAACTATGAAAATGACTCCGTGCACAATTGTTAGGGATTCTTTTTTATTTTGCCATTATTTTAAAGTGAGGGCTATTTAGCAGTCATATGCAATGTCCAAATTGTGAAAAAGCATTTTTCCACCATTTCTTTCAGATGAAATATATGATAAAATCTTTAGTTGCTATGGGAAAATCCTCTACTCTTCCTTTTGGCAGTCACTACTTTCCCCAATAAACAAGCTTTGTCATAGAATGCAGTCAGCAACTACATCCGATTTGTAGCACTAATAGGAGTTATAGTAATTTACAGTGGCTGTTCTCACTCCAACACTCCCTGGGGCTGTGCAGTGAATGGAGGATGCACCCTTTATTTTCAGGGCATACCCTGGACCCTTTGGGGGCCAGCAGATTGATGGTGAAGTCAATAACTAGGCCTTTTTGATTACAATGAACAAAGTCTCTCTTCACTGAATAAATGATGGGCATAGTGGTACATATAACAGAAACAGGCACAATTCTGAGGTATATTGCAGATTAGTCTTTTCCCAATAGCAGAGTGTATAAGCAACAATAATAATGGTAGCAATGGTACAGCATCACTCCAAGTACACTTGCAATGTTCAGGTTATGGGGTGCAGATCTTAGACTGGATGGCCATTCCATCTCATCTCTGAAGCAATATATGAATACATATATTGCTATTTATATGCTGAGTGCATATATTATGGGATCGAGCTGAATACACAAATGGAGGCTGAATACAATAAAGTGTTAGTGCGAGCTGAGTACAATAAAGTGCATGTATAAGCTGAGTACATATAGTGTGTGGAATACACGTTGCATGTACAAATAGAAGCTGAATACAATAAAGTGTTATAGGTAGACTTAGTGCTGTGTGCACGTTGGATGAACAAAAATTAGACACTTTAATACAATAAAGTGCTATTTGCAAGCTGAATACATATAAGTGCTAAGTGCAAGAAAATATCTAAGTTCATAGAATATGAGTTTTGTACATTAAGTTGATAATATTCTCTCAGTATAAATAATTGAATAAAAAATACATCAATGTGCAAAGACCAATAGGGTTAAAAATATTGTAAATTCAGATTCAATATAAAGTCCACAAGAGAAGTTATATTAAAATATATATATATTGAGGACCAATGTAGTCACTTCAGATTGGACATATGCTCTTGATGCCTGATTAATTGTGGTATGCTTATTTATCAGAGTTCCAATCCTGAAAATATTTACTTTATAAAGAGGAAACACTTTGGTTGCATATATATATGATTCAAATCGATCTGCAACTAGTAAATCAAGAAAATTTCGAGTACGTTACCACTCCACGCCGAATTGGTTTTTCCTTTGTCCTGCAAGGACCTTACGCGGTGTCCCACGTGGTCTCTTGACTTATCACGTGGCGTCCCACGTGATTCTGGCAGGGCGGTGCATCACTCAATCTGGGATTCTTGAAAGGTTCTTTTGGTTTTGAAGTTTTAGAAAGGATGCGATTGTAAATCTTCGCTTGATGTAATTAGTTATGAATAACTTTGATATTAAAAGGTTGTCCCGGTCTTTATAATCCTCACTGTTTCTTTATACCAAATGCGTTTCGGGGTGAATTCTTGCCCCTTCCTCAGTGGTTAGTAGTGATGTACTGGGAGGGTTTATATATGGTGAGGGTTTATATATGGTGTCTTCTTAGAAGGAGGTGTTTCCTAAGTCATATTGGGTCTTTTCTAAGTTCTGGCCTGGATATTTTGTTCTAGGCATATGAGTTGAATGATGATAATATAGTTTTGTTCGTAATTATCATCACTGGATACATGATATAGTATAATGTCCATAAATATTCAATTTGATACACAATTCAGAATATTCAATTTAATATACGATTTCAAATAGCAAAAATAACATTCAATTTAATACAGTGTAAACATGATAAAAAAGAGGGATGTATATATGTATGGATAAAAATATATAAAAGATGTTGAAGAAATAAAAAGATGGAAACTATTAGTTCCAATCTGTAAACACTGTAATAAGGATTTATCTCACTCTAGGAAGTTACTATATACTTTGAATTGGAACTTTAATTGTTTTATGATTAAAAATCGCATAATAAATCGATGCGGTTTGCTGTGCGATTTTTCCATTTCTTGTTTTTATAGGTGTTATTCATTGTGATCCTTGTACTATTATTGATTATTTCGATGTTCCAGTATGTGTTGTTTAAATTCTGATTTATTCCTAAGTATTTATACTTTATGATGTATTATTCGGTTTACTTTATTTCATGTGCTCCTTGAACTGAAATTATAATCAATTTTGATTAAAAAAAATCATGAGATACATCAATGCATTTGGTATGCGATTTCTGTGCGATTTTTTTGTTGTTTTTGTTAATTTTTCGTTTTCATCATTATAGTGTTGGTATCTGTTTAAGCATTCCAACTCATATTATCTAAATTGTGGTTAGTGTTCCTGTGTATTTCGATGACTGATTTTGTTCCATTCAGTATTTTCATAAAGGGGTGAATCTCTTTTTGTGTTTAACCATAAATTTGTGTCTATATATTCTTCTAATAAGTTTTCATATATATGTAGGGAGGATTGAGGGATGAGGGAGCGGGGCCTCGAGACGAGAGGGGATAGAGGTGCTGGTAAAACAGCCTGACCTCTATTCCTCTGTCTTCAAGAGGCACCCCCCCCTTATTTTATAGAAATCCAAAAATGTTGAGTTCGGCATTGAGGCCTTTAGGTAATAAAGTGTCGAATTGGTACATTCGTTTTGATTCTATTCTTGACATGTTTTCTGTGTGATTCTCTCCTCTCCAGGGTTTGTTGATTTTTTCAAGAGCTATGAACTTTAATGATGAGAGGTTGCTATTATGGTGGATCTTATAGTGCTTGGATACCGTGTGTTGTTCATATCCTTTTTTGATGTTAGCCATGTGTTAAGATATTCTTTTTTTCATTTGTCTTTTTGTTCTACCGATGTATTGCTTAGAACACGGGCACTCTAACATGTAAATGTCGGTTGTATTGCATGTTAGTCATTCATCAATTTGTAATTTGAATGAATTATTAGTGGAGCAGGCTTGTGTTGTTTTTCTTGGAAAATAAGTTAATTTGCAGTTACTGCAACGTCCACATCGGAAGAAGCCCTTTAATGCAAGACAATTTTTGGATGTCCCTTTTATTTTTTGTTTTATTGTAGGGGCTATTTTAATGCCTACATTGGGGGCTCTAGTGTAGACAATCAATGGAGTGGTATTTAATAGTGAACCTATAATTTTGTCATTTAATAAGTGATGTCAATGTTTATAAATGATTTTAGCACTAGTTTTATGTTGGGTATTGTATGGTAAAATCCGTCTTGCTTCATCGTTTTGTTGGGTGATTTTCTTTGTCTCTTTAAAAAAATCTTGTCTATCCATTTTTTTCACTTTGTTGAGTGAACTTTCTATTATTTTGTCTGGATACATTTTGTTTATGAATTTATCTTTCATTTCTGTGGCTTCTTCTTCGAATTTAGCATTGTTAGTGCATTTTCTTTTTAGTCTTCTAAACCCGATTAATTGGAATATTGTTTAGCCATTGTGGGAGGTGTCAACTAGAAAAAAGTATGTGACTGTTATTCATTACTGGCTTGTGGTATGTGCGGCATATTAGTCGGTTATTATTTACTTGAGCAAATGTATGTCACGCGTACAGTAGCGTAGGATTTGGAAGTGTATGTGCAAAAAAATAATTGTATTTGTTATTAGGAAACGTTATACAGGACAGGTACCACAGGTAATGTCACTGTTCGCAGTGTCTACGGAAAAAGCTACACTGGATGTCACTGATATTTTAGGGATGCGCACACTTTAAACAGGAGATGTGGCTCGAATAATTTAACTGTCTGCAGCGGACACCGTCTACGGAAAAAGTGCACTGGATGTCGCTGATATTTTAGGGATGCGCACACTTTAAACAGGAGATGTGGCACAGATAATTTAACTGTCCGCAGCGGACACCGTCTACGGAAAAAGTACGCTGGATATCACTGATATTTTAGGGATACACACACTTTACACAGTGTACATGTGGCACAAATAATTTAACTGTCCGCAGCGTCCTATTGCACGGTATTATATATATTGCTGCTGTCACACACAATAGTCCTTAAAAGGAATTTTGGGTCTCTGAAAAGTTTTTTGTATAAAAATCTTCCTATTGCACTCCCTACACTGTCTGTCCCTTCTTGCGCACATCTCTCTCTAACACTGAGCAAATTAGCGCAGGTTGCGCTACAAACATATATTGCTGCTGTCACACCACACAATAGTCCTTACTAGGACTTTAGGGTCTCTGAAATGTTTTTGTACAAAAGAAATATTCAATTATACTCCCTACACTCTCTGTCCCTTCCTATGCTTAGCTCTCCCTGACTATGAATGATCCAAACATGCGTTAACAGTTCTATATTGCACCCGATGACGCACTCCGGACAGCCAATCACTGTAATGCCAGTGAGGGAAGTACTTACCTGCATGTTTATTGGCTGCGTAGCAGCCAATAAACGTGCGGGGCAGAGACTCGAGCATGGCATTCGAGCACATGCGGTACTCAGCCGAGTACCGCCATGTGCCGAGTATCGAGATGCTCGAGCCGAACAGGTGTTCGGCTGAGCATGCTCGATCATCACTGCTAAATAACATAGTAATCCTTTTTGTTGTAGTTTTTTTTCAATGCTGTTTGAATTCACTACACACTTATGTTTTACTTCCCTTTTTCCAATATGTTATCTTCTGTCCTTTATCTGATAATACACATTATTTGAAATAATTTGATATATTCATATTATATCAAATTAATTATATTTTTTGTACCATATCCCTACCTATGTCAGATAACATTTTCACTAATTGAAACAATGGCATAGCACCTCCAGGTTAATCATGTAGATTACTAGATAGTATATGAAATAACAGGTAGCCCTGGTCAAGTAGTAGTAAAAGCATCAGTTTCACTGAATCATTCTGCTTTTACGCATGGTTATAATGCCCTGTAATTGGAAAGTATTTGTTTTCTCTATCTCCATGGAAAACCACCACCCTTAATATGTTGTGTGCTTCAGCAAATCATTTATTAGGTTAAAAGTCTGGGATTAGATTTGACTACAATCAGGGATGTGTTCTTTATGTGCACACAGTTTTTGTGTGCAATTGTTTAACTCAAACACTTGCATTAAAATCTATGTTCACACGTGGTCTTGCCAGGTTCTTATGCCAGATGTACTGGGATACTGTAACTAAGCTTCCTTTTACTTGATTAGGAGCTGCATTCTAGTAAGACTGGCCAATGCACAGAGAACAACGCCGTCTGCTTCCATTCTCTGTGTGAGTTTTGGCTCTGGTGGCTGCCATGAATAGATAATCAGTCATAGTGCCAGGTGTTGGACCTTTACCAATCTGATATTGATAAACCACTGTGGGTACGTCTTCAATATCTGGAGCCTGGTAAATCCCTTTAAAGAGCAACCAGACCTAGCTACTTAGCACTACCAAAATAGACAGCAGTATTGTGCCTGTGCTTTTGAATAGTTCAGAATAGAGTACCCCTATATGTCTCTTAAAAAACTGTTATGAGCCATGAAAATCATCAGTGGTCACTAACATGCAATCTAATAGACAATTGGAGGCTACATTTAAGATGATAGTGTGATCCTTTACTGGGCACTTTTAGAATTGCATAAGTTTCACATACGGTATGTCCAACCCTGTTGCTTAGCAAAAGGAAATCAGGTCATAGGCTGAAACCACAAAAAGTTTCTTCTCACAGATAGAAACTTTTCTGCGCTGTTGCTGCTGTAATAAATTGCAAAAATGAAGTTATGTGCGAGAAAGTAAGTATGTGAAGTAAACATAAGTAAGATGGCATTGCACTAAGCACTGAGCCGATTTCTACAAGTCTTACTTTCTTGACCAGGTGTACAAAATATACATGTGATTTTACTAAAATACCAGAAATATGAGAGTATTAATAGTAATACTTCCAGACAACCGATTTAGTCTGAAACGAGACTGCATTCTACTCTATTTTGGGCCATTTGCCAAATGATATAAGAAGGAATGTCTTATATCTATGGATATTTCTAACTTGCATGATTCAGTTCCAAAAGATTGGATATGAACTCAGGTTATCAGATTTCTTCTATAGTTCTATAATTTTATTTCATGGTATAAGTTTGAAAATCTGCATCTTTGATTGTACATAACATCGCATATTATACTATGAAAAGAACCACAAATACATGGAATGTAAATATTTTTTAAGGCAAGCTCATTTAGCTTTTCTTTATACAGTGAATGGGTTTCCTTACTACATGAAACAAAGGTGATATGCAGTCTCCTAAAAGCATGCTGCAAAATGTTAGAGTATTGTATTTAATACATTTTCTGTACCTAAATGCTGTGTATGGAAAGGGAGAGATACCTAGTTCTGTAACTAGGGTGAGCTAGCATGTTTTCTTCCTCTATAGGATGAAGTAGTCACTCAGTCTGGAGTCTGCTATAGTATAGTTAACTTGTAAGAGAGCAGTATAGGGCAGGGTTACACGGAATCTCCCTGCCCTGTGCATCAACAAGCAACAAATCTGCCAGCCCATGAGGAAACAGAGTTACTGAAAGCAGCAGAGAGTTTAGCAACCATAAGCAGGATTGCAGAGTATTTGCCAGAGAAGGTAACTGCCCAGATGAAGGAAACATATATCTCTGCATGTGGTGGGAACAAGCATCTAGTTTCCCAAAATAGCCAAAGGACAGGAGCAGTATTCCATCATGGATACTAATGAAATATTACATAGCCAAAATGAGAAAGGACAGTTGCACCCTTTGTCCAGTTTGTAAGGAATATACAAGAAGGGGCTCATCCCTCCATCTCTCAAAAAGTCTTGGGAATTGCACATACCAACTTTGGAAACTACATTTGATGTATACAGTGCCTGTATAATGTATCCACTGACTGCTACAGAAAGTACAGTGAAGTTGCTGCAACTAACCTGGTTTCATCATTTCTTCCCGTATTAGATTGGAATCACAGCATGTTTTTGCCCTACATTTAACATATATGTTTGGGGGGAAAAAAGACTACACAAGTGCAATACACTATGCTTTTTCGACCTGCAGAGTCTAGTAAAACAAATGTACATGTTAACGTGCATATGTACTGTACATATGTTTCTTTTAACGATAGAACTCTATGCTGACAGATGCCAATGTATTGTGTTCGTCCGAGGCATCCGTTTAACATATAAGTTTTTTGTATACGTTAAAAGTAGTACAAAAATGTGATGTGAAACCAGCCTTCTACACTTCAAAGTGTTGGCATCATGACAATCAGGACCCTGTTTTGCACCTCAAAACTGCCATCACCAAGGGCATCTCAACCGCCATCAGGCAGAAGAACTCCAGAACCAGAGAGTGCCTTTGTACACCAGCCCAGGGAGCGTCAGGACCATGAGTACAACTACTATTACACCCATTCGGCCACCGACTCATACACCTGGGGCCTGGTCGCTGCAAATACATATTGTTATTTTGTTTATAGAAGACCTATAACCAAAAAATGCAGTGCAATCTGCAGGCAGCATGTCATAGAGCAGGAGGAGCTGATGGCTCATGCACATAGCCATTGCCCAGCCGTTCCGTGCAATTTGCGGTCCCCAATGCACGCGCAACACCCGGGCAGTTTCCGCAGACGGATGCCGACCCATTCAAGTACAATAGGTCTGTGATCCGTCTGCACCGTAAAAAAAAAAAATATATGTTTTATTATTTTTATTGTGCTTCTGTGGGGTTCGGTGCCTCCGCAAAGCACGTTCTGGACTGCGGACCCATTCGAGTTAATAGGTCCACATTAGAGTTGAGCGGACACCTGGATGTTCGGGTTCGACGGGTTCGGACGAACTTCACAAAAAAGTTCAGAACTTGAACCCGAACCTCGTTGAAGTCAATGGGGACACGAAGTTTTGAGCACTAAAATGGCTGTAAAAAGTAATGGAAAGGGCCAGAGGGCTGCAAATGGCAGAAAAATGTGGTTAAGAGCATGGCAAGTGCTTTGCAAACAAATGTTGATAGGGAAATGACTTCAAATAACATAATATACGTAAAAAAAAATAATAATAACCTTGATCTTGGAGGACGAGGTCCATATGGAGTAGGAGGTTGAGGAGGCGGTGGATGTGGCGGTGTAGGTGGAAGCGGCGAGGGAGGAGGAGGAGGTAGCCAACACTATTTTTTGGTTAAAATGTTTAGTTTTTTGTTTAAATTAGGGTACACCCCAAAACATTGGGAAATAAAACCTGTTATAACCCCCTCCAGCCGTGCTAAACAAACGTTCAGACAATACACTGGCTGCAGGGCAGGCCAGCACCTCTAAGGCGTAAAGAGCAAGCTCAGGCCATATGCCTAATTTGTAGACCCAGAAGTTGAAAGGGGTAGACCCATCAGTCAGTACGTGTAGTATCTGCTCTATCAACTTTCGATGTTCTTTTCTGCGCCTGCCATGTTGATCACGGTTAGCTGCGAACCAGGGTTCCACGCTGGAGAGGGAGCGTGAGTAAGAAAAATCCTCTAAGTGGGGATGCATGCGCACCGAAAGGTATTCGGAGTCAGGCAAAAGGTAAGACTGACGCAGGCGCAGTACCTGGAGAGGCGCCTACAATGTTCTATGTCCTAGCGCAGGCGCGACATACCAATGAGGTGACGTCATCAATGGGAGTCGGAAGACGCAGGAGGGAAACGTCATAGGAGTGAGACATTACCTCATCAGCGCAGGACAAATTACGTCTCTAGAGGGCGCCGGCACTTGTAATTGATTGGTCGTAAAAACTGTCCTTCAGACATATGGCACTTGGCGATTGGATGGAATAATCCCACCCACAAAAACAGAGGGTTTAAAGACCAGGGACCGCCCCCACATGTCAAACCTGCACGCCATCCCCTGAAGACGCCAAACTAAACGCCGAAACATGTAGGGATGCAGGCAAAGATTTTTAGTTCAGAATAGAGAGGTAGGGACCCCAGAGTGGGAGAATCTATCTAGATAGTGACAGATAGAATAAATGAGTATGGGTGAGAGACCTGAGAAATAATCAGGTATCCCACCGAGATACGGTTTATCTGAACACATGATATAACCACTGTGAGGAATATGGATTAATATTTACTGTCAGCCATGTCCTCACACCCCCATTTGCTGACAGATAGCAGAGGTAAGGAACTCCACAGGAGGGCCCTGCTTCAAAGCTCCAGCCCTGATTGTAATGTGATGCACCTCTTGGCATGATTCAGTGTACATGCAAAATAAGTTTTCACCCCCCCAGCCATCTGAGTGTCAGTGGGCCAGGAAGACAGCCCCAGGGGGTCCAAGCTTCAAGGAGAAGTTCACACCTCCGTGCACCAGTTTGGAGCCACCTGAATCCTGCAGGAAAACTCTCAGCAGGGGGTATCTGCTCTTGCCCAGGATCAATGAGACTTCCCAGACATGTTGGCACCTATCTTTCATAAGGAATTATGAATCTCCTGGCCATCGCAGGCACAAACCAGATACATATTTGTGTCCCGGTGGCCACGAGGTAGGTTCCCATGGTCTTTGTGTACGGGGAAGAGGTCAGGATAGGGAGATACCCAAATCTCCCCATAGAAACCACATAACGGTATCAGGTTTGGGCTCTAATTGTAGCCGGAACCCAGGAAGGTCCATTAGTCCCAGAACCATCTCCCTGTGACCCTCTGGTCTGGAGCTATGAACCCTAAAGGGTTTTGTGGGTCATTTGCTGCCAGCCCAGAAGAGGGGGAGTTGACCTCTCCCTGAGGCAGGGAGGGGATGGGCCAGCTACAGGTTAAAAGTCTGGTGCCAGCAAGTAGGCACGTCTTTCTCTGAAGAGGGGTCACATCCTACACATGTGTTTAGAGGGACCCAGGAAATAGCTGAGTTCATGGCCCTTCATGTGGACTGCAGCAAAGAACATCTCAAAGGAACTTTCATCATACTCGGTAACTGACTTTTACACTGCTTAACCCTGTTGTAACCATATAACCTGTAATCTGTAACCTCAGACCACTGTATATATTGTCTGTGTATATTGTGTTATATCTAGTGTGCTCTTACAGCGATTAAATCTATAATTTAATCTTGTGCTATCTTGTATCTCGATCACGAATCCCCACGTCCGTGTTTTGGCCTAGTTATAAGCTACCGCGGGTTGGTTTCTGACCCTATATAATCCCGTTAGCGGACCGGGCTTATATCAAACGAGAAATTGGTGGCGGTTACCCGGGTTGAGTGTGTGCTGTTTTCACTGCGGCAGTCAAAAGGGTCTCTCAGCTTGTTGCCTCTCTGTGCCCGCGTGGACAGGAGGTGTGTCTGTAAACTATACCAGCCTGACCTTACGTGCTCCTCTGGAGGGCGTAACTTCACGTTTTGGTAAACCCTGTGATCATACCAGGTCTCGTGAGCTCGACGTAGTTGACGTCAGCGGACACGAGGGGTGGTATTCATCACAACCACAATATATAAAGATACAAATTCCCTCCTGTCCTTCCTGAGGAATTTTAAATTAGTTCCCATAGAGTTCTATGTGGTTTTAAAAGTACACAATAAAGAATTATGTTTTATATAGTACTAGTCAGAGAGGTATGCAAATGCTACGCTTAGGTCCTAGAGACCTTTGAACCTTATAATATATTAAATATAGCGTCGCAACCTCCTGAGGGACCTATATGTTTGTTGGTCGAAGGAGCATGAGAAATGGAAACCACATCCAAGGGAGGTCAATGGCTGCAATGTGATCAAGCTGAAATGTGGGACAAATTATTAAAGCAGAAGGATCAAAGGAAAGGGCCAATTAAAGACGAATTTTAGAAATTTAAGTCCCTGTCACCTATGCAGAGCAGGGGTTTTTAATTGCCAGAAATGGGTTAATGTCACCCAAAAATGGAACAGGTGATTTTTTTTAAATTTCAGTCCCTGTCACCTATGCAGAGCAGGGGTTCATTCACGGCAAAAATGGTAAAATTTCACCCAAGAATATAACAGAAGAGCGCGGCCTAGCACGGCATGGAGTAAGGCGCACATGTGAAGAGCTGCTGCTGTTTATCCTGATAAAACTGTCTCCGAGGCACTTACTAAACTGCTGAAGCGGTGTAACAGCCGCCCGATCGTGGGGACGATGGTCAGGAGCTCACAGAAGCCGGAAAAGATGTCTAAAGGGACCCGGGTGAGCTTCAGAGAGGAGCGGGAGGAACGGCCGCAACATGGCGCCGATGAGGACGAGGGGGAGGACCCACAAGAAGAGATGAGCCTGAATGTGGCAGTGCGGCTCAGCAGATGTGCCCGCGATTCGGGAGAGATGCGAGCGGGCTTGAAGGACCGCGAGGAGACGGAGGTGTCCTCAGATGGGGAGAGAGACTCCTCAGTGGAGGGGGAGTGTGGTCTGGAGGGAGCACGAGCCTATGGGAGATCTGGTAAGAAGAGCCATGCAGCTGAGGGGGAAAAAGCGCCTCATGATAAAGAGCCAACACTCCAGGATGTCATGAGAGCAGTAACACAGTGCAGCAGCACCCTCAAGTCCCTGACATTGCAAGTGGGGGGACTTAGAGAAGATTTGGTGATTATTAGAAATTACCTGCACAAGATATCTGAAAGAACCACTGAGGTAAAAAAAAGAGTGTCTGGCCTAGAGGATGAAATGATCAGATGGCCAAGAGAGGAGAGAAGGCGCTCATAGGTGAGGGTAAACAGATAGATGTCCCTTCCCCCTAACCAAGATGAGTGAAGTTACTCACCTGGTTTGGTTTGCACTGATTGTGGTGCAACCTTGGTGGAGGGAAGTTTGAAGAGTTGAGGTTGTCTGGGTTGGTGCTGCCGGATGGTGTCCGAAATAACCCTGGGCGGGGGCCAAACCGCCACTTGGGTGGATATTGGAATATATAAAAAAAAGTCTCGTCTGCACTGGATACATGCGGCGAGCCAATGGACTTAAGGCGCAAATCACAACCCGAGCTTGGATACGAGAATTTTTTATTTTGAAAAGACGACGCATTTCGGGGTACTCAGGACCCCTTTATCAAGTCTAAAAAAACATATATGGTTGTTACAGCGGTCTGTAGTGAATCAAAGGTGTAAATAATGTAAAAGTATAAATATACAAAAATTAATATTAATAATTGGACAGTAGCTGAAACTGTGTGTGTACATACGTGCGTACAAGCACACATACACGCATTTATATCTGTATATATAGAAAATTGTTTAGATGCGTGGATGGATCAATGGATGAAGACGAAAACATAAACATAAACACAAGCATAAACGTAATATATATCCATAAGTAATAGATTGGTTCAGTGTTTTGGCTGAATGATTGTTTACACAAGTGATAAAATAGAGGATAAAAATGAAAAATAGAAAATAGATAAAAAATGGCTAAAGGATATGGGTAAAATGGGTTATAGATCTAAAAAATAAAATAAAAAGCTGACACAGACCCTGTTTGGGGTATATATAGCTATATAGGACTGTTTCCTGGTTGTGTACGGGTCAATATGTACGCAAGAACAGATAGGTAAAGGTACATGGTTTAGAGTGTAGATGAAGGGAGTCCCTTGAAAGGGGGAGAATGATAATATTTTCTCTTTTTTCTAAAGGAACAATTATTTGAGAGTTTCAACTCAAAGTAAAATGCTATCGTCTGGATAGGGTTGCTAGACTTTGCTGTTCTCTTGTTTGAAACTGGAAGTTGTACTGTACATGAGTGTTTAGTAATGAGACGGAATGCCTGCAGTACCTGTATCCTTGGCAACGTGAGTCCGCTGGTGCCCTCTCCTGGAGGTCCCTTTCAGAAGGAATACTAGTCAGCGTTAATGTGGTCAATAAACGAAGGTGGTGGGGATAATATGGAAATAAAATTAAAATGAATATAAAATTAAAATATAAATAATGTTTGGTGAGGTTTGGTGGGTCAAATGAATTGAACTTTTTTTGGGTAGTGTATTTCATTTTGTGTTGGGGTTTTATTGTTGTTTGCTTGTTGATTGGTGTGTAAGGAACTGTGTGTCTGTGGTTGTGAGCAATCAGTAGAGGATGAAATGACACCCCATAACATGGCTGCCAAAACGTCTGGACGGGACATTGCACAGTTGTTCGCTAAAACAGACGACCTTGAAAATAGGTCGCGACGTAACAATATTAGAATTGTGGGTATCCCTAAAAAAGCTGAGGTTGCTCACTCCACAGATTTTATTGAAAAGTGGCTGCTGGAAAACTTTGAGGATAAAGGGCTGTCTTCATTGTATGCTGTGGAAAGAGCACACAGGGTGCCCACTAGACCGCTTCCTCCGGGATGGCCCCCACGTCCGATTCTAGCTAAGATACTGCACTACAAAGATCGGGACACTATTTTAAAGAAAGCACGCGACTTTCCGGATCTATCCATTAATGGAACGACGATCTCAATATACCCGGACTACTCCTCAGAGGTTCAAAAGCGCAGGGCGTGCTTTCTGGATATAAAACGAAGGCTGAGAACCCTTCAAGTACCATAATCCATGCTGTTCCTGGCGAAATTGAGGATGGCAGCCTTGGGAGCCACTCATTTTTTTGAAAATCCGGAAGACGCACTAAAGTGGCTGGATCTACATGAAAAGAGGCTGAAGCATAAAGTACCGGACACTTGAAGTGGAAAATGCTGGTGGTAATGTTGTCCAACTCTCTTTGTTTGCATTCCTTGATCTCCTGCGGTTGGGGAGAACCCGCACTTAATTCGAAGTGCGGAATCTGTTTAGTTTTAACGTTTAAATTTCCCCCTTTTTTTTATTACTATTTGTATGGTGACAGTGTCATTTTGATAGCAGGAGCAAGAGCAGCGTGCATAACCTTACCAAGGACTCTAGCCTGTGTAAGTGCCAACACAGAGCTAGGCTAGGCTGCATCGCAAGCTAGGTAGTGATTGTTGTAGCTGCCCATCTAGGGCAGGAAATGTTGCTCAGTATAAGGAATAATTTTACCTGTTGTTGGAATGGGGAGTTAACAGGGGGGAGGGGGGTTATCATGCTTCAGCACTAAATGGCAGTGGTGGCAAGGAGTGACATTAGGGTACCTACAAGTTCAAACAAATGTGTTGCATAAATATAGGAACATAATTTTTAATGACTCAAGTGACTAAAATCATTTGTGGTCGGGGCTACCCCTGTACCGGGACCCTAACTGGTAGTTAACTAAACGGTTTGATTTGTGCCGTAACTGCAACGTCGTAGGGATGATTGAAGGAGGCCATCCCCTGGTGAGATGATGAAAAGAAGGGTGAGAAGGGTGGGTGTGTTGAGCAGACGTAGGATGTAGGGGAGGGGGAATGGAACCTAAATAGCATGGCAGAGCCCCTCCCACAAATACAGGCCAATGAATCGGCCTTAAAACTTGTGGTCGGGGCTACCCCTGTACCGGGACCCTAACTGGTAGTTAACTAAACGGTTTGATTTGTGCCGTAACCGCAACGTCGTAGGGATGACTGAAGGAGGCCAAAAGAGCAAGCCACCAGAAACTTTATTTACGAACCGCATTTATAGTACAAGATTCTGACAGGCGTGAGACATTCCAATGTTCGGGTGAGGTATGTATCTGGAATAACAGGAGGAGTGCCAGCGCCCTAATTTCCTGATGACGTGAGCAGGAACTCTGTTCTTGGAAGCTGCAGAAGCGGCGCCAATCCGGAAGGAGTGGCCGGAGACAGAAGCCGGGTCTAAGCCTAGGTTGGCCATCAGGGAGCAAACATGTGAAACAAATTGGGAGCTCGTGAGGTATGCGGCATTGAAAGGCAACAGTGGCCTCTGAGGCGCATGAGGCGACAAACTGTCAATACTACTTAACAACTGATGAAATACTTGAACGGGGCACCAGCGGTGAGTGGTTGGGTAGTACGTGACCTGGGTAGGAGGGCGAGAGAATGAAATTATCTGTGTCAGTCTTCAGTTGTCCGACAGTCAGATACCTGCGGCTGCTACGGGCTGAGGTAAACTCTCCTGGTCTCAGGAAGCCGTAGAAAGCCAGGTATATGGCTGCTTTTATCACTAGACTTTGCTGGGCTCCGAAAGGGCTATGGTCTAACATGTCGGACAGCTGACGAAATATTTGCCTGGTGATGGCCTGGCGGCCCGGCCGTGTGTTAGGATTACATTTCTCAAGTCCCCTGAGTGTAGCCTTGACTACGTGAATGGAGAACAGTGAGGGAGCTTGCGGTTGACTAGAGGATCGGAAATGCTGTACACCGGCTAAGTAAGACTTGACTGTGGAGTGTGACAAATTCAACTCAGAGTGACAATAGCCAATGAAGGCCAGGATGTAGTTGGTAAAATCGAGGACGCCTTGGGGAAATTTGTCTTGAAATTTAAGAAATGCCCTCCATCCTGTTTGATAAGCCCTGGCCGTGTTTGGTGACAGGGACTTGGCCAGTAGAGAATGAGCTGTAGCTAAGTGAGAGTTTATGTCCAAACCAGTGAAGGGAACGGAGGGACTGTGGCTCCGCTGGCGTCTGCGTCGGGAAATACCTGCGAGAAAAGGCCAAAATTAGCTCTAGACAGCACATCAGCTGCAACATTTTTCTGTCCTGATATATGTGAGCATGTGTAACGAAACTGGTATTGAAATGAAAAAAGCACTAGCCGTCTGAGGAATGGCAACACCTGCGGGGATTTAGATAACCCGTTATTTAGGATATCCACAACTGCTGCATTGTCGGAAATGAACAACACTGTGTGACCGGTCCACTCGTGACCCCACACATGAGCGGCTGTGACTAAGGGGTAAATCTCACAGGAAGCTGAAGACTGAAGAAACCCTGGCAGTATCTTGACTTCGTCAGGCCATACGTCCGCTAGCCAATGTGTGCCAAAAAAGGCTGCGAATCCAGAACTTGGAGCTGCATCAGAAAAGACTATAGGGGAACTATTGGACACCACCGGGATGAGGAGAGAAATGCCATTCCAGTTATTAAGAAAATAATCCCACATGGCTAAGTCGGCAAATATTTGGTCGTCAAGGCATACAAGGCTGTCTTGGGAGGGAGCTGAAGGAAGGAGAGCTAGCAGTCGTGACACGAATGGCCTACCTTGGGGCATGACTCGCATGGCAAAATTTAACATGCCTAAAAGAGACTGTAGTTCAATTTTTATTTTATTTTTTTACGGTTCTGGTCTGTGTGAAATTATGGAGGGTGAACCTAATCCTGTCCAGTTTGTTTTCCAGTAATTTAGCGACCATGTTTACTGTGTCCAGAACGATACCCAAGAAAGTAATAACTGGGGACGGACCTTCCACCTTTTTAGGGGGCTGACAATAAATTCCTGCACTCATAAGACGATTCAGGCAAGGCGACTAGGCCAGTTTGGAAACCTGATCTAAACCCTGAAATGAGGAACTGAACGAAGCTAGGGTTGTGGTGGTTGCGTAGGAAGTTCAGCAGACAATCAACGTTAAGGACACTGAGGTACGACTTATCCGCTTTTAATGTACAGACTAACTTGGGATGGGCTCTAAAACAATTCACACACACATGTAACAGCCTACACTGGCTATAATTGCAGGAGGAAAAGTTGAAATTATTACAGATCTGTGATCTGCCGAGATATTGAATGGGCCTTCCCAACTTGTCGACTAAACCAGGGGATCAGGGTGCCTAGACGGCTGTTCGGGAGGGCTAATATCGGCACTAGAGGCGGCTTTGTGACACCATTCTGCTGTGTGGTAGATGGATTGACACAGAGAACAAGCAGGAGCCCTAAGACCAGCAAAGTGTCTGCAAAATATCTCAGTGTCGATATTAGCCCAGTTTGTAAGAAACTGAAATTGACTGAGGGCCGCCGCGGCTTTAGCTGAAAAGGAGCAGTGATAATCGTAAAATGAGCTACCACCATATTTGTACCCCAATTCGGTCACTCTAAACAAATAAGGATCTAGCTCTTCCCTGCGATCAGGCCGTACGGAACAAATTACGTCTCTATACAGGCTGAAAGCTAAAAGGAACTCCGGGATGGTAAGCTTCCTGTTTAGCCTGAGATCGCGGCCCCTGAGTATTACTGAGACATCGCCACACGCGATGACTTTGCTGTCAGAGAAATCCCGAGTAGCAATCAACAGGGAAGCCAGGTTGACGTCCCTGCCTTCCAGAATATCTTTCCTGATGTTGGCTGGTATGAAATGAGCGGGGGTGATATTAGGAACAGAGATTGTCGTACCGGTGCACCCCGCAGCGGATGTGGACGGGATGGCCAGCTCTGGACCCGGAGGAGTGAGAACGGCACCCCGGGACTCGACTGTGTCCAGTCTGGATTGGATGTCCGTGACAGATGACGTAAGATTATTTAGCATGAGGTGAATCTGAGCGAGCGAGGTCTGGACTGTGGCCATCGAGACTTCCTCCTGACATTGAGGACTCGCAGAAGACATGAGTAGGCGGTATAATTCCGCTTTTCTGGCCGATGCTGTAAACGGGATACCCCTCTTGGACAGCTGTGCCATCAACCTTGGCACGGTCCAACTCCGTAGTGACGGGATGCTACCTGCTTCGGACAACCTGGCGGTATTTTCGTTGACCGAGGCCTCCATGATGTCAGAGGCATGAGACATGATCGTGTAGATACAGTACGTGAGAATGAGGCACAGGCACAGGGCCCGGGACTGGACACCAGTGACAACCCTACCACCGAACGATGTGGTGTGCATGCGCATGCCATCGTGGACAACGTCACCTCGTGATCAATGATTACCGCCACCGACAACTGAGCTGACTTACCCACAGCATGGAAGAAGCAAATAGCGGGACTGAGGAGAATATCTAAATAAAACCGTGAGATTTTTTAGACGACAAAATGAGAAGGTGAACTAGTACTGAAACGTTCCCTATACTACCTGTTGGATATGATACTGGGTCACTGAGAAACGATGGTAGACCTGAAAAGAAGTAACGTTCATGGAGAGAAATGGAGAAAACATAAAACAGACAAGGAACGGCTATACACGACTGGAGATGTGGACAAGATTGACGAACAAATATGCGTATGATGCGTAAACTACGGAGGTTTGAAAATAAACTGACATAGTGAATGCGTACTTGAGGCGACTGAACATGACCTGAAAAATGTGCAGGGCTTTTTTTTTTTTTTTTTTTAAACACACGCATATATATATATATATATACACCTATATGTATATATATATACATACCCCATCGTGTTAATACAACCTTCTTCCCCCTTTATTTTTATTTTTTTTCCTGCCTAAGTAAAACAATGGCATAGGTAAGTAAATGTGTGTTTTCTCTTTTTTTTTTCCTTTCTCAACTGCAGTAGCAGGAGTGACCACCAGAGGGTGCTCATACTGAAAACCTGCTACACACTGTGTAGTGAGCTCCCCGTCCTGCATTCTCAGATGCGGCCACCGGGGGCGAATGGAGCCAGACAGGAAGGAGCCTGGGACTCTGAGTAGTGAAGCAAGCGGCCGGCAGCAGCAGGAGAGGACACCAGACGGAGAGGACACAGAGGTAAGTACAGCAAATATAACCAAATAACCTGCCTCACTAATGGCACGGCGGCCCGTGCCAGACATTTGCGAACGATTTCGGGACCACGCTGACCCCTGAAAACCTGCCTATACTGTCGCGTAGGAGCCGATGCATCCAGGCAGTTCGCTCCGGTGCAGCGTGACTCCCCCTTACCTGGGGAGCCGGCGCTGCCGACCGGACTTTAAGCAACGGGCCGCTGACTGAGGCGGCAACTTACCTGGGAAGGCGGGCGAATGAGTTTGGACGTAGAAATGGTGGGCACAGCGCACGGGTCGAATAAGGAGCAGTAAGGCAACTGACCAGACGCACACGGATGTGGCCACGATCTGTGTTGAGCAGACGTAGGATGTAGGGGGGGAAAATGGAACCTAAATAGCATGGCAGAGCCCCTCCCACAAATACAGGCCAATGAATCGGCCTTAAAACTAGTTGGAATGTGCAGGGACTGGCTGATGCGACGAAAAGCCAAAGTGTGTTTAATTATATGACGCGGTTTCACCCAGCTATATACTGTTTACAGGAGACTTATTTGACTAAACAATCATTGCATACTGTGAGTAAGGCCTGGGCGGGATTTTCTTCGCATGCAGTATTCTCCTCACATTCAAGGGCGGTAAGCATAATGGCTCACAGAAATATCCAGTTCTTATGTTTACAGGAGCATGTAGATGAGGAGGGCAGGTTTATATGTCTATTTTGTGAAATAGATGGAGTGCGCATGGTTCTGATATCAGTCTACATTCCTCCTCCATTTTCAGTGGTCCCTTTAAGGAAAATATTTGATATCCTAGTGCAATACGCTAATGTCCCTTGGTTAATAATTGCGGATTTTAATAATGTCCCAGATGAGCGTATAGATAGATGCAGAGTTCAAGATATTGGCAGGTATCAGAGAACGTCTCCTCTTAACAATATAATGACGGAGGTGGGACTGTTGGACATCAGGAGGATACAGCACCCAGGGTCTCATAATTATTCCTGTAATTCATCCACCTTTGCATCGCTATCGAGAATAGATTTAGCCTTAATTAACGCAGCTGCGTTTCCGCTGGTGCACTCCACAGAGTATCTCCCCAGATCTCTCTCAGACCACTCTCCTCTTAAAATAGAATTGGCTTTAGTAAGAAACGCTAGACTGGGCTCCAGACTGTGGAAATGTAATGCCTTTTGGTTGCAGACGCTAGGTGGGCTGGAAGATGTGAAATGGGCATTGAAGGAGTATTTTTGTTTTAACACGGGTACGGCCCCTTTGCACATTGTCTGGGATGCCATGAAGGGGTTTCTGCGAGGTGTACTAATTCAACAGATTAAGGCCTCATGCACACAACAGCATTTTTTCACGGTCCGCAAAACGGGGTTCCGTTGTTCTGTGATCCGTGTCCGTTTTTTCTTCCGTGTGTCTTCCTTGATTTTTGGAGGATCACCAGACCAGAAAAGTGAGAAAAAAGATCTAAGTCAAGTTTGCCTTGAAAATGATAGGAAAAAAACGGACACGGATCACAGACGCAGATGAAAATCTTGTGTGCATCCGTGTTTTTTCATGGACCCATTGACTTGAATGGGTCCGCAGAAAATCACGGAAAACGGAACAACGGACACGGATGCACACAACGGTCGTGTGCATGAGGCCTAACAGACATAAATCTCGCTCTAGGGAGACAGATGTTCGTATGCATGCAGCTGTCAAAGACGCAGAAGTGGCATATGTATTAGATCCGTCAGAGGTGACGAGCCGGAATTTAAAGATAGCACAGGAAGACCTAAGATGTAATTTGATTCAGGTGGCAGATAGGAAGAGACAGTTCTACAAACAGCAGTTCTTTGCCGAAGGGGAAAGTGTAGGACATTTACTCTCGGTTATTTCAAAAGCTCAACAGGGGTCAACGTGTATAACAGAGTTAGTTAATGAGCAGGGTCAGAGTAAACGGACTACTGGGGAAATTCTAAAGGTTATGGAGGACTTCTATTCCGAGCTTTACACATCCAAGACGAGTTGTGTGGAGTCAGAGATGATAGATTTCCTGCATGGCATTGACCTCCCTAAGCTCCCATCTGAGAATAGAATAATGCTAGATGCTCCTATTAGTTTGGAGGAACTGGATGTAGCACTAGATTCCATGGCAAATGACAAGGCCCCGGGCTCGGATGGGCTCCCTGCGGAGATAAACAAGAAATGTAGGGGTGATCTGCACCCGGAGTTACTAAAGGCTCTCTAACAATCATTAGAAGCAGGTTCTCTTCCAGCCACAATGCAAGATGCTCTTACGCTGGGTTCACACCTAGGCGTTTCTCAAACGCGCGTTTCTATGCGCGTTTTTGTCGCGCGTTTTATGCGCGTTTTTTTTAATAGTGAACGCGCGTTTGACGCGCGTTTGGGTGATTGACAGCAGTGTTGTCCAAAGAGTCTATGGCCCAAACGCGCGTCAAACGCGCCAAAAAAAGCTCCTGTACTTGTTTAAGCGTCGGGCGTTTTACAGCGCGATCGTACGCGCTGTAAAACGCCCAGGTGTGAACCCTTCCCATAGGGAATCATTGGTTCTTACCTGTTGTGCGTTTTACAGCGCGTAGGAACGCGCTGTAAAACGCTCAGGTGTGAACCCAGCGTTATTGTGGCACTGCCTAAGCCTGGAAAGGATCCCAAGTTACCTGATTCCTATAGGCCCATCTCATTGTTAGCGGCGGAAGTTAAAATATTAGCTAAAGTATTGGCGATGAGATTATCAAAAGTAATACTGACAATAGTGCACCCTGATCAGACTGGTTTTATGCCTCAGAAATCCACCTCTATTAACATAAGAAGAGTCTTTGCTAGTATACAGTGTACAGTGGATAATGAGGGTGACAGAGCGATTTTATCACTAGACGCGGCCAAGGCGTTTGATAGTATAGAATGGGGTTACCTATGGTGTACACTGCGGACAATGGGTTTTGGGGAATGCTTCATTAAGTGGGCACAAATGCTATACTCTGCACCAAGGGCACGTATTAGAGTTAACGGATAATTATCATCAAGCTTCAAGCTGTTTAGGGGGACACGGCAGGGATGTCTACTGTCTCCTTTGTTGTTCGCGCTTGCAATTGAGCCCCTAGCGGCTGCGATCAGGTGTTCACAGGCGATTTTGGGATTTAAATATGGTCCTGTTCACAATAAGGTGGCCATGTATGCTGATGACACCTTGTTGTTTCTGGGAGACACGTCGACATCCCTGGCCGAGTCTATGTCACTGCTTGGTCGCTTTGGAGGGCTATCAGGCCTGACTATAAATTGGCACAAATCGGCTCTTATGTTCTTAGATGGACAGGTATCCTCGACAATAGCTACATTAAACAATATCCCCTGCGTTAAAACTATTAAATATTTAGGGATCAACATATCACCAAAACTGACAGACTTTGAGGAGTTGAATCTGTCCCCGATACTGACAAAGTTCAGGCTTCGCTCAAAGACATGGTGCAAACTGTTTTTGTCAGTGATAGGCAGGGTTAATCTGATCAAGATGGTTATGATGCCCCAGTTATTATATGTACTACACAATGCCCCGACGTGGATACCACTTGATAGTAGGGATGAGCAAACTCGAACTGTATAGTTCGGGTTCGTACCGAATTTTGGGGTGTCCGTGACACGGACCCGAACCCGGACAATTTTGTAAAAGTCCGGGTTCGGGTTCGGTGTTCGTCGCTTTCTTGGCGCTTTTGTGACGCTTTCTTGGCGCTTTTTGAAAGGCTGCAAAGCAGCCAATCAACAAGCGTCATACTACTTGCCCCAAGAGGCCGTCACAGCCATGCCTACTATTGGCATGGCTGTGATTGGCCAGAGCACCATGTGACCCAGCCTCTATTTAAGCTGGAGTCACATAGCGCCGCCCGTCACTCTGCTCTGATTAGCGTAGGGAGAGGTTGCGGATGCGACAGTAGGGCGAGATTAGGCAGATTAACTCCTCCAAAGGACTTCACTTGATTAATCGATCGATCTGCAGCTGTGCATCATTGAGCTGCTGAAATTCAAATGCTCACTCACTGTTTTTAGGCTGCCCAGACCGTTTGTCAGTCACTATTTTCTGGGGTGATCGGCGGCCATTTTGTGTCTTGTGCGGTGCTGCGACCAAGTGCATCCAAGCTGCGACCAAGTGCATTTAACCCTCAATGGTGTGGTTGTTTTTTGGCTAAAGCCTACATCAGGGTGAAGCTGTCACACCAAGTGCATTTAACCAGCAATAGTCTGTTCATTTTTTGGCCATATACTAAATCAGGGGCAAGCTGCGCCTGTCACCAAGTGCATTTAACCCTCAATGGTGTGGTTGTTTTTTGGCTAAAGCCTACATCAGGGTGAAGCTGTCACACCAAGTGCATTTAACCAGCAATAGTCTGTTTATTTTTTGGCCATATACTACATCAGGGGCAAGCTGCGCCCGTCACCAAGTGCATTTAACCCTCAGTAGTGTGGTTCGTCAAGCTGTGACACCAAGTGCATTTAACCAGCAATAGTCTGTTCATTTTTTGGCCATATACTACATCAGGGGCAAGCTGCGCCCGTCACCAAGTGCATTTAACCCTCAGTAGTGTGGTTGGTCAAGCTATCACACCAAGTGCATTTAACCAGCAATAGTCTGTTCATTTTTTGGCCATATACTAAATCAGGGGCAAGCTGCGCCCGTCACCAAGTGCATTTAACCAGCAATAGTCTGTTCATTTTTTGGCCATATACTACATCAGGGGCAAGCTGCGCCCGTCACCAAGTGCATTTAACCCTCAGTAGTGTGGTTGGTCAAGCTATCACACCAAGTGCATTTAACCAGCAATAGTCTGTTCATTTTTTGGCCATATACTAAATCAGGGGCAAGCTGCGCCCGTCACCAAGTGCATTTAACCAGCAATAGTCTGTTCATTTTTTGGCCATATACTACATCAGGGGCAAGCTGCGCCCGTCACCAAGTGCATTTAACCCTCAGTAGTGTGGTTGGTCAAGCTATCACACCAAGTGCATTTAACCAGCAATAGTCTGTTCATTTTTTGGCCATATACTAAATCAGGGGCAAGCTGCGCCCGTCACCAAGTGCATTTAACCAGCAATAGTCTGTTCATTTTTTGGCCATATACTACATCAGGGGCAAGCTGCGCCCGTCACCAAGTGCATTTAACCCTCAGTAGTGTGGTTGGTCAAGCTATCACACCAAGTGCATTTAACCAGCAATAGTCTGTTCATTTTTTGGCCATATACTAAATCAGGGGCAAGCTGCGCACGTCACCAAGTGCATTTAACCAGCAATAGTCTGTTCATTTTTTGGCCATATACTACATCAGGGGCAAGCTGCGCCCGTCACCAAGTGCATTTAACCCTCAGTAGTGTGGTTCGTCAAGCTGTGACACCAAGTGCATTTAACCAGCAATAGTCTGTTCATTTTTTGGCCATATACTACATCAGGGGCAAGCTGCGCCCGTCACCAAGTGCATTTAACCAGCAATAGTGTGGTTATTTTTTGGCCATATCCCAGTCTAATTCTGTCACTAAATCCATACCGGTCACCCAGCGCCTAAATACTAGGCCTCAAATTTATATCCCGCTAAATCTCTCGTTACCGCTGTCCTGTTGTGGCTGGGAAAGTTATTTAGTGTCCGTCAAAGCACATTTTTTGTTCTGGGTTGAAGTACAATTCCCAATTTAGCAATTTCATAATTTAGTGGTTCCTGCTATATCAGAGCTATTTGAAATCTATCCCTAAAAGGGTATATAATATTCAAGGTGCACATAGGGTCATTCAGAATAACTTCACACACACGCTACTGTGCATTTCAAAGTCTAATTCTGTCGCTAAATCCATACCGGTCACCCAGCGCCTAAATACTAGGCCTCAAATTTATATCCCGCTAAATCTCTCGTTACCGCTGTCCTGTTGTGGCTGGGAAAGTTATTTAGTGTCCGTCAAAGCACATTTTTTGTTCTGGGTTGAAATACAATTCCCAATTTAGCAATTTCATAATTTAGTGGTTTCTGCTATATCAGAGCTATTTGAAATCTATCCCTAAAAGGGTATATAATATTCAAGGTGCACATAGGGTCATTCAGAATAACTTCACACACACGCTACTGTGCATTTCCAAGTCTAATTCTGTCACTAAATCCATACCGGTCACCCAGCGCCTAAATACTAGGCCTCAAATTTATATCCCGCTAAATCTCTCGTTACCGCTGTCCTGTTGTGGCTGGGAAAGTTATTTAGTGTCCGTCAAAGCACATTTTTTGTTCTGGGTTGAAGTACAATTCCCAATTTAGCAATTTCATAATTTAGTGGTTCCTGCTATATCAGAGCTATTTAAAAATCTATCCCTAAAAGGGTATATAATATTCAAGGTGCACATAGGGTCATTCAGAATAACTTCACACACACGCTACTGTGCATTTCCAAGTCTAATTCTGTCGCTAAATCCATACCGGTCACCCAGCGCCTAAATACTAGGCCTCAAATTTATATCCCGCTAAATCTCTCGTTACCGCTGTCCTGTTGTGGCTGGGAAAGTTATTTAGTGTCCGTCAAAGCACATTTTTTGTTCTGGGTTGAAGTACAATTCCCAATTTAGCAATTTCATAATTTAGTGGTTCCTGCTATATCAGAGCTATTTGAAATCTATCCCTAAAAGGGTATATAATATTCAAGGTGCACATAGGGTCATTCAGAATAACTTCACACACACGCTACTGTGCATTTCCAAGTCTAATTCTGTCACTAAATCCATACCGGTCACCCAGCGCCTAAATACTAGGCCTCAAATTTATATCCCGCTAAATCTCTCAGTACCGCTGTCCTGTTGTGGCTGGGAAAGTTATTTAGTGTCCGTCAAAGCACATTTTTTTGTTCTGGGTTGAAATACAATTCCCAATTTAGCAATTTCATAATTTAGTGGTTTCTGCTATATCAGAGCTATTTGAAATCTATCCCTAAAAGGGTATATAATATTCAAGGTGCACATAGGGTCATTCAGAATAACTTCACACACACGCTACTGTGCATTTCCAAGTCTAATTCTGTCACTAAATCCATACCGGTCACCCAGCGCCTAAATACTAGGCCTCAAATTTATATCCCGCTGAATTTGAATACAATACATTGGGCAAAATAATATTTTTGTTGTTGTGGTGAACCATAACAATGAGAAAAACATCTAGTAAGGGACGCGGACGTGGACATGGTCGTGGTGGTGTTAGTGGACCCTCTGGTACTGGGAGAGGACGTGGCCGTTCTGCCACATCCACACGTCCTAGTGTACCAACTACCTCAGGTCCCAGTAGCCGCCAGAATTTACAGCGATATATGGTGGGGCCCAATGCCGTTCTAAGGATGGTAAGGCCTGAGCAGGTACAGGCATTAGTCAATTGGGTGGCCGACAGTGGATCCAGCACGTTCACATTATCTCCCACCCAGTCTTCTGCAGAAAGCGCACAGATGGCGCCTGAAAACCAACCCCATCAGTCTGTCACATCACCCCCATGCATACCAGGGAAACTGTCTCAGCCTCAAGTTATGCAGCAGTCTCTTATGCTGTTTGAAGACTCCGCTGGCAGGGTTTCCCAAGGGCATCCACCTAGCCCTTCCCCAGCGGTGAAAGATATAGAATGCACTGACGCACAACCACTTATGTTTCCTGATGATGAGGACATGGGAATACCACCTCAGCATGTCTCTGATGATGACGAAACACAGGTGCCAACTGCTGCGTCTTTCTGCAGTGTGCAGACTGAACAGGAGGTCAGGGATCAAGACTGGGTGGAAGACGATGCAGGGGATGATGAGGTCCTAGACCCCACATGGAATGAAGGTCGTGCCACTGACTTTCACAGTTCGGAGGAAGAGGCAGTGGTGAGACCGAGCCAACAGCGTAGCAAAAGAGGGAGCAGTGGGCAAAAGCAGAACACCCGCCGCCAAGAGACTCCGCCTGCTACTGCCCGCCGCCATCTGGGACCGAGCACCCCAAAGGCAGCTTCAAGGAGTTCCCTGGCATGGCACTTCTTCAAACAATGTGCTGACGACAAGACCCGAGTGGTTTGCACGCTGTGCCATCAGAGCCTTAAGCGAGGCATTAACGTTCTGAACCTGAGCACAACCTGCATGACCAGGCACCTGCATGCAAAGCATGAACTGCAGTGGAGTAAACACCTTAAAACCAAGGAAGTCACTCAGGCTCCCCCTGCTACCTCTTCTGCTGCTGCCGCCTCGGCCTCTTCTGCTGCTGCCGCCTCGGCCTCTTCCTCCTCCTCTGGAGGAACGTTGGCACCTGCCGCCCAGCAAACAGGGGATGTACCACCAACACCACCACCACCACCTCCGTCACCAAGCGTCTCAACCATGTCACACGGCAGCGTTCAGCTCTCCATCTCACAAACATTTGAGAGAAAGCGTAAATTCCCACCTAGCCACCCTCGATCCCTGGCCCTGAATGCCAGCATTTCTAAACTACTGGCCTATGAAATGCTGTCATTTTGGCTGGTGGACACAGTCAGCTTCAAACAGCTCATGTCGCTTGCTGTCCCACAGTATGTTGTTCCCAGCCGCCACTACTTCTCCAAGAGAGCCATGCCTTCCCTGCACAACCAAGTATCCGATCAAATCAAGTGTGCACTGCGCAACGCCATCTGTGGCAAGGTCCACCTAACCACAGATACGTGGACCAGTAAGCACGGCCAGGGACGCTATATCTCCCTAACTGCACACTGGGTAAATGTAGTGGCAGCTGGGCCCCAGGCGGAGAGCTGTTTGGCGCACGTCCTTCCGCCGCCAAGGATCGCAGGGCAACATTCTTTGCCTCCTGTTGCCACCTCCTCCTTCTCGGCTTCCTCCTCCTCTTCTTCCACCTGCTCATCCAGTCAGCCACACACCTTCACCACCAACTTCAGCACAGCCCGGGGTAAACGTCAGCAGGCCATTCTGAAACTCATATGTTTGGGGGACAGGCCCCACACCACACAGGAGTTGTGGCGGGGTATAGAACAACAGACCGACGAGTGGTTGCTGCCGGTGAGCCTCAAGCCCGGCCTGGTGGTGTGCGATAATGGGCGAAATCTCGTTGCAGCTCTGGGACTAGCCAATTTGACGCACATCCCTTGCTTGGCGCATGTGCTGAATTTGGTGGTGCAGAAGTTCATTCACAACTACCCCGACATGTCAGAGCTGCTGCATAAAGTGCGGGCCGTCTGTTCGCGCTTCCGGCGTTCACATCCTGCTGCTGCTCGCCTGTCTGCGCTACAGCGTAACTTCGGCCTTCCCGCTCACCGCCTCATATGCGACGTGCCCACCAGGTGGAACTCCACCTTGCACATGCTGGACAGACTGTGCGAGCAGCAGCAGGCCATAGTGGAGTTTCAGCTGCAGCACGCACGGGTCAGTCGCACTACAGAACAGCACCACTTCACCACCAATGACTGGGCCTCCATGCGAGACCTGTGTGCCCTGTTGCGCTGTTTCGAGTACTCCACCAACATGGCCAGTGGCGATGACGCCGTTATCAGCGTTACAATACCACTTCTATGTCTCCTTGAGAAAACACTTAGGGCGATGATGCAAGAGGAGGTGGCCCAGGAGGAGGAGGAGGAGGAAGAGGGGTCATTTTTAGCACTTTCAGGCCAGTTTCTTCGAAGTGACTCAGAGGGAGGTTTTTGGCAACAGCAGAGGACAGGTACAAATGTGGCCAGACAGGGCCCACTACTGGAGGACGAGGAGGACGAGGATGAGGAGGAGGTGGAGGAGGATGAGGATGAAGCATGGTCACAGCGGGGTGGCACCCAACGCAGCTCGGGTCCATCACTGGTGCGTGGCTGGGGGGAAAGGCAGGACGATGACGATACGCCTCCCACAGAGGACAGCTTGTCCTTACCCCTGGGCAGCCTGGCACACATGAGCGACTACATGCTGCAGTGCCTGCGCAACGACAGCAGAGTTGCCCACATTTTAACCTGTGCGGACTACTGGGTTGCCACCCTGCTGGATCCACGCTACAAAGACAATGTGCCCACCTTACTTCCTGCACTGGAGCGTGATAGGAAGATGCGCGAGTACAAGCGCACGTTGGTAGACGCGCTACTGAGAGCATTCCCAAATGTCACAGGGGAACAAGTGGAAGCCCAAGGCCAAGGCAGAGGAGGAGCAAGAGGTCGCCAAGGCAGCTGTGTCAATGCCAGCTCCTTTGAGGGCAGGGTTAGCATGGCAGAGATGTGGAAAACTTTTGTCAACACGCCACAGCTAACTGCACCACCACCTGATACGCAACGTGTTAGCAGGAGGCAACATTTCACTAACATGGTGGAACAGTACGTGTGCACACCCCTCCACGTACTGACTGATGGTTCGGCCCCATTCAACTTCTGGGTCTCTAAATTGTCCACGTGGCCAGAGCTAGCCTTTTATGCCTTTTGAGGTGCTGGCCTGCCCGGCGGCCAGCGTTTTGTCTGAACGTGTATTCAGCACGGCAGGGGGCGTCATTACAGACAAACGCAGCCGCCTGTCTACAGCCAATGTGGACAAGCTGACGTTTATAAAAATGAACCAGGCATGGATCCCACAGGATCTGTCCGTCCCTTGTCCAGATTAGACATTAACTACCTCCCCTTAACCATATATTATTGGACTCCAGGGCACTTCCTCATTCAATCCTATTTTTATTTTCATTTTACCATTATATTGCGATTCTACCCAAAGTTGAATGAACCTCTCCTGTGTCTGGGTGCCGGGGCCTAAATATATGCCAATGGACTGTTCCAATGTTGGGTGACGTGAAGCCTGATTCTCTGCTATGACATGCAGAATGATTCTCTGCTGACATGAAGCCAGATTGTCTGTTACGGGACCTCTCTCCTCTGCCTGTGTGCTGGGCCTAAATATATGTCAATGGACTGTTGCAGTGGTGGCTGACGTGAAGCCTTATTCTCTGCTATGACATGCAGACTGATTCTCTGCTGACATGAAGCCAGATTCTCTGTTACGAGACCTCACTCCTCTGCCTGGGTGCTGGGCCTAAATATATGCCAATGGACTGTTGCAGTGGTGGCTGACGTGAAGCCTCATTCTCTGCTATGACATGCAGACTGATTCTCTGCTGACATGAAGCCAGATTCTCTGTTACGGGACCTCTCTCCTCTGCCTGTGTGTGTGCTGGGCCTAAATATATGCCAATGGACTGTTGCAGTGGTGGCTGACGTGAAGCCTCATTCTCTGCTATGACATGCAGACTAATTCTCTGCTGACATGAAGACAGATTCTCTGTTACGGGACCTCTCTCCTCTGCCTGTGTGTGTGCTGGGCCTAAATATATGCCAATGGACTGTTGCAGTGGTGGCTGACGTGAAGCCTCATTCTCTGCTATGACATGCAGACTGATTCTCTGCTGACATGAAGCCAGATTCTCTGTTACGGGACCTCCCTCCTCTGCCTGTGTGCTGGGCCTAAATATATGCCAATGGACTGTTGCAGTGGTGGCTGACGTGAAGCCTCATTCTCTGCTATGACATGCAGACTGATTCTCTGCTGACATGAAGCCAGATTCTCTGTTACGGGACCTCCCTCCTCTGCCTGGGTGCTGGGCCTAAATATATGCCAATGGACTGTTGCAGTGGTGGCTGACGTGAAGCCTCATTCTCTGCTATGACATGCAGACTAATTCTCTGCTGACATGAAGACAGATTCTCTGTTACGGGACCTCTCTCCTCTGCCTGTGTGTGTGCTGGGCCTAAATATATGCCAATGGACTGTTGCAGTGGTGGCTGACGTGAAGCCTCATTCTCTGCTATGACATGCAGACTGATTCTCTGCTGACATGAAGCCAGATTCTCTGTTACGGGACCTCCCTCCTCTGCCTGGGTGCTGGGCCTAAATATATGCCAATGGACTGTTGCAGTGGTGGCTGACGTGAAGCCTCATTCTCTGCTATGACATGCAGACTAATTCTCTGCTGACATGAAGACAGATTCTCTGTTACGGGACCTCTCTCCTCTGCCTGTGTGTGTGCTGGGCCTAAATATATGCCAATGGACTGTTGCAGTGGTGGCTGACGTGAAGCCTCATTCTCTGCTATGACATGCAGACTGATTCTCTGCTGACATGAAGCCAGATTCTCTGTTACGGGACCTCCCTCCTCTGCCTGGGTGCTGGGCCTAAATATATGCCAATGGACTGTTGCAGTGGTGGCTGACGTGAAGCCTCATTCTCTGCTATGACATGCAGACTGATTCTCTGCTGACATGACGACAGATTCTCTGTTACGGGACCTCTCTCCTCTGCCTGTGTGTGTGCTGGGCCTAAATATATGCCAATGGACTGTTGCAGTGGTGGCTGACGTGAAGCCTCATTCTCTGCTATGACATGCAGACTAATTCTCTGCTGACATGAAGACAGATTCTCTGTTACGGGACCTCTCTCCTCTGCCTGTGTGTGTGCTGGGCCTAAATATATGCCAATGGACTGTTGCAGTGGTGGCTGACGTGAAGCCTCATTCTCTGCTATGACATGCAGACTGATTCTCTGCTGACATGAAGCCAGATTCTCTGTTACGGGACCTCTCTCCTCTGCCTGTGTGTGTGCTGGGCCTAAATATATGCCAATGGACTGTTGCAGTGGTGGCTGACGTGAAGCCTCATTCTCTGCTATGACATGCAGACTAATTCTCTGCTGACATGAAGACAGATTCTCTGTTACGGGACCTCTCTCCTCTGCCTGTGTGTGTGCTGGGCCTAAATATATGCCAATGGACTGTTGCAGTGGTGGCTGACGTGAAGCCTCATTCTCTGCTATGACATGCAGACTGATTCTCTGCTGACATGAAGACAGATTCTCTGTTACGGGACCTCCCTCCTCTGCCTGGGTGCTGGGCCTAAATATATGCCAATGGACTGTTGCAGTGGTGGCTGACGTGAAGCCTCATTCTCTGCTATGACATGCAGACTGATTCTCTGCTGACATGAAGCCAGATTCTCTGTTACGGGACCTCCCTCCTCTGCCTGGGTGCTGGGCCTAAATATATGCCAATGGACTGTTGCAGTGGTGGCTGACGTGAAGCCTCATTCTCTGCTATGACATGCAGACTGATTCTCTGCTGACATGAAGACAGATTCTCTGTTACGGGACCTCCCTCCTCTGCCTGGGTGCTGGGCCTAAATATATGCCAATGGACTGTTGCAGTGGTGGCTGACGTGAAGCCTCATTCTCTGCTATGACATGCAGACTAATTCTCTGCTGACATGAAGCCAGATTCTCTGTTACGGGACCTCTCTCCTCTGCCTGGGTGCTGGGCCTAAATTTATTAAAATGGACTCTTACAGTGGTGGGTGACGTGAAGCCAGATTCTCTGCTATGGGACCTCTCTCCAATTGATTTTGGTTAATTTTTATTTATTTAATTTTTATTTTAATTCATTTCCCTATCCACATTTGTTTGCAGGGGATTTACCTACATGTTGCTGCATTTTGCAGCCCTCTAGCCCTTTCCTGGGCTGTTTTACAGCCTTTTTAGTGCCGAAAAGTTCGGGTCCCCATTGACTTCAATGGGGTTCGGGACGAAGTTCGGATCGGGTTCGGATCCCGAACCCGAACATTTCCGGGATGTTCGGCCGAACTTCTCGAACCCGAACATCCAGGTGTTCGCTCAACTCTACTTGATAGATTTCGGAAAATCAATTCTATATTTAGGGACCTGATATGGAAGAAAGGCCAATCCAGAATTAAATTAGAGACCTTACAATACCCAAAAGAGGCAGGGGGTCTGGCGGTGCCTAATCCATGGTTATATTACCTGGCGGCACAAAGTCAGCACTTTAGGGAATGGACAGACAGTGACATGACGGACATGACAGGTCAAATATTGAAGCATGCATTGGGGGGTAAGGAGTTATTGTGGATATTGGAAGGATCAGGAACACCCTTTGTAGATAATCAGTCACATTTGGTGAGTCTGATGAGGAAGGTTTGGGAAAAGGTCAAGCAGTTGAGGGGTGCAGTCGGAACCACGGAACTTACACCTTTATGGAACAATCGCAATGTACCTGAATTCTTACATCTCAGAGGATTTACCAAACAATGGCAGGATAGGGGAGTGACCAAATTTGGGGATATAATGGAGAAAGAGGGACTCAAAACATTTGCTAAATTACAGGAGGAGTACGGTATACCAAAGAACTGCTTTTGCCAGTTTTTACAGATAAGGCACACATTTAATGAGATGTGTAAAAATGACAATACCATGATACATAAAGACGCATCTTTACGTTTAATAGTGGAGAAAGGGGATAAAAAAGGGGTTATTTCATTGATATACCAAATGTTACTGAATAAATATTTGGAAGCGTTTCCCCTGTCTAGAATGAAGAGACGGGAAAAAGATATAGGGGGAATATCGCAGGAGCAGTTGGAAGCTATATTAGAAGCCATACGACAATATCATTGAGTGAAGGTGGGAAGTTGTCTCAACTTTTCATTATACACAGAGTCTATAAAACAATGGTCTTTTTACACAGCATTGGCATCAGAGCGGATGCAAAGTGTCCACGATGTCAAGCAGAATTGGCGGATCTACTGCATATGCTGTGGCAATGTTCACAATTAGATGGCTTCTGGTCGGACGTGTTGGCAATGATTCAAGATATCTTCTCACTGCGGATACCTAGGGAACCAAAAGTGTGTGTCTTGGGATATGTGTCAGATAATGGGAAAGAGGAGACAGATAGAATTGTAGCGAGTAGACTATTATATGTGGCAAGAAAGTTGATTGCCCTACATTGGATTCAGTCATGCCCTCCAGTCATTGAAGAATTTAGAAGGAAAGTAAACACGATGTTAGTTTATGAGAAAATGGTGTTTAAGAAGAGAGGATGTCTGCAAAAATGTGAAAAATTGCGGGGTCGTTGGAGGTTTAGCACTGAATAAAAACAGGTGAAGTCCATTAAGTGCTGAAGTGGGAGTTGGGGGGGGGGGGGGTGGGAAGGGTATGTTGTGGTAGCATTATCATTTGTATGGTTACCTGTTATATTATACTCATCAGTGGAATTTACTTTGTATATCAAAATATGGGACATGATATGCTTATATTTATAACAATGTTCCATTGCTGTACTTTATTACAATAAAAATGATCTGATTTAAAAAAAAATGAATATAACAGAAAAATTTGCGAAATTTATTAACCTGTCAAATAGGTAGAGCCAATAGGTATATCACAGCCAAAAATTGGTGAATTTCACCCGAAAATGTAACAGACAAATTCATGAAATTTGTTTACCTGTCTACAAGGTAGAGCAGGTTATATCACAGCCAAAAATTGGTGAATGTCACCCAAAAATTTAACGGACAAATTAGTGCAATTTGTTTACCTGTCTACTAGGTAGAGCAAGGGTATATCACAGCCAAAAATTGGTGAATGTCACCCGAAAATGTAACAGACAAATTAGTGAAATTTGTTTACCTGTCTACTAGGTAGAGCAGGGGTATATCGCAGCCAAAAATTGGTGAATGTTACCCAAAAATGTAACAGACAAATTAGTTAAATTTGTTAACCTGTCTACTAGATAGAGCAGGGGTATATCACAGCCAAAAATTGGTGAATTTCACCTGAAAATGTAACAGACAAATTAGTGAAATGACAAAATAAAATACGTACAAATAAAATAAAATAATCTTGATGTATGAGGTGGAGGTCCATATGGAGTAGGAGGTTGAGGATGTGGTGGACGTAGTGGTGTAGGTGGAAGCAGCGGTGGAGGAGGACGGGGTAGCGAACACTGGTTTTTAGTTTAAATGTAATTTATTTTTATTTTTATTAGGGTACACACCAAAAGAGTGGGAAATATAAAAAATACAACAATGAGCAATTGCGCTTTAGTATAACAATGGCTGGGTAAGGCTGGTATACATGTCTATTCTGCAGAAGGTACGGACAAGTCCTGTGGGATCCATGCCTGGTTCATTTTAATGAATGTGAGCTTGACCACATTGGCTGTGGACAGGCGGCTGCGCTTGTCTGTGATAATGCCCCCTTCCATGCTCAACACACGTTCAAATAATACACTGGCTGCAGGGCTCGGCATGCATGTTGGTACCTGCATCCCTTGGAAGTAATAGAGGCCATTATGGCACCAAAAATGGTAAAAGAAAGAGTGGACCCAGCATGCATGTGGAACCAACACTTCCTGAACTTTATGGCGGCCATTATGGTGCATAACAGATAGTATTTAGTGTTAGGTTCCTGTCTTACAGAGATCGCCTTGACGTTCGGCAGACGGGCTCAAATGCTTTTGTACAAAATGCATTTGCCAAGCAATAATATCATCTCCTCTGTGTCCCTCCATTCAATAAGGTCATCCCCTCTGTGTCCCTCCATTCAATAATGTCATCCCCTCTGTGTCCCTCCATTCAATAATGTCATCCCCTCTGCGTCCCTCCAATAATGGCCTCCCCTGTGTCCCTCCACTTCTGAATGTCATCCCCTCTGTGTCTTTCCATTCAATAATGTAATCCCCTCTGTCCCTCTATTTAATAATGTTGCCCCTCTGTGTCCCTCCTTTCAATAATGTCATCCCCTCTGTGTCCCTCCATTCAATAATGTCATCCCCTCTGTGTCCCTCCATTCAATAATGTCATCCCCTCTGTGTGCCTCCACTCCATAATGTCATCCCCTGTGTCCCTCCACTCCATAATGTCGTCCCCTGTGTCCCTCCACTTCATAATGTCATCCCCTGTGTCTCTCCTTTCAATAATGTTGTCCCCTTTGTGTCTCTCCATTCAAAAATGTCATCCCCTCTGTGTCCCTTCATTCAATGATGTCATCCCCTCTGTGTACCTCCATTCAACAATGGCATACCCTATGTCGCTCCACTCCATATTGTTGTCCCCTGTGTGCCTCCATTCCATAATGGAGTTCATTCTGAATTCCAAAGGAACCCCCTTTATTGTCATTGTTGGTGGATTTGGTGGTGCATTTATTTATCTAAAAATGATACTCACCTATTTTGCAGTTGTCCCGGTTCTCCGATATCTCTCCGGCACGTCCTCTCTCTCTCTCTCCACTCTGTCTCTGAAGTCCGAGCTGAAAACAGAGCATGCGTGGCACTGTTTTAGACGCGGCACATAGGGATACAGATCAGCGCGTGCGTGGTCGCCCGGCGCAGTGTGCGCTCATGAAAGAAATGAGAGGCCGGCCGCTGGATCATCTGCGCATGCGTGGCCCCTGCATTCGGCAGACGAGAGGTGGCTATAACTATGGGATATAGAATGACAACAATGAGGTAGGAGGGGAATAATTTTATCAAGAAGGGTGGGAATTGGCTAATACATTATATTTACAAAAATGATCACTGTCACATCATTACCAGATTAAACAGTGATCATTGTTATGGGAATACCCCTTTAAAAAAGGCAGAGATGTAAATGTGCAGTGTTTTATGTAATTATTATAGCAGGGGTTCTCCAGGACTTTTATATTAAAGGTCTATCATTCGGATAGGTCATCAATATCAGATCAGTGGGGATACAGCTCCCTTCATCTCTACCAATCAGTTGTCCTCAGTAGTTCCGGCACAGGAAAAAGGCACTAGAACGGCCATGCTCCGTCCACTTAGTAGTGGACAGAGCTAGTTAATGTAGTGCTGCTCCCATTCACTTGGATGTGTATACTGACTACACATTTAACTACCTAGGAGTTAATGAAATGACATTCATGTACATTTAAGGTTAAAACTACACATGACTTTAGTTTGCTTACCGTATCTGCATTTTTAAAGGTTGGAATTGGTGTAACGTCAAGAATACACAGTAGTTGTAATCTGATATTTTTTGGGGTTTGGTAGACAAAAGGAGTGACTTCCATAGTTTATTAATAAAACACACAAAACTGTGGCTGAGGTGATCTGGCGATAAGCATTGTAATTCAAGAGCAGAGACAAATCCAGAAAGATGAAATCATTCCATGCAGAAAGAATAAGCTTATCCCGTGACTAAAGTATGTAAGTCAGTTCTGGCATTAATCCACCGATGATTAAAGGTTTTGTGAAATGTTTGGGGGTATTAGAAATAAAAGAAGGGACATTTATCTCAACTGCATACCTCAGTCAATGGGAGAAAAATGCTTTCAATAGTCATTTCTGACATGATCGGAGTTGCTTATTCCATGTATTTCCTATAAGATGTGTAAATGAATACTGCTGCTCTGTCCAGAGAAAAAAATGCTTAAATGTTCATGGAAGGAGAGAAAGATAGATTTGAAAATTATATTATATCCATGACTGTTGACAAAAATGTTGAGATCATATCAAATCATATGGAAGAGAAGGAGGAAGCCTTCAATGAGAAGAATTGTAAGAAAGAAAATCTTACTCTTATTGGATTACAGTATCAAAGAATGTACACATGTTCCACATTCTCTTGTTTCTTTACATTACAAAACATATTTTGCTTGATTTATCTTACAAGACACAAATCCCCATTTTTATGGCTGTAGCTGTTTTTCTTAGGGTCTTAGGGAAAATAATAATCAAGTCTAAGATATAGAACAGATATGTGTGCTATATGTGTATATTTAACTAGTTGTATTCTGCACTGAAAAATTTCCCTTCGCACTACAGACAGAATGCTCCTATAAAAGTCACAATGAGCCCCATGAGACCACCCAATTATTTTCTCAGGGCAGCATAAACTGGTGAGAGAAACCCAGTTCAAAACAGTGGGTCACTTACTTGGATAGACCTAGTTATTTTCCTGAAATCAGTATTGAGCAGCCAAGCACTGGAGTCCGCACAATACATAAACAAAACCCAGGAGTCCTTTTATTCATGAGCTCCTTGCTGTTCCTGAACACCCCTACCCCCCATGGCTAATGGACCGCTTTCTTCTTATAGCAATCAGTGGTGAAGGCTAGGGAGAGTTAGGAGCTCATGAATGTGAGAACTTCCAAGCACATACAGTGTACTGAGTGGACTCCAACACTCCGTTCACTTCCTTGCCTCATGGGGAGCAAACTACTGGCGGCCCAATATATGTCATTTTTAGGAGCACTATAGGGGGCATTATGAGACATTTTTAATACTTTAGCACTATCGAGGGTATTAATGGGGGGCTCTATAGGGGCAATTTTACTGCATCCACAATGCGGGAATTGTTATTGCTGGAGGGAGTATAGGGCATTATCATTACTGGGGGCAATATTACTACTGGGGCAACTGTACTGGGGCATTACTACTGAGTCACTAAAGGGGGCATCTTTACTACTGGAGGACAATTTTTTCTGCTATATAGTATTTGCATGTGAAAAACACATGCTCATTGAACAAAATATATCTATATGACGTCCCAGAGAGATATTTACTTTTGCAATATCCAAGACAACAGACGTTTATGTCTCAGTTTTTTCAATGTATGTCAGTATGGGTGAAGCTTAAGGAGCAAGGGTGTTCCACATGTGGATGCAGAGTGAAAAAGCGTCCACACTCAGCATCCACACATGGAACGCCATTGCTCCATAAGCTTCATCCATACTGCGATGCATTGAAAAAGGTCTAACTTAGACAGAAATGGCTGTTGTCTTGGATATCTCAAAAATAAATGTCTCTCTGGGATGTCATCTAAATACAAATGATGAGCTGGAATATATTATCATAATTTTTGGCACTATTTTGTTCGATGAGCACGTGTTTTTCACATTAAAACTTTTTGCATTGAAGTGTGCATGGTTCCAATAATTAGGTTTTTGTGGGTTTATTCCAATATACCACAGCACCTCATACTGTGCACATTCCTGTTTTCTCTAACAATATAGTATTTAAAGGCCTTGGGGAGATGGCAACAGGACAACACAATTGAGGCACCAGGATTTCGGTTGAGAAGTTGGGGAGTATGATGGAAAAGTGAGGAATTCAAGATGGCCAACTGAAGAGACGAGACATACAGTGTTTTGAAAAAGTATTTATATCCCTTGAACTTTTTCACATTTTATGTCATAGACCAACACAAGTATCAAGTATGTGAAAAGAAAATTATAGATGATTTTTAAAAATGTTAATAGATAAAAATCGGAAAAGTGGGGCAAATTTTTTTATTCAGCCCCCTGTACTCTAATACCCCTAAGGCCTCTTTCACACGGGCGTCATGTTTTTTGCCCGGATAAGAGCCGGGTGCGTTGCGGGAAAATGCGCAATTTTCCCGCGCAAGTGCAAAACATTGTCATGCGTTTTGCACTCGCGTGAGAAAAATCGAGCATGTTTGGTACCCAAACCCGAACTTCTTGACAGAAGTTCGGGCTTGGGATTGATGTTCTGAAGATTGTATTATTTTCCCTTATAACATGGTTATAAGGAAAAAAAATAGCATTCTGACTACAGAATACATAGTATAATAGTGCTGGAAGGGTTAAAAAAATAAAAAAGTTAACTCACCTTATCCTCTTGTTCGCGTAGTTTGTTCCCGGTCTGTTCTTTGCTAGCTGTGGGCTTTGGCTGAATGACCTGTGGTGACGTCAGATCACATGCTCCAATCACATGGTCCATCACCATGGTGATGGAGCATGTGATCTGATGTCATCAAAGGTCCTTTAGCCCAAGCCCACAGCTAGCAAAGAACAGACCGGGAACGAACTACGCGAACAAGAGGATAAGGTGAGTTAACTTTTTTATTTTTTTAACCCTTCCAGCACTATTATACTATGTATTCTGTAGTCAGAATGCTATTATTTTCCCTTATAACCATGTTATAAGGGAAAATAATACAGTGAATAGACTGTCACCTAGAACCCATGCGTGAAAATCGCACCGCATCCGCACTTGCTTGTGGATGCTTGCAATTTTCACGCAACCCCATTCACTTCTATGGGGCCTGCGTTGCGTGGATTATCGCACCGCAATGCACAAAGAGGAGCATGCTGCGATTTTCACGCAACGCATAAGTGATGCGTGAAAATCACCGCTCATGTGAACAGCCCCATAGAAATGAATGGGACAGGATTCAGTGCGGGTGCAATGCGTTCAACTCACGCATCGCATCCGCGCGGAATACTCGCTCGTGTGAAAGGGTAAGTAAAATAAAGTGTGATCAGTTGCCTTCATAAGTCACCTAATTAGTAAATAGAGTCCACCTTATTCTAAGTATAGCTGTTGTGTAAAGACCTAAGGCCCCTTTCACATGGGCGAGTATTCAGCGTGGATGCGATGCATTAGTTGAACGCATTGCACCCGCACTGAATCCCGACCCATTCATTTCTATGGTGATTTTCACGCATCACTTATGCGTTGCGTGAAAATCGCAACATGCTCTATTTTGTGCGTTTTTCACATAACGTAGGCCCCATAGAAATGAATGGGGTTGCATGAAAATCGCAAGCATCCGCAAGCAAGTGCGGATGCGGTGTGATTTTCACGCACGGTTGCTAGGAGACGATCGGGAAGGAGACCCGATCATTATTATTTTCCCTTATAACATGGTTATAAGGGAAAATAATAGCATTCCGAATACAGAATGCATAGTACAATAGCGCTGGAGGGGTTAAAAAATATATATATAATTTTACTCACCTTAATCCACTTGATCGCGCAGCTTGGCATCTCTTCTGTCTGTCTTCTGTGCTATGTGGAGGAACAGGACCTGTGGTGACGTCACTCCGGTCATCACATGATCCATCACCATGGTAAAAGATCATGTGATGGATCATGTGATGACCGGAGTGATGTCACCACAGGTCCTGTTCCTCCACACAGCTAAGAGGAAGACAGAAGGAGATGCCGGCTTCGCGATCAAGTGGACTAAGGTGAGTTAAATTTTTATTATTATTTTTTAACCCCTCCAGAGCTATTTTACTATGCATTCTGTATTCAGTGGGTGAGAAGTGTAAAACAAAGTTAGATTATAAGAAAAAATATCCCAAGCTCTAAACATCTTATACTGTAGAGCACTGTTCAATCCAACATCCGAAAATGGAAGGAGTATGGCACAACTGCAAACCTACCAAGACATGTCCGTCCATCTAAATTGGCAACTCCGGCAAGGAGAGCACTAATTAGAGAAGCAGCCAAGAGACCCATGGTCACTCTAGAGGAGCTGCAGAGATCCACAGCTCAGGTGGGAGAATCTGTCAACAGGACAACTATTAGTTATGTATTCCATAAATTTGGCCTTTATGGAGGAGTGGCAAGAAGAAAGCCATTTTTGAAAGCAAGCCATAAGAAGCCATAGCTGCAGTTTGCCACAAGCCATGTAGGGAACACAGCAAACATGTGGAAGATGAGACCAAAGTTAAACTTTTTGGCCTAAAATGCTATGTGTGGCAGAAAACTAACACTGCACTTCACCCTGTACACACCATTCCAAAATTGAAACATGGTGGTGGCAGCATCATACTGTGGAAATAATCTTCTTCAGCTGAGACAGGGAAGCTGGTCAGAGTTGATTGGAAGATGGATAGAGTTAAATACATGGCAATCCTGGAGGAAAGTCTGTTAGAGGCTGTAAAAGACTGGATACTGGGGCGGAGGTTCACCTTCGAGCTGGACAATGACACTTAACATACAGCCATAACTACAGTGGAATGGTTTAGTTTAGGGATGCTCAACCTGCAGCCCTCCAGCTGTTGTAAAACTACAACTCCCACGATTCCCTTCAGTAGGATGATAGTTGTAGGCTGTCAGGGAATAATGGGAGTTGTAGTTTTGCAACAGCTGGAGGGCCGCAGGTTGAGCATGCCTGGTTTAGATCAAAGAATAGTCATGTGTTAGAATGGCCCAGTCAAAGTCCAGATGTAAATCCCATTGAGAAACTGTGGCAAGACTCGAAAATTGCTGTTCAGAGACACTCTCCATCCAATCTGACTGAGCTTGAGCTATTCTGCAAAGAAGAATGGGCAAAAATGTCAGCCTCTAGATGTGCAAAGCTGGTAAAGACATACCCCAAAAGACTTGCAGCTGTAATTGCAGCGAAAGGTTGTTCTACAGAGTATTGACTCAGGGGGGCTGAATACTAATGCAAGCCACAATTTCCAGATTTGTATTTATTAAAAATTGTGAAAACCATGTATCATTTTCTTTTCAATTCACATTTACTTGCTACTTTGTGTTGGTCTATTGCTAAAGTTGAGCGAATCGAAGTATTCGAAATGGACTTTGATCCGAATTTCTGAGAAAATTAATATTGGCGCAAAGCTGAATTTCCTTGTGCTTCATAATAATGAATCAATTTGCCCTGAAATGGCAGTAAAAAAACTAAATCATACTCATCCTATCCATTAGAGAGCGAAGATGCTGCCGCGACCATCTTGATTGAAGATCCCATTTGAAATCTTGACATCCTCACGCACTGCATGAGATCTCGTGTTGGATCTTCAATCAAGTTGGCTGCGGCGGCCTTTTCACGCTAAAATTAATGAGGTGAGTATGAATTTGCCACTCCCCGTCATTGCGCCTGTTACTTACAAAGAAATGCGCTTCGTCACTAAGTAATTCGTCATGAAGTGAATTTCTTGTGAAAGTCGGTCAAGCAGCCTAATCTAATTTTTGTCAACTTCACTCACCACTATCTATCACATAAAATGCCAATAAAATACATTTAAGTTTGTGGGTGTAACCTGCAAAAATATGGAAAAGTTTAAGGGGTATGAATACTTTATCAAGAAACTGTAGCTACATAGATAGATAGACAGACATTCTCTACTAATCTGTATACATTTACAGTGGAGGAAATAATTATTTGACCCCTCACTGATTTTGTAAGTTTGTCCAATGACAAAGAAATGAAAAGTCTCAGAACAGTATCATTTCAATGGTAGGTTTATTGTAACAGTGGCAGATAGCACATCAAAAGGAAAATCGAAAAAATAACTTTAAATAAAAGATAGCAACTGATTTGCATTTCATTGAGTGAAATAAGTATTTGAACCCTCTAACAAAAAAAGACTTAATACTTGGTGGAAAAACCCTTGTTTGCAAGCACAGAGGTCAAACGTTTCTTGTAATTGATGACCAAGTTTGCGCACATTTTAGGAGGAATGTTGGTCCACTCCTCTTTGCAGATCATCTCTAAATCCCTAAGGTTTCGAGGCTGTCTCTGTGCAACTCTGAGCTTGAGCTCCCTCCATAGGTTTTCGATTGGATTAAGGTCCGGAGACTGACTAGGCCACTCCATGACCTTAATGTGCTTCTTCTTGAGCCACTCCTTTGTTGCCTTTGCTGTATGTTTTGGGTCATTGTCGTGCTGGAACACCCATCCACGACCCATTTTCAGTTTCCTGGCAGAGGGAAGGAGGTTGTCGCTCAGGATTTCACGATACATGGCTCCGTCCATTTTCCCGTTTATGCGAAAAAGTTGTCCTGTGCCCTTAGCAGAAAAACACCCCCAAAGCAAAATGTTTCCACCCCCATGCTTGACGGTGGGGACGGTGTTTTGGGGGTCATAGGCAGCATTTTTCTTCCTCCAAACACAGCGAGTTGAGTTAATGCCAAAGAGCTCTATTTTGGTCTCATCAGACCACAGCACCTTCTCCCAGTCACTCTCTGAATCATTCAGGTGTTCATTGGCAAACTTCAGACGGGCCTGCACATGTGCCTTCCTGAGCAGGGGGACCTTGCGAGCCCTGCAGGATTTTAATCCATTGCGGTGTAATGTGTTTCCAATGGTTTTCTTGGTGACTGTGGTCCCTGCTAATTTGAGGTCATTAACTAACTCCTCCCGTGTAGTTCTAGGATGCTTTTTCACCTTTCTCAGAACCATTGACACCCCACGAGGTGAGATCTTGCGTGGAGCCCCAGAGCGAGGTCGATTGATGGTCATTTTGTGCTCCTTCCATTTTCGAACAATCGCACCAACAGTTGTCACCTTCTCTCCCAGCTTCTTGCTAATGGTTTTGTAGCCCATTCCAGCCTTGTGCAGGTCTACAATTTTGTCTCTGACATCCTTGGACAGCTCTTTGGTCTTTCCCATGTTGGAGAGTTTGGAGTCTGCTTGATTGATTGATTCTGTGGACAGGTGTCTTTTATACAGGTGACTAGTTAAGACAGGTGTCCTTAATGAGGGTGACTATTTGAGTAGAAGTGTCTAACCACTCTGTGGGAGCCAGAACTCTTAATGGTTGGTAGGGGTTCAAATACTTATTTCACTCAATGAAATGCAAATCAGTTGCTATCTTTTATTTAAAGTTATTTTTTCGATTTTCCTTTTGATGTGCTATCTGCCACTGTTACAATAAACCTACCATTGAAATGATACTGTTCTGAGACTTTTCATTTCTTTGTCATTGGACAAACTTACAAAATCAGTGAGGGGTCAAATAATTATTTCCACCACTGTATATATCTAAATAACTGTGTACTGTAACTTCTGCTCAGTTCTTTAATTTTTCATAGCACTTTTTAGTCTCACAAAAAAAAAAACATAAATGTGTTTTAGTTTTAATCACATATTTAGCTTCAAAGCCATGCGCTTTTTCAATTATACCTCATTGCCCCAAATGAACATTTCTGAATATATAAAACCAGTTGAAAATATGATTAGGGTCACATTTTCTGGACATTTGGTTCATGTTTGCAAAATTTTGTCTGTGTTTATCAACCTTTTGTTAGAAATGTCTGTGCCTTATTAATCTAATTTTAGTTTATTCTATTCCAATTTTCAGTGGGTATGAAAGATAGGATTTAAATTTAGTTGTGCGGCTGAATATAAAAGGAGCTGCACTGAGTCAATTCTATCCAAACACAAAGCACATTTATTTCCACTTTGAACAATGATCACAGCTTGCTAACAATAAAGAGGCATAATGACTTATAAATATTTAGGAAGTGGCAAGGATTAGAACAAGTTTGTATTCTACCTTTACAAAATAGTTATGTCGTTTAGCTGATAAAAGAACAGACAGGAAAAATCATCAATCAACGATCAGCTTTATTGTCAATTATAAATGAGTAGGGATGAGCGAATCGACTTCGGAGGAAACATCTGAAGTAGATTCGCATAAACCTTTGTTCTAATACTGTACGGAGCAGGAGCTTTGTACAGTATTAGAATGTATTGGCTCCGATAAGCCGAAGTTATTGCTTCACAATGTCTTGCGAGACTTCGCGCAATAACTTTACAAATGAATTTGTACTGTAAAAAAACATTTCCCGAACTTGGGTTCTGTTCCAAGTGGTACCATGGAACTGAACCCGATTTTGGGAAATTATTTTTTACAGTACAAATTAATTTATGAAGTTATTGCGAGAAGTCTCGTGAGACTTTGCGAAGGAATAACTTCGGCTCATCAGAGCCAATACATTCTAATACTGTATGGAGCTTCTGCTCCGTATAGTATCAGAACAAAGTTTTATGCAAATCAACTTCGGATGTTTCATCCAAAGTCGATTTGCTCATCCCCATTAATGAGGAGTTTTCACTAAATTCTAAAAAGTAATAGTTTGTATTACCCATAGAGTCAAAACAGAAAAATCTCAGTAGAAGTCAGACTGTAATAGTTTCACTATATGGAAAAAAAAATAGTCACAGGAAAATAGAGATGGCCTTGCGGCTCGCCCGGCGGTCATTTCACGGCGAACTTTGCTCGTTCGCGTTTCGGCGAACGGGCGAACATATGGTGGTGTCCGCCGGCGCCATATTCTATTACATTGTGAAGCACGGTGACCTATGACACATCCATCAGGTGGTACAGGACAGCCAATTGAGATGTTTCAGCAAATGGACAAACCCTCTACCTTATAAATAAACCCGATCTGGCCACAATTTTACATTCATACTTTTGCCAGTGTAGGGAGAGGTTGCTATGTGGAGCAGGGACAGACTCTTAGGGACACCAAACTCTAGCTTATAGGGCCACAAAAGACCTTTTAAGGACTGATATAGGTGTGCTATCGATAGGTGTGACTTACTCAGGGGTGTAATATACTTATAATATACTTTCTAACATAAAAAGTATATTATAATGCATTTGTATTGTGCAGCAGTTGTGTGCGGTTCTGCTGCGATACAGCAGCTATACAGAGTGCCAAACGCTATTGGAACAAATAATTTCTACTGGTGTGATATACCAGTTGCCCCCTAAAAAAAGCACGGTTGTAATATGCCAATAATATACTTTCTATATAGTGCATTTAAGTAGTGCAGCATTTGTTTGCGGTTTTGCTGCGTTACCGCATCTACACAGAGTGACAAACGGTATTGGAACAAATAATTTCTACTGGTGTGATACACCAGTTGCCCCCCCAAAAAAATGATTTAAGCAGGGGTGTGATATACCAATAATATACTTTATATATAGTGCATTTGGGTAGTGCAGCATTTTTTGTGGTTTTGCTGCGTTACTGCAGCTACACAGAGTGACAAACGGTATTGGAACAAATCATTTCTACTGGTGTGATATACCAGTTGCCCCCCCCAAAAAAACTGATTGAAGCAAAGGTGTGATATCAGTGATGGTTAGTTATCAGTGTTCGCCAACAATCACATGCGGGCTGCCATCTTGACTCACCCGTCCGGCGATGCACATGTAAGCCCTTACCTGTGCCTGTGGCGGGAGCCGGTCTGAAATCAAATGCGGTCACCGGGAGCAGGCAGTTCTGAGAACAGCCGCCGGGGGCCTTCTTCGGGCTGTTCTCGGAACTGCCTGCTCCCAGTGACCGAATTTGAATTCAGACCTGCTCGCAGCACAGGCACAGGTAAGGGCTTACCTGTGCATCGCCGGACGGGTGAGTCAAGATGGCAGCCCGCATGTGTTTATTGGCGAACACTGCGAACTGACCATCACTGTGTGATATACCAAAAATATACTTTCTATATAGTGCCCTTAGGTAATGCCGCATTTGTTTGCGGTTTTGCTGTGTTATCGCAGCTACACAGGGTGACAAACGCTATTGGAACAAATCATTTCTACTGGTGTGATATACCAGTTGCCCCCCCAAAAAACTGATTTAGGCATGGGTGTGATATACCAATAATATACTTTCTATATTGTACATTTGGGTAGTGCAGCATTTTTTGTAGTTTTGCTTTGTTTCCGCAGCTACACAGAGTGACAAACGCTATTGGAACAAATAATTTCCACTGGTGTGATATACCAGTTGCCTCCAATAAAAGTGATTGAAACAGGGTTGTGATATACCAATAATATACTTTCTATATAGTGCGTTTAGGTAGTGCAGCATTTGTTTGCAGTTTTGTGTGCAATGGTGTGATATACCAGTGGCCCCCCAAAAAAAACTGGAGGAGAAGGAGAAAGAGAAGAGGCAGGAAGATTGAAATTCTGGGGATATGTGCGTTGTAGTAAAGGCCAGTGTTTACAGGCATTTGTTTGCGGTTTTGCTGCGTTACCACAGCTACACAGAGTGACAAACACTATTGGAACAAATAATTTTTTACTGGTGTGATATACCAGTTGCCCCCCTAAAAAACTGATTGAAGCAGGGGTGTTATATACAAATAATATACTTTCTTTTTTGTGTATTTGGGTAGTGCAACATTTGTTTGCGGTTTTGCTGCATTACCGCAGCTATACAAAATGACAAATGCTTTTAGTACAAATCATTTCTACTGGTGTGATATACCAGTTGCCCCCCAAAAAAACTGATTGAAACAGGGGTGTGATATACCAATAATATACTTTCTATATAGTGCATTTAGGTAGTGCAGCATTTGTTTGCAGTTTTGCTGCGTTACTGCAGCTACACAGAGTGACAAACACTATTGGAACAAATCATTTCTACTGATGTGATATACCATTTTCACCCCCAAAAAAACTGATTAAAGCAGTGTTGTGATATACCAATAATATACTTTCTATATTGTGCATTTGGGTAGTGCAGCATATGTTTGCGGTTTTGCTGCGTTACCTCAGCTACACAGAGTGACAAACACTATTGGAACAAATAATTTCTACTGGTGTGACATACCAGTTGCCCCCCAAAAAATCTGATTGAAGCAGGGGTGTTATATACCAATAATATACTTTCTATATAGGGCATTTAGTTAGTGCAGCATTTGTATGCGGTTTTGCTGCGTTATCACAGCTATACAGAGTGACAAACGCTATTGGAACAAATTATTTCTACTGGTGTGATATACCAGTTGTCCTCCAAAAAAAATGATTAAAGCAGGGGTGAGTTATACCAATTATATACTTTCTATATAGCGCATTTAGGTAGTGCAGCATTAGTTTGCTGTTTTGCTGCGTTACCTCAGCTACACAGAGTGACAAACGCTATCGGAACAAATAATTTCTACTGGTATGATATACTAGTTGCACCCCAAAAAAAACTGGTTTAAGCAATGGTGTGATATACCAATAATATACTTTCTATATAGTGCATTTGGGTAGTGTAGCATATGTTTGCGTTTTTGCTGCATTACCGCAGCTACAAAGACAGACAAACGCTATCGGAACAAATATTTTCTACTGGTGTGATATACTAATTGCACCCCCAAAAAAATTATTAAAGCAATGGTGTGATATACCAATAATATACTTTCTATATAGTGCATTTAGGTAGTGCAGCATTTGTTTACGGTTTTGCTGCGTTACCTCAGCTACACACAGTGACAAACACGATTGAAACAAATTATTTCTACTGTTGTAATATACCAGTTGCCCCCCCCAAAAAAACTGATTGAAGCAGGGGTGTGATATACCAATAATATACTTTATATTTAGTGCATTTAGGTAGTACAGCATTTATTTGCGGTGTTGCTATGTTACTTTAGCTACACAGAGTGACAAACGCTATTGGAACAAATAATTTCAACTGGAGTGATATACTAGTTGCCCCCCCCCAAAAAAAATGATTGAAGCAGGGGTGTGATATACCAAGGAAAGGGAAAAGAACATTTGCATAATTATTCGCATTTCATGCGAATATTATTCGCGACATTGGAATAATTGCGAATATTCGATTTCGCCGAATATAACACGAATATTCTATTGAATATTCGCGAAATATCGCGAAATCGAATATGGCACCTCCCGCTCATCACTAACCAATAATATACTTTCTATATAGTGCATTTAGGTAGTGCAGCATTTGTTTGCGGTTTTGCTGCGTTACTGCAGCTACACAGAGTGACAAACACTATTGGAACAAATAATTTCTACTGGTGTGATATACCAGTTGCCCCACCAAAAAACTGATTGAAGCAGGGGGGAGTGATATTCTAATAATATACTTTCTATATAGTGCATTTAGGTAGTGCAGCATTTGTTTGCGGTTTTGCTGCGTTACTGCAGCTACACAGAGTGACAAACACTATTGGAACAAATAATTTCTACTGATGTGATATACCAGTTGCCTCCCAAAAAACAGATTGAAGCAGGTGTGTTATATACCAAAAATATACTTTCTATATAGTGTATTTGGGTAGTGCAGTGTTTGCTTGCGGTTTTGATGCATTACCTCAGCTACACAGAGCGACAAACGATACTGGAACAAATAATTTTAAATGGTGTATATATACCAGTTTCCCCCCAAAAAAGTGATTGAAGTAGCGTTGTTATATACTACTAATATACTTTCTATATAGTGTATTTGGGTAGTGCAGCATCTGTTTGCGGTTTTGCTGCGTTAACTCAGCTACACAGAATGACACGCTATTGGAACAAATAATTTATACAGGTTTGATATACTAGTTGCCCCCCCCCAAAAAATGATTGTAGCAAGGGTGTGATATACTAATTATATACTTTCTATATAGTGCATTCAGGTAGTGCAGCCTTTGTTTGCGGTTTTGCTGCGTTACTACAGCTACACAGAGTGACAAACGCTATTGGAACAAATAATTTCTACTGGTGTGATATACCAGTTGCCACCAAAAAAGTGATTTAGGCAGGGATGTGATATACCTTCTTTCACAAATACTGCTCTTCTATAGGGACTTTTGTCACAGGTTCATTTTGAAAATGACAGGCATAGGAAAAGGCAGGCCATTCCGCAGGGGTGGTAGGGGTCGGGCAGGTGCATCAGGCCGGAGTCTAAGTGGGAAGTTGCAGAAAGTGTGTGCGATTACGTCAAAGGACGCACCAGACTTGGTTGAGTGGCTCACTTAGCCTCCCGCTTCTGCACCCTCCTCATCCTCTCTATCTGCTCCCTCTTCACTCTCTGCTGTGTGCACCCACAAAGACACCACCACCACCACCATATCCCCTCCGCTCGAGTCAGAGGAATTATTTTCCCATTTATTTCAAGACTTTACCGATCTGCAGCCATTTTTGGCATTGGATCAGGAAGAGGAGGTTTCAACGGTCACCACCCTGCAGTCTGATGACAGTACTCTGATCAGCCCAAGGAGGGTGGTCCCCACTGTTGCTGCCTACTCCGAGATCTCTATTGTCAGTGGTGGTGAAGGTGATGATGATTACGTGTCGATGGACATCACGTGGTTTCCCACAAGAGAGGAAGAGGAGGGGAGTTCAGGGGGAGAGACGGAGCAGCAGATAGGGAGGAGAAGGAGGAGAAGCAGGCAGAACTTACAGTTCACAGTAGGCAAAAAGCAGACTGCTAATATATCTGGAACCAGCCATTAACCGATGTGCAGCCATTTTTGGCATTGGATCAGGAAGAGGAGGTTTCAACGGTCACCACCCTGCAGTCTGATGACAGTACTCTGATCAGCCCAAGGAGTGTGGTGCCCACTGTTGCTGCCTACTCCGAGATCTCTATTTTCAGTGGTGGTGAAGTTGATGATGATGACGTGTCAATAAACATCACGTGGTTGCCCACAAGAGAGGAAGAGGAGGGGAGTTCAGAGGGAGAGACGGAGCAGCAGATAGGGAGGAGAAGGAGGAGAAGCAGGCAGAACTTACAGTTCACAGTAGGCAAAAAGCAGACTGCTAATGTATCTGGAACCAGCCATTAACCATGCATGGTCACATTGGCGCTCCCAGGACTCTGGAACATGGCTCCGCAGTGTGGGCTTTTTTCAAACGTGTTCGCTGCTGACAATAGTGTTGCCATCTGCAGCCTGTGCTGTCAATGCATAAGTCGCAGTAAGCCCAATACTCACCTAGGGACGGCCGCCTTAAGAAGGCACCTGCATATAGAGACCACGGCAGTCAATATATTTCAAGGTTAATTCATTATTTATTGTCCATCCCAAATAGGATCTTTTATAATTGCAAATGCCATTTGCAGTATCGCAGGCCTCAAGCAATATTTGTTGGAAGCAGGTATATCAAACCCCTTAATCAGTATTTTGTTGAAGCAGTTGTATCGCATGCCTCAATCAATATTTGGTGGAAGCAGGTATATTGCATCCCTAAATCAGTATTTTGTGGAAGCAGGTGTACCGCAGACCTCAAACAATATTTGGTGGAAGCTGGTATATCAAACATCTTAATTAGTATTTAGAGGAAGCAGGTGTATCGCAGGCCTCAATCAATATTTGGTGGAAGCAGGTAAATCAGTCCCCTTAATCAGTATTTTGTGGAAGCAGGTATATCAAACCGCTTAATCAGTATTTTGTGGAAGCAGGTATATCAAACCCCTTAATCAATATTTGGTGGAAGCAGGTGTCACGAGGGTATCGAGAACCACGCCTGACTCCGTTATACCCGGGGTCAGGAAGTCGCAGCGGTTGGCTGCACGCTCTATTTAAGATAGGGCTGTATTCCTTATGGTAGCTTTCTGGGTTTGCTTTGCAAACCCTTTTGGCTCACTCAGGGATCCGTAGCTCCTTCTCCTCAGCTGTTCCTTGTCCAGCACTCCCAAAACTCCTTATATTCCTCTCTCACACTTCTCTGGTTGCCAGAGATAGAGCTTCCTGCCTGGACATCTATTCTGACCCACTGGAGCTGTGTTGCTGCGTTCTCGGATGGTTGTTTCAGAACGTTACCCTCCGGATCCCTGTTGGACCTTTGTGGACTGCTGTGGTCGCCCACCTGGGTGTTTGTGTTTGTTTGTATTTGTCTGTCCTCTCCCTGGTTTTTCCCTCTTAGTGCAGTGGTGCGGACTAGTGATCCCACCGGCCCGTTCACTATCTAGGGCTCATTTCAGGGAAAGCCAGGGCTTAGGCACGTGATCGCCGCACGGGTGAGGAACCCGTCTAGGGACGTCAGGGCAGTCAGGTGCCAGCCGCAAGGTGAGTTAGGGGTCACCACCTTTCCCTCTCCCTTGGGCAGGGCTTTCCCTGTTTTCCTCCCTGTGTGTGACGCCGGTCATTACATTATCTCTGGCCCTTATTTTGTGCAGGTAAAAAGAAAAAAAAATTTTTTTTACCTACTTAGAATCCAGTATGGATCAAATTTCTGCTCTGTCCAAACAATTTCATGGCCTGTCTTTGGAGGTGGTAGGATTGAAGGCGTCGGTCCTCCAGCAACAGCAGCAATTACAACTGACCGCAAGCCCAGCGGTTGCTACTGGTAACCAGGTTGTTGCGGAACCCAAGGTCCCTCTCCCTGACAGATTTTCTGGGGGAAGGGACAAGTTTTTGACGTTCCGTGAGGCCTGTAAGTTATACTTTAAACTGCGCCCTTACTCCTCTGGTAATGAAGATCAGCGGGTGGGGGTTGTTATTTCCCTGCTGTAGGGGGACCCGCAGTCCTAGGCGTTCTCTTTACCTACTGATTCCCAGGCTCTTCGGTCAGTGGATGAGTTTTTCGGGGCCTTGGGTCTCATATATGACGACCCTGACCGAGTAGCACTGGCGGAATCAAGATTACAGAGACTCTTACAAGGAGAGCGGCCGGTAGAGGATTATTGCTCTGAATTCCGTAGGTGGGCTACGGATACCCAATGGAACGACCCGGCTCTCAGGAGTCAGTTCTGCTTTGGGTTATCCGAAAGGGTTAAGGATGCGCTTGCATTATATGAGACCCCCGTTTCCCTTGATGCGGTTATGTCCCTTTCTATCCGTATAGAGAGACGCCTTAGGGACAGGTTGAAAGAACCGGAGAAATTGGTAACCCCTCCCAAGCAGCAGTTAGTCTGTACGGACTTAGACGAGCCTATACAGCTAGGAGGAACTACTCGTCAGGTCCGTCCTCCTGAGGCTCGCCGTAGGCGTGGGGTTTGTTTTTTTTGTGGGGAGAGGGGTCATTTCATTAATGTCTGTCCTACTTTCCTCAGAAACAAAAGACCGTCGGAAAAACTACTAACCCCAGGCTGTGTGGAGGATGTCAGCCGGGGGGTATACGTCTCCTCCATACGTACATCGCAATTTGTGTTGCCAGCGGTTATTATTTTTGGTGATAAGACGGAGACTATTTCTTTCTTTCTAGACAGTGGAGCAGGGGTAAATTTGATAGATGCCAATTTTGCCCGCTCTTTGGGTTTGTCTCTCTGTACGTTACAGAGACCCATTCCCATATTCGCTATTGATTCTGCTCCCCTGTCTCAGAGAAACCTCACCCACATCGTTCATAATTTACACCTTCGGGTAGGGGACCACCATAACGAGATGCTTTCAGGTTATGTTCTGGAGGGGCTTCCCACTCCGGTGGTGCTGGGCCTTCCCTGGTTGGTAGCACACAATCCAGTGGTGGATTGGCAGGCCAGGGAGATATTGGAGTGGAGTGAGCAGTGCAGAGAAAATTGCTTAAATAGCAATTGCTTAGTCGCCTCCATAACTACCCTACCTACATTTATTTCGGATTTTGAGGATGTTTTTTCTGAAAAAGGTTGTCAGAAGTTACCACCTCATCGTCCTTATGATTGCCCGGTTAACCTTATTCCCGGCGCAAAATTACCCAAGACCAGGTTATATAATCTTTCGGGTCCAGAGAGACAAGCCATGAAAGATTATATCTCCGAGAGCTTGGCTAAGGGACACATCAGACCCTCTTCTTCACCCGTGGCTGCAGGGTTTTTCTTCGTTAAAAAGAAAGATGGGGGCCTGCGTCCTTGCTTAGATTTTCGCGAATTAAATCAGATAACCATCCGAGACCCATACCCTCTTCCTCTCATTCCTGACCTGTTTAATCAGATTGCGGGTGCTAGGTGGTTCTCCAAACTTGATCTTAGGGGGGCCTACAATCTGATTCGTATTAAGGAGGGGGATGAGTGGAAGACAGCGTTTAACACCCCTGAGGGGCATTATGAAAATCTAGTTATGCCTTTCGGTCTGACCAATGCTCCTGCCGTCTTTCAACATTTCGTTAATGACATTTTTAGTCATCTAATCGGCAGGTTTGTGGTAATATACCTAGATGATATTTTAATTTATTCGTCTGATCTGAAAACACATGAGGTGCATGTCAGACAAGTACTGCAGGTCCTACGGACGAATGAATTATATGCTAAGATTGAAAAATGTGTCTTCGCCGTTCAGGAGATACAATTCCTGGGTTATTTTTTATCTGCGTCAGGTTTCCGTATGGATCCTAGGAAGGTCCAGGCAATTTTAGATTGGGATCTTCCTGAGAACCTCAAAGCACTACAACGGTTCTTGGGCTTCGCAAATTTCTATAGGAAATTCATTAAAGATTATTCACTTATTGTAAAACCGCTTACTGACATGACTAGGAAGGGGGCTGCTTTTTCTAAATGGTCTGACGCCGCTAAAGTTGCTTTTTCCTCTCTAAAAGAGAGGTTTACCTCAGCACCTGTACTAGTCCAACCTGATGTCTCTCAGCCTTTTATTGTTGAAGTCAATTTGTCAGAGGTGGGAGTGGGGGCTGTGCTGTCTCAGGGTCCGTCTCCTGGCAAATGGCGTCCTTGTGCTTTCTTTTCTAAAAAACTATCTGCAGCAGAAAAGAACTACGATATTGGCAATAGGGAACTATTAGCTATTAAACTTGCGTTTGAGGAGTGGCGTCACTTCTTAGAGGGGGCAGTCCACCCCGTCACTGTGATTACGGACCACAAAAATCTCCTGTACCTCGAATCAGCTAAGCGTCTCACCCCTAGACAGGCTAGGTGGTCGCTATTTTTTACCAGGTTTAACTTTGTGATTACCTATCGTCCTGGGGCAAAGAACACCAAGGCTGATGCACTATCTCGTTGTTTCCCTGGAGGGGGTACTGTGAGTGATCCGGTGCCCATTCTACAAAGAGGAGTGGTTGTCTCTGCGGTACACTCTGTTTTGGAGGGGAAGGTGCTAGAGGCCCAGGGGGACGCCCCGGTCTCTTGCCCCTCAGAGAAATTGTTTGTACCGTTGAACCTACGTTTCGAATTATTAAAGGAACATCATAATTCGGCACTTGCTGGGCACCCGGGTAGTAAAGCAACCTTGGAGCTATTGTCTCGTCGTTTTTGGTGGCCAAGGTTGCGTCAGGATGTATTAGATTTTGTGTCTTCTTGTTCTACCTGTGCGCGCGCAAAAGTTTCACATACACGTCCTGCAGGGTCTTTATTACCACTCGTCATTCCCAATAGACCGTGGACACATCTGTCAATGGATTTTATCACTGACTTACCTTTGTCTGCGGGTAAAACAGTTATTTTGGTAGTAGTGGACAGGTTTAGCAAAATGGTACACTTCATTGCGTTACCCGCACTACCTAATGCTAAGACTCTTGCTCATGTATTCGTCAGTGAAATCGTGAAGCTTCACGGGGTCCCCTCCGATGTTGTTTCGGATCGGGGTACCCAGTTTATTTCTAAATTTTGTAGAGCGTTTTGTTCCCGTTTGGGGGTACACTTGTCGTTTTCCTCAGCTGTCCATCCTCAGTCGAATGGACAGACTGAGCGTACCAACCAAAACCTTGAGACATATCTAAGATGTTTTGTGTCTGAAAACCAAGAGTTGTGGTCATCATATTTACCGTTAGCTGAGTTTGCCATAAATAATCGTCGTCAGGAATCCACTGGCAAGTCACCATTTCTTGGTGCATATGGTTTTCATCCCCAATTCTGTACTTTCAAAGAGGGGGGGTCTTCTGGGGTTCCCGAAGAGGAACGTTTTTCGTCATCTCTTTCATCGGTATGGCAGAAGGTGCAAGCTAACTTGAAAAATATGGGAGGTAAATACAAATGCATGGCTGATAAGAGACGGTCGCCAGGTCCGGACCTAGGAGTGAATGACTATGTGTGGTTGTCTACTAGGAATATTAAATTGAAGGTTCCCTCTTGGAAACTGGGTCCAAGGTTTATTGGCCCTTACAAAATTGTAGCCATCATCAACCCCGTGGCTTTTCGCCTGGAGTTACCTCAGACTTTTAAAATTCATAATGTTTTTCATAAGTCGTTACTCAAAAAATATGTTCCACCTCTAGAACCATCACCGCTGCCACCCCCTCCTGTTGTCGTGGATGGTAATCTAGAATTTCAGATATCCAAAATTGTTAATTCTCGTCGGGTCCGCCGCTCTCTTCAATATCTGGTGCATTGGAGAGGTTACGGTCCCGAGGAAAGAATGTGGGTTCCTGCGTCTGAGGTAAACGCCGACAGGTTAGTTCGGGTTTTTCATGCCTCTCATCCTGAGAGACCTGGTCCTGAGTGTCCGGAGGCCCCTCGTAGAGAGGGGGGTACTGTCACGAGGGTATCGAGAACCACGCCTGACTCCGTTATACCCGGGGTCAGGAAGTCGCAGCGGTTGGCTGCACGCTCTATTTAAGATAGGGCTGTATTCCTTATGGTAGCTTTCTGGGTTTGCTTTGCAAACCCTTTTGGCTCACTCAGGGATCCGTAGCTCCTTCTCCTCAGCTGTTCCTTGTCCAGCACTCCCAAAACTCCTTATATTCCTCTCTCACACTTCTCTGGTTGCCAGAGATAGAGCTTCCTGCCTGGACATCTATTCTGACCCACTGGAGCTGTGTTGCTGCGTTCTCGGATGGTTGTTTCAGAACGTTACCCTACGGATCCCTGTTGGACCTTTGTGGACTGCTGTGGTCGCCCACCTGGGTGTTTGTGTTTGTTTGTATTTGTCTGTCCTCTCCCTGGTGTTTCCCTCTTAGTGCAGTGGTGCGGACTAGTGATCCCACCGGCCCGTTCACTATCTAAGGCTCATTTCAGGGAAAGCCAGGGCTTAGGCACGTGATCGCCGCACGGGTGAGGAACCTGTCTAGGGACGTCAGGGCAGTCAGGTGCCAGCCGCAAGGTGAGTTAGGGGTCACCACCTTTCCCTCTCCCTTGGGCAGGGCTTTCCCTGTTTTCCTCCCTGTGTGTGACGCCGGTCATTACAGCAGGTAAATCAGTCCCCTTAATCAGTATTTTGTGGAAGCAGGTATATCAAACCGCTTAATCAGTATTTTGTGGAAGCAGGTATATCAAACCCCTTAATCAGTATTTTGTGGGAGCAGGTGTATCGCAGGCCTCAATCAATATTTGGTGGAAGCAGGTATATCACTCCCCTTAATTAGTATTTTGTGGAAGCAGGTATATCAAACCGCTTAATCAGTATTTTGTGGAAGCAGGTATATCGCAAACTTCAATCAGTATTTTGTGGAAGCAGGTATATCAAACCCCTTAATCAATATTTGGTGGATGCAGGTATATTGACCCATCAATCTGTATTTTGTGGAAGCAGGTATATCAAACCGCTTAATCAGTATTTTGTGGAAGCAGGCATATCAAACCCCTTAATCAATATTTGGTGGAAGCAGATATATCGACCCATCAATCTGTATTATGTGGAAGCTGGTACATCAAACTAATAAATCAGTATTTTGCGGAAGCAGGTATATTGCACCCCTCAATCAGTATTTTGTGGAAGCAGGTATATCAAACCCCTTAATCAGTATTTTGTGGGAGCAGGTGTATCGCAGGCCTCAATCAATATTTGGTGGAAGCAGGTATATAAGTCCCCTTGATTAGTATTTTGTGGAAGCAGGTATATCAAACCGCTTAATCTGCATTTTGTGGAAGCAGGTATATCGCACCCCTCAATTAGTATTTTGTGGAAGCAGGTATATCAAACCCCTTAATCAATATTTGGTGGAAGCAGGATTATCAACCCATCAATCTGTATGTTATGGAAGCTGGTATATCAAATTCCTTAATCAGTATTTTGCGGAAGCAGGTATATTGGACCCCTCAATCAGTATTTTGTGGAAGCAGGTATATCAAACCCCTTAATCAGTATTTTGTGGGAGCAAGTGTATCGCAGGCCTTAATCAATATTTGGTGGAAGCAGGTATATCAATCCCCTTAATCAGTATTTTGTGGAAGCAGGTGTATCGCAGGCCTTTATCAATATTTGGTGGAAGCCGGTATATCGCAGCCCTCAATCAGTATTTTGTGGAAGCAGGTAAATCGCAGGCCTCAATCAGTATTTGTTGGAAACAGGTATATCAAGCCCCTTAATCAGTATTTTGTGGAAGCAGGTGTATCGCAGGCCTCAATCAATATTTGGTGGAAGCAGGTATATCACTCCCCTTAATTAGTATTTTGTGGAAGCAGGTATATCAAACCGCTTAATCAGTATTTTGTGGAAGCAGGTATATCGCAAACCTCAATCAGTATTTTGTGGAAGCAGGTATATCAAACCCCTTAATCAATATTTGGTGGAAGCAGGTATATTGACCCATCAATCTGTATTTTGTGGAAGCAGGTGCATCAAACCGGTTAATCAGTATTTTGTGGAAGCAGGCATATCAAACCCCTTAATCAATATTTGGTGGAAGCAGATATATCGACCCATCAATCTGTATTATGTGGAAGCTGGTACATCAAACTAATAAATCAGTATTTTGCGGAAGCAGGTATATCGCACCCCTCAATCAGTATTTTGTGGAAGCAGGTATATCAAACCCCTTAATCAGTATTTTGTGGGAGCAGGTGTATCGCAGGCCTCAATCAATATTTGGTGGAAGCAGGTATATAAGTCCCCTTGATTAGTATTTTGTGGAAGCAGGTATATCAAACCGCTTAATCAGTATTTTGTGGAAGCAGGTATATCGCACCCCTCAATTAGTATTTTGTGGAAGCAGGTATATCAAACCCCTTAATCAATATTTGGTGGAAGCAGGATTATCAACCCATCAATCTGTATGTTATGGAAGCTGGTATATCAAATTCCTTAATCAGTATTTTGCGGAAGCAGGTATATTGGACCCCTCAATCAGTATTTTGTGGAAGCAGGTATATCAAACCCCTTAATCAGTATTTTGTGGGAGCAAGTGTATCGCAGGCCTTAATCAATATTTGGTGGAAGCAGGTATATCAATCCCCTTAATCAGTATTTTGTGGAAGCAGGTGTATCGCAGGCCTTTATCAATATTTGGTGGAAGCCGGTATATCGCAGCCCTCAATCAGTATTTTGTGGAAGCAGGTAAATCGCAGGCCTCAATCAGTATTTGTTGAAAACAGGTATATCAAGCCCCTTAATCAGTATTTTGTGGAAGCAGGTGTATTGCAGGCCTCAATCAATATTTGGTGAAGCAGGTATATCAAACCCCTTAATCAGGATTTTGTGGAAGCATATATATTGCACCCTTCAATTTGTATTTTGTGGAAGCAGTTATATCGCAGGCCTCAATCAATATTTGGTGGAAGCAGGTATATCGCACCCCTCAATCAGTATTTTGTGGAAGCAAGTATATCAAACCTCTTAATCAGTATTTTGTGGAAGCAATACATTTTTTGCTGTGCAACTGGTATAACACACCAGTTGCAAATATATGCTCTATATAGCTGCGGTATTGCAGCAGAACCACACACAACTGCTGCACAATACAAATGCGCTATAATATACTTCATATGTTAGAAAGTATATTATAAGTATATCACTCCTTTCAGTATATCACACCTATCAATAGCATGAGAATGAAGTATTGAGGCACTCAGGTTCTTTTTGCAATTTAAATGAAATTTATTTCATGAATTAATCTCTGCATCATCCATTCGCCCGTGGTATATATAGGAGCATTAAACAACAGAATATTTCTGACCAAACGTTTCGGTCACGGTGGACCTTCGTCAGTGGTCATATTATCTGGAATAATATTGGATACATGTTCAGGGTTATTCGGATGGCAGAGATAACGTTACATCATCATAGTGAAACAAAAATCAATGTCGATATATACAAGTCAAATTGAACACGGTTGTAGCAGCAAGAGAAATGGTGTCCAATAACGTAATAAATATTCAAATACATAGACGCAAATACGATGGGTCCGTGGCGTATGGTTTATAAAGGTAAAAAATAGTAAAGTACCAGTGTAATAATAGTGGAAGTGACAGGGTTCAAATTGGTACATGGTATATTGTATACTGTGGTATCACACGTGTATCACCGAGTATTACTGGTATATGCTGAATCGAGGACATATTCTATAGTCGGATATGGGAGAGTCATTGTACGACTATGCCATTGGTATAATAATTTTGTTTGAAAAATGCATAAATCCTCTATGTAGCATATCACAGAGTACTCAGGCCGTGCGGTATTTACATTTGGTATATATCAGGTATCACCTATAACATAATGTTAAATGTTATAGGTGATACCTGATATATACCAAATGTAAATACCGCACGGCCTGAGTACTCTGTGATATGCTACATAGAGGATTTACACATTTTTCAAACAAAATTATTATACCAATGGCGTAGTCGTACAGTGACTCCCCCATATCCGACTATAGAATATGTCCTCGATTCAGCATATACCAGTAATACTCGGTGATACACGTGTGATACCACAGTAATGTTATAGGTGATACCTGATATATACCAAATGTAAATACCGCACGGCCTGAGTACTCTGTGATATGCTACATAGAGGATTTATGCATTTTTCAAACAAAATTATTATACCAATGGCATAGTCGTACAATGACTCTCCCATATCCGACTATAGAATATGTTCTCGATTCAGCATATACCAGTAATACTCGGTGATACACGTGTGATACCACAGTAATGTTATAGGTGATACCTGATATATACCAAATGTAAATACCTGAGTACTCTGTGATATGCTACATAGAGGATTTATGCATTTTTCAAACAAAATTATTATACCAATGGCATAGTCGTACAATGACTCCCCCATATCCGACTATAGAATATGTCCTCGATTCAGCATATACCAGTAATACTCGGTGATACACGTGTGATACTACAGTAATGTTATAGGTGATACCTGATATATACCAAATGTAAATACCGCACGGCCTGAGTACTCTGTGATATGCTACATAGAGGATTTATGCATTTTTCAAACAAAATTATTATACCAATGGCATAGTCGTACAATGACTCTCCCATATCCGACTATAGAATATGTCCTCGATTCAGCATATACCAGTAATACTCGGTGATACACGTGTGATACCACAGTATACAATATACCATGTACCAATTTGAACCCTGTCACTTCCACTATTATTACACTGGTACTTTACTATTTTTTACCTTTATAAACCATACGCCACGGACCCATCGTATTTGCGTCTATGTATTTGAATATTTATTACGTTATTGGACACCATTTCTCTTGCTGCTACAACCGTGTTCAATTTGACTTGTATATATCGACATTGATTTTTGTTTCACTATGATGATGTAACGTTATCTCTGCCATCCGAATAACCCTGAACATGTATCCAATATTATTCCAGATAATATGACCACTGACGAAGGTCCACCGTGACCGAAACGTTTGGTCAGAAATATTCTGTTGTTTAATGCTCCTATATATACCACGGGCGAATGGATGATGCAGAGATTAATTCATGAAATAAATTTCATTTAAATTGCAAAAAGAACCTGAGTGCCTCAATACTTCATTCTCATGATAAATGGCTTAATAAGCCCTTGATTGGCACCGGTGACACACTTGAATAGAGTGCGGTTCCTCACTGTATTATAAGACCTATCAATAGCAAACCTATACCAGTCCTTAAAAGGACTTTTGTGGCCCTATTAGCTAGCGTTTGGTGTCCCTAACAGTCTGTCCCTGCTCCACAATGTAACCTCTCCCTACACTGGCAAAACACAAAATGTAAAATGGCTGCCAGATCGGGTTGTGTTATAGGGTGGGGGTGGGTCCATGTGCTGAAACGTCTCAATTGACTGTCTTGTCTCACCCGATGTGTCATGGGCAAATCACAAGGCCATCTCTATTCTCAGGAGTTGGTAACTTACCTATATCAGGTGCTGTCCTGGACCTATTGACTTTTCTGCTACTTACTGTTTCCAAAGTAACGTAATTGCAAAAGATCAAGTTACAATATTATATAATATTAAATCAGAATGAAATTGGGGATAATACAATCCCATTTAAACTGTTAGCCACAAACCTATCTCAGCTATGGAGAGAGTCAGTGCCAGATACACTACTCTTTATACAGTGTCAGCCCCAGAATGACCCCAAAAAAAGTGTCAACCAGTGCTTCCAAACTGTGGTAGCCAGTCTATCCAAATTGGCAGAGAGACTGCCAACAAATCCATTTTAAGTTTACAATGTCCCTTGCTCACTCACTGCTTTTCACCACTCGGAGTGGCCTTTCAAATGTAATTTCCTACTCACAAGAGTAATCTGTTATGGACAATTGATTATACCAATATAATATACAGTACATACCTGGTAAAAGTCTATGTTTACTATTGTGACTAATAAGAACAGTACAATGTTATTCAAAATGATATTGATTATTTTGGTTAGAAGCAAAGGAGCATCATCATAATTTATCCAGTATTACTACTTTGCATTGTCCATCACCACTTTTATACTTTGGCACTGGTGACATGGAGCTTGAATAGTAAAAATTCTAGGTATGCACAGCCAGAGAGTGGTCCTGAAATCCCCTGCCAGGTGAACCTAGTGGAGAGGTTTTTTCTATTAGTTGACAATGTCTTTAAGAATAACAGCTATAAATGTCTTATTCCGATGTAAATAGTAGTCAAAAGCTAAATTTTAATTTTGTAGGAACCTGAACATGGTGTCTGATCTTGAGGAGGCATTTTATAGAGCAGGAGGAGCTGTGCAGGTAGATATATTTTAGCGAGAAAATATTGTTTAACTTGTATTTTATTCTTTGAAATCCCCGTCGCTGGTCCTTAACCCTTTATTGACCAGTCTATTTTGGGCCTTACCGACCAAGCATTTTTCTTCCTTTTTTCATCGTTGCGTTCCAAAAACTTTTTTTCTTTTTCCTTCTACATAGCTTTATGAGGGCTTGATTTTTGCAGGACAATTTGTAGTTTTTAATGGCGCCATTTTGGGGTACACATAACTTTCTGATTAACTTTTATTAACTCTTTCTGGGAGGAGATGGGAAAAACAGCAATACTGCCACTGCATTTTTTACATTATAAATTTTATGGCGTTCATCTTTCGGTATAAATAACATAATATCTTTATTCTCTGGGTCAGTACGATTACAGTGATACCAAATACATATAGTTTTTTTTTTGTTTTACAACTTTTTCGCAATAAAACTCATTTTTTCAAAAGAAAAAAGTTTTTACATTGCCACTTTCCAAGACCCTTAACTTTTTATTTTTTTCTATGGAGTTGTGTGAGGGCTTGATTTTTGTGGGACGACTTGTATTTTTTATTGGTATAATTTTGGAGTAAATGGAGCTTTTTGATCACTTGTTATTAAGTTTTTTCGGTGGCAACTAAGAATGAATTAGCAATTCTGTATTTTTAAAAAAAAATTACGGCGTTCACCATAGGGGATAATTTATGTGATATTTATGTAGTCCAGGTCGTTATGGACATGGCAATACCAAATTTACAGAGGAGATTTCTTTTAGCATTTTTTTTTATTGAAAAGCGTATTTTCAATGGAAATTTTTTTTTTTACCACTTAATAGTCCTTCAAGGGGACTATAACAGACAGTATTTTGATTGCTTTTAAAATGCAATGCATTATCCCTATAATGCATAGCATTTTAATAGCAATGCTATTTTAACATTGACCAGCAGGCTGTGCCAGAGAGGCACAGCCTGCTGGAAATTACTACAGCTGGGACCAGGGCCTACAACAGATGCCAGGTAGCCTTCAAACACATCAGCACCCCGTGATCACATGGGGCGGGCCCACGACCCACGGCATGTAAAGTGTTAAACAGCCCGGATCGGCACACCTGCCGATCCGGGCTGTTATAGCAGGGCTGCGTCTCTCATGTGAGAGCTGGGTCCTTGCTCCCCGGTGGCCTAGCCTAAGGCCCCTTTGTGACTGCCGTAAAAACGCGTATCAGTGGTCACTAAGGGGTTAAATACCTTTCAAATCCTGGTTCTTTTTATGAATTGAAGTCTAGTGGACTGTCCTACTCAGTGACTGACAGCCCTCTGTGTATGACTATGCATACAGCTGTATATGTAAATCATTAAGTAGGATCATCCACTGGACTCCTAAGCATAGAAAGGTATTTGCAGGTTTTTAAATGAATAAAATACAAGTTGTATTGAATTTATTCCCACAAATTAGATCTAACAGATTCCCTTTAAAGATTTTATGACTATCTATCTATCTATCTATCTATCTATCTATATCTCATATCTATCTATCTATCTATCTATCTATCTATCTATCTATACGTCTGCCTGTCTATCTACCTACAATTAAAGGATGAGATATCAATCCAAAATAAGGTGAAATTGTAGTGGAACTGCTTTATTCACCCCAAACACTATCTACCTACATGTAACTTGATTGCTTCCATTAACTCATCATTTTCTGTGCAAAGGGTTTTTATAGCATAGAAAAATGGATCATTCATGTTTTATCAAGTACTTTACAAATCAATGAATGAAGACATAGCGAGATAAAGAAAATGTCAATATGCAATTAAATGAACATTACAGCACATGAAAGCTCTGCCATCAAAATATTAATGAATTGAAATGACATATAATGAGGAAATCTATTTGCCATATAATTTTAGTGATAGGATGCCAATGAAGAGAATAAATAATTACAATGCAGTATAATGAATACCACACATTAGTGATTACACTTGCATAAATTCAGGTAGATCTCTATTTGAATTACTGTATAATGTTGACCTTCTAAGAAAAGGTGTCTTATAAATATTGAGAATACAGTATATCCTAACAATACAATCAATGTGATGGACAATACACATATTGATGTGTATTGGATAGTCCCTGGGATTACATACAACGTATTGCTTATTAATAGTGTATGCTGTGTAGACAATGGATGTTTAATATTTCATTATAATCACAGGAACTCGGCTGTTTATTATTCTTGAAAAGCAAGGATAAAAGAACTTTTCTAAATTGGTGGCAGAATTTTGGAGTGTTTAGCTTTAACTTAATGGAAACTGTTTCAATGTCTTGTCGCTATTGGACTTTACATAGATGCACACTGACATAAATTGGTCCCAAAGATAATACAGCTCTTTTTAGGCTCAGGCACTCCGGGTTGGCTTGTATTTGCTATTACAAGACTATTATACACTGCATTGTTTTTAAATCCATAATATATTGCTGAATTGGCTGATTTAATAAATATGACATATTTTACACAAAGGTTTACCAAATAGAGGTGACATTACATTTGGTTTCCTAATCACATGATTCACAAGATTACACATTCATGCCAGACGACTAAAGCAGAATAATCGCCAAATCTTGAGCTGACTCTGACATTTAATTATGAGCAACACTTTGTATGTTAATGATGTACTTCTGTCCAGTCACATTGATATTCTCCATTGTGGGGCTTACACATTTTAATCATTAGCACTTTGCAAGCAAGAATTTGTCATTCAACTGTTTGTGGCTGCCTTGTTTGATTTTTCTGATAACGCCTATGAAGAAACTTTATATATCTGAGTTGAGTCATAATGCAGAAAATACATATATCAGGGGGCTACACTGCAAATGGATGCTTGCATTTACTGTGGTGTGTAAGGATTCATTTCACTAAGGAGATTCAAGTGGGATTTTTTACTCAAAATGTATGACTCCCATGAAAGAAAGCTGGGTTCTTTCATCCACGTCAATCAGCTGTCATTTTATTTATTTATTTTATGCACTTATATAGCGCTATTATATTCCGCAGCGCTTTACAGATATTGACAACCAACTGTCCACCAATGAGGCTCACAATCTAAGGTCCCTATTAGTATGTCTTTTGAAGATGCCACTGGAAGCCACATCAACAATTAATATTATATACCAGCCATTTAAATGAAGGGCTGCCCATATAATGTACAGACTGATTTATGACCACCAGGTCAGACAGGGTGACTCTTGGTTCTGGCATGTAGAATCAAGAAGGGGACACCAACCTATGACATCCATCTGCCTAATACGGCATATGAACAGAGCATGTTGTCATGAGACCACCCATTTGATTATCTGAATAGTCCTATTTAGGAAATATAAATATGGTGAAATGTTCATTCTAATGTTTGGATTTGGTACCTTTTATAGAGGGCACTTTTACTGACTATATTTCGATCTCTTGTCTGATTTATGTTTTGTGTCTCTGGCAATATCCATATGCAAAAAATAGCATGAAAAAAAGGGCAGTGTACACACCCAGTTGAATAAAAAACATAAATTTGCTATATTAAGCCAAATGGTAGACAATACACCAACACTGATGCATTTAAATCATTTAGAAGAAATTAATATACAGTACAGACCAAAAGTTTGGACACACCTTCTCATTCAAAGAGTTTTCTTTATTTTCATGACTATGAAAATTGTAGATTCACACTGAAGGCATCAAAACTATGAATTAACACATGTGGAATTATATACATAACAAAAAAGTGTGAAAATAGAAACTGAAAATATGTCATATTCTAGGTTCTTCAAAGTAGCCACCTTTTGCTTTGATTACTGCTTTGCACACTCTTGGCATTCTCTTGATGAGCTTCAAGAGGTAGTCATCTTAAATGGTCTTCCAACAGTCTTGAAAGAGTTCCCAGAGATGCTTAGCACTTGTTGGCCCTTTTGCCTTCACTCTGCGGTCCTGCTCACCCCAAACCTTCTCAATTGGGTTCAGGTCCGGTGACTGTGGAGGCTAGGTCATCTGGCGCAGCACCCCATCACTCTCCTTCGTGGTCAAATAGCCCTTACACAGCCTGGAGGTGTGTTTGGGGTCATTGTCCTGTTGAAAAATAAATGATGGTCCAACCAAACGCAAACCGGATGGAATAGCATGCTGCTGCAAGATGCTGTGGTAGCTATGCTGGTTCAGTATGCCTTCAATTTTGAATAAATCCCCAACAGAACTTATCCTCCGCAGCAGAGGTGACTCTTGATCTTCCTTTCCTGGGGCGGTCCGTATGTGAGCCAGTTTCTTTGTAGCGCTTGATGGTTTTTGTGACTGCACTTGGGGACACTTTCAACGTTATCCCAATTTTTCAGACTGACTGACCTTCATTTCTTAAAGTAATGATGGCCACTCGTTTTTCTTTACTTAGCTGCTTTTTTCTTGCCATAATACAAATTCTAACAGTCTATTCAGGAGGACTGTGTATCCACCTGACTTCTCCACAACGCAACTGATGGTCCCAACCCCATTTATAAGGCAAGAAATCCCACTTATTAAACCTGACAGGGCACACCTGTGAAGTAAAAACCATTTCAGGTGACTACCTCTTGAAGCTCATCAAGAGAATGCCAAGAGTGTGCAAAGCAGTTATCAAAGCAAAAGGTGGCTACTTTGAAGAACCTAGAATATGACATATTTTCTGTTGTTTCACACTTTTTTGTTATGTATATAATTCCTCATGTGTTAATTCATAGTTTTGATGCCTTCAGTGTGAATCTACAATTTTCATAGTCATGAAAATTTAGAAAACTCTTTGAATGAGAAGGTGTGTCCAAACTTTTGGTCTGTACTGTATATTAATTTCTTCTAAATGATTTAAATGCATCAGTGTTGGTGTATTGTCTACCATTTGGCTTAATATAGCAAATTTATGTTTTTTATTCAACTGGGTGTGTACACTGCCCTTTTTTTCATGCTATTTTTTGCATATGGATATTGCCAGAGACACAAAACATAAATCAGACAAGAGATCGAAATATAGTCAGTAAAAGTGCCCTCTATAAAAGGTACCAAATCCAAACATTAGAATGAACATTTCACCATATTTATATTTCCTAAATAGGACTATTCTTTTGGTCTGTACTGTATATATATATATATATATATATATATATACACACACACACACAAACAGAGAGAGAGACAGAGAGAATAAAGCTACACCTATCCCAGCTATGTAATATATTAAGCTGGTCATGTACATCTGTCAGCCAAATCCTACAGATTTTTTATTTTGGCAGAACCAGAAGCTATCTAATGTGTATGGGTATGTGCTCTGACTAATGGAATATGTTGTGAGAGATAAGGAATGGACTGTTAGATTTCAAAACGTTCTTGGGGAGATAACCCACCCTCCAGAAATGTCCGGCAGTGCCTTACTCCATTATGCTACTTCTCCAAAAATGCATGAATTCTTGGCTGAGCTGTATGTGGTAACTGTATATGGAACAAGCATTTGGTCAACAGGTATATCATGTGTGCCACAGTTATTCTCATTGAGTTTGACAAAATAATGGGAAAAAAAAAACTCCTATGGGCCTATGTGGAAAACAGGGAGTACACATAGGTACAGTATGTCATCACTTTTACTATGATTCTATCTACCACATTTATTATGTTATATAACACAATTTTTGTTCCAGGCAGCTAATAGTTTTTTCCTAAATTTAAAAAAATCTAAAATGTAGAATGTAAATGTTTTTAATGTATACTACAGTTTAGAAAAAATACTTCGTAAGATTTATACATTAGTAGTTTTATGAGAAATATGATTATAGAGCACATCATTTTCATGAATCAAACTCCAAATCTGGTCTTCCATCATGTTCTTATTATACTTTCCATGGTAGCAGCATTCAAAGTCCAGTATATCCTGGTAAAAATGTTTCCTTGCTCACAGGATGCTCCAATATTCTCATTTAATTTTATCAAGATGAGCATGAAGTATATGCACTTTGAGGGACATCCTGCAGCTTATTGTGCTAATGTTTTTCACTGAGGACAACTACACATTGTTTTCCACCTTGTGATTGCTCGGGAATCTATGAACCACTGTGACAAAGTTCTTACACACACTTTCTCCTTGAATGTTGCCTAGATGCATCCTTGAAATCCTTGCTCTCCAAGGCAGTCACTGAAGATTCCTGCTTTGACCTTTGCCTCAGAGAGCTTCAGGAAGAAGACTATAAAGTACTCGGAGGCTGTCGTCAACTCCTTATGTAGTATTGGTAACCACGGGCGAATCTAAATTCCCCTCGGTCACGAGGGGAATGTAGAGACAAAAAGAGAGGGGTGGGGGCGCACAATAGGGTAGTACGTTCAACACAAACTAAATTGTTTGACAAATAGAGGTGCTCACCTTTAAGGGTTGTGCAAATATAGACACAACTCTATTGTAGATTTGTAGGTATATACAGACCTTTAGGATCCGTGAGTGCAGCCGCAGAAGTAATGTCTTTGGGATCGGATGCCCAATCCCCCAAAGGATGCTTGTAGTAAGAGGAAATTCTGATTAGGCGCAAAATCACTGGTTCCAATATGTCTCTGTGGGTGAATCTTCTTTATTTACATAATAAGCTATTATGCTTAAAACAACGCGTTTCGGGGCTCAAACTGTCCCCTTCATCAGGTTAGCATATAATCACCTCCTTATGTAGAGCTATGATAAATTGTTCCATAATTCCCAGTCTGATGTGCAGTTGTGGCAACCGTGACACACGGCGAACAGGTCAACAGTGGGGTGTTCACTTGACCCCCCATTCAACAGAATGTTGACTTCAGTGCAGCAGGGAAATGAAGAGTCAGCTGTGCAGTAATGGAGACCGAACCCAGCAGCAGGGACCAGGTAAGTATGATCACCACTGCAGGTCAACCACATTGGGGCATCTGTTATAGTCTTGGATAACTCCTTTAAGAAATACCACAGGAACAAGCAAAAAATTGTTATACAGCGTTATATGTGACCCCAGACTACTGTGGATGGTCCAATGGAAATGAAGTATAAACATTGTATCAGGTGGAATAGAGTAAGCTTGGGTTAGGGAACTAATTCATAATGAAAAGGAGTTAACTTATAGCCTGTCCTGCATGAAACCAGAAATGTGGTAAAAATTGATTTCCTGAAAACATAACATGTTAATTTTTCAAACCAAAACACTCAACATTGAAATCCCTGTTTGCTAAACATTTTAAGCCTTGTTCTCAATCCTATCAGGTATGTCTACATATTCTCCCAGAAATGCCTGCCTTGGGACATATTTATATACAGTGCATACATTTCAAGGGCCAATTTGCAGGATTATTTCACAAATAATGGGGCCGTTGGAATCTATGAGAAAGCCACCAACAGATTTCTCACATCACCTAATCCATCTTACAGCCTTATTAGTGCAACTGTTCAATATCAGCATACACTTTACAACAGTGATGCCCAACCTGCGGCCCTCCAGCTGTTGTAAAACTACAACGCCCATTATGCCCTGTTGAAGGTTGATAGCTGTAGGCTGTCTGAGCATCGTGGGAATTGAAGTTTTGCAACAGCTGGAGGGCCGCAGGTTGGGCATCCCTGCTTTACAATATGAAACCTACCTATCCTGTTCTAATGAATCTTTTGACATTAACACTATTGAATCTGACAAAGCAGAGTAAAACATGTGTAGGGACGCGGGGGAACTTTTGGCATGCTGGTAAAAAGTATCCTGATATAATCATCGATTTCTGTTTTGGTCCCCTCCATTTTTTTCTCTTAAGAATCTCTTTTGGAAGTGCGTTTGTATTGGGCATTAGGCGTAGGTATGTAATTAGATTCTGATGAATTCATACTGGATAATCAAACTTTTAAGTGTCATTCGCCATTTTTCTGGCTACTTTTACACCTGCGCTTTCCCTTTCCGCTATTGATATCCGTCATAGATTCTCAATAGCGGGGAAAAACGCTCATTGTCAATGAGGACAAAACTGAACTGAATGAAACGGAGTGCACCAGAATGCATTCTGTTCCATTTAGTTGCATCCCCATCGCAGACAGAATAACGCTACAAGCAGCGTTTTTCTGTCCGCAATGTGGTGTGGAGCAAGATGGATAGTCGCCACCTGGATTTAACTTAGCAAAAAGGTATGAGCCTTCTATTGGATAATTACTGCATGGGCAATTATCTTTCAGCTGGCAACAAGTTATTTAATCCCAACTGGTGGAATGAGTTGCTTCTCATTTCTTAAACAACCATGTCGAAAGACACATCTCGTGGTCATGGAAAATATGTTAGTCTGTTTGAGAAGGGTCAAATCATTGGCATGCATCAAGAAGAGAAAACATCTAAGGAGATTGCAGAAACGACTAAAATTGGGTTAAGAACTGCCCAACGCATTATTAAAAACTGGAAGGATAGTGGGGACCCATCGTATTCGAGGAAGAAATGTAGGGGGGAAAAATCCTGAACGATCGTGATTGGCGATCACTTAAACGTTTGGTGAAATCAAATCGAAGAAAAACAACAGTAGAACTCAGGGCTATGTTTAATAGTGAAAGTAAGAGCATTTCGACGTGCACAATGCGAAGGGAACTCAAGGGATTGGGACTGAACAGCTGTATAGCCAAAGGAAAACCACTAATCAGTGAGGCAAACCAGAAAAAAAGGCTTCAATTTGCTAGAGAGCATAAAGATTGGACTCTGGAGCAATGGAAGAAGGTGATGTGGTCTGATGAGTCAAGATTTACCCTGTTCCAGAGTGATGGGCGCATCAGGGTAAGAAGAGAGGCAGATGAAGTGATGCACCCATCATGCCTAGTGCCTACTGTGCAAGCCTGTGGGGGCAGTGCTATGATCTGGGGTTGCTGCAGTTGGTCAGGTCTAGGTTCAGCAACAGTATGTGCTCCAAGAATGAGGTCAGCTGACTACCTGAACATACTAAATGACCAGGTTATTCCATCAATGGATTTTTTCTTCCCTGATGGTATGGGCATATTCCAAGATGACAATGCCAGGATTCATCAGGCTCAAGTTGTGAAAGAGTGGTTCATGGAGCATGAGACATCATTTTCACTCATGGATTGGCCACCACAGAGTCCAGACCTTAACCCCATTGAGAATATTTGGGATGTGCTGAAGAAGGCTTTGTGTAGCACTCAGACTCTACCATCATCAATGCAAGATCTTGGTTGAAAATTGATGCAACACTGGATGGAAATAAATCTTGTGACATTGCAGAAGCTTATCAAAACAATGCCACAGTGAATGCGTGCCGTAATCAAAGCTAAAGGCGGTCCAACAAAATATTAGAGTGTGTGACCTTTTCTTTTTGGTGGTGATTTTTTTTGGGGACAGGCAGTGTGTATATATATATATATATATATACTTATTACTAAGTATTAAAAATGTAAAGCAGATACATTATGTCCAGTATAAACTGTATTTGTACAACTTTGGCAGGTGAGCAATGAACCGCACAAAAATCTTCTCCATATTATTTTTAGCTCAAGTACTGTAATATAGATGCAACATAAATATGTGGAAATTCTGATATTATCAATACAAACGGCCACAGCAATGTGTTGGAATGCCTTAAATGACTGCATATAAGCAGCGTGGATGTGCCACTGGGTGGCAGCATTAGGTAATACAGAAAGCTCATATTAAAAGAGAAATGTTATTACAACTGTCAATATTTCTAAATTGTTTTTAGTGATCAGTCCTGTAAATTATTAATATAATTCATATTGCCAATCATAATGTATGATATATGCAAAATATGATTAAACTATGGGTTTTGAAAAGAGTTAGATAGAACACTGTAAAACTTCTTATAATATGTAGAAAAAAGCAGCATGTAATTAAAATTCCTTTCATTATATCAGCATGTAAATGTTTCCAAGTCAAGACCCAGAGGACCTGAGGTTTGAAATGCTACTATTTTTATAACTCTCATTTCTGCTACCAGGTAAAAACACAAATTATGATAAGCCAAATGTGCCATGTAACTAGATCATTTAGAGTCAGGTTAACCTTCAGTTTTTGATAAAAAAAAAATTTCAGTGTAGTAAGGCAATCTATCAAGTTTTCCAGAGTTTTCTACTTGTTAGATGTGGTCATTTACCTTCAAATGATAAGCTGCTGCTAAACCTTAAGACATGTTTCTTCTATATTTTTTCATGTAGCTAAGGGGCTGTTTTTGCATACATTTTCCATGACATAGATTTTCATCATAGGTTGTGAAGGAGCAACATTAGTTATCTGTGTAAACATGTATCTTTTATTATGATAAACCCCATTGTGTATTGCAGCCAATACTCCTTTTATTGCTACTACTACTATTACTACTGTGAATCAACCCAGGAACAGCCTAACTATTGACTATGCTGGGAGAAATTCCTGGTCGGGATGGGGACCAGGGAGGCATCAGGCACCTGGTTCCCACACCATCGCAGCTACTTCTCCCCATGTGTGGATGGAAACATCCAGTGTCGGGGGAAGGGAGAGCAGCCAATGGCAGGCGTTGACGATGCTGGGGTATACAGATATTTCAGGGTGTCCTGAGACTTTTGACTCACACTGTATATATATATATATATATATATATACCGTATTTTATTCTTCATAAGACACACTTTTTTCCCCTCCAAAGTGGAGGTACAAAGTCAGTGCGTCTTATAAGCGAAAGGTGACCATGCCTTGCTGCGCTGCGGCAGCTCAGGAGCTCTCACTAATGGCTTCTGAGTTGCCATGAAACTGTAGGAGGGAGGGTGTGTGCACTGGAGTTAGTGCAGGCGGACGGACGGACTGGGTGGGCGGTGCGCGTGGGAGTGAGTAAGCGCAGGCGGGCAGCACTTAGCCTTCAGTGAAGCCTCCAGCCCTCTCATACATCGCGGCACTAAGCAGCACCTTGGGCAGGCTGGTGGCTTCACTGAATGCTAAGTGATGCCAGCAGCCTGTGCTTCCATTTCATTCATTCATGCGCTACACTACTCTATCGTTGGGCGGGCTGCTGGCTTCTCTGTATGCGCTATAGTGCCACCAGCCCACAAGTCCTTCCACTCACCACAGTAGGATCCCCTTCTCTGTGCTGCCTTCTGTGCTGATTGGTGGTAAGCGCATCCTGTTCCCCCTGCCTCCACCAATCAGCTTCCTACATTTCTCGCACCATATGACCTCCCTCGTGTCCTGGTACCGTAGATTGCTGCCTAAGTCCCATGGTGAGGACAGCTCAGGGGCAATATACGGTACCCTAATGAAAAATGTGTGCCAAATATGACTATAACTACCCTTATCCACAGGAATCAACCCATGTACTGCAGTATATGGGTGGATTTCTATGGATGTGGGGGGTTATAGTCATATTTAAAATAAACACTGTTCTGTAATTGGCATGTGTCTTTATATCTTTTTTTTTATCCAAATTTTTATTTTCTGTAACAAAAGTAACAATATAAAAAGTACAACCATATTAGTCAATTTAATCCCTTGCTCTACCCATCCCAAACCTCCCTCCCATTATTTTGCGATGTGTCTCTAGAAAACTAGAAAAGAGACCATAGGAAGGGGGGGGGGGGGGGGGAGAAATCCAGCATATGTATCTGAAACAGTAGAACAGAAAGAGGAGTGAAAATGTCACCCGAAAATATAACAGACGATTTTTTTAAATTTAGGTCCCTGTCACCTTTGCAGAGCAGGGGTTTGTATACGGCAAAAATGGTAAAATATCACCCGAGAATGTAAAAGACGATTTTTAGAAATTTAGGTCCCTGTCACCTATGCTGAGCAGGGGTTTATTCACGGCAAAACTGGGTTCATGTCACCCACCAATGGAACAGACGATTTTACAAAATTTAGGTCCCTGTCAACTATGAAGAGCAGGGGTTTGTATACGGCAAATATGGTAAAATGTCACCCGAGAAAGTAACAGACTCTTTTGTACCCTGCTCCCTCTTTTGCTGTGCTGGTGCCTCTGTGCGACCACCGTCTCTTCCTCCAAACTGCAAACGTCACTCACATGACCTTGATTGCATGTTTGGTATAGTACCTCATAATCCTCCACATCATCTTCCACCCAGTCTTTACCCCTGCCCTCCTTGTCAGTCTGCACACTGCAGAAAGCCGCAGCAGTTGGCACCTGTGTTTCGTCATCATCAGAGACGTGCTACAGTGGTCTTCCAATGTCCTCATCCTAAAACATAAGTGGTTGGCCATCACTGCAGTCAATCTCTTCAACTTCTGGGGCAGAGCTATGTGGATGGCCCACGGAAACCCTGCTAGCAGAGTCATCAAAAAGGATAAGAGACTGCTGCATGACTTGGGGCTCAGAATGCTTGGCTGACTTGCAAGGGGGTGAGTTGAAAGACAGATGGCCATGGGCTGTAGGTGCCAACTCTGAGCTTTTAGCAGACTGCGTGGAAGAAAATGTGAAGGAACTAGAGGCACTGTTAGCCACCCAATCTACTATCGCATGTACTTGTTCTGGCCTCACCATTCGTAGAGCTGCATTCGGGCCTACCAAATAATGCTGAAGGTTCTGTCACCTACTCGCACCTGAGGAAGTTGTTTCACTTGGGTGTGTAGCTTGCACAGATCGACCACATCCTCTACCTGCAACAGGAGCTCCACCAACACCAGCAGCACCACGACCAGGGCCACATCCCTTATTTGATCCTCTCCTCATTCTTTGCGTTCACCCACAAAACTAACAGATGGTTTATGTCAGGCGACAATGTAACTGCCAATAGTCAACAATTAAGTTCACTGACAGTAAGGCTGTGCCGGTGTCATAAAGAGAAAACATTTCTTGAGGTGACACAACAGTGTGACAGTTGAATTTAATACAAATACTTCACTGTAAAACATCAATGTAACAGCAGTATTTACTGGTTTTGACTAACAGGAACGCAGCGTAGGCCACAAATGTACTTTCTAGCAACAAAAGTTAGAATTTTTCAACAAAAAATGTAACTGCAGTATTTGACGGTTTTATTGGACTGTCAGGTATGCAGTACAGGGCAGAAAGGTCCTTTATTGCCCCCAAAAAAGGGTTCCTTTAACCACAAATGAAACAGATGGTTTTAACTGAGATTATATTTCAATCTCACAAATTAAGCACACGGTTTTTTTACATAAAGAATTGTGGATATGTCACCCCTAAAAATGGAACAAATGGATATGCTGAATTTATGTGCCTGCCTGTAGTGCAGGCCTCAGAGGTACTTTACAACAAAAAATGAAAATCTGTCACCACACAATGGAACAGATGGATTTAACTGATTATATTTTACTCTCAGAAATGCAGCACAGGGGTACTTTACATAAAAAAATGGGGATATGTCACTTTCTTGGTCCCTGAACTCACAGGCGGTATTATTTTCCCTTCCCCTGGCACATATGCAGTGCAGGTGAACTTTAAACATGGGTATATGTCATATCAGCCACTGAACTACAAGAACAGGATTAAATGATTCTCCCTGGCACATATGCAGTGCTGGTGCACTGCTGTTGCACAAAATGGCCGCCGACGCCAACCTAACTAACAGACAGATTGACACTTTTTTTTCACTCTCACTGGGCTCAGGGCAGGGTACAAAAATGTTGCATTGCACCCCCAAACAAAAAACGCTGTAGATCGCAGACTTCACACTAAGTGCAGATATCAGAGTCTTTCCTAATCTCTCCCTCACAGCAGCAGCATCCTATTCCTACAACTAGTAAGAGCAGAGTAAAGTGTGGCGTTGCGTGACTCCAGCTTATATAGAGGCTGGGTCACATGCTGCACTTGGCCAATCACAGCCATGCCATTAGTAGGCATGGCTGTGATAGTTTCTAAGGGCAAACTAATTAAACGCTTGTTGATTGGCTGCTCTGCAGCCTTTCAACAAGCGCTATTAAATTGCTGAACACCGAACTCGAACCCAAACTTTTATGAAAATATTCTGGTTCGGGTCCAGGTACAGAAAAAACCAAAGTTTGGAACAAACCCGAACTTTACAGTTCGGGTTCACTCAACCCTAATAGCTATGCATTTTGCTGCAATGCACAGTGATTTACACCGAGATACACTATCCCTGTAGGCTAGAATATAGCTGATTTAATGATCTTCTTGACTAATTCATTCGGAACAAAGCAAATTTCTTGTAAAAATTTGGTCAAGTGTCAGAATTGAATTTTTAAAAACTCTGCTCAACTCTAATTATAATAATAAAAACAGCAGCTTGCTCATTGTATGAAAACAAACATTTTTATTCTAATTCATTTTAATACTACTACCATTAAACCCTTAATGACTGTCCACTGTCTTGGACTGCTGGTTGTGCAGGTCGTCATTCTGCAGTGAAGCATCTTTTGGCATCTCTGCAGTTGATATCTGCTTCACAGGCAGGTTTGGAGGAAGCTCTTATCCCAGCTGTTCAACAGTCCATACAGTAGCATGATCATAGGGGATTCCTCTTTGAGATTGTGTCAACAGGTTTCCCAGTGACCCGATCGGCCTTCAAAGCAGTTAGTCCAGAGGATCTATGAAGGATCACAGTGCTGTTTGCACTGCCATTCTGCTGTTAGGACATAGTAATTTTTCCTTAACAGCAGCCTGTGTCATAGAGATATAGAACATAATGTATAGGCATATAGAAGTATGTTTAATAAAGTTCTAAAATATTAATCCCATGAGATTATAAATAATGTAATACAAAATAAAATGATGTATTACAAAATTACGTAATACAAAATCACAACCCCCAAAAAACACCATTATTTTGCATAAAATATGTTTTAAATACATTTTTAAAAAAAATACACCGTGACTGTAATAACCTGAATAAGTTTTTAAGTAATTATTTGGGTATTTAGGGTAAGCAAACAGTGGGCCCCTGCAAAAGGGGAGTATAATTATTTAAAATATAACTTTTAATAAGGTCTAGAATATGCAGAATAATAAGACTCACTACACAATATAGACATACATACAAACAAGAGGCCAACTCAATGGTACCTTGTGGCTGGTATAGACAAAAAATCTGCTCCGTCTGTTAGAGACTAGAACAGTCTTACCAGACCCCTTGCAGTAGTATACCTAAGTAATGGGCTTTAAATATTCACGCTCCATCTCCGTCGCACCTCCTGCTCACTGACGTCATCAGGATGGGATGCCGTCCTGGAGCGCCACGGCTTACCTGGTTCGGTGATCACGTGAGATGCACAGTGTATGCATCTCCGTGGTAATGATGAGGATAATAAAGCCTTTATTATCCTCATCGTTACCATGGAGATGCATACACTGTGTATCTCACGTGATCACCGAACCGTCAACATTGGCTGTGTGATCCTTAGTTCCGCCCATCCCCTGCCGCTAGTTCCGCCCAGTGCAGTGGCAAATTGTTTGTAGTTCTAGGGTTCAGGTCCAAGATAGGGGCAGGCTACCGGACGGGGTCGCCCTTTCTAGGGCGAGTGCTCCGTGTAGATAGGTAGAAGCATAATAGCCCTCTCCATCTTGGTAGGGTTACATAGGACCAGTCCAACTGCTCCATCTACACGGCTACACGGCAGATGCACAAGCTCCCGCACGGCATACATCCTATGTCTCCTGGCTCCTGTCATTAAGGACCTATCCCATTATCTACAAGGGGTCTGGTAAGACTGTTCTAGTCTCTCACGGACGGAGCAGATTTTTTGTCTATACTAGCCACAAAGTACCATTAAGTCGGCCTCTTGTTTGTACAGGGAGTGCAGAATTATTAGGCAAATGAGTATTTTGACCACATCATCCTCTTTATGCATGTTGTCTTACTCCAAGCTGTATAGGCTCGAAAGCCTACTACCAATTAAGCATATTAGGCGATGTGCATCTCTGTAATGAGAAGGGGTGTGGTCTAATGACATCAACACCCTATATCAGGTGTGCATAATTATTAGGCAACTTCCTTTCCTTTGGCAAAATGGGTCAAAAGAAGGACTTGACAGGCTCAGAAAAGTGTAAAATAGTGAGATATCTTGCAGAGGGATGCAGCACTCTAAAAATTGCAAAGCTTCTGAAGCGTGATTATCGAACAATCAAGCGTTTCATTCAAAATAGTCAACAGGGTCGCAAGAAGCGTGTGGAAAAACCAAGGCGCAAAATAACTGCCCATGAACTGAGAAAAGTCAAGCGTGCAGCTGCCAAGATGCCACTTGCCACCATTTTGGCCATATTTCAGAGCTGCAACATCACTGGAGTGCCCAAAAGCACAAGGTGCGCAATACTCAGAGACATGGCCAAGGTAAGAAAGGCTGAAAGACGACCATCACTGAACAAGACACACAAGCTGAAACGTCAAGACTGGGCCAAGAAATATCTCAAGACTGATTTTTCTAAGGTTTTATGGACTGATGAAATGAGAGTGAGTCTTGATGGGCCAGATGGATGGACCCGTGGCTGGAATGGTAAAGGGCAGAGAGCTCCAGTCCGACTCAGACGCCAGCAAGGTGCAGGTGGAGTACTGGTTTGGGCTGGTATCATCAAAGATGAGCTTGTGGGGCCTTTTCGGGTTGAGGATGGAGTCAAGCTCAACTCCCAGTCCTACTGTCAGTTTCTGGAAGACACCTTCTTCAAGCAGTGGTACAGGAAGAAGTCTGCATCCTTCAAGAAAAACATGATTTGCATGCAGGACAATGCTCCATCACACGCGTCCAAGTACTCCACAGCGTGGCTGGCAAGAAAGGGTATAAAAGAAGAAAATCTAATGACATGGCCTCCTTGTTCGCCTGATCTGAACCCCATTGAGAACCTGTGGTCCATCATCAAATGTGAGATTTACAAGGAGGAAAACAGTACACCTCTCTGAACAGTGTCTGGGAGGCTGTGGTTGCTGCTGCACGCAATGTTGATGGTGAACAGATCAAAACACTGACAGAATCCATGGATGGCAGGCTTTTGAGTGTCCTTGCAAAGTAAGGTGGCTATATTGGTCACTGATTTGTTTTTGTTTTGTTTTTGAATGTCAGAAATGTATATTTGTGAATGTTGAGATGTTATACTGGTTTCAGTGGTAAAAATAAATAATTGAAATGGGTATATATTTGTTTTTTGTTAAGTTGCCTAATAATTATGCACAGTAATAGTCACCTGCACACACAGATATCCCCCTAAAATAGCTAAAACTAAAAACAAACTAAAAACTACTTCCAAAAATATTCAGCTTTGATATTAATGAGTTTTTTGGGTTCATTGAGAACATGGTTGTTGTTCAATAATAAAATTAATCCTCAAAAATACAACTTGCCTAATAATTCTGCACTCCCTGTATATTTGTTTTTTGTTAAGTTAACTAATAATTATGCATAGTAATAGTCACCTGCACACACAGATATCCCCCTAAAATAGCTAAAACTAAAAACAAACTAAAAACTACTTCCAAAAATTATCAGCTTTGATATTAATGAGTTTTTTGGGTTCATTAAGAAAACATGGTTGTTGTTCAATAATAAAATTAATCCTCAAAAATACAACTTGCCTAATAATTCTGCACTCCCTGTATGTATGTCTATATTGTGTAGTGAGTCTTATTATTCTGCATATTCTAGACCTTATTAAAAGTTATATTTTAAATAATTATACTCCCCCCTCCCCTTTTGCAGGGCCCCACTGTTTACTTTGGAGTGTTTACATAGCCTGTATAGATTCAGAGCTCTGATCAATTTTTGGTATTTAGAGTAAAACATGAATGGCTTAAACAATAAACAAAATAAATTACCATGTAACAACAATATAATAAAAAAACAATGCCAACAAAAATAATATTTCTCCTGCATAAAACAAGACCTCAGACAGTCAGATTAATGAAAAATAAATAAAAGTTATGGCTGCTGAAACTCAAAGGGACAAAAAGGAAAAAATATTGCTGGTCATTAAGGCCTTTTTAGGACAGGTCATTAAGGGGTAAACATTGCTGATAATAAAGAGTTGCGTCCCAGTTGGCGTTTAGGTTTATTGTAATATAAACCAAAGCTCTTTTGAAGAGCTATGACCTGGAATAGTTACAGAGGTGTTGCTATGATCTTTTGTCACTCACCCCAAGTTGTTTTCATAGTAATTAATTGTCAGTACATGTGTAAAACAAAAGAAACTCTATAGGTTTATAGCAAAATTAGCACCACACTCAAATATTAAACAGCCGGCTTGAAAACAGAGATATTATTCCATTGAGCATGAAGAACATTTTGATATATAATTTATGTAGGTGAATTATTTAGTATTCATGCAAATGAACTTATCTCTGTCTCCCTGCCTGACTGCCAGTTCATCCAATGGACCTATCCATTCTACACAGCATCAATATTAATATGGAAATCTCTGTTATTGTACACTCATAGACCATGTGTTTTTGTACATTATGATAAACATACAATCTATCAAATATTCATGACATTTCAATGACCTGCTGGATAGAAAAAAACTGAAATCTTAAGTCATAGGCCAAAACATTGGCGCATAGCGAAATCATTAACAAGAAATTATATCTTAACATGAGAAATCATTGCTATTAATTTATGGAAAACAAGTCGAAAATACATAAAGAAACATTACATAATTACACTTTCTTTCCTTTGCTTTACTGGGTCCTTTCCCACTAACCACTTTCCCACTAACCTCATCCAAGGTTCCAGTTCTTTTTTATTTCTTCAATACCATTAACTCAACTGAAAGGATTGTGCCAGGCTTAGGGTCCATTCACACGTCCACAATTCTGTTCCGCATTTTGTGGAACTGAATTGCGGACCCATTCATTTCTATAGGGGGCCGCACGATGTGCAGCCCGGATTCGGAAATGCGGACCCGCACTTCCGGGTCCGCATTTCTGTTCCTGAAAAAAATAGAACATGTCCTATTCTTGTCTGCAATTGCGGACAAGATTAGGCATATTCTATTATTGTGCCGGCAATGTGCAGTCTGCAAAATACAGAAGGCACATTGCCTGTGTCCGTGTTTTGCGGATCCGCGGATCCGCAAAACACACACGGATGTGTGAATGGACCCTTAGGTTGCGCTACAGACTCATTACCTTTACATATGCATTATTGTGTTTGCAAGAAATGTGCAGAAGTTAGATTTGATGCAAATTTCATTGAACTTACATAAGGGACCAAGTAAAAAACACAAGTGTTCAACAACTTTTATTATTCACTTTACGGATGTGTATCCATTCTGAGTATCATGTAAATTCAGTAGTTTGGGTTTACTAATCTGGTCAGTGGATTAGCACATTGACCTGCAGATATTTTCAATGCAAGTCTATAATAGTGTTTTATTGACTTGCACAGGAAAGGTGACTTACGCTCCACACAGCAGTCACTGTGTGAATTGGCAGGTCAGTGTGCCAATCACCTGACCAAACGGGGAATTTGGATGGAAACTGCATTACATATAGAATGCGCAGAGTGAGTGAATTCACCATACTGAAGTAGATGTTCTGTATTAACTGGCAAGAGAATAAGACATTTAGTAGGAATATTACTTTAAGGAACATGTTTTTTTTAATTAGAAAGTAGTTGTCCAGCTGCTTAAATAAATAAAAAATGCTCAGAATGGTATAAAGTTTTAAACCAAAAGAATACCTTATTACCAGTGTTCGTACCAGTCCCATTCTAACACTAATTTAGTGTTTAGGGTTGATATGCTGGTCCCCTGGACACCATGGAGGTGTCACCATATGTTGCTGCTCTCTAGAAGGGATGATAAAGCATGGTGCACCCCAATGGGAAATAATTCCGTAGAGCCAGGGTTTGCAGTATACCAGGGTGCTTTTTTACTGGTGGAACTCAAGTTCAAAACATTACAGGCAAGACACTGAAATGGCTTCAACAGTCTCCTCGCAGGCAGGTGAAGGTTTTGTGCTGAGGAAAGGCATGAACTATCTGTGTCTCTCTCTCTCTCAAAAGGCTGACTCCCTGACCAAAGACTGGTGGCCCAGGGTTTGTGGCGTAATCGTTCCACTGCATCCCTGGTCACAAGGCTGGTGACCCAGGATCTTTTCCAGAGTATCCCCATCTCGGCATGTTCTTCTGGCCACTCATGCAGTCTGGCAGAGTCTCTCCCACTAAACATGGTACCTATCTGCAGACCAGTAGAGTCACTTGCACTAAGCATTGGTACCTATCTGCAGACAACTAGGAGCTCTGACTGAGCTGCTTATATACAGTTTCTAGCTGAATTAGAACCTTATAATTGGAAGGGGGAATAGAATTTCACAGCCTAAATAGAAACATTGTTACAATTTTCACATAGAGAAGAAAAATCAGCTCTCACCTGCTCCTCCTTGCCCTGAGCACAGAGGAAGCTCCTGGATGCGACTGATTTGTATTCAGAAACAAAAAACACGAAGTCCAGCTAAGTCTTGTAGCAAAGGGAGATATACTTTATTGTAGCGATAAAATCTTCCTATACAGGGCAGTCTAATCTACGCGTTTCAGACCCTTGTCTTTAAGTCCTTACTCATGACACAAGAGACTCTCAAATGACTGTGCACTATATGCTCACCAAACACCTGATCAATTGTTAACCGTGATTGGTGAGCCCAGTGCGCAATCTAAAACACATGTTTCACCTTAACAAAAGTTACAATGGCACCAATTTAATCCAGGATAAGAATATCATGTGTACCTACGTGCCACACACTTCACACCTTCCGCAATCACATTCTCCCAATCCTTGTCATATCCCAACACAGGTGTCTATTGACTATTTTACATATTTCTTTGTATTCTTGGCTGTATTGTGTAATGAACACTGTAGTCTTGGCTTCAGAATGCAATGGTTGTCTACGTGTCCTAGCTCTGTCCACCACAGGGAAAACCAATGTATTCCTATTCATTGACAGAGCCAAGTACCTCCACTTAGTGACATGCTGCAACTATGTTGGCGGCTTCACACAGAAGAGATTCCTCCTCCGTGCAGTTACGTCTTGCGCGAATCATGTTGCCTTTAGGAATATTTTATATTTATATTTATAACATGCGGCGGATGACAGGCGGAAGCCAGGAGTGTGGTATTACCGGCTAATTCCTTTCTATGCGTAGAGGTAACAACTCTAGACAGGCACAAATCTAAAAAGGAAACCACACTTGTGTCATGGTAGACACTAAAAGAAATTGTTTCCACACACGTATCAAGGTATTCCTTAAAAGACGGTATGGCCACCACATCGCCAGACCAAACAAACAGAAGGTCGTCGATGTAACGGCCATACCATTTGATGTAAAAATTATAAGGGAGTGTGTTGATGAGGAGAAAGTATCTCTCCACCATGCCATAAAAATATTGGCTATGGAGGGAGAGAACTTAGCCCCCACACACCAGAAACCTAGAGATAAAAATTACTGTTAATCATAAAAAAAATTGTTCCTGAGTAGAAAATCCACCACCAATTCAATATATTCTCGAAGAACTCCCGTGTAGTCACTATATGTGTTCAAATAGCAATGTAATGATTTTAAGGCAAGATCATGCGGAATGTTGGTGTACAATGATACCACATCCGCAGTGATCCATATAAAGTTCTTCTGCCATTTAAAATCTGTAAAGGCCTGTAACACTGATATTGTGTCCATAAGAAACCCTGGAATCATGGGGATGAGTGACTGGAGAAGTGAATCCCCCCACTAAGACAAACGCTCTGAAAAGGACCCTATCCCTGCCACTATGGGTCTTAAGGGAGGTGGAAAAATGCCCTTGTGAATTTTAGGTAGTGCATGAAATATTGCAATGATAGAGTACTGAACATGGATATATTTTTCCTCTTTGTTAGTAAGAATGCCCAGATCCAGACCAAGGGACAAGATTCTGGCCATCTCGGACTGGAAAGGGGGAGGGGGTTACTACTTAATAGGACATATGTAGTAGTATCGCTGAGCATGTTTAAAACTTGCTCCTTATAAACATCACTGTCCAGAATAACCACCGCTCCCCCCCTTATCTGCTTCCTTAATGACCAGATCCTGTCTATCCCTTAAATCCTGCAGCGCGTAAAATTCACCTGGGGTCATATTAGCGCATTTTGTATTAATTTTGTTACCACACAAAATATCGGCTATACTGTTGCTATTGGATTTGACCCTATCATATATTATACAGAGGTCCCTTTCTACAAGATCCTGATATTTGTCCAAAGCAGGGGATCTGGACTGTAGTGGGTAAAAATCTCTATTTCTGGTTTTAAAATTGACACGTTTTAAGGCGTATTAACCAGCTCCAGATTCCACTGCTGTGCCCGCATATCTTGCAAACAACACATATGAACCAATTCAGAAACTCATAGCAGAACACATTGATAAAGCATCATGACAAGCAGGAATGGGTGTCTCAGAGACCAGAGAATTTGTTGGGGCAGAAGGTGTTAAAACATAAGGAGTTTCATTCTGAAAAAGATTTTTAAGAGTCAAATTACGAGCCAATCTGTTGATATCAAGTATTGTCCTGTAAAAATCAAAATGGGATGTTGGGGAAAAGGATAAACCCTTTCTCAGAATGTTAACTTGATCTTCTGTCAGGATCATTGCAGACAGATTAACTACTTGGATGTCCGTTATTCCCTGGATAGCGATTTGGCCTTCCTGTGTTTCCTACCTGCTCTTTGTTTTTTGCTGTCTTCTTATGATGCGGGGTGGTTGCCACAGGAGAGCACATGCTGGCATCATAAGCATCAGCTCGGGAATCAGACGAGTCAAAATCAGTAGAACTGAATGACACCTTGGACGACTGTTTCCTCCTAGGGCGTTTTTTTCTTAAAATGGACCATGGTGTACTGGCTATATACTCAGCCCAAGCATAGACGGCATTTGTATTGTAAACCAACAGGTCTCTATTGAACTTGCTCTGTTTAAATTTGATTAGATTATTTTCCATTTTGATCAGATTTTCTTTCAGTTTATTATCCAATTCAACAAAAGTAGGTTTGTCAACATGAGCCAGTAATGATTGCTGAGTAATCTTTATTTAATCCCTTAATTCAATAAGGGTTTGATTTTTATGTTGCACTATTAACCGCATCAGCTTAAGTGAGCATTCAGACAGGATATCCTCCCATAAAGGACTCTGAATATATTGTAGTGGGTTTTTTCTTGATCTTCAAACCTCTCGGAATCATATGCTTGTCAATATACTTTTGTAACGAGGTTGAGTCCCACCAGGTCCGTAATTCCTTCATGAGTAACTTTTCAAGCGAAGACATGAGCGTATTGAGATTTAAATTGTCCTGTAACATTTGATCTGTGGGCATCAAAAATGGCGTTCATCTTTTGTATCCGATCCCCAACTTCTTCTGTTGGGCGTAGCGATATGTGTGCCATTTCCCAGTTACAGTTTAGAAAAATATCGCAAGTAATAACACAGTTTGAATACTGGTGCAGGGAGTCCACACAGGCAAAGTTCACATAGAGAAGAAAAGGCAGCTCTCACCGGCTCCTTCTTGCCCTGAGCACGGAGGCAGCTCCTGGATGCGGCTGATTAGTATTCAGAAACAAAAACGTGAAGTCCAGCTCAGTCTTGTAGTAAAGGGAGATATATTTTATTGTAGCAATAAAAACTTCCTATACAGGGCAGTCTCGTCTACACGTTTCAGACCCTTGTCTTTAGGTCCTTACTGATGACTAGTGTTGAGCATGAATATTCGAATAACGAATATTTTTAGCGAATATCGCAACTTCGAGAATATAGTGCTATATATTCGCTATATCTAATATTTGTGAATTTTAAACATCTGAAAACATGATTCCTCACTGCTTCTTGCTTGCGGGCAAATGAGTCATTGGCCCACAAGCAAATAACGAAAATATTCTCTCTCTCTCTAAAACAAGAATATATAGCAATTTAGAAAATATTCGTAAAATACAAACATAGCTAAATTGCTCTAATATAGTGATATAATAATCTTTTTTTTTAAGAGTCTTAATTTTTTTTAAATCTGAAGTTCAGAAGAGAAAAAAAGTTACAATTAGACAAAGAAGATTATACCACTATATTAGCAAAATTGATCGATTCTACATGAGTTTTTTCGAATATTCGCTATATTGTAAGAAGCAGGGTGGAATCAATCTTGTTATTCGAATTCCCGATTTTTAGCAGAAAATTGGGAACTTTATGAATGATCGTAATCGTGTCACGTGTCATGTGCTCTGGTTTCGGTTTCAGTTTTTCTACCAGTGGAGTTTGGCAGTCTGCCTGAAGTAAAATCGGCGATTGAAAATAGGGCAAATTCGATTTAAAAAAAAATAAAAAGTTATTCTCACTGTAAGTAATATTGTATTACAGCACTGTATTTTATTTCATATTGCATGCATGGCAGAACAATATTTAGCAACACTCGATCTACGTCTAAATTATTTATATGTAGATTGAGTGTTGCCAAATATTTGTGTATGCGAATAAGAACTACATTGATACAACATTTTTTATTTAATTTTTTCCTCCTCCGCCGCCCGCCCCCCCCACCCAATAGTAGATACTACTGATTGGTGAACTGAGTATTCTTGTTACTTTGCAGCACTATGTCAGTAGCATGTATGTATGGACAACAGATAAATATCTACCACATGCACATAGCACGTCCATTTTCCTGCCATGCAATATATACCACACACTATATACCAAACACACAATAAATATAGAATAAAATTTATGTCCATAAGCTTTTTTTCTTGGACCAAAAGTATATGCTGGTTCATTTAGTGTTACCCAGGGTGCACAACGGGGAGGCGAACCAGCAGTACACACAATTACGTAGCGTCACTTAATTAGACAGGTACATCGCAGTTTAGCTGACCAATATCTCATTGCTCAGACCTCACATACATATAATCGCAATACTATCTGATCTTATAACGGTAACATTAAATCTAATATTTCCCCTTTAAAGATGTAACAACTTTTTTCTTTTTTGTAGTGGATTTTTTTTAATATTTGTATAATAAAAAAATTGTGATTATATGCTTTCATCTTTATCCTTCAGCGCTTTCTGGAGCAGGGATATCCTTGGACCCAAGGGTTGAAAAAGAGGCCATCGTACGGTCTGTCCGGGCCGAATTAAAATTAAAAAGCGGCATATGGCACGACTACAAGGCGATTCAAAAAAAGTATTGCGACCTGAAACGCCTAGAACCAGATCGGGTCGAAAATTATAGTAAAAGATTATGCCCAGGTACAATGCTTACATGAATTTTGTATCTCTCTCCACAACACTCAGTAATGTATATATTCAGTTATGCTGCTAATCCGTACAGATGTAGTATGGTTAACACACAACCTCTTAACTCAAATTTCTTAACTCATCACGTAATCTTGAAACAAAAGCCATTTTATAAAATATCTTAACGTATTTAATTGCATTAAGTTTACATAACACATCTCATAAAGCATGTGTGTTAACTCTACTACATCCGTGTTTCATCCCTTTTCAAATGATTACTTAATACCTGGTGTGACATGTACAAAAACTTTCGGTTACATCATACATCTCTACCTCGCTGAGATTGTATATATATTGTTAGACACACAGCGCGGTACTGATGTATGATGTCACTGGATGATTTCATATGTTTCACACACACATAAATATATATAGGTAATTTTGTTTATATCTACATAAACTGCAAAAATCATTCAGTATTCCGGTGAAAGTCCCCGACCATTATATACATCCCTCACACAATTTGCATGGGATTCAAGATTATATATATATATATATATATATATATATATATATAAATAACCACAGATACACGATACGTAAAAAAAGACAGGACCTTCCAGTCCCTAAACATTTTACGAATTGTAAACATTCAGAGAAAGATCTCAAAGGTTGGGCCATTGATCATGTCCCCATGCCTAGACGTGGGGACAACAAGGTATTGATGTTAAAAAAGAAGGAGCTGTTCTGGATTTATACTTTGAATTGTTTGAAACCGAATAGGCTCAACATTGATTATAATCCGGTGTTGTATTCTTAGATAAGTGGCTTGCCCCACAATGTACATACATGGGATATATGGCATACTCTTGGATGTATATGGTGTATTATGAACACTAATAAGCCATTTTATTGTTCTTATATTTTTTTTCTCTATATTTTCACAGATGGGATGGATGCTGGAAGATTGAAAAGTGGGACGTATCCTGTCCATGAGCACTGTGTCCACATGCCTTTGTTTAACATTCATTATTGATAGTATTTCTGCTATTCTCCAAGTTGTGCCAAAATATACATTTGTCTTGTAGATCGGCCTCAGATTTTACTGTGTCCTTCAATAGGGGTGGTTGTTGGAGAGATTTAACATAGAAACATAGAATGTGTCGGCAGATAAGAAACATTTGGCCCATCTAGTCTGCCCAATATACTGAATACTATGGATAGCCCCTGGCCCTATCTTATATGAAGGATGGCCTTATGCCTATCCCATGCATGCTTAAACTCCTCCACTGTATTTGAAGCTACCACTTCTGCAGGAAGGCTATTCCATGCAGCCACTACTCTCTCAGTAAAGTAATACTTCCTGATATTACTTTTAAACCTTTGCCCCTCTAATTTAAAACTATGTCCTCTTGTAGCAGTTTTTCTTCTTTTAAATATTCTCTCCTCTTTTACCTTGTTGATTTCCTTTATGTATTTAAAAGTTTCTATCATATCCCCTCTGTCTCGTCTTTCTTCCAAGCTATACATGTTAAGGTCCTGTAATCTTTCCTGGTAAGTTTTATCCTGCAATTGATGTACCAGTTTAGTAGCTCTTCTCTGAACTCTCTCCAAAGTATCAATATCCTTCTGGAGATATGGTCTCCAGTACTGAGCACAATACTCCAAATGAGGTCTTACTAGTGCTCTGTAGAGCAGCACGAGCACCTCCCTCTTTCTACTGGTAATTCCTCTCTCCATACACCCAAGCATTCTGCTAGCATTTCCTGCTGCTCTATGACATTCTCTGCCTACCTTTAAGTCTTCTGAAATAATGATCCCTAAATCCCTTTCCTCAGATACTGAGGTTAGGACTGTATCACTGATTTTATATTCTGCTCTTGGGTTTTTATGTCCCAGGTGAATTTTCTTGCACTTATCAACATTAAATTTTAGTTGCCAGATTTTTGACCATTCCTCTAGTTTTCCTAAGTCCTTTTCCATTTGGTGTATCCCTCCAGGAACATCAACCCTGTTACAAATCTTTGTGTCATCAGCAAAAAGACACACCTTACCATTGAGGCCTTCTGCAATTTTGCTGATAAAGATATTTGGTGGGCTTTGTGTAGGTGGCCGTGGCGAGTCCCGTCGCGATCACCAGCACATCATGCCCACAAGGGTTGAGGGTCTGTGCCTCTAACGAGATGCAGCCTCTGCCCCTGACTCCAATATACCCATGCCACAGGACGCGGAATATTCTCCGCGATGCGCTGTTCTGTCTATTAACTACATGGACATGCACACATACTATCAGGAGGCTTTTTACCTATTGAAAAATGGCCAGTGTGGCCAAGCATTGGTGCGCATGCTCCCGTAGCGGCATGTGGTGACGTCATGCCGTGGGCCTTTGACGCAACTTGGCGCTTGCGCAGTGCCCATATCCGAACGCCGGCGGCTACTGGCGTGTGCGACACAGGGGATCATGTGTGTATGTCACCAGTCCTTCTCTGTATTACAGCATCACATCTCTCCTGCCACATTGATAATGATGCACATATGTATTCGTTGATTGTCTTTTGCACTTTATGGTATTTTCTGTATGCTTTTTACTACACATATGATTTATGTTTATGCGGGTTGATCACACATGAGCTGTGCACATTTGGTATGTATCTATGAATTATTATTTTTTATGCACTCTTTGCACTATAATTCTGTATAATATGTTGATTGATATTTATTGTGATGTAACAGGGGTTGGACTATATATACCCCATGATGCACTGTGTTCATTGCTTGAGAAAGGCTCTTTTATGAGCTGAAACGTTGCCTTCCACATGGGTGAATAAACACCACTTGCTTTTTTTTACCTGGAGTGCTGTCCGATTTTCGTCTTTTTATATATATATATATATATACAGTACAGACCAAAAGTTTGTACACACTTTTACATTCAAAGAGTTTTCTTTATTTTCAAGACTATAAAAATTGTAGATTCACACTGAAGGCATCAAAACTATAATTTAACACATGTAGAATTATATACATAACAAAAAAGTGTGAAATAACTGAAAATATGTCATATTGTAGGTTCTTCAAAGTAGCCACCTTTTGCTTTGATTACTGCTTTGCACACTCTTGGCATTCTCTTGATATGAGGCCCTAAGACGAGACCCAACCAGTGGCTACAAGAAGGTGGTTATAGAACTACTACAACAACTAGAAAAGGACAAAATCATTGATCGGGCCATGTATCATCGCCTCTACCCTGGGGAAGCCCCTTCCATGTATTTATGGACTTCCTAAGATACATAAGGACGGGACCCCTCTCAGGACAATTGTCAGCAGCATCAACTCTGTGACCTACAATGTGGCCAAATACTTTGCCAGAATCCTAGCGCCCTTGGTTGGAAACACACATCATCACATACAGAACTCTCAAGATTTCACCACCAAAATCCAGAACTTGGTATTGGGCACTGAAGAAACAATGGTCTCCTATGATGTTACATCCCTCTTCACCTGCATACCCACTACAGAGGCAATTCAAACAGTCAGGAAACAGTTGCTATTAGACAACACCTTAGGATGCAGAACAGAACTTAGCCCAGACCAAGTCTGTGCCTTACTGGACCTTTGTCTGAGTACCACCTACTTCAAGTATAAGGACAAGTTCTACAAGCAAAAACATGGCTGTGCTATGGGATCGCCAGTCTCGCCTATTGTAGCGAACCTGTATATGGAGGAAGTAGAAAGGAAAGCCCTGACCACTTTCAAGGGAATTACACCAGTCATTGGTTCAGATATGTGGATGACACTTGGGTTAAAATTCATAAACAAGAGTTACAGGCTTTCACCGACCACATCAACTCAGTGGCTCATAACATCAATTTCACACGGGAAGATATAACAGTGGAAGAGGGAAGGAAGCTGGGAATAGAGGTCTATCGAAAACCAACACACACAGACCAGTACCTGCTATTTGATTCCCACCAATCTCTAGACCACAAACTGGGAGTCATCCAGACTCTACACCACCGGGCAGAGAAAATCCCCACCAGCACAGAGGCCAAGGCGAAGGAACTCAAACACCTCAGAGGGGCACTTAAAACTTGTGGGTATCCAGTTTGGGCCTTTGTCAAAACAGAAGGAAGGAGAGGAAAGACCACCAAGACTACCAGTGAGGGCGAGAAGCATGACAGACGCAAGAATATGGTTATCCCATATGTAGCTGGGGTGTCTGAGAAAATCAAAAGGATTTTTAATAAACATCACATTCCTGTTTGCTTTAAACCTAGCAACACACTGAGGCAACAACTGGTTCACCCCAAGGACCCAACGCCTAAACACAAGATGGACAACATTGTGTACGCAGTCCAGTGCAATGAGGAATGCTCAGAACTGTATATCGGCGAAACAAAACAACAACTACATCAGCGTATGGCTCAGCATAGAAGAGCCAAAACCTCTGGTCAAGATTCAGCCGTGTACTTACATCTAAAAGGAACAGGTCACACCTTTGAAGACAGTCAAGTACGTGTTTTGGATAAGGAGGCCGATTGGTACGAACGAGGCGTGAATGAGGCCATCTACGTAAAAATGGAGAAGCCAAGCTTGAATAGAGGTGGGGGGGTTAGACATCTATTGTCTGCCACATACAATGCTGTCTTGACACCTTTTTCTGGGAAGTCTTTATCACCTACTGACTCCAATTAGGATAATGGAATCAACACCTTTGACCTAATGCTGGGTATAATTACTAGATGTGGATTCAGTTACATATTTATTCCCAGAATTTTTGTACAATCACTCAGAATTGAGAAAGCTTGTTGGAAGAACGAGTGAAATGTTTTCAAGAAATCTACAGTATGTCCAGTTGCCTTGATTTATTCTTTACAGATATATACCATGACCTGGATAAATGAGAACTTTCACAGACCTGGGCATAATCGCTTACTATATTCTACTTCTCGATCATAGTGTTGCCGCTTGATGTCACACCATTTTTTTGGGATGGCTGGTATTTCATGCCGCACTTCATATTTGGCATATAATTCAGATTGAAGAGACAGTACTATTTCCATTTTGTCCTTTCTTTTCCTGGTCCGGTCATATCCCCGAATGAAAAATTACTGATGGATAAAGATGAAAGCATATATTAAAAAAAAATAATTGTATACCACATATTAAACATATATATAAAATTTTCATGTTACTGTTAAGAATCCAGATTCTATTGCGATTCTATGTGTGTGGGCACTGACAAATCAGATATAGCCCAAGTAATCTGAGATGTACCTGTCTTGTTAAGGCACTGTACCGTATATGTTGTATAGCTCTTTCGCCTCGCTGGTGTGCACCCTGTGTAATGCAAAATGAACCGGCAAAACCTTACATTCAGACTAAGAAAGCTCTCGGTCATAAAATAGAATCTCTATATATATTGTGTGTGTGTTATATAGTGTGTGGTATATATTTAGTGGCAGGAAAATGTATGTGCTATTTGCATGTGATAGAGTTTTTCCATGGACCATACCTACATGCTACTAACATCGTCCGCCGACGAAACAAGAATGCTAATTTCACCAATTCGTAATATATACTGCAACCAGTTAAAATGTGTGGAATTGAATTTCAGACAACAAAAAAAATCGTATTAATATAGATAATAATTGCATCTACAAACATTTCAGAGTTCGTGATCTACCGAACAATCATTGTGCTGCATGCAATATGTACACAAAAAACATATATGCTTTAATAGAATATTGCTTACAGTTAGGCCTCGTGCATCCGTGTCCGTTGTACCGTTTTCCGTGATTTTCCGGACCCATTGACTTTCATGCTATGCTGCCTTTACCGTGACTCTTGCGTTATGCCTATTTTGGCCAACACCAATTACTGGTTGTTCACCCTTCTTGACCCCTGCTACAAAGAGAACTTATTATCTCTCATCCCTATGGTTGAGCGGACTAGCAAAATGGTGCAATACCAGAAGGTCCTTGTGGAAAAATTTCTCCAAAAACTTCCAGCTGACAACACTGGAGGCAGAGTACGTAGTTCCTTGGGCAACCGAGGAGGTGAGACGAGGGGAACACACAGCAGTTTCAACAGAGGCAAGGCAAAACTCTCCAAGGCTTAGGACAGTTTCATGACACCCCGCCAGCACCCTCACCCTGATGCGCGGCCTAGTGTCACAAGGAGAGAAAAGTTTTGGAAGTTTTGGAAGATGGTGAAGGAGTACATAGCAGACCGTGTCAGCGTCCTCAATTATCCCTCTGTGCCTTACAGCTATTGGTTGTTAAAGCTCGACACGTGGCGCAAACTGGCGCTCTGCGCCATGGAGGTGCTGGCCTGCCCTGCAGCAAGCGTTTTGTCAGAGCGGGTATTTAGTGCTGCTGGGGGCATAATAACTGATAAGCGCATCCAACTGTCAACTGAAAATGCTGACAGGTTGACTGTTATCAAAATAAACAAGGCCTGGATTGCCCCTGACTTCTCTACTCTACCAGAGGAAATCGGCTAAACACAAAGGCACTTTAAATGTGGCTTTAATGGTGTATTGAATACACTGTATTCCCATGCACCCCTTCCACCACAAAAAAGGGTATAAGGTTCAATCTTTCTTTTCTCGTCCTCCTCCTCCTCCATCATATCAACATGCTTATCAGGCTGCCCTCGCTTCTAATGTTTTAGATGGTCAGATCAGCAGCAGGTCCTTGCCCCTAATGTTTTAGAAGGTCAGATCAGCAGCAGACCCTCACCCCTAATGTTTTAGAAGGTTACATCAACAGCAGACCCTCACCCCTAATTTTTTAGATGGTCAGCTCAGCAGCAGACCTTCACCTCTAATGTTTTAGAAGGTCAGATCAGCAGCAGACCCTCACCCCTAATGTTTTAGAAGGTCAGATCAGCAGCAGACCCTCACCCCTAATTTTTGAGATGGTCAGCTCAGCAGCAGACCCTCACCTCTAATGTTTTAGAAGGTCAGATCAGCAGCAGACCCTCACCCCTAATGTTTTAGATGGTCAGATCAGCAGCAATCCCTCACCCCTAATGTTTTAGAAGGTTACATCAGCAGCAGACCCTCACCCCTAATGTTTTAGAAGGTCACATCAGCAGCAGACCCTCCCCCCTAATTTTTTAGATGGTCAGCTCAGCAGCAGACCCTCACCCCAAATTTTTTAGATGGTCAGATCAGCAACAGACCCTCGCACCTAATATTTTAGATGGTCAGATCAGCAGCAGACCCTCACCCCTAATTTTTGAGATGGTCAGCTCAGCAGCAGACCATCACCTCTAATGTTTTAGCAGGTCAGCTCAGCAGCAGACCCTCACCCCTAATGTTTTAGAAGGTCAGATCAGCAGCAGGCCCTCACCCCTAATGTTTTAGAAAGTCACATCAGCAGCAGACCCTCACCCCTAATGTTTTAGAAGGTCACATCAGCAGCATACCCTCACCCCTAATGTTTTAGATGGTCAGATCAGCAGCAGACGCTCACCCCTAATTTTTGAGATGGTCAGCTCAGCAGCAGACCCTCACCTCTAATGTTTTAGAAGGTCAGATCAACAGCAGACCCTTACCCCTAATGTTTTAGAAGGTCAGATCAGCAGCAGGCCCTCACCCCTAATGTTTTAGATGGTCAGATCAGCAGCAGACCCTCACCCCTATTTTTTTTGATGGTCAGATCAGCAGCAGGCTCTCACCCCTAATGTTTTAGATGGTCAGATCAGCAGCAGACCCTCACCCCTAATTTTTTAGGAAGTCAGCTCAGCAGCAGACCCTCACCCCTAATGTTTTAGGTCACATCAGCAGCAGACCCTCACCCCTAATGTTTTAGATGGTCAGATCAGCAGCAGACCCTCACCCCTAATGTTTTAGAAGGTTACATCAGCAGAAGACCCTCACCCCTAATGTTTTAGAAGGTCACATCAGCAGCAGACCCTCCCCCCTAATTTTTGAGATGGTCAGCTCAGCAGCAGACCCTCACTCCAAATTTTTTAGATGGTCAGCTCAGCAGCAGACCCTCACCCCTAATGTTTTAGGTCACATCAGCAGCAGACCCTCACCCCTAATGTTTTAGATGGTCAGATCAGCAGCAGACCCTCACCCCTAATTTTTTAGATGGTCAGATCAGCAGCAGGCTCTCGCCCCTAATCAGGGGCGTACACAGAAATCATTGGGCCCCATAGCAAGAATTTAGATTGGGCCCCCATGCCCGTTCCTAGTCCCTCCTACTATGCACCCTGGCTCCTCTCACTACCCTCCCTAACTTCTCCCCTGCCCCACCTCATGCAGAAGTATTTTGTTCTACAAAATGGCAGTACTCATGCCGGATCCCAAAAGACCCATTAGGGTACTTTCACACTTACGGCAGGACGGATCCGACAGGCTGTTCACCATGTCGGATCCATCCTGCAGCTATTTCGCCGTGCCGCCGGACCGCCGCTCCGTCCCCATTGATTATATGGTGCACGGCGAAAGTCGCCGGACTAAAAAGTCAGACATGCAGTACCTTTTAGTCCGGCAGCTTTCGCCGTGCACCACCATGCTGCACCAGAGCTCCGCCCCCGTTATAGTCAATGGGGACGGAGCGGCGGTCGCGCTAAATAGCCGCAGGACGGATCCGACATGGTGAACAGCCTGTCGGATCCGTCCTGCCGCAAGTGTGAAAGTAGCCTTATAGAGAATGGGATCTGATAGGTCCCGGCAGTGTTCAGCATATATTGACAAGAATCTGGGGCGTTACATGATGTAATACCACCCAACTTTCCTGCTGTCCAGCATGGCACATGCACATGTGCATAGACATGAGAAAAGTTTGAGGAAGCGAGTGCCCCCCTTCCAATATCCTCTGTGTCATGCAGGACAGCTGGGAGACACTGACATTACTCGCTATCCTGCATGACACATGTGCAGAGACAGGAGTCTCTGGGAAAGCTGGGTGAACCCCTCTCCCCTGCCATTCCATGTTCTTATTATCCGCATTTATGCCTTGCAGGATAGCAGGAAATCTGAGGGACATTGCATGATGTAATAGCACCCAGCTTTTCTGCTGTCCTGCATGGCACATGTATAGAGACATGAGAATAGTCTGAGAAAGCTGAGTAACACAGCTCCCACCTCCCCCCATATCTTCTCCTGCCTCTGGACTTGTGCCATGCAGGACATCAGGAAAGCCGAGTCACATTACATAATAGCACCCAGCTTTCCTCCCGTTCTGAATGGCATATGTGCAGAGGAATAGCCTGGGAAAGCTAAGTGACCCCCCCCCCTGCACTGTCCTCACCTACAAGTGGTCACTTACTTCATTACTGGTGGGGCAGTGGCAATCCAGAGAGGAATCAGGCATAATGGAGCTAACAGGCGGGAGGCGGAGCTAGCCGGCGGGAGGCGGAGCTAGGAGGCGGGGCTAGCAGACGGGAGACAGGAAGATAGATGGGGGCGGGGACTCTCCTCCACTGCGGGCCCCTCTTCCTCACGGGCCCCATAGCAGCTGCGTGGTCTGCCTATATGGTAGGTACACCACTGCCCCTAATGTTTTCGATGGTCAGATCAGCAGCAGACCCTCACCCGAAATTTTTTAGATGGTCAGCTCAGCAGCAGACCCTCACCCCTAATGTTTTAGGTCACATCAGCAGCAGACCCTCATCCCTAATTTTTTAGGAATTCAGCTCAGCAGCAGACCATCGCCCCTAATGTTTTAGAAGGTCACATCAGCAGCAGACCCTCATCACTAATCACAGATTAGCAGCAGACTTTCACCCCTACATTTTTAGATGGTCAGATCAGCAGCAGGGCCTCGTCCCTAATGTTTTAGATGGTCAGATCAGCAGCAGGCCCTCATCCATGTTTTTTTAGGAAGTCAGCTCAGCAGCAGACCCTCACCCCTAATGTTTTAGAAGGTCACATCAGCAGCAGACCCTCATCGCTAATTTTTTAGAAAGACAGATCAGCAGCAGACTCTCACCCCTACATTTTTAGATGGTCAGATCAGCAGCAGGGCCTCATCCCTAATGTTTTAGATGGTCAGATCAGCAGCAGGCCCTCACCCATATTTTTTTTAGGAAGTCAGCTCAGCAGCAGACCCTCACCCCTAATGTTTCAGAAGGTCACATCAGCAGCAGACCCTCACTCCTAATTTTTTAGGAAGTCAGATCAGCTGCAGACCCTCACCCCTAATTTTTTAGATGGTCAGATCAGCAGTAGACCCTCACCACTAATTTTTCAGATGGACAGATCAGCTGCAGGCACTAGCCCCTAATGTTTTAGATGGTCAGATCAGCAGCAGGCCCTCACCCCTAATGTTTTAGATGGTCAGCTCAGTAGCAGACCCTCCCCCCCTAATGTTTTAGATGGTCAGATCAGCAGCAGACCCTCACCCCTAATTTTTTTGATGGTCCGATCAGCAACAGACCCTCACCTCTAATGTTTTAGATGGCGAGATCAGCAGCAGGCCATCGCCCCTAATGTTTTAGAAGGTCAGATCAGCAGTAGACCCTCACCCCTAATTTTTCAGATGGACAGATCAGCAGCAGGCACTAGCCCCTAATGTTTTAGATGGTCAGATCAGCAGCAGGCCCTCACCCCTAATGTTTTAGATGGTCAGCTCAGCAGCAGACCCTCACCTCTAATGTTTTAGATGGTGAGATCAGCAGCAGACCCTCCCCCCTAATGTTTTAGATGGTCAGATCAGCAGGAGACCCTCACCCCTAATTTTTTTGATGGTCCGATCAGCAACAGACCCTCACCTCTAATGTTTTAGATGGTGAGATCAGCAGCAGGCCATCGCCCCTAATGTTTTAGAGGATCACCAGCAGGCCCTTGCCCCTAATGTTTTTGAGAGTCACCAGAAGGTCATCAATCATAATTTTTCAAGGGTGTGTATGATGCCCTCCTGTGTGTACTAAAGGGTGCATTGAAGTGCCGGTTCCTTGCAATTTTTGGAAGCCCTTTCACTTAGTGCATAGTGCATTTATGAGTGTAGGATTCTTACTACCTGAACAATTGTACCACAATGTGAATGAGGCCCTACTTTCTGTGATATACAGGTTGTATCAGAGTGCATCTTCCTTTGAAAATTTTGGCAGCACTTGCACTATATACGAGTAAATATACTGGAAAGAATGTTTGCTAACAATTTTTCCTCTGAAATCGATTTTATCTTTGGTTTGATGCATATTATTTTGATGCATCTGTAAAAGTGGCGTACTACTCGGAGAACATCATTCCCAGCAGCGACCTGGGAGTTCAAGATGCATCCAGACTTCCTCCCCATGCTGTTCCCGAACCATTTCAGTGGTGTTTCCATCAATTTCTAATCTTTTCCTATGAACCAGACACCTTCCCCTCTTCAGAGCAGGGGGTAACTGGTTAAATGCTTGGGTTCTCCCATTGACTAACTCTGTAGAGCACACGAGCATCCCAAAGTGTTCAACTCAAGCACCTGAGCACTTTGGTTTATCGAATGTCACACAAAAAGATAATTTCTTGTGAAAATGGGGAAACAAAATGAAAGTATTTTCTTGTAGGTAGCTGCATTTGAGGTGTACCTTCAGACAGCAGGCACAGCCACAAGTCCTGCGTCCTCTTTCACAGTCTGTCAACTGCCTTGCTTCTCTCTATTGTTCACAAACTTTTGGACATTAGAGATTTAAAGGTTCAGCCCTCAGGGATGAGACTTTTGTTTTGCTATAAGAGATGTGAACCTGGTCATGGCAGGAACAGTTGATGGCTTCAGAAAAGCTTTGGATTATTTTTTAGAACAGAATTACATTAATCAAAATAGTGGTACAGTGGCTTACAAGTTTGGTATTATGGACAGAGGTGCACTATCATCGGCACACCCAAAGCCGTTCAATAAGTACAAGTAGGCAAGTATACACTCACCTAAAGAATTATTAGGAACACCATACTAATATGGTGTTGGACCCCCTTTTTCCTTTAGAACTGCTCAGGTAGCCCGTAGCATTTAAACGATGGCCAATTGGCACTAAGGGGCCTAAAGTATGCCCAGAAAACATCCCCCACACCATTACACCACCACCACCAGCCTGCACAGTGGCAACAAGGCATGATGGATACATGTTCTCATTCTGTTTACGCCAAATTCGGACTCTACCATTTGAATGTCTCAACAGAAATCGAGACTCATCAGACCAGGCAACATTTTTCCAGTCTTCAACAGTCCAATTTTGGTGAGCTTGTGCAAATTGTAGCCTCTTTTTCCTATTTGTAGTGGAGATTAGTGGTACACGGTGGGGTCTTCTGCTGTTGTAGCCCATCCGCCTCAAGGTTGTGCATGTTGTGGCTTCACAAATGCTTTGCTGCATACCTCGGTTGTAACGAGTGGTTATTTCAGTCAACGTTGCTCTTCTATCAGCTTGAATCAGTCGGCTTATTCTCCTCTGACCTCTAGCATCAACAAGGCATTTTCGCCTACAGGACTGCCGCGTACTGGATGTTTTTCCCTTTTCACACCATTCTTTGAAAACACTAGAAATGGTTGTGCGTGAAAATCCCAGTAACTGAGCAGATTGTGAAATACTCAGACCAGCCCGTCTAGCACCAACAACCATGCCACGCTCAAAATTGCTTAAATCACCTTTCTTTCCCATTCTGACATTCAGTTTGGAGTTCAGGAGATTGTCTTGACCAGGACCACAACCCTATATGCATTGAAGCAACTGCCATGTGATTGGTTGACTAGATAATTGCATTAATGAGAAATAGAACAGGTGTTCCTAATAATTCTTTAGGTGAGTGTATATTTGAAAGGCACACTCACATCTAATTATGCACAGAACAAATGAAAATAAGTTGGTTATATATCTAGCATCTTTATTAAATCAATTCCTTATAGGTCACTGAGAAGTACTGCACAACATTTTAACACATTTAAGTTAAAACTTAAAGGGAACCTGTCATGTGGATATTTGATTATAATCTAACTAATTATATACAATCATTAACTACTAAAAAGTGCCTTAGATGTATTCACTTACTGGTTTGACAGATAGTTACCTCATAATATACACACAAAGATGCCGCATGCTAATGAGCTGATTTGAGTCCGGCGTGATGTCATTGAGTCCAGCGTATATTTCATTCAGAGCTATAGCCACTCCCCTGCCCACCTGCTGCTGGTTTATATGGAAACAAACTGTCATTCAGCAGCAGGTAGGTGGGGAGAGTCAGGAGCTCATGAATATTCATGACTCATCATTATCAGCTGGAGCTGTTCAATACAAGATGTTGGCAGATTGACTGGGTCAATTATAGAAAGTGACCCAGCATTTTAATCAAACATGGGTATCTATGGATATCTGAACATACAATGAAGGTATCACTGATTGTAGGATAAATAGTGACAAATACTGGCGAATGTAGTATTGCTTAAAAACACCAAGCACAGGCAAATATAGCTTGAAGATACCAGACATAAAAATAATCAGTGTAGATAAACAATTAAAAATTAAAAATAGTAAAAGATAAAGAATATGTAGCTAGTGTCTATATACACAAAGCGTTTACATTTTTATGGTCGTACCCCTATTGATCACTAATCGTGCTGGTGAAGATTATGTCCACTTAAATGGCGAACCACTGTACCTAGATCCTTTTAAGAAAATATACCCCAATATAGTGCTCGCACACCAATAACATTTAAATATATGGATTGCCACAAGGGATCATTTGTATTCATCAACTGGCTGGTTGTTTGCCTTAAATTAAGATACAGATTGAGGCATAATTGATATACTATTGCAACTGATTGTAGAGCTAGCAATAGTTTATGTGCATATTCACAGTACATTACCGCTCTGTCGTCCCGCTGGATTGTACAGGAGGTGCAGCTGAATATAACTTGGAAAAGGCAGCAGGCGCCACATCGACGCTGGAGGTCGGTATAGAGCGTTCTCCCTTACAGCGCTGATTTGGTTCAGTTGCAGTTGCAGCATCTCCTCGGAGCTGAATGAAAATTTAGATGCCCTTTACTTCAGTTTGGTGATGAGGAGTAGATTTAGCAACAGTCAGCCAGTCCACAGGGAGAAAAATGAACATTGTAGATGCTCGCAGCAAAGAAAGTGTATAGGTGTTACAATATTGAATTCTTCATTCCTGTCCAGAGTCCCATGAAGACTAAATTTGATAATTTCATAATCTTTTGGGAATGATTATTTAAAGACTCCTACTAGTCACATAGGGTAACTGTGAGCCACTGAAGAAGGAGCAGGGATTAGCTCAGAAACGCATTTGGCATTAACTGTATTATACCTCTATATATTTTGGCCCCTGTGGACTGGATAAACTATAAGAAGCAAACTCTGTCATGCAGAGCAAAGACACTAAATTACAAAAGGCTAATTTCCCTGGGTTGAGGGGAGCATTTCAGGGCATAGACTGGGAGCAGCTACTGTCACATAATAATACTGAGGATAAATGGGAGAGATTTAAATCCACATTGAGTAATTGCACTAAAAGATTTAGCATAAGAGAGCAAAACAAATCCCCAAATATTCTTAAAATATATAAATGCTAAAAAACCTAGGTCTGAGCAGGTAGGTCCACTAAATAATGGTAAAGGGGGGTCCACTAAATAATGGTAAAGAGGGGTATTCACTGAAGATAAGGAAAATGCACAGTTACTAAATGGGTTTTTTAGTACATCCAGTAATATACTCAATTGGCTAACTGTAGATGGTCCAAGACAAGTTAGAGTGAATGTGAACAAGGCTTTGGGTCCAGATGGATTACACCCAAGAGTGCTTAAAGAGCTCAGTTCAGACATTGCTGTGCCCCTGTTTATAATTTTTAAAGATTCTCTAGGTACTGGTACAGTGCCAAGTGATTGGCGCAAGGCAAACGTGGTGCCCATATTTTAAAAAGGATCAAGGTCCTTCACAGGTAATTATAGACTAGTTTGTTTAACTTCTGTTGTGGGAAAATGTTTGAAGGACTCTTAAGGGACTATATACAGGAGTATGTGACTGTAAATAATATTATAAGTGATAACCAACATGGGTTTACCAAGGACAGAAGCTGTCAGAGTAACCTGATTTGTTTTTATGAGTAGGTGAGTAGGAGCCTGGACAGAGGGGCGGCTGTGGATGTAGTGTTTCTGGATTTTGCAAAGGTTTTTGATACTGTCCCTCATAGACGTTTGATAGGTAAAGTAAGGTCTATAGGCTTGGAAAGTATAGTTTGTAATTGGATTAAAAACTGTCTGAAGGACCGTGTCCAGAGAGTTGTGGTCAATGATTCCTATTCAGAATTGTCCCAGGTTATAAGTGGTGTACCCCAAGATTCAGTTCTGGGCCCTTTATTATTTCATTTATTTATTAATGATATCAAGGACGAGATTAATAGCACCATTTCAATTTTTCAGATGATACTATGTAGAACTGTACAGTCTATGGAAGATGACCATATGCTACGAGCTGACTTTAACACTCTGAGTGATTGGGTATCAACTTGGCAAATGAGGTTCAATGTGGACAAATGTAAAGTTATGCATCTTGCTAGTTATAATCTCCATGCTTCATTTGTCCTAGGTGATGTAACACTGGGAGAGTCACTTATAGATAAATATTTGGGTGTCCTTGTGGATGGTAGATTAAATTACAGCATACAATGTCAATCAGCTGCTTCTAAGGCCACCAGGATATTGTCATGCATTAAATGAGGCATGGACTCGCGGGGCAGGGATGTAATACTACCATTTTACAAAGCATTGGTGCGTCCTCATCTGGAATATGCATTTCAGTTCTGGGCTCCAGTCCATAGAAAGGATGCACTACAGCTGGAAAAAGTACAGAGGAGAGCGACTAAAATGATAAGGGGCATGGAGGGTCTTAGTCAAGAAGAAAGATTAAAAGAATTTAATTTATTTAGTCTTGAGAAGAGACGTCTAAGGGGGACATGATTAACCTATGCAAAGATATAAATGGGCCATACAAAAAATTTGGTGAAAAACTGTTCCATGTAAAATGCGCTCAAAAGACAAGGGGGCACTGCCTCCGATTTGAGAGGAAAAAGTTCAGTCTCCGGAAGTGTCAAAGCTTCTTTACTGTAAGAACTGTGAGGCTGTGGAATAGACTTCCTCAAGATGTGGTCACAGCAGGAACAGTGGACAGTTTTTAAAAGGGTTTAGACAAATTCTTAAAAGTAAACAACATTAATGCTTATGAAAACGTGTAGAAATCTGAGTCTCAATTCCTTCTGGGATTCGCATCCCCATCTATCCCTTGGTTGACCTTGATGGACTTATGTTTTTTTTCAAGCGTATTAACTATCTAACTATGTAGCATGTCTAAAGCTCAATATACTGATAAGAACTCATTTAATGTGAGCTATGAAATGATGACAAATTAGCATCAAAATAATCTAGTCAAGTACCACCAGACTAAAAAACAATAATAATAGGCACATCTAATTTTTTTAACGGACACAAAAAAAGGTTGCCTATCCAAAATTTTCTAGAAGGTTGGCAATTCTGCTTATGGGCTTTGACCTCTTTATAAAGCGACCTATTTATATAGGGGAAAGTAAAGTTTTAACATTTACCTATATGTTTTTTTTTTTCAAACTGTACTGTCCATCAATTTGTATTAAAGAGGACCTGTCACCGGACTTTTCTGACTTCACTTGTACATCGAGGAGGTGTTATCTGTGATTATTGCATTCCCTGTATAAATGTGTATACATACATAGCTGTCAGGCACTGATAACTGTACACAGGAGAGGTGTTATCAGTGATTGATAGCATTCTCTGTGTAAGTGTGTATACAGAGATAGCTGTCAGTCACTGATAGTTGTATACAGGGAGCTGTTATAAGTGAAAGTATTATCTGTGTTAGTGTGTATACATACATATCTGTCAGTCATTGATAGTTGTACATGGGGGAAGTGTTATCAGTGACTTGTGTAAGTGTGTATACATACATAGCTGTCAGTAACTGATACCTTTAAACAGGGAGGTTTTATCAGTGATTGATAGCATTCCCTGTGTAAGTATGTATACAGAGATAACTGTCAGTCACTGATAGTTATGTATGGGACAGGATAGAAAGAGTAGAGATTTAAATGTAAAAATTATAAGTTTTGCTGAATCTTTTCCCACAAAACTATATATCAATCAGCTCAGATACATCTGTTCTGTAACATGTCAACTTATTGCACTGCATTTCGTGGTGACAGGTTCTCCTAAAGTTGTCCTGCATTCCAAACTACTGCTTCCTCAACTCTTCTGTGCACTACACTACACCCTTCACAGCGTAACTGTATGCTAAATCACTTCATCCTCAGTTATGATGCCTATTGTTTACCAAATGCCATATATTAGAGAGATACAGTGCATTGCTGAAGCCACCGTTTCAGGACTAAGCCATTTTTCACCTTTCTGGGTAGGCCATTTTTAGCAAATCTGACATGCGTCACTTTATGTCATAATAACTTTAAAATGCTTTTACTTATTCAGGCCATTCTGAGATTGTTTTCTCGTCACATATTGTACTTCATGACACTGGTAAAATTGAGGCAAAACATTTCATTTTTATTTATAAGAAAATACTAAATTTACCAAAAATTAGAAAAAATTAGCAAATTTCCAAGTTTCAATTTCTCTACTTTTATAATAGATAGTAATATCTACAAAAATAGTTACTACTTTACATTCCCCATATGTCTACTTCATGTTGGGAACATTTTGTGAATGCCATTTTATTTTTTGGGGACGTTAGAAGGCTTACAAGTTTAGAAGCAAATCTTGAAATGTTTTTAAAAAAATCCAAAACCCACTTTTTGAGGACCAGTTCAGGTCTGAAGGCACTTTGTAAGGCTTACATAATAGAAACTGTGACGGACCCCCAATACTCAGGAAGAGTATGTCCGCCTCTGTATTCTTCCTTCCTCAGGAGATATTGTAAACTGCTAATCTGTAGCTCTCAGTTTCCCCAGTCACTGGATGGGACTTAGTGAAACAAATTCTGATTTATTGAACAACTGCACAGACATATACAGAAAGTTAACAGATGAGACTGTAATCTCATCACATCCCCCTTCTCCCCCCCAAACATTCTGTCTACCCCCACATCACAGGGGTCCACCTGCTAAAATAGCTCCAGACAGCCCTAGCAGGAGCCTGGGCATAATGTCATTGTCCTGAGCTCTTCCAGAGTACAAAGCGCATGCGGCGCTTTTCGCATAACGAGGCCGCTGCCAGGAGTCTGGACGGGCGCATCAGGTGATACCTAGTGCGCACACGCAGGATCTGGTTGAGGAGAGTGGACGTTAGAGAGGCGGCGATGACTGAGGTAGGCGGATCTAATGAAAAGGAGGGCGGCAATTTCAATTCAGAAGGCGGCGCTGGGCACCGAAAGGGGATGGCTGCAGCTGGGCACCCTGCATTGTGAGACGTCCCCTTGGACACATTTATGACGTGAGTGACAGGTTATATAAACCTGTTTTATATGATTATAGAGCCACAGGCGCATCTGATAAGGTCACTTTAGGACTCTGTGTATTAGTAGGGACCTCGCCATATGTTTAGGTTATAGGCCTAACTTATGATGACAGAATCCCTTTAAGTCACGTCCAGTTGCGCCATACGTGTATGACTCTGGGCGTTAAGGGGTTAAACTGCTGCCCATAGAGTTTTCAGGAGTATGCCATTACATTGAATCTGCTTCTGACAGAGATGACAATTCAATATACCTTATATAATTACACTGCAGAGTGTTTTTTTACTATTTCGCATCAAGCTATTTTTTTTTTGCATGTGAAATCCCTCAAATGAGATCATATTAATAGCTTTAAAAATGTACTCTGCCAAAAACAAGAAATTCATAAGTATCATGTCTGTTTTTGTGTCATGTACTTAGTTTGCTGTCAAGATAAGGGGCTTTAAACTGAGAATAGATATTGGCCCTATTTTTCCAATCAGACGACAGCACATCATTACACTAATTAAGGGATCTAATTACCTTTCTAGTATTCAATGTGTTTTAGTGGATGTCTTGTTCATGTTCCTTGCCAAGAAATAAATCATGCTTTAGTTACAAAGAAAATCCAAAATGCATAGTTATATAGATACAGATATATTCCGTGACGGAAAAAACTATCCAATTTATATAAGTATAATTACAACATGGCGTTTTTAGTGCCTTAATTTATGAATTAAGAGCCTTCCTATTATGCATGGAAACATTATTTGGGCTTCATTGTTCCTAGATGAGTGCCCTTTTACCAGTTAATGGAATACGTAGAAAATTAACAAAGTATGTTTACTTAACAACTGGCAATTCATAAATTCATTACATAAGAAAAGCAGTGCATTGTAATAGCTCTAATAGGTCTTCTTTAAAAACATCTAATTTACATTTCTGCCTTCCTTGGCTAAGAAATTACTTCATTAAGATTTTCGTTTCTAAATTAAAGTAATGTTAATGACTGCTCTTATTTATTGCTTCCATATGTAAGTAGTTATCTTTCTTGCAAATGTGAACGAAACAAAAAAAATTCAACAAATGGCGCCGTCTTTATTTTTAGGGAGAAAGTACATGTGCCTTATTGAATTAACTTTAACCTCTGTGTCTATTGAGCAGACATCCTCTAATGTAAGGACTTTATACGGGAAAGAGGGGGGCTTATTAAAATGTATTTAGAATAGCAGAGAACACTTTATCACATTTTTCAGCCAATAACCTTTGTGAATATTAAACACCTGGCAAGTCTTAGTACCTCCGGGGACCTGGTGCTGCTGTGTTTGCCCCATGACCTTTGGAAGTGCTGTTCGCCTGTTTGCGATCCACTTTGAATCTGACAAACCGGCCATTCTGAAGAGAAACACCTGTCTGTCTAGGTTGACCTTAAGTCAATGAAGAGATGAAAAAAAGTCATCTGCACGGAATGGGACTCATGCAGGTGTTTCCTATACATTGCCAAATGAATATATAAAGTTTAAGAAAGTGTAAGAAAGATGAGATAATGTCCGTGTAATATGGAGAAGCTAAAATCTTCTAAAATAACAAATTTTCTATCTAGTGCAAGAGACAGGGAAGAAAGCGTTAGTTTAAGGTTTCCAGCCACCGTCTCACATTTATCAACATGTGGACTTGAGCTAAATGAACACTTGTGCTGATTTTTATGTTGTGTCATTTTATTAATGATGTTATAAAATTTTGCTGAGTGCAAGGCAGGCTATAATTTTACTGAAAAGAGTCCAGTGAAAAGGGGGAAGGTAATTGCTTTCTTAATGAAATTACAGCGCTTGCTCCATGTTTTATGTAGGGTACTTAGAAAAAAGGCACCACTGCTTTAGTGCCAGCTATACTCACATTTCCCAGCTTCCACTTATACTATGTCAGATTGCTCATTTTGTCAACAGGCCAACAGCATGACAGCAGCCGCAAAGAAAAATGCTCACAAGATATTTTTATTTATTAACTGCTTGATTAACTGTTTTCTAAAGACACGATTGGAAATGTAATTCTTATTGAATTCTTCCATATGTTCTGGGAAGGAGTACACTAACAGTTGTTCTGGAAAACAGGCTAAGGCAAGGTCTTTAGTCAAGGACACTTATACTGGTGTCAATACGACACAAGCTCAGATCGATAAGCCTATGAATCATCATTTTCATTTTTTGCTACATCCCTAAAACATAATAACAACTGTATTATACAAATCACTTACAGTAACATTACCTGCAAGATCTCCCTACAGCTAGTCACATTTAATTGCATCTGGGGCAAGTTATGCTTTTAAGCTCAGATGTTTTTTGGTTTTTTTTCACTGTTCCTGTGCAGCATATGTAATCCTGCCCCTTCCAAAAAGTGAAAGGTCAATTCAATATTCTCTTTGTGCAAACAGTCTCATTGCAGCAGTTTGATACTCGAACAAGGACTCTTGAGCCGAGTTAAAAGATAATTGGCAAGCACAGTGGCACTCGCAATTTTATTTTATCCCTACACCAGCATTTATTGTCTTATACGGAGAAAAAACATCTGAGACTAATCATATATTAGGCTTTGAAGCCTTGGGAGAATTATAAGGAGACTTTATTTGACTGTATTTAAACTATTTGCAATCCAATCACTGGGACGGATAGAAGTGAACACAAGTTTTTTGTCTAATATTTAAGCAACTTCCTCACTTCTAGTTGAACAGTAGAACAACTGAAATAAAATTGCCTTCACCCTTCTGGGAGCAAATGGAAGTGATCACTTTGCATCAGGCAGTGGGTATGATTTCTGCCAAGGCTCATAAAAATGTTCTATTGTTGATGTGCCTCAGTCAGGGACATTTAGCAGTAAGAATGTCAAATTGTCAAGTGCTTTTAAAACTGTAAGGCTAGAGACACACAATACCATTTTCACTAGAAGCCAGAGGGATGGATTCCCCAAATGTCCTTTCTTAGTGCAGTAACTTATTGTGATAGATGATACCGGCCAGAACCACTGGAAAAAACATTAAGGACATTTTTTACATTTCATTTTCTAGAGATAAATGAGATACAGTTGTAATTGTTTCTTCATGTCATTCATGTGATACAGCACATATAACACACAATTGTCTCTCTACTTAAAGTATGAACTCTACCAGACTAATTATGATATTATATTTCCTGTACAATATACTAACGAATGGATCCAAAGATATTGTAAAGTTCTTACATATTTTCCATTACTCAGCCATTACTTTGCTAGTTTATTTACCAGTGTCATTTTAGGCTTGATTCTCATGGCAGAGCCTAAAGCAGCTGCACAACTGCACATTCCCTCCTCAAGTCTCTGCACCATATGGTGCTCAATGCAGGACCCTATGCAGCCTGCAGCTACAAGCATTGATTCAATCAGGCATGTGTTAGCTCTGTAAGAGGTAGGGTTAGAGCCAAAACATTTTTTATCAAAAAACAATACTTTTATTGGAAAGAATCCTTGTTACATTCTTATCAGTGGACCATTCTGGCACCTTTGACTTAGGTCTCAGGAGAACTTTTTTAGTCTGTTCATATGGTTGCCACTGTATCTATTCACTACGCAGCTGCCATTGAGTGTTGTTGAGGCTGCAAAAGCACCATGTAGTACAATAGTGCGACAAGAGTGTGGGTTTAAAGCCCAAGATGATATGTTGTACATTTATGACATGCAGACCTTAGCAGGTTGTATGAACCTGTCATTTCCTTTATGCAGCGAATAGTGCCCCACAGAGTAGTGAAAAGTACCTAGTACTTCCTGGCTGTGCAGAAATAGTCTGATGTATCATAGTATGCACACTCCCCTGGCCTGGCCCTGCCCTGCTGCTAGTTGACAGCCTTTTCCCTATGAAAAGTAATAGAGGGAAAGTTGACAATCAGCAGTTGGAGAAGTGTAGGAGGAGCATGCATTTCATGAATACCACATACTTTTCCTGCACAGCACTGGCCACATGCTCCAAGCTTTAAGTAGTGAGTTTAGGCAAACCCCACACTAATCAGGCATAATAGGGACTATGTCACTACTGAATACTACTCTTAGAGAGGGAAGCATGAACATAGTAACATAGTTTATAAGGTTGAAAAAAGACATTTGTCCATCTAGTTCTGCCTGTTATCCTGCAAGTTGATCCACAGGAAGGCAAAAAAAAAAGTTTTCCCCATTTTAGGGGAAAAAATTCCTTCCTGACTCCAATCAGGCAATCAGAATAACTCCCTGGATCAACGAACCCATCTCTAGTAACTATAGCCTGTAATATTATTACACTCCACAAATACATCCAACCCTCCCCGACTGGGGTGTCCAGGTGTGTCAAGGTACAAGAAAACAGTTATAAAGTCCTAACTAGGTGGTATTTTACACCCCAAAGACTCCACCATATGTTTCCTGCCACTACAAGCCCCTTGTGTTGGAGGTGTAACAAAGAAATGGGTACTCATGCACACATTTGGTGGTCTTGTGACCAAGTAGCACCCTTTTGGGAAGCAGTATGTGGAGTTTTATCAAAAGTGAGTGGGATGCACGTCCCTGTGACCCCAAAACTTTGCCTGTTTGGTTTGTATAATGATATAAAGGGTCCAAAGAACATAAGAATTTTGTGTGCGGCTTTGCTGGCCTCTGCTAGACTTCTCATTGCGACATGCTGGAAACAGCAGGAAATACCTCCAATCCAGAAATGGTTTGTCAAATGTGATCAGATATGTAAACTTGAGCAGATAGTACATTGGGACTCTGGATCCCCACTTAAATTTGAGGCTATTTGGAACCCCTGGAGATCTTATAGACGATTTACTCTAAATTGATTGCTTTGGATAGGATATTACTAAATATACTTGAATGTCGGCCCTTGCATGAGGATGGATGAGACTTACAAGTAACAGGAGTATAGCATCTGACTGTCCTCAACATGACGAGGTTCCAAGGTCAATGGGAATACCTTATGCACCAACTACTTGTTTTACCCCCCCCCCTGCTACTTTTCCCTTTATCTTACCTTACCCCGCCTACCTGTGTTTGTCCACTACTACTCGTTTTGTATGTGGATGTTCACTGAGTATTCTGAATATATGTGATGACCTACTTCACGTACTTGGATATGTTACCAGACTATGGAAAATGTCAGTTACTTCTGATATGCATTATAACATCTTGTATCTGTGTCTCAGTCTTGTATCATTTATATCCAAGTGTCAATATGTATATTTTTATTGGCTGATAAAACAATAAAAAGAGTTTTAAAAACAAACAAATACATCCAAGCCCCTCTTTTAGTGAACTCACCATCACCACCTCCTCAGGCAGTAGCTTATTGGTTACCTTTCAAAAATGACTTTTCCTTCTGCTTTTATGTTGTACTGAACCTCCCAATCTCTCTGATTCCCACTTTTATCTTTTGTATTAATTACTCAACATATTTTAGTATTGTTACTTGTACATCAAAATCGTGTTTAGGACTCTTTAAGTGATATATATTTGAATATTATGAGAATTTAATGTCTTTGTGGTTAGAAATGCATAGAGAAAAGGATTCTGGTATATTGATATGAGTTTATCACTCTAACAAGAGTAAATCAATGCTCAAATTATCTATACAAACGTAAAGGTCATTTTAAAAAAAAGCCTGTCGTAAACAAAGTTAATAGCTTAAAAAGAAGTAAAAAGAAAATTAGTAAAGACTTAAAGAGTAATATTTAAAAATAAGAAATTAGGCAATAGTACGATATAGCCGATATATCAGTCCTCTGTAATGTATCCATGGTCTAACTGAAACTTGCCATCAGTCACATCATATAATCCCTGACATGCAGCAAGCAGCAGTGTTACATAGCATATATGTGCTAGGGCAGCACAAAGGACACATTCATGTGATAAGTAATTTGGACTAGTGTTGGAATCATGATTTTATTGTGGTTATTACGGTAAGTACATTACTATGTGTATTTACATGGCTGCTGGCCTTTAGGTGATGTTGAAAAATGGCTGCTTTTCTCTAGGTGATGATGTCAGGTTAATAAAGTTTAGTTTAGTTTAAAAAAACAAATATACACAGATCTGATTCTATAAAGACCTTGACAGACATGATGGGGTAGTGCAACAGGTGATTTTACTGTATATACTTAACATGTTCTGCTGCCCAATACACAAACATTCACCTGTTAGATACCTGAGCAGTTAACTGAAAGTCAGGTCACATGATATTTGTGAGCGTCACATGATGGCTCACATGACTGATGTCTTGTTGTCACGGCCTCTTGTGTGCGCCGTGACACGGTTGCCATGCATGCTTGTTGCCAGTCGCATCATGTTGTTTTAGCATTTTTTAACGCTTCCCCTTTAAGTTTTGTATTCCTTCCCATCCTGGTGTCTGATCATCCAGAGAGGAGCAAAGCTCCTTCTCAAACAAAGGCAGATATACAAATGACCTCAGGCTCACAACACCAGTATAAGAAGAGCCATGAGGCCACACCCAGCTCCACCTTGCACACAACTTAACCCCGAACACACCAGGATGGGAAGGAACACAAATCAGGATAAATGATATTTGTTTATGGGTTCAGGATGAATTATTTATGCTATTACTATAAACTATATGTTTTTTAATTTTAAATGTTTTTATTTTACAATAAAAGTTGAAAGAGAAGCATGTCTGAAAGCGTCTCATTTACATAAGTATATTGACCAATCAAACAGGTCAAAGTCAACCAAATAAATACAGTAAGTCAAGGTTCTCTTCAACAGTCCTTCAGAATAAGCTGTTTACATAGATCTCCCTAGTCAGTAGCTAACATTTAACATGAATAGAAATAAATACAGTGTTGACCAGCAAAAAGTTACTGTAGAAGGAAGATGGGAGACGAGTGCTAGGAGCCCTAAGACTAGAGGTAATAGATTAAGCTGACTCCAAAGTTACACCTTTGGAGATAGTGCCTATACCTCTGTAATTCTTCCAGGTTCTCCAGGCCGCCACACATTTACGATCAGCTTGCACTCCCCTAGAGGTAAATGGTGAATCTGGTCTAGGCCAGAATTTTGACATGAGGAACTGAGCTGCTATGATAAGTTGCTTAAATACGTGGGTGGGTTTGGCACTGTCTGTAGATTTGTAAAGATCTAAAAGTGCACCAGCTGGTATGGTGGGATTTCTAGTTCTGCAGATTTGATTGCTGAATCTATAGATTTGTTTTCACCAATCCATTATGATGGGGTATTGCTAACATATGTGGAAAATGGGAACTTGGTCTTTAAAGCACCTCCAGCAAGTGTCCGAAGCGGAGGCAGTATAGAGGCATGTCTTATCAGGGGTCCTGTACCAGCGAGTTAAAAACTTGTATCCATCTTCCTGAATCCTAATGCAGCAAGAAGAAGTGTGTGGAGTCAGACAAAAGAGGTCCTGTTTATTAAGAGTAAAGTCCTGGGAAAGATTATGTTCCCATTGTCTAATAAAAGTTGGGGTTGAATAAGGGGCTGGTAAGCTAAGTTGTTTATATAGTTGTGAGATTACTTTAGGGGGTGACAACAGACTACTGATTAATCCCTCAAACCAAACAAGTGGACGGATCAGTTTTCCTTTCTCAAAGTGCTGTGTCAAGTAAGATGATATAAACGAGACAGATGGGAGCTGGAAACATTGTAATTAAAAGTATTGGGTTATCTTGCACACACTCAGGATCCCACCACCCTTATCATACAAAGCTGAGAGATGAAGAGTAGAGTCATGCAACATTAGAGGAGTCCCCTCCCGAAGGGCAGTAGGAGTTAGAGAAAGGACATCTGACAGCTGTAGAAATGGCATTGGTAACGTGAAAGGGAAGATTGAAACAATGTCCAAGAGGCCCAAGTGGCCCTGATCACCGGACCTATATGTACAGGTAGAGGAGGTAGGATTTTATTCCCCAAAAGGGAATCGAAAGGGAGACCCTATCAAGGTTCCTTCCATGGTGATGCAAGATTTATCAGGCGGCTCTTTCAACCAGTCTACTACCTTAAATATTAGTACTGCTTTGCTCCGGGTCAGGAAGGGCAATACTCCCCATCCATTTAGGCCTGGATAGGTTTGCATAAGAAAGACATGCCCCTCTACCATGCCAAATAAAGGAAAAAAAACATTTACCGTAACATATTATATGTTTTGGGCACAGGGAAGGGGAGTACTTGTTGTTAGGCAAAGTAGTACTAAGGACGTAAGGAGGTTTTTACCTACCGAACCAAGAGATTGTGGGACATTTAGTTTATCTAGGCTAGTGTTAATAGGTTGAAGTAAGGGAGTATAAGGCTACATGCACACGACTGTGCCTTTTTTGCGGTCCACAAACTGTGGATCTGCAAAAAACGGAAGCTGTCCGTGTGCCTTCCACAATTTGCGGAACGGGCGGCCCATTGTAGAAATGCCTATTCTTGTCTGCAAAATGGACAAGAATAGGACATGATATTTTTTTTTTTCCGGGGCCACAGAGCGGTGCAGCGGATGCGGTCAGCACGCAGAGTGCTGTCCGCATCTTTTGCGGCCCCCTTGAAGTGAATGGGTCCGCTCTCGAGCCGCAAAAAAAGCGGCTCGGATGCGGACCACAAAAACGGTTGTGTGCATGAGGCCGAATTCAGAGAAAAAAAGTTGTGAGGTATCTGGGTTAATTTTGACACCTAGGTAGGTGAGGTAGGGAGAAGACTAATGTGAGCATAGACAACACATAACTGAGCGATTCTAACACTTGGTTTTAGTCTTTCGGGTTGTAGTACTCAGGCCCCCATAGCATAAAACTTTGATATGTCAATATGTGAAAGAAATAAAAATGCATGAAATAGATCACTCTGTATCTAATGAATATATATTTCACCTTTTGAATTGAATTACTGAAATAAAGTAGTTCTCTGGGTTCAGAGCTGCACCGCTTATCTGTGCTACTACAAGATCAGCTCTACCAAATAAGCTTCTTAGCAGACCCTCCTCATCAGTTGAGTTCATTACCATTTTACTCCATACTTGTATTCCTTGATGAAACAAGATTGCATGTCTTTAGGTTACACAGCGTAAAGAAACTATGGGTGATCCTAGTTATGATGGAGATTTTAAGTGTACAGTGAAAAATGACTGTACTCCAAAGATTTACCATTGCAGTGATTTTGTGGCCAGTTCTATATTCAGCTACAAAGTGTCCATGATTTTTATGTAATGGAACTACAAAGTGTTCCTGACAGCAGTTGCAACGGAGAAGCATATGTCATTCAACCAGTGAGACCCCCTCAAAGCTGTTTGCTTCAAGTATACTAGTTAAGTAATAGGCCCAAAGGGTGCATTACAGAATTTTATTGAACAGCAGTAAATATACTGTTAAGAGGCATGTAAAACCAACACATTGTCCCAGGGGTGCATTAAATCGTACACCTTCTTTAACGAAAACTTATCAGTGATTTTTCTTGTTTTTCTTTTCAACTGGGCTTATGGTTTGCACATTAGAGCTCAGCAGGACGTGGAAGTTTCTGTTCATTGTGGAAGATTTTCTAATGCACTCTAGCAGTTCATCACCTAAAATACCCCAAATTTAGGTTTCTCCATACACATTCCAAATGTATACATTGTCTAAAATAACACACACAAAGTACGGGCCATTTATTTTAAAACTCCATCTGTTGTATATAGTAAATTGAAGTCCTAACTATTATTCATTGAGTTGTTAATTACATTTCCTAAAGAAGATGGTGTGTCATTTTTCTTCAGCATTTAAAATAGAAGTCATTGAAATTAAAGGGGTTAATTAAGAAAGGTAATGAGTTAATAAAATTATCTGGAGTAATGCACACCATTATTTAAATAGTAACTACACTTTACAAAAACCTTTGGTATGTCACTATGATGTATCAAAAGTTTATGTAAAGTGTACTTACTCTATATCAATGCAAAAAAATACAACGCTCTCCAGTTTTTCTTCTTCGTGTATTTCTGCAATAATTATTTAGATAAATGGTGTAGACGCAGACATTTCTGCAACACATATGCTGCATATACAGTAAATGTATCCTAAAATAATATTTTGGTCAATGCATGAATATGTTGATTTCATTTTCCAACAGGGCTTGGCACCTGATCACACTGCCAAAAGTACCAATATCTGGTTTAAAGGGTTTCTGTCATCAGAAAAAATCGGTATGTAGCTGGCTGACATTAGCAATGTGCTAATGTCAGCAGAACATAACTGTATGACTTATATCTCCCTGCTTGCTGCCGTTTGCACTAAATAATGACTTTTATAATATGCAAATTAGCCTCTAGGTGTTAGTGGGGGCATTGCTGCAGCACCTAGAGGCTCCGTCCTCTCACCGTTTGGCACGCCCTTGTAAAGGTGATTGACATCCTCTGTCTCCTCCGTGCCCCACAAATCCCCCGCCTGTGTCGTCCATTTTAGAATTAGGCGCAGGCGCAGTAAGTGAAGGACACTCACCTGCTGCTGAAGAGGGTAGGTTTGTTCAGGAGCAGCAACACAGACGGCTTGTAAAGAGCCAGAATGGTGAACACGCAACAGCTGGGCAGGGGATCGCAGATCCAAAGCGGTCCAAGGGCATGTAGAAAAAATGGAGGGCCACAGCAGCGTCTCACCAATAATCTTCTTTATTCAGAATCACACCTCACAACAAGGCATAAAAAATCTTTTTGCGGCAACGTTTCGGCTAGAGATAGCCTTTGTCAAGCATGTTAACAATTAAAATCACAGCCTATAAATAGCACATGATAAGACCACCCACACCGCTAAGCAACCAATGGAGATTTAGTATATGTGTAACACACCTGTATGATGAATCAATGAGTACTGACATAATGAGACAAATCGGCCAGCTGCAACAAATAGCAATCGTACCTGTGTGGGGACACCATGCATAGACTTCCTCCGTCCATCCAGCGTCCCACAATCGGCAATGCGCATGTCCGCATACGTCATCGCATGCGTCACCACAAGGCGACATGCGTATGACGTGCCCAACTGAATCCCGATGCATAATCCGCGCTGGACTACTTGCGTCATCAGGCGGCGGCCGGCAGACGTCACAAGGCCACTCCCACCTGGCGCTCCAGGCTGACGTGTGCATGAGGATTCAATGGGATTATCAATAGAGGGCGATCGCACTACTATCAAATTTGAACAGTGTGCAGAGCGCTTACTGATTAGAGTCATAATTAGGTGTTATAGGCGCATTGCACAAATTATTAGCGCAAGGAAAGACCAAGGGAACTGTGAAAAGATATGAGCACCACACAGGTATAGGTGCAGCAGGCATAATACAAAGAGAGTAAAAAATCACTGTGTGTTAACAGATAACACTCTCATTAGGCGCAAATTCTCATTGATAAATCATATACCATATCAAAATATTTGTGGAGAAAGCCCCAATATTCATCGTGGTGCTATAAAGCGGTGTGAATAAGGCATATAATTAAAAAACATAGCAAAATACTATAACAGAAGAGAAATATATGAAAACAGCCATATTGAGAATTTGATTAAATCCAGATTTAGCTGATACCAGCCACATTAAACTCTAGATTTAAACCAAATGGCTGTAAAGATTTCAATGTGTAGATCCATTTGAGCTCCTTCTTCCTTAATATTGCGTCCTTGTCACCCCCTCTCCGTAAAGGGCCCACGCTGTCAATGACTCTGAAGCGAAGCTGGTTAACAGAATGCCCCGCCTCCACGAAATGTTTCGCAACGGGCTTATCCATGTTCATCTTGCGTATGGTACTCTTATGTTTGTTAATACGTTCTCTAACTTCCATGGTGGTCTCTCCCACATAAATAAGGCTGCAAGGACACTGGATGGCATAAATCACATCCCGTGACCTGCAGGTGTAATAGCCCTTGATTTTATATTTTTTCCCACTGTAAGGGTGGGAGAAATGTTCACCTTTGAGAACGTTACCACAATTACAACAAGATAAACATGGATAAGTCCCGTTTTTGCGCGGTGCAAGTAGTTTTTGTGTCAATGACTGGCCGCCTATGTCGGATTTGACCTGCTGCTGTCCTTCCCTCACTGCGCCTGCGCCTAATACTAAAACGGACGGCGCAGGCGTGGGATTTGCGGGGCACGGAGGAGACAGAGAATATCATTTACCTTTACAAGGGTCCGCCAAACGGTGAGAGGACGGAGCCTCTAGGTGCTGCAGCAATGCCCCACTAGCACCTAGACACTCATTTACATATTATGAAAGTAATTACTTAGCGCAAACGGCGGCAGGCAGGGAGATATAAGTCATAAAGTTATGTTCTGCTGACATTAGCACATTTCTGATGACAGAAACCCTTTAATACCCACAGCCTCATTGTACTTGATTGGCTAGTAAACTCGCCTGACCTAAACCCCATAGAGAATCTAGGGGGATTTTCAAGAGAAAGATGAGAGACACCAGACCCAGCAGACAAGCTGAAGGCATCAAAGCAACCTAGGCTTCTATAACACCTCAGCAGTCAGCAGTGCCACAGGCTGATCGCCTCCAAACCATGCAGCATTGATGTGGTAATTCACTTAGGAGCACCGACCAAGTACATATACAGTACATACTTTTCTGCAGGCCAACATTTCTGTATTAAAAATAATTTTTTAACTGGCCTTATATAATATTCTAATTTTCGAAGACACTAACTTTTGGGTTTTCATTAGTTGTAAGCCATAATCATTAACATTAGAATAAACGCTTGAAATAGATCATTCTGTGTGTAATAAATGTATATAATATATGAGTTTCACTTTTTGAATTGAGTTACTGAAATAAATTAAGTTTTCAATAATATTCTAATTTATTGAGATGGGCATGTACAGGTGGAAAGACCAAGTAGACCGAAAAAATAAAGCAATGCAGTGCTCATTGCTGGATGAGTTAGTAACAAAAATAAAGTCAAAGAAATGAAGCTGATAGGTCAGGGATGCCCAACCTGTGGCCGTCCAGCTGTTATAAAACTACAACTCCCAGTATGCTTGAACAGCGTACAGCTATTAGGGCATGCTGGAAATTGAAGTTTTGCAACAGCTGGAGGGCCGCAGGTTCAGCATCTATGTGATAGGTGTCATTGTCACACCAGTTCAAGTTAGCGCTGTTGAAGGCCAATATTATCCAGCTGTAAGCATGAAGGTGGCCATATACATTAGATATATATTAGCTGAACCTGCCAAATGTGTAAGGGGACTACCAATAAGGATGGGAGTTGTTGGATTTCAACAGCCTAATCCTTTTGTAAGCAGGGAGGAGTCTGAAAGGCGACTTTATCTCCTCCTCTCCCATATATTTGGAGCAAGGCATGAGTAGGCATGTCATTAGGCCGACAGATATCTCATGTATATGGCCAGCTTGAATATCTTTGAAATCACAGAATGAATAATGTAATCAAGGGTCATGGATAGGCTGTCCTTCACCCAAAGCAAAGGTTCCGTTTACTGTGCTAGGCCTGCATCTAAATACAAAGCAGAGTGGCCTGTTGGTGCCCCCTTGGCATTTATCACCACAGACACATGCCCTCTCAGCCCCCTATCTAAGTTCCAATATCATCTGGAACACGCATATCGGCAGCAACATTCAGACTTTTGCTAATTACAACTTGAATTTGGTTAACATTGTGCTGATAGGCACCCCAGTAACTGCTTAACTGATTGACTACAACGGTCGTCTCTTACTCTTATCATATCCTGGGACTTTGGTCCGCATATATTAATATTGACTAATAGTAAGACAGACTTTAATGCCGATGGCAACCAGATCTCAACGTTCACTTTTCTCATGAAAGCTGAGCTGATAAGGCCTTGTTAATAGTGGGGTTTTCATTGGCCGGTGAGATATTTGGGACAGCAGGACACAGACTGCAGTACTATTCTTGCTTGGCATGAAAAATAGCTCTCATAGGTCTGTTATAAATAGAAGGCCAATGCAGAATGCAACTTATGATTAGCGTAAGAAAAGAAAGCTATGCATTCAGACAATTTTTGTATATTATACCCTTTAACATGTCCACTTATGCTAGATTTTGCTATTATAGTAAAACTATTATGCATCCAGTAACAAGGTTGTATGCTACGGGAATAGAACTGAAAATGATTTCATATATTGGCTGAACTATCCTCTAAGTTCAACAGAAAGAGTTTCTATTCTTTCCTTCTATAATGCAAGCCGGTAATATCCATGCAGCTAACACACTGCAGCCCGCTTGCTGTCAAATCGTATTGCACTGGCTGACATTGAAGCCGGAACATTTCCAATGAGTGGTTTCCTGAAGACATTAAGGATGGCTTTAGAAGTGAATATTGCTATTTTTGAACAGTTCAAATTAATACTATATAATTCATTTATATATTGATTTACTGCCTCAGAACTCAACTTGTTTTAAATGAATTACACTTAAAAATAGCTACGTGGATTATTTCATTTTTGATTAATTTATGTTATTATGAAGACAAAAAGTCAAACGTAGAAAGCGTTAGTTGGGCGCTGTGATATTTCTGTGGTATTCAGCATGAAGCAAATGTTTGGAACTATAAAGGAACCATAAGGAACCATTCTGTATTTTTACTGTTTAGGAAGAAGGTGTAGCTAAACATGATTAACATTATGTAAGACCAATTCATCTACTGGATTTGCTGATATAATTCAGATTCTCTTTCACAGGGGCTCTCTAGTCTAGATTGCCTAGTCTAAGGTCCTATTGAATGGAATAAAATTTAGGCCAGTTATCAGGAACAAGCATTCATAGGAACATTCGTTCCCGATAATTGACCTGTATAATCATGCCACCAATCAGTCAATAAATGAGCAGACTCTCGTTTGTAGGCTAATTTGCATATTTTACCAGGATGAAAGATGCACAATTATTGGCAGCACATCTCCTATATATTATCGGCAATGAGTTGCGTCTCATTTCTTAAACTACCATGTCGAAAGACACATCTCGTGGTCGTGGAAAAGATGTTAGTCTGTTTGAGAAGGGTCAAATCATTAGTATGCATCAAGCAGAGAAAACATCTAAGGAGATTTTAGAAACTACTAACATTGGGTTAAGAACTGTCCAATGCATTAATAAAAACTGGAAGGATAGTGGGGACCCATCATATTCGAAGAAAAAATGTGGCGGGAAAAAAATCTTGAATGATCGTGATCGGCAATCACTTAAACGTTTGGTGAAATCAAATTGAAGAAAAACAATAGTAGAACTAATGGCTATGCTTAATAGTGAAAGTAAGAGCATTTCCACACGCACAATGCGAAGGGAACTCAAGGGATTAGGACTGAACAGCTGTGTAGCTGTAAGAAAACCACTAATCAGTGAGGAAAACAAGAAAAAAGGCTTAAATTTGCTAGGGAGCATAAAAATTGGACTCTGGAGCAATGGAAGAAGGTCATGGTTTGATGAGTCCAGATTTACCCTGTTCCAGAGTGATGGGTAAGAAGAGAGGCAGATGAAGTGATGCAACCATAATGCCTAGTGCCTACTGTACAAGCCAGTGGGGGCAGTGCTATCATCTGGGGTTGCTGCAGTTGGTCAGGTCTAGGTTCAGCAACAGTATGTGTTCCAAGAATGAGGTCAGCTGACTACCTGAACATACTGAATGACCAAGTTATTCTATCAATGTATTTTTTCTTGATGGCACGGGCATATTCCAAGATGACAATGCCAGGATTCATCGGGCTCAAGTTGTGAAAGAGTGGTTCAGGGAGCATGAGACATCATTTTCACACATGGATTGGCCACCACAGAGTCCAGACCTTAACCCCATTAAGAATCTTTGGGATGTGCTTGAGGATGCTTTGCTCAGCAGTCATACTCTATCATCATCCATGCAAGATCTTGGTGAAAAATGAATGCAACACTGGATGGAAATAAATCTTCTGACATTGCAGAAGCTTATGCATGCCGTAATCAAAGCTAAAGGCAGTCCAATGAAATATGAGAGTGTTAACTTTTTATTTGGGTGGCGACTTTATTTTTGGACAATCAGTGTATAAAGACTATACAAAGGTTTCCTGCAGTCATCATAGTTTATAACAACCAGGGGGGACTGTGAGTAATGATCTCCTGAATTTAACTGTATTGCCATCCTAAGGCAACTGAAGTAGGATGACAGAACATGACAGCTGGCCCTGGCCACCACAGAGGGACAGTTTGTAGGGAGGTATTTTGTACTGCTGGGGCAGTATTTTGTAATGCACTGTAGTATTGGACTCTGTTAGGGTTGTATAATGTGCCACAAAATGGTATTGCTGGCCCCACCTACTTCTGTTGACCTTGCCTTCTGTCAATTTGGGATCCACTAAAAAATAGGGCCACTTTAAGCTTTTTTCCTAGGGCCACTTTAAGTTCCCAGTCCGCCTCTGATAACCACTTAATATATTTTAAATGAACTATGAAGGTATAATACTAGCTCCATAAATATAGTTTTGCTGAAATTGCCAATGTTCACCTATTTTCATATATTATCATTTAATCTGAAACTATGGTTGATCCAATATCTGTCAGGGCATCTGACTTTTGGACCTTTCTCTGTTGAAACTCATTTACATTACAAATAGTGCCGACAGTCTTGTCATATGGCTTTACACCCTGGGAAGTCTTAAGCTGACCATATAGATAATTTAATTATCAACCAAAAGAATTTCACATAAATGGTCATTCCATGGAGATAAGCAACACCAGACAATTCTTGTCTTTACAATAGGATCAGACAGGAAAAATCGAACCTATCCAATATATGTGTCCCATGACAGAAGGCCTCAAGCAAGTGTCTACTAGACCCCATACATATTAGATTGTCTGTAGACTCTACCAAAATGAACAACTGTCTATAGGCAGTTATCAGACTGGAGGCTTACCTATATCTTTATTGTATTACGTTACAATTTGGTTATATATTACATTTTATGGTGCTTATGCTACTAATATTAAAGATGTTGCTTTATTTTTTCGTGGTGCTTATACTACCTAAATACTATTAATATGGTAATCTTAATTTTACCTAGCAACATTGACATATTAAAACATGGCAATTCTTATTATATAGATTTTAAGGTTCACACTATGAAGGTAATGTTGGCATCATGGAACAGTTGCTTATATAAAAATCCCTCTCTTCCTCCTGTAATCCATTTTCGAAGAAACAATAACGTATCTGCATACGGTCGGCAGAGCTGCTAACATTTGCACACTAATGACATGCTTGTTGTGATAGGTGTTTGCTTTATTCTGAAGTGGCGACATATAATTCATTCAGCTGTGAATGAGTGAGGACAATTAGAGCAGTCAATGTATCCCACGTGTTCCCTGTAGCATTGGAAATGCATAGAAGGCCCCTCGACAGACACTGATTTGGAAATTGAGACTGCTTTTCAGCTGAATGTGATCCTGATTACCTCAGCAAGGCCACCTGCTGCTTTAGTGGCTCATTTCTTTTGTGTGTCTGTGTTAAGCAGTTTCCATTTGTAGTGCCTCAGGGGACTGCAACCTTAAGGCCAAACCCAGCTGACACCAATCTGGTGAAGCACAGCCAGAACAATCAGGTATGCACATGCTGGTCTATGCTCATATGCTGTCCTTTCTTCCATCTGATCAGAACAATGGATGGATTTGTTTTCATTGCAGAGCATTTCCCGCACTAATGTGACTTTGATATGTGATGTTGATCTCGCAAGCATTGTTTTACTGCTAATTGATAACTAATTATAGTAGTTTTTCCACTTTTTAAATCAAGCTACATGGAAGCATGTAACAAGAAAAATGACCCGACGTAGCTCCAGGATAACTGTTGCAGCATGAAAAACTATATGTTCATATTAAGGATTTATTTCAAATAGATTCTTAAAGAAAGACTCCCGCAAATATGTTCTTCTCTGACCAGTTAGAAAGGTACATGATGTAAATTGTAGTAAATGTATTCTTCTTACTGCCGACTATATTTGTGAGTATCTACTCCCTTCTGATCCTCTGTCATGTGATTAACACTCAGACTCTCCAACCGACACAGCATCTTATGTGTGGATAGGAAGTCAGTTTTTCTATTCAATCCTATGGGAGCCTCAATGCAGTCCCATGGGAATGAATAGAGAAACTGACTTCCTGTTCACAAATAAGATGCTGTGTCAGCTGGAAAGTCAATGTTAGTCACATGACATAGCTGAGGACAAGAAGGAAGTGGATAACCCTACACTATAGTTGCTAGTAAGATTAACTTCATTACAATTAACATCATGTAGCTTTCTAACAGGCCAGAGAATAAAATGTTGGTAGGGTTGCATCTTTAAAAAGTTTGCACGATTGTCATGAAGTACAATATGTGACAAAAAAGAAACAATCTCAGAATGGCCTGGATAAGCAAACGCGTTTTAAAGTTATTACCTCAAAAAGTGACATATGTCAGATTTGAAAAAAATGGCCTGGGCAGAAAGGTGAAAAATGGCCCGGTCCTAAAATGGTTAAACACTTTTGTGTGTTTAACCATTTCAGGACCAGGCCATTTTTCACCTTTCTGCCCAGGCCAGTTTTTGCAAATCTGACATATGTCACTTTATGTGGTAATAACTTTAAAATGCTTTTACTTATCCAGGCCATTCTGAGCTTATTGTTTTTTTTGTCACATATTGTATTTCATGACAGTGGTAAAATTGAGTAAAAAAAATTCATTTTTATTTTAAAAAATATACAAAATTTACCAAAAATGTGGAAAATTAGCAAATTTTAATTTATCTACTTTTCTAATAGTAATAACTCCAAAAATAGTTATCACTTTACATTCCCCATATGTCTACTTCATGTTTGGATCATTTTGTGAATGCCATTTTATTTTTTGGGGACATTAGAATGCTTAGAAGTTTAGAAGCAAATCTTGAAATTTTTCAGAAAATTTCCAAAACCCACCTTTATAAGACCAGTTCAGGTCTGTTGCCTCCCAAAAAACTGCTTGAGAGTTGCGATATACCCTTTTCCATAAAATCCTGATTGAGGGGTGCTATATACCTTCTGCCACAAAATACTGATTGAGCACTGCGATACACCTGCTTCCACAAAATACTGATTGAGGGGTGCCATATACCTGTTTCTGCCATATACTGATAGAGGGGTGCGTTATACCTGTTTGTGTCAAATACTGATTGAGGGGTGCTATATACCTTCTTCCACAAAATACTGATTGAGGGGTGCTATTGCTATATACATTCTTCAACCAAATACTGATTAAAGGCTGCGATACACCTGCTTTCACAAAATACTGATTGAGAGGTGCTATATACCTGTTTATGCCATTTACTGATTGAGGGATGCTATATACCTGTTTATGCCAAATCCTGATTGAGGGGTCCCATATACCTTCTTCCACAAATTACTGTTTGAGGGGTGCTATTGCTATATACCTTTTTCCATAAATTACTGATTGAGGGGTGTTATATACCTTCTTCCACAAATTATGCTCTTCTCTACCAACTTAGGCAGAGGGTCATTTAGAAAATGATAGGCAGTGATAGAGGCAGACCGTTCAGCAGGGATAGTAGAGGTCGGGCAGGTGCACCAGGCCGGAGCCTAAGTGGGAAGTTGGAGAAGGTGCGTGTGATAACTTCAAGGGGCGCATCAGAGTAGGTTGAGTTGGTCACTCAGCCTTCCGCTTCTGCACCCTCCTTATCCTCTGTATCTGCACCCTCCTCACTCTCTGCTGTGTGCACCCCCAAAGACACCACCACCACCACCACCACCATAGCCCCTCCACTCGAGTCAGAGGGATTATTTTCCCATCCATTCCCAGACCTTACAGATATGCAGCCATTCTTGGCATCGGATGAGGAAGAGGAGGTTGCAACGGCTGCCACCCAGCGGACTGACGACAGTATCCAGATCAGCCCAAGGAGGGTAGTCCCCGCTGTTGCTACCTACTCTGAGATCTCTAATGTCAGTGGTGGTGAAGGTGATGATGATGATATGTCGATGGACATCACGTGGGTGCCCACAAGAGAGAAAGAGGAGGGGAGTTCAGAGGGAGAGACGGAGCAGCAGATAGGGAGAAGGAGGAGAAGCAGACAGAACTTGCAGTGCACAGGAGGCAAAAAGCAGACTGCAAATGTATCTGGAGTGAGCCATCCACCATGCATGGACACATCTTGCTCTCCCAGGATGCCAGCACATGGCTCCACAGTGTGGGCTTTTCTTAATGTGTCCGCTGCTGATAATAGTGTTGCCATCTGCAGCCTGTGCTGTCAATGCATCAGTCGCGGTAAGCTCAACACTCACCTAAGGACGACCACCTTAAGAAGGCACTTGGCCTCCCATCACCGAGCCAAGTGGGAGCAACGCTGTCAGATCCCATAAAGTCACACTCTCGGAGCTCCACATCCTGCCTCTTCTCATTCTCCTTATCCTCTCTACTCCCATTTGTCCTCTACTCCACCTTCCACTGTGCCATCATCACGTTCATCTGGCACAAGGCAGTCTTCCATGGCCAAAATGTTTGAGCGTAAAAAAATGATGACGCCGGATAATCCTCTTGCCCAATGGCTGACCGCTGGCTTGTTGGAATTGCTAGCCCGCCATCTACTGCCATATAAACTGGTGGACTCAGAGGCCTTTACAAAAAAATTTGCCTATTTGGTGATAAACATCGCCTCCTGCTTCAGAAAGAGGCACAGTGGATTATCCGCACAGACACCACGGGAGCATCAGGATGAAATGAATGAAATGACCTTAGTGTATTCATCTAACTGTCTGTTATTATGCTTAGTGTTTGTAGGGGTCATGTTTTGGGTTATTGATTTTAATTGTAGTGAGACATGGATCCGCCTATCTGTTCGAGCTTCGACGTTATTGGTTGCTATGTCAACCTTACTTGATGAAGCATAAGAGCCGGCCCACATCCATGTGATCACATTGGTTGCTGGAGGAAAGACAAACGTGCGAAACGGCCTAGCGTGGTGTCGGTGGAAGGTCGTCCGCCCCAACCCTATTTTACTATTATTGATGTATTCGAAATAAAGAAGATTCTTCTCCAGTGGTGAGTGCCGCCTGTATTTCTGCAATTTGTTCATTGAGAATCAGAAATACGCCTAACATAGACGTATTTCTATATAATAAATGACCACCTAATTGTATTATTATTCGGGGGTAGGGCTAATATCTTTATATTATATAGATTCTAGTGTATTATACTGTGCCTTTTATTTCCCAGTAGAAAATGATCCTTGGTAAACAGTCCTCATTCCTGACCACCAGGACCAGGTAGCGCTCTGTCAGTACTTGGCAGCCTCCCCTGTCCGCTACGCTGCTTTGCTGTGTACTGGTGCTTATTCTGACACTAGGGCTGGGTTCACATCCTATTTTTGCCATCCATTTAATGCATACCAAAAATGTATGCATTAACAGATGCCTCAGACTGATGCCGTACAGTGGAGTCCATTTACTATACAGTTCCATGGTAGAAAAAAAAATTGCATTAACATATGCATTTTTTTAATGAACTCTACAGGATACAAAAACATGGAGTGCTGCACATTTGTATACATCAAACCGATAAGATTCTTTTTTTTTCTAGGCTCAAGCAGGGCACATTTTTGAGAGTTTCCCTTTAAGACGCATAAAAATAGCCCCTGATTAAAATACATATTTTTTGTGGGACTTTTTGCCAATGATCCCCCTCTGTTATGTCACTGTCCATGTTGTGGGACTATTTGTGCACTTCTAGTAATAATTTGGTGGCCGCAAATATGATCTGAAGCTTTTTCAGGTTCGCCTGCCATTAAAGTGAATGGGCGTTCGCGAATCATCCCGGCCGATGTTTGTCCATCACTACTTGTAATAGGCCTGAGTCTGTACAAGGATTCCAGGCTGATCACTAGTATATTCCAATGCAGGCCTGCAGGTCGCAGCAGTGCATTGGAATATACTGAATTCAGTATTTTGTAATGGATAGATCCATTACAGAATACAAGTAGCAATCTAATGATTGCTACGGTGACTTAAAAACGGGAAAAAAGTTTAAAAAAATAAACTCATAGAAAAGTTCAAACCCCTTCCCCTGGAAAAAATAAATAAAAAAAATTAACATCATGGGCATTGCCACATCAAATAATGCTGTACTATTAAAATATTATTACAAACAGCGAATTACATAACAGGAAAAGAATCAAAATGGCCAATTTAACATTTTTAAGTCACTTCCCAAAAAAAGTCATAAAAATTTACACACTCCAAATTGGTATCAATAAAAACTGGCTGTTTTTAGATGTGAATAACTAAGCAGGAATTTACAGCATATTTACTAGTGATTAGCGTCAGGGGCAATATTCAAATTCTCAATATTATTATTATTTTCCTGATTGTAATATGCGTGTATTGAGCGCGCAATACAGGCGTGGATCACTGTTGCTACATTTTTAAAGCTGCTAGAAGTTTCCTGAGACTGGAGAAAATGGTTGACATGTCAGAACATTACAATAGCTTTATATAGAGATAGAGTGCTCCAATATAATTCGCCATTGCGCAAATCAGCAATTAATGATGCACATGTTTTAGCGCAATACGGGCAACTTCACATTTTAGCAGGTCTGACTACATATTACTGATTGGTGCACTAAGTATTGTTGTGAACTTGTGACATCACAGCACTATGTCTGTAGCATGTATATATGGACAGCAGAACCTGTCACACTACCTAACACCCTGCACTGGAACCTAACAGCTACACTATATCAGGATATAACCTACACTGTCTCCCACTAACTATCTGTATTATATATATAAGCTAACTAACTAACTAACTAACTATCTAATGTAATTAAACAGTAAAGCACAGAGCACCGCAATGACACTGCTCTATCTCTCAGAACTCGATAAAACTGCAGAAAATGGCTGCTGGGGAGGTTCTTATATAGTAAGGGGTAGACAACTTTCCTATTGGATGCTAGAAATGTTGCTAAGCTCAGACAAAGACATTGCAGCCTTCTCATTGGCCCACAAGCAAGAAGGGAGGTTATTGATGAAAAAAAAAATCTATAATATTTGCAAATACGAATATATAGCGCTATATTCTAAATCTTCGCAAATTCTCGAAGTGCCGATATTCGCAATTAAAATTCGCGATTCGAATATTCGCACCCAAGACTAATATTTACCACACAAAAAAAAAACTAAACAGTCCTATGGTGATGAGCACTAAAATTTTATTAGAAGCTGACATTTTTCTCCATGTGAAATGCATTTGGAATTTACAGTTACCCAAACATCCCATCATCATACATGCTTGGCTTCAGTTTGAATAATTTACAAAGGAATAGGAATTATAGGTACAGTTTTAGGGATGGTTCACACTATATTACTTTTTTGCAGTATGGTTTTTGATGTTAAATGCTGCAAAAAAAATTAAAACCCCTCTCCAAAATTCGTCTTAAAAAAACACTAGACTGATGTGAACATTTACTCCCAGGAGCCTTTTTTTGTTACATATTAAAAAAAATGTATGCCTCCACTACATAGGCCAAACATTTTGTAAGCTGAGTCTAAATAATATGTAAAGGAATGTTTTTTATTTTTTATTCTCTCTATATAACATCCAGGTTGTCAGAAGAAATGACAGTTACAGACGGCATGTGGCATTTGTTTCAATACAAAGTGACCTGTAAAACTTTTCAGAAGTGTTTAATCTCTGTAAAGTACTCTGCCATTTTCTCTCTCTCCAATTAGAGATTTTCACTTGACAGCCAATAAATAGCACTAGTCTATAGAAGAAAAAAACAAGTCTATTGGAAAACAACCTATAAAATAAAAGCGGGATGGTGAGAAAAAGAGCAAAATGATCCTAATCTGAACACCATCTGTTGCCGAGTGCAATTCACAGAAACAAGGGGTTTTCTGATATTAGGTTTAGAGCGTGAACGTAGATCATTTTTACCTTATATTTTTTCTTCTCATTAGAAGAATTTATTTCCAGCTTTGTTGTCAGTGGAGTCTAATTGTTTCTTACATGTGTTGTAAATCTGTCCTCTATCCAGTTAAGGCTGTGCAACATGAAACTGGGACTCATCAATTTCCTTTGCTTACTAATACATCTGTTCGAGGGCAATGTTGAAATAAAACTAAACATGTTTGCAGTTTTTTTTTTCTCTTGCAGGGTTACGTGCCTATTATTTTGTATAAGGAATTTTTAATATTCAGACCATACCCATTGAATGAAATCATTTCCCCTCAATATAATTGTCATGGTAATATACAGAGTCTAACTGGCAGTGGCACAGCTGGCTGTTTGCCATATCTGAGTCTCTGACTCAAAGACTTTAATTCTGTCATGCCTCATATGGTTTTATGTACTCGTTTGTAGTCAGTTCAAAGATTTATTTGTGTGCTTCTATAGATATCAACTATGTTACCTATGGCTTTTCGTAGGCTTAGGTTTGCCTTCACCTAAAAAAGAAGATTGAAATGAAAAAGTAATGTATTTTTTTAAAATTAACAAATAGAAAACAAGAATGTAATGTTTGGTAAGCAACTGGAAAACAAAGTACAAACATTGAAGTCTTAAAGGATTTTTCTAGGAATTAAATGTTGATCTATCTTTGGAATAGGTTATAAACATCAGATTCATAGGGGTCTAACTTCTGGCATCTCCACTGGTCAGCTTGAAGAGACTGAGGCACTAAGATGCACTGTGGCCTCGTCATAGTATACTAAGCACAATGCCATACATTGTAAATAGCTGTGCTTGGTACTGCAGCTTAACCCTACTCACTTGAATAGAACTGAGCTTCACAAAGGCATGTGACCTTGGAAGTCACGTCACAGTCTCTCCCATTCACTTGAATAGAACAAGCCTTTGTAATTACACTGCACTGGGGCCAGGCCGTCTTTAATATTGGATCCCACCGTCCCACACCCTAGCATGCAATCACGCCCTCCACCGTGAATTACTGTAAATACTCTTTCACACAGGCGTCGCGGGTGAGGGCCGGATGCGATGCGGGTGCATTGCGGGAAACCCGCACGAGTGCGCACGCAATTTCAGTTATTTTTGTCTGCGATTGCATTGCGCTGTTCAGTTGTGAGTGCGATGATGTCAGCGAAGGTCCTTTTGCAGGCCCTGAAAGAAGAGGATCCGGCTGTGCGATCAAGTGGATGAGGTGAGTAATTTTTTTAATTATTTTTTAACGCTTAATGGACTTTTACTTAGCATTCTGTATTATAGAATGCTATTATTTTCTATTATAACCATGTTATAATGGAAAATAATAAAGTAAATGGCTCATTCTTATTTATTATCATCGTCTCCTTAGCAACCATCCGTGAAACTCACATCGTATCCGCACTTTCTTGTGATGAGCCCTGGGCCCTGCGATTTTCACGCAATGCACAAGTGATGCGTGAAAAACATCGCTCATGTACACAGCCTTATTGAAATGTATGGGTCCGGTCCGGATGTAATGCGTTCACGTCATGCATTGCACCTGCGCAGAATACTCACCCGTGTGAAAGGGGCCTTACTGTTCTGAAGACTCCAGGCAAAGTAGGGAAGAATGGTAATAGTAGTGAGATGACTGGGTATAGTATAGTGTACATGTGACAACATAATGAGACAGGAAGGAGAAAAAGAAAAGAAAATAATATGCAGAAATAAGGTGGTGTGGTGTAGGGATATACTTGGTGCCGCTTGTTGCAGGTAAGATGGTAGGTGGTGGGCGACAAAGTGCTCCTAAATTGAAAGTGTACGTCCGCACTGCTGCTGTACTGAGCCGCTAATGAGAAGGAGCACGTGCATTTAAAGAGCATGCGCACGAGGGTGCGTGTCAAGCCTCCGAGCGGGGCTATGTGTGATGGAACGCACCAGCGCTGGACAGTGTAGTGCTGGTGTAGGGGGATGGTATAGCGCTAAGAGAGAGTAGAGCGCTATTATAGAATGTGTGGAGACACAATGAATTTGTGGGCAGTGGCCAGCAGGACTCAAGAGGCAGTTGCCTTGGGCCCCCCAGGAGCAACTGGGCCTGGGGCAGCTGACCCTTTTGCCCCACGTTAAAGACGGCCCTGCCTGGAGCGCAGGTAAGCATTGAAGAGGATGCAGCGCTCGCTCAAGCGTAACAACCCCTTCAAACAGCTAATCGGCAAGAGTGCCGGGAATCGGAACCCTGCCCATGTTATATTGATGACCTATACTGAGGATAGGTCCTTAACATTATTACAGTGCACAACCCTTTTAACCAATTGCAGATCTCAGACATTGTAACTCTGCAAGGACATTTCTTAAAGTTTGCAACTGAACAGAGATTGTTGAAAATGACATTGGAATTTCCCCATAGAGAAGGCACAGATGGTTACACAGAGCTCAATGAGATATACAAATCTGTATATATAGCTCAAGAACAGCCTTGCTTCAGTCATATTAATTTTGTGATCGCAGAGTACTAGGTAAATGTAGAAGAAATCAGAAATAAATAAATATAATGTTAAAATGTCCCCCAAAGAGCATCTCGGATGTATTACATATGAAAAGACAGGCTAATCCAGTTTTGTTTAATAAAAACTGAAAACAAAATGCTAAACTAAAACTTACATAAAGTCCCATGTATCCCCAGAAAACAATGTAAAAATTATTTAAATAACTGAGAAAAAAAAGTTATTGCCCTTGAAGACACATATAGTAAAAATGCAGAAAGTTTATCTGGTTATGAATGGAGATAAATAGCCCAGCCTTGAACTGGTTAAGCTCTTCTATAGGGTTTTGTGAACACCTGGAAATTTGGGTTCTCTGGATTTGACAGAACTTTGCCGCAAAGTTTGGGTTCAGGACCCGAACTTGACCTGAACTTGACCCTGAACCCAAACCTTGGGGCAATAAAATGGCTCTAAAAAAGTCATAGAAAGGGCTAGAGGGCTGCAGAAGGAATCAAAATAGGGGTAAGAGCAGGAAAATTGCCATGCAAACAAATGTGGATAGGAAAATGAATTACAATGACAGAATAAAAAACAAAGTAAAAAATTATAATATTGAGCTAGGAGGCATAGGTCAAAGTGGAATAGAAGGTTGAGGAGGCGGTCGACGTGGCGGTGTAGGTGGAAGCGGTGGTGGAGGAGGAAGAGGTAGCCAACACAATTTTTTTATTTATTTTTATTTTATTTTTATAATTTTGGGAAGACCCCAAAACATTGGAAAAAATATAAAAAAGAAAACAAAGAGAAAGTGGAGTATAACAATGGCTGGGTGCGGACGGTATTCTTGTATATTCTGCACAAGGTATGGACAAGTCCTGTGGGATCCATGCCTTGTTTATTTTAATGAATGAATGTGAGCTTGTCCACATTGGCTGTGGACAGGCGGCTGCGCTTGTCTGTGATCACCCCCCTGCCGTGCTAAACACACGTTCGGATAATACACTGCCCGCAGGGCAGGCCAGCACCTCCAAGGCGTAAAGGGCAAGCTCAGGACATGTGCCCAATTTGGAGACCCAGAAGTTGAATGGGGCAGACCCATTAGTCAGTACGTGTAGGTGTGTGCACACATACTGTTCCACCATGTTGCTGAAATGCTGCCTCCTGCTAAGACGTTCCATATCAGCTGGTGGTGCTGGTTGTTGTTGTGGCGTTCTGACAATGCTTTTCCACATTTCGGCCATGCTAACCCTCCCATCTGAGGTGCTGGCGGTGCCCCAGCTGCGTTGGCAACTTCTTCCGTCTCCTCTGCCTTCGCCTTGTGCTTCCAATGAGCCCCTGGTATCAGGTGGGAATGCAATCAGCAGCGTGTCTACCAGCGCGCGCTTGTACTCGCCCATCTTCCGATCACACTCCAGTGACGGAATTCAGGATGGCACTTTGTCTTTGTAGCGGGGATCCAGCAGGGTGGCCACCCAGTAATCAGCACTGGATAGAATGTGGGCAACTCGGTGGTCATTGCACAGGCACTGCAGCATGTAGTCGCTCATGTGTGCCAGGCTGCCCAGTGGCAACAACAAGCTGTCCTCTGTGGGAGGTGTATGGTCTGTGTCCTATGTATCCCCCAGCCATGCTCTAGTGATGCCCATGAGCTGCTTTGGGTGCCACCCTGCTGTGAACTCTAGAACTGTGCCGTGGCTGGATAATTATGTACCTGGCCTCTGTTGGTGCAGGAACCCACCCCCCGAGCCACTTATGAATGACTGGCCTGATAACCATGGAAATGATCCCACTTTCTCCTCCTCTTCCTCATTTGCCACCTCCTCTTCTATCATCGCCCAAAGCGTTTTTTCATGGAGACATAGAAGTGGGATAGTAACGCTGACCGGCACTGGCCATGATGGTGGTGTACTCGAAACAGCGCAGCGCGGCACACTCGTCCCGCATGGAGGCCCACTTGTTGGTGGTTAAGTGCTGCTGTTCCGCAGAGCGACTCACCCGTGCATGCTGCAACTGAAACTCCACTATCGCCTGCTGCTGCTTGCACAGTCTGTCCAGCATGTGCAATGTGGAGTTCCACCTTGTGGGCACCTCGCATATGAGGCGGTGAGTGGGAAGACTGAAATTACGCTGCAGCGCAGACAGGCGAGCAGCAGCAGGGTGAGAACGCTGAAAGCACACACAGACAAACCACACTTGCTACAGCAGTTCTGACATATCAAGGTAATTTTTCAGGAACCTCTGCACAACCAAATTCAGCACATGCGCCAGGCAAGGGATGTGCGTCAGACCGGCTAGTCCCAGAGCTGCTACGAGATTTCGCCCATTATAACACACCACTAGGCCGGGCTTGAGGCTCAGTGGCACCATTCACTCATTGTCTGTTGTTCCATGCCTGCCCACAGCTCCTGCGTGGTGTGGGGTTTTTCCCCCCAAATAGATAAGTTTCAAAACAGTCTGCTGTCATTTCCCCCTGGCTGTGCTGAAGTTGGTGGTAAAGGTGTTACGCTGACCAGATGAGGAGGCGGTAGAGGAAGAAGCAGAGTAGGAGGAGGAGGCAACAGGAGGCAAATAGAAACGTCCTGCAATCCTCGGTGGCGGAAGGACATCCGCTAAACTGCTATCCGCATCAGGCCCAGCCGCCACTGCATTTACCCAGTGTGCAGTTAGGGAGAGATAATGTCCCTGCCCGTGCTTACTGGTCCACCTATCAGTGGTTATGTGGACCTTGCCACAGATGGCGTTGCGCAGTGCACACCTAATTTTGTCCGCCACTTGGTTGTGCAGGGTGGGGATGACTCACCTTGAAAAGGTGGCGGCTGGGAACCATGTACTGTGGGACAGCCACCGCCATCATTTTTAAAGTCTCTGTCTCGACCAGAAGGAATGACAGCATTTCAAACACTTCCTCTTTCACTCCAGTGTTTGGGAGATGGACAGCTGAACGCTTCCATGGGACATTGTGGAGATGCTTTGTGATGGTGGTGGCATTGCTGCCACATCCTTTGTTTGCGGGATGGCAGGTGCCACTGTCACTCCAGAGGGGGAGACTGTAGCAGAAGAGGGACCAGGAGGAGCCTGAGATCTTTCGTAGTTTTTGAGGTGTTTACTCCACTGCAGCTCGTGCTTTGCATTTAGATGCCTGGTCATGCAGGTGGTGCTCAGGTTTAGAACATTTTTGCCTCGCCTTAGGCTCTGATTGCACAGCGTGTAAACCACTTGCGTTTTGTCGTCAGCACATTTTTTGAAGAACTGCCACGCCAGGGAATTCCTTGAAGCTGGCTTTGGTGTGCTCAGTCCCTGGGTGCGCTGGGCAGTAGCAGGCATACTGGCTAGGGGATGGCCACTCTGGTTTTGCACCCTGCTCCTTCTTTTGCTGTGCGGCTGGTGCTGTGTGACCACCACCTCTTCCTCCGAACTGCACACGTCACTCGCATAACCTTGATTCCATGTGGGGTCTAGGACCTCATCATCCTCCACATAATCTTCCACCCACTCTTCATCCCTGCCCTCCTTGCCAGTCTTCACACTGCAGAAAGCCACCGCAGTTGGCACCTGTGTTTTGTCATCATCAGAGATGTGCTGCGGTGGTCCTCCTATGTCCACATCCTGAAACATAAGTAGTTGGGCATCAGTGCACTTAATCTCTTCCACTTCTGGAGCAGGGCTATGTGGACGGCCCTCGGAAACCCTGCCAGCAGAGTTATCAAAAAGCATAAGAGACTGCTGTATGACTTGGGGCTTAGACTGCTTGGCTGATTTGCAAGGGGGTGAGGTGTAAGACAGATGTCAACTCTGCGCTTTCAGCTAGGGACTGGGTGGGAGACAATGTGAAGAAACTGGAGGCACTGTCAGCCACCCAATCTACTACCGCCTCTATTTGTTCTGGTCTCACCATTCCTACACTGGTAATCGGGCCTACAAAATAACGCTGAAAGTTCTGTTGCCTACGTGCACCTGAGGAAGGTGTTTCATTTGGGCGTGTAGCTGGCACAGATTGACCACGTCCTCTCTCTGCATCAGGAGCTCCACTAACCCCAGCAGCACCACGACCAGGGCCACGTCTCTTATTTCATGCTCTTCTCATTCTTTGAGGTCACCCACTTAACTATTAGACAGACAGATTAACTATAATAATTTCTCTGTCACATATGCAGTGCAGGTGTACTTCACGCAATAAATGGGTATATGACATGCACCGAACTAACAGACGAATTAACTATATCAATTTCCCTGTCACATATGCAGTGCAGGTGTACTTCACGCAATAAATGGGTATATGACGTTCACCTAACTAACAGATGGATTAACTATATCAATTTCCCTGTCATGTATGCAGTGCAGGTGTACTTCATGTAATAAATAGTGTTGATCACGAATATTTGAATTTCAAATTTTTATTGCAAATATTTCGAATATAGTTATATATATTCGTAATTTCGAATATTCAAAAAAAAATTCTTTTTTTATTCGATTTTTTTTTTTTATCAGTACACATGATCCCTCCCTGCTTCTAGCTTGTGGGCTAATAAGAAGGCTGCAATATTCTTGACTTTAGGAGTAGTAGTGTTTGCGAATTTTGCTCTATATTCGTTTTTTCGAATATTCGCTATATTGGCATATATTCTTGTTTTAGAATATTACGAATATTCGAAAAAACGAAGTTATAGCAATATAGCGAATATTCAAAAAAGCAAATATAGAGCAATTTAGCTAATATAGTGCTATAATCTTTTTTGTCTAATAGTTGTAATTTTTTTCCCATCTGAAGTTCAGATTGGAAAAAAATTACAACTATAAAAAAAAAAGATTATAGCACTATATTAGCTAAATTGCTCTATATTCGTTTTTTTCGAATATTCGCTGTATTGCTAGATATTCTTGTTTTAGAATATTACGAATATTGGAAAAAACTAAGTTATAGCAATATAGCGAATATTCGAAAAAAATCGAATATAGAGCAATTTAGCTAATATAGTGCTATAATCTTCTTTGTCTAATAGTTGTAAGCTGAAAAATTTGCAATAAAAATTTGAATCCAAAAATTCGCATATTACACAATCATTACCTTGCCGATTTTTAAAGTAAAAAAAATCGCTAATTTTTGAAATTTCAAATATTCTACGAATATTCTAAAAAATATTTGCGAAATATTGCGAATTCGAATATGACCCCTGCCGCTCATCACTAGTAATAAATGGGTATATGATGTGCACCTAACTAACAAATAGATTAACTGTATCAATATCCCTGTCACGTATATGCAGTGCAGGTGTATTTCACGAAATAAATGGGTATATGACGTGCACCTAACTAACAGACGGATTAACTATATAAATTTCCCTGTCACATATGCAGTGCAGGTGTACTTCACGCAATAAATGGGTATATGATGTGCACCTAACTAAGGCCCCTTTCACACGGGCGAGTTTACCGTGCGGGTGCGATCCGTGCAGCGAACGTATGGCACCCGCACTAAATCCTGACCCATTCATTTCTATGGGGCTGTGCACATGAGCGATGTTTTTAACGCATCACTTGTGCGTTCAGTTGAAATCGCAGCATGCTCTATATTGTCCGATTTTGACGTGACGCAGGCCCCATAGAAGTGAATGGGGTGTGTGAAAATCGGATGGCATCCGCAAGCAAGTACGGATGCCGTGTGATTTGCACGCACGGTTGCTAGGAGACGATCGGGATGGAGACCCGATCATTATTATTTTCCCTTATAACATGGTTATAAGGGAAAATAATAGCATTCTGAATACAGAATGCATAGTAAACCAGCGCTAGAGGGGTTAAAAAAAATTAAAAATAATTTAACTCACCTTAGTCCACTTGCTCGCGAAGCTGGCATCTCCTTCTGTATCCTCTGCGCTGAAGTTGAACAGGACCTGGGGTGAGCTGCTCCATTAAATATTGGTTAAGGACCTTCGATGACGTCACTCCGGTCATCACATGGTCTTTTACCATGGTGAATCACCATGGTAAAAGATCATGTGACGTACCATGTGATGACCGGAGTGACGTCATCGAAGGTCCTTAACCGATATTTAATGGAGCAGCTCACTCCAGGTCCTGTTCAACTTCAGCGCAGAGGAGACACAAGGAGATGCCGGGCTTCGCGAGCAAGTGGACTAAGGTGAGTTAAATTTTTTTTTATTTTTTTTAACCCCTCTAGCGCTGGTTTACTATGCATTCTGTATTCAGAATGCTATTATTTCCCCTTATAACCATGTTATAAGGGAAAATAATACAATCTTCAGAACATCAATCACAAGCCCGAACTTCTATGAAGAAGTTCGGGTTTGGGTACCAAACATGCGCGATTTTTCTCACGCGAGTGCAACGCATGACAATGTTTTGCACTTGCGCAGAAAAAATCGCGCATTTTCCCGCAACGCACCCGGCTCTTATCCGGGCAAAAAAACTGACGCCCGTGTGAAAGAGGCCTAACAGATGGATTGTATATTATTATATTTGTTGCATTGCACCCACAAAAAAAATTGCTGCAGCTCACCCACAGAATTAACAGCCAGATTTATGATTAGCTTTCTGGGGCAGGGGTGCAAATATGATGTATTGCATTCACAAAAAAATTGCTGTAGGTTACCCACAGACTTAACAGACAGATTTATGATTATCTTTCTGTGTCAGGGGTGCAAAGATGGTATATTGCACCCACAAAAAAATCGCACTAACACCCTCCCTCGCTTCAGCTGCCTGCTTTCTGTCCCTTCACTACTGAGAGCTGATGAGCGGTGCTACACATGATCCAGCTTATATAGAGGCTGGGTCACATGATGCATGGGCCAATCACAGCCATGCCATTAGTAGGCATGGCTATGATGGCTTCTAAGGTCACACAGCTTAAAAGCTTGTTGATTGGCTGCCCTGCAGCCTTTCAACAAGCTTTATTAAATGCCTGAACACAGAACTCGAACCCAAACTTTTACAGCAAAGTTCGGGTTCGGGTCCGGGTACCAAAAATCATAAAGTTCGCTCAACACTACTCTTCTATTAGAGCTAGGAGCATATATTTTTTTTTCCAGTTTTAGGTTAATAAAGTATTATCACTGCATAAATAAAATATTAGGCATATTGACTAGGCACTTTATGTTTCAATTCCTCATTTTCAAGACATTAGTTTGTGGGCAGTGAATGGGAACACTGTTGTTTACATGCACAGGCTAAAAACCCAGTAAATTAGATCATGCCTATGCAAAACTAGAGAACCTCTTTAAACAGTGTTAAAACTCATCATTCATTAAAGGTACCCAATAGAGATGAGTGAATTTCCTGAAATCTGTTATGATTCCAATTCTATTAATTATATTTGTCAGAATAAATTTGACCTGAATAAAAAGTGCCCTAATTACCCTGAAAAGTCGTATATTACACTTCAGGGTCTACTAGGTCTCCTGTATTCAACCAGTTTCAAACTCTTTAACATTAAGACAGCTTTAGTGATGTCAAAGTAACAGTGATATGCAGTATATGGCTATAGGCAAACGCATGTTTGATTCTGGTAACAGGCAGTCTGTTTAAAAACACACTGCACTGCCAGATTTTTTCTGCTTTTTAACCCCTTAAGGACTCAGCCCTATTTCACCTTAAGAACTTTTTTTTAGCAAATCTGACCAGTGTCACTTTAAGTGCTCATAACTTTAAAACACTTTGACTTATCCAGGCCATTATGAGATTGTTTTTTTCGTCACATATTGTACTTCATGACACTGGTAAAATGAAGTAAAAAAAAAAGAATTCAAAGTTTCAGTTTCTCTACTTCTGTAATACATAGTAATACCCCCAAGAATTGTGATAACTTTACATTCCCCATATGTCTACTTCATGTTTGAATTATTTTGGGAATGATATTTTATTTTTTGGGGGTGTTACAAGGCTTAGAAGTTTAGAAGCAAATCTTGAAATTTTTCAAGAAATTTACAAAAACCCAATTTTTAGGGACCACTACAGCTCTGAAGTCACTTTGCGAGGCTTACATAATAAATAAAAATGACCCCATTCTATAAACTACACCCCTCAAGGTATTCAAAACTGATTTTACAAACTTTGTAAACCTTTAGGTGTTGCACAAGAGTTATTGGCAAATGGGGATGAAATTTGAGAATTTCATTTTTTTGCCTAATTTTCCATTTTAACCCATTTTTTCCACTAACAAAGCAAGGGTTAACAGCCAAACATGACTGTATCTTTATTGCCCTGACTCTGCCATTTACAGAAACACCCCATATGTGGCCGTAAACTACTATACGGCCACACAGCGGGGCGTAGAGTGAAAGGTGCGCCGTATGGTTTTTGGAAGACAGATTTAGCTGGACTGGTTTTTTGACACCATGTCCCATTTGAAGCCCCCCTGATGCACCCCTAGAGTAAGAAACTACACCCCTCAAGGTATTCAAAACTGATTTTACAAACTTTGTTAACCCTTTAGGTGTTGCACAAGATTTAATGGAAAATAGAGATACAATTTCAAAATTTTACTTTTTTGGCAGATTTTCCATTTTAATATTTTTTTTCCAGTTACTAAGCAAGGGTTAACAGTAGAGTTGAGCGAACACCTGGATGTTCGGGTTCGAGAAGTTCGGCCGAACTTCCCGAAAATGTTCGGGTTCGGGATCCGAACCCGATCCGAACTTCGTCCCGAACCCGAACCCCATTGAAGTCAATGGGGACCCGAACTTTTTGGCACTAAAAAGGCTGTAAAACAGCCCAGGAAAGGGCTAGAGGGCTGCAAAAGGCAGCAACATGTAGGTAAATCCCCTGCAAACAAATGTGGATAGGGAAATGAATTAAAATAAAAATTAAATAAATAAAAATTAACCAAAATCAATTGGAGAGAGGTCCCATAGCAGAGAATCTGGCTTCCCGTCACCCACCACTGGAACAGTCCATTCTCAGATATTTAGGCCCCGGAACCCAGTCAGAGGAGAGAGGTCCCGTAACAGAGAATCTGGCTTCATGTCAGCAGAGAATTAGTCTGCATGTCATAGCAGAGAATGAGGCTTCACGTCAGCCACCACTGCAACAGTCCATTGTCATATATTTAGGCCCAGCACCCAGGCAGAGGAGAGAGGTCCTGTAACAGACAATCTGGCTTCATGTCAGCAGAGAATCAGTCTTCATGTCATAGCAGAGAATCAGGCTTCACGTCACCCACCACTGTAAGAGTCCATTTTCATAAGTTTAGGCCCAGCACCCAGGCAGAGGAGAGAGGTCCCGTAACAGACAATCTAGCTTCATGTCAGCAGAGAATTAGTCTGCATGTCATAGCAGAGAATGAGGCTTCACGTCAGCCACCACTGCAACAGTCCATTGGCATATATTTAGGCCCAGCACCCAGGCAGAGGAGAGAGGTCCCGTAACAGACAATCTGGCTTCATGTCAGCAGAGAATCAGTCTGCATGTCATAGCAGAGAATGAGGCTTCACGTCAGCCACCACTGCAACAGTCCATTGGCATATATTTAGGCCCAGCACACAGGCAGAGGAGAGAGGTCCCGTAACAGACAATCTGGCTTCATGTCAGTAGAGAATCAGTCTGCATGTCATAGCAGAGAATGAGGCTTCACGTCAGCCACCACTGCAACAGTCCATTGGCATATATTTAGGCCCAGCACCCAGGCAGAGGAGAGAGGTCCCGTAACAGACAATCTGGCTTCATGTCAGCAGAGAATTAGTCTGCATGTCATAGCAGAGAATGAGGCTTCACGTCACCCACCACTGTAAGAGTCTATTTTCATAAGTTTAGGCCCAGCACCCAGGCAGAGGAGAGAGGTCCCGTAACAGAGGATCTGACTTCATGTCAGCAGAGAATTAGTCTGCATGTCATAGCAGAGAATGAGGCTTCACGTCAGCCACCACTGCAACAGTCCATTGGCATATATTTAGGCCCAGCACACACACAGGCAGAGGAGAGAGGTCCCGTAACAGACAATCTGGCTTCATGTCAGCAGAGAATCAGTCTTCATATCATAGCAGAGAATCAGGCTTCACGTCACCCACCACTGTAAGAGTCCATTTTCATAAATTTAGGCCCAGCACCCGGGCAGAGGAGAGAGGTCCCGTAACAGAGGATCTGGCTTCATGTCAGCAGAGAATCATTCTGCATGTCATAGCAGAGAATCAGGCTTCACGTCACCCAACATTGGAACAGTCCATTGGCATATATTTAGGCCCCGGCACCCAGACAGAGGAGAGGTTCATTCAACTTTGGGTAGCCTCGCAATATAATGGTAAAATGAAAATAAAAATAGGATTGAATGAGGAAGTGCCCTGGAGTCCGATAATATATGGTTAAGGGGAGGTAGTTAATGTCTAATCTGGACAAGGGACGGACAGATCCTGTGGGATCCATGTCTGGTTCATTTTTATGAACGTCAGCTTGTCCACATTGGCTGTAGACAGGCGGCTGCGTTTGTCTGTAATGACGCCCCCTGCCGTGCTGAATACACGTTCAGACAAAACGCTGGCCGCCGGGCAGGCCAGCACCTCCAAGGCATAAAAGGCTAGCTCTGGCCACATGGACAATTTAGAGACCCAGAAGTTTAATGGGGCCGAACCATCAGTCAGTACGTGGAGGGGTGTGCACATGTACTGTTCCACCATGTTAGTGAAATGTTGCCTCCTGCTAACACGTTGCGTATCAGGTGGTGGTGCAGTTAGCTGTGGCGTGTTGACAAAAGTTTTCCACATCTCTGCCATGCTAACCCTGCCCTCAAAGGAGCTGGCATTGACACAGCTGCCTTGGCGACCTCTTGCTCCTCCTCTGCCTTGGCCTTGGGCTTCCACTTGTTCCCCTGTGACATTTGGGAATGCTCTCAGTAGCGCGTCTACCAACGTGCGCTTGTACTCGCGCATCTTCCTATCACGCTCCAGTGCAGGAAGTAAGGTGGGCACATTGTCTTTGTAGCGTAGATCCAGCAGGGTGGCAACCCAGTAGTCCGCACAGGTTAAAATGTGGGCAACTCTGCTGTCGTTGCGCAGGCACTGCAGCATATAGTCGCTCATGTGTGCCAGGCTGCCCAGGGGTAAGGACAAGCTGTCCTCTGTGGGAGGCGTATCGTCATCGTCCTGCCTTTCCCCCCAGCCACGCACCAGTGATGGACCCGAGCTGCGTTGGGTGCCACCCCGCTGTGACCATGCTTCATCCTCATCCTCCTCCACCTCCTCCTCATCCTCGTCCTCCTCGTCCTCCAGTAGTGGGCCCTGTCTGGCCACATTTGTACCTGGCCTCTGCTGTTGCCAAAAACCTCCCTCTAAGTCACTTCGAAGAGACTGGCCTGAAAGTGCTAAAAATGACCCCTCTTCCTCCTACTCCTCCTCCTCCTGGGCCACCTCCTCTTGCATCATTGCCCTAAGTGTTTTCTCAAGGAGACATAGAAGTGGTATTGTAACGCTGATAACGGCGTCATCGCCACTGGCCATGTTGGTGGAGTACTCGAAACAGCGCAACAGGGCACACAGGTCTCGCATGGAGGCCCAGTCATTGGTGGTGAAGTGGTGCTGTTCTGTAGTGCGACTGACCCGTGCGTGCTGCAGCTGAAACTCCACTATGGCCTGCTGCTGCTCGCACAGTCTGTCCAGCATGTGCAAGGTGGAGTTCCACCTGGTGGGCACGTCGCATATGAGGCGGTGAGCGGGAAGGCCGAAGTTACGCTGTAGCGCAGACAGGCGAGCAGCAGCAGGATGTGAACGCCGGAAGCGCGAACAGACGGCCCGCACTTTATGCAGCAGCTCTGACATGTCGGGGTAGTTGTGAATGAACTTCTGCACCACCAAATTCAGCACATGCGCCAAGCAAGGGATGTGCGTCAAATTGGCTAGTCCCAGAGCTGCAACGAGATTTCGCCCATTATCACACACCACCAGGCCGGGCTTGAGGCTCACCGGCAGCAACCACTCGTTGGTCTGTTGTTCTATACCCCACCACAACTCCTGTGCGGTGTGGGGCCTGTCCCCCAAACATATGAGTTTCAGAATGGCCTGCTGACGTTTACCCCGGGCTGTGCTGAAGTTGGTGGTGAAGGTGTGTGGCTGACTGGATGAGCAGGTGGAAGAAGAGGAGGAGGAAGCCGAGAAGGAGGAGGTGGCAACAGGAGGCAAAGAATGTTGCCCTGCGATCCTTGGCGGCGGAAGGACGTGCGCCAAACAGCTCTCCGCCTGGGGCCCAGCTGCCACTACATTTACCCAGTGTGCAGTTAGGGAGATATAGCGTCCCTGGCCGTGCTTACTGGTCCACGTATCTGTGGTTAGGTGGACCTTGCTACAGATGGCGTTGCGCAGTGCACACTTGATTTTATCGGATACTTGGTTGTGCAGGGAAGGCACGGCTCTCTTGGAGAAGTAGTGCCGGCTGGGAACAACATACTGTGGGACAGCAAGCGACATGAGCTGTTTGAAGCTGTCTGTGTCCACCAGCCTAAATGACCGCATTTCATAGGCCAGTAGTTTAGAAATGCTGGCATTCAGGGCCAGGGATCGAGGGTGGCTAGGTGGGAATTTACGCTTTCTATCAAATGTTTGTGAGATGGAGAGCTGAACGCTGGCGTGTGACATCGTTGAGACGCTTGGTGACGGAGGTGGTGGTGGTGGTGTTGGTGGTACATCCCCTGTTTGCTGGGCGGCAGGTGCCAACGTTCCTCCAGAGGCGGAGGAAGAGGCCGAGGCGGCAGCAGCAGAATAGGCCGAGGCGGCAGCAGCAGAAGAGGTAGCAGGGGGAGCCTGAGTGACTTCCTTGGTTTTAAGGTGTTTACTCCACTGCAGTTCATGCTTTGCATGCAGGTGCCTGGTCATGCAGGTTGTGCTCAGGTTCAGGACGTTAATGCCTCGCTTCAGGCTCTGATGGCACAGCGTGCAAACCACTCGGGTCTTGTCGTCAGCACATTGTTTGAAGAAGTGCCATGCCAGGGAACTCCTTGAAGCTGCCTTTGGGGTGCTCGGTCCCAGATGGCGGCGGTCAGTAGCAGGCGGAGTCTCTTGGCGGCGGGTGTTCTGCTTTTGCCCACTGCTCCCTCTTTTGCTACGCTGTTGGCTCGGTCTCACCACTGCCTCTTCCTCCGAACTGTGAAAGTCAGTGGCACGACCTTCATTCCATGTGGGGTCTAGGACCTCATCGTCCCCTGCATCGTCTTCCACCCAGTCTTGATCCCTGACCTCCTGTTCAGTCTGCACACTGCAGAAAGACGCAGCAGTTGGCACCTGTGTTTCGTCATCATCAGAGACATGCTGAGGTGGTATTCCCATGTCCTCATCATCAGGAAACATAAGTGGTTGTGCGTCAGTGCATTCTATGTCTTTCACCGCTGGGGAAGGGCTAGGTGGATGCCCTTGGGAAACCCTGCCAGCGGAGTCTTCAAACAGCATAAGAGACTGCTGCATAACTTGAGGCTGAGACAGTTTCCCTGGTATGCATGGGGGTGATGTGACAGACTGATGGGGTTGGTTTTCAGGCGCCATCTGTGCGCTTTCTGCAGAAGACTGGGTGGGAGATAATGTGAACGTGCTGGATCCACTGTCGGCCACCCAATTGACTAATGCCTGTACCTGCTCAGGCCTTACCATCCTTAGAACGGCATTGGGCCCCACCATATATCGCTGTAAATTCTGGCGGCTACTGGGACCTGAGGTAGTTGGTACACTAGGACGTGTGGATGTGGCAGAACGGCCACGTCCTCTCCCAGCACCAGAGGGTCCACTAACATCACCACGACCATGTCCACGTCCGCGTCCCTTACTAGATGTTTTCCTCATTGTTATGGTTCACCACAACAACAAAAATATTATTTGGCCCAATGTATTGTATTCAAATTCAGCGGGATATAAATTTGAGGCCTAGTATTTAGGCGCTGGGTGACCGGTATGGATTTACTAACAGAATTAGACTTGGAAATGCACAGTAGCGTGTGTGAAGTTATTCTGAATGACCCTATGTGCACCTTGAATATTATATACCCTTTTAGGGATAGATTTCAAATAGCTCTGATATAGCAGAAACCACTAAATTATGAAATTGCTAAATTGGGAAATGTATTTCAACCCAGAACAAAAAATGTGCTTTGACGGACACTAAATAACTTTCCCAGCCACAACAGTACAGCGGTAACGAGAGATTTAGCGGGATATAAATTTGAGGCCTAGTATTTAGGCGCTGGGTGACCGGTATGGATTTACTAACAGAATTAGACTTGGAAATGCACAGTAGCGTGTGTGAAGTTATTCTGAATGACCCTATGTGCACCTTGAATATTATATACCCTTTTAGGGATAGATTTCAAATAGCTCTGATATAGCAGAAACCACTAAATTATGAAATTGCTAAATTGGGAATTGTATTTCAACCCAGAACAAAAAATGTGCTTTGACGGACACTAAATAACTTTCCCAGCCACAACAGGACAGCGGTAACGAGAGATTTAGCGGGATATAAATTTGAGGCCTAGTATTTAGGCGCTGGGTGACCGGTATGGATTTAGTGACAGAATTAGACTGGGATATGGCCAAAAAATAACCACACTATTGCTGGTTAAATGCACTTGGTGACGGGCGCAGCTTGCCCCTGATGTAGTATATGGCCAAAAAATGAACAGACTATTGCTGGTTAAATGCACTTGGTGACGGGCGCAGCTTGCCCGATTTAGTATATGGCCAAAAAATGAACAGACTATTGCTGGTTAAATGCACTTGGTGTGATAGCTTGACCAACCACACTACTGAGGGTTAAATGCACTTGGTGACGGGCGCAGCTTGCCCCTGATGTAGTATATGGCCAAAAAATGAACAGACTATTGCTGGTTAAATGCACTTGGTGACAGGCGCAGCTTGCCCCTGATTTAGTATATGGCCAAAAAATGAACAGACTATTGCTGGTTAAATGCACTTGGTGTCACAGCTTGACCAACCACACTACTGAGGGTTAAATGCACTTGGTGACGGGCGCAGCTTGCCCCTGATGTAGTATATGGCCAAAAAATGAACAGACTATTGCTGGTTAAATGCACTTGGTGACGGGCGCAGCTTGCCCCTGATTTAGTATATGGCCAAAAAATGAACAGACTATTGCTGGTTAAATGCACTTGGTGTGATAGCTTGATCAACCACACTACTGAGGGTTAAATGCACTTGGTGACGGGCGCAGCTTGCCCCTGATGTAGTATATGGCCAAAAAATAAACAGACTATTGCTGGTTAAATGCACTTGGTGTGACAGCTTCACCCTGATGTAGGCTTTAGCCAAAAAACAACCACACCATTGAGGGTTAAATGCACTTGGTGACAGGCGCAGCTTGCCCCTGATGTAGTATATGGCCAAAAAATAAACAGACTATTGCTGGTTAAATGCACTTGGTGTGACAGCTTCACCCTGATGTAGGCTTTAGCCAAAAAACAACCACACCATTGAGGGTTAAATGCACTTGGTCGCAGCTTGTGCTGGCGCACCACAAGACACAAAATGGCCGCCGATCACCCCAGAAAAATGTGACTGACAAACGGTCTGAGCAATTGAGTATCAGCAGCTCAATGACCCACAGCTGCAGATCGATCAATAATCAAGTCCTTTGGAGGAGTTAATCTGCCTAATCTCGCCCTACTGTCGCAGCCGCAACCTCTCCCTACGCTAATCAGAGCAGAGTGACGGGCGGCGCTATGTGAGTCCAGCTTAAATAGAGGCTGGGTCACATGGTGCTCTGGCCAATCACAGCCATGCCAATAGTAGGCATGGCTGTGATGGCCTCTTGGGGCAAGTAGTATGACGCTTGTTGATTGGCTGCTTTGCAGCCTTTCAAAAAGCGCCAAGAAAGCGTCACAAAAGCGCCAAGAAAGCGACGAACACCGAACCTGGACTTTTACGAAATTGTCCGGGGTCGGGTCCGTGTCACGGACACCCCAAAATTCGGTACGAACCCGAACTATACAGTTTGAGTTCGCTCATCCCTAGTTAACAGCCAAACAAAACTCATTATTTATGGCCCTAATTCTGTAGTTTACAGAAACACCCCATATGTGGTCGTAAACCGCTGTACGGGCACACGGCAGGGCGCAGAAGGAAAGGAATGCCATACGGTTTTTGGAAGGCAGATTTTGCTGGACTGTTTTTTTTTATACCATGTCCCATTTGAAGCCCCCTGATGCACCCCTAGAGTAGAAACTCCAAAAAAGTGACCCTATTTTAAAAGCTACTGGATAGGGTGGCAGTTTTGTTGGTACTAGTTTAGGGTACATATGATTTTCAGTTGCTCTATATTACACTTTTAGTGCAGCAAGGTAACAAGAAATATCATTCATTTTTTGTTATATACAACATTCATCTGACAGGTTAGATCATGTGGAAATTTTATAGAGCAGGTTGTCTCAGACGCGGTGATACCTAATATGTATACAATTTTTTTTGTTTATGTAAGTTTTATACAATGACTTCATTTTTAAAACCAAAAAAATGCTTTAGTGTCTCCATAGTCTAAGAGCCATAGTTTTTTCAGTTTTTGGGCGATTATCTTAAGTAGGGTCTAATTTTTTGCTGGATGAGATGACAGTTTGATTGGCACTATTTTGGGGTGCATATGACTTTTTTATCGCTTGCTATTGCACTTTTTGTGACGTAAGATGACAAAAAATTGCTTTTTTTACACCGTTTTTATTTTTATTTTATTACGGTGGTCACCTGAGGGGTTAGGTCATGTGATATTTTTATAGAGCCAGTCTATACGGACGCGGCGATACCTAATATGCATACTTTATTTATGTAAGTTTTACACAATTATTTCATTTTTTAAACAAAAAAAAATCATGTTTTAGTGTTTCCATAGTTTTTTCAGTTTTTTGGCGATTATCTTGGGTAGGGTATGATTTTTGTGGGATGAGATGACGGTTCGATTGGTACTATTTTGGCGTACATGCGACTTTTTTGATCACTTTTATTACCTTTTTTGGGAAGTAAGGTGGGCAAAATTCCAATTTTCTCATAGTTTTTATTTTTTTATTTTTATGGCGTTCACCGTGCGGGGAAAGTAACATGACCGTTTTATAGATCAGGTCGTTATGGACGCGGCGATACCTAATATGTATAGTGTATTTATTTTTTTTTATTCAGTGATAAATGTGTTTTTTTTTCTTAATGTTTTCACATCTTTTTTTGACCCAGACCCACTTGGTTCTTGAAGATCCAGTGGGTCTGATGACTGTATAATACAGTGTAGTACCCTACATAGGGTTATGTACTGTATTTTACTTACACTGAACAGATCTATGCTTTTCGCATAGATCTGTTCAGCACCATGGACAGCAGGACGCCTGAGAAGGTGTCCTGTTGCCATGGTAACCTTCCCCGTCTGCCACAACTTCGCAGACGGGGAAGGGTGAGCACGGGGCTGGAGGAGGGCTGACGGGGGACTCTCTCCCTCTCCATCGGGGGGCTGCAAAGGCACAGCAGCCCCCCGATGGGAGAGGGAGGGATCTCCCTGACCGATGACAGTTAACCTTTTCCATACAGCGGTCCGTATGGACCGCGCTATGGAAAGGGTTAAACGGCTGACATCTGCACAGATGTCAGCCGTTTATACCAGGGTGTCAGCAATGTGCTGACACCCTGGTATAACCACTAGACGCCAACAAATTTTCAAGGAGAGGCGGGCGGGGGATCGCGATCCTGCCTGCCGCACCGCCCGCCTCCCGCAATGCCCGCACCGCCTGCGACACCCCCCCTGCACCAACCACCCACATAAATCATGCAGGGGTGCAGGGGGGTTGTAAATCGGCAATTTAGGCATTTTAACGTTTCCCGCGGGGATCAGAAACTGCAGAAATCGCAGCAAACCGCAGATCACATGACCCCCCCTGGCGTTGTGACAGGATACCGGCTGAATGATTTCAGCCAGCATGCCGTTGCGATTAACCCCCGCGGCGCCAGAATGTCTAGTTAAAGTTAGGACGTACCGGTACGCCCTGAGTCCTTAAGGACTCAGGAAATAGGGCGTACCGGTACGCCCTACGTCCTTAAGGGGTTAAAATTAAAAAGGTCTAAAAATTATGCATTTTTGGGGCATTTTTGGAAACAATGTGACACACACCAATATATCAAGCACACTATCAAATCTGTGATCAACTGAATAAAAAAATCTAAGAACTTTAAAAAAAAAAAAATTCTTAACCCCTTCCCGACATCTGTTGTACATATATACGCCAGTTGTCAGGTCCTTAATAGCTGCGGGGTGCCTGCTGCTTCATAAAGCAGGCACCCATGGCTAATGTCCACGATCTGCGGAAATACCGACTGTGGACATTTAACCCCTCAGATGTTGTGGTCAAATGTGACCAAACAAAGCAATTGGCAACTGACCTATGGCCACTTCATGTCATCTAATGCTTTCTTAAGTCCGTAGGCCGATTGCTTTTTGCTTTGTTTCATTCCCTTATGCATCATGCACCTTTTTTAACAAAGTGAGTCCAAAAAAGCTTTGTGAGTGCCATGGCTTATCTTCTTTTGTTAGACTCATATATACTTACTGCTGCTACCATTGAGCATCACCTATATACACTCACCTAAAGAATTATTAGGAACACCATACTAATACGGTGTTGGACCCCCTTTTGCCTTCAGAACTGCCTTAATTCTACGTGGCATTGATTCCACAAGGTGCTGATAGCATTCTTTAGAAATGTTGGCCCATATTGATAGGATAGCATCTTGCAGTTGATGGAGATTTGAGGGATGCACATCCAGGGCACGAAGCTCCCGTTCCACCACATCCCAAAGATGCTCTATTGGGTTGAGATCTGGTGACTGTGGGGGCCATTTTAGTACAGTGAACTTATTGTCATGTTCAAAAAAACTATTTGAAATGATTCAAGCTTTGTGACATGGTGCATTATCCTGCTGGAAGTAGCCATTAGAGGATGGGTACATGGTGGTCATGAAGGGATGGACATGGTCAGAAACAATGCTCAGGTAGCCCGTGGCATTTAAACGATGGCTAATTGGCACTAAGGGGCCTAAAGTGTGCCCAGAAAACATCCCCCACACAATTACACCACCACCACCAGCCTGCACAGTGGTAACAAGGCATGATGGATACATGTTCTCATTCTGTTTACGCCAAATTCAGACTCTACCATTTGAATGTCTCAACAGAAATCAAGACTCATCTGACCAGGCAACATTTTTCCAGTCTTCAACAGTCCAATTTTGGTGAGCTTGTGCAAATTTTCCTTTTTCCTATTTGTAGTTGAGATGAGTGGTACCCGGTGGGATCTTCTGCTGTTGTAGCCCACCTTTCTTTGTCATTCTGACATTCAGTTTGGAGTTCAGGAGATTGTCTTGACCAGGACCACAACCCTACATGCATTGAAGCAACTGCCATGTGATTGGTTGACTAGATAATCGCATTAATGAGAAATAGAACAGGTGTTCCTAATAATTCTTTAGGTGAGTGTATATATTAGTTCAAAAAAGGAAAATTAGGAAAGGGTCAAAAAGTTCAATACAGTCCACTACAGTTTTCAGTCTGTAACTGTGATGCACACCAATATAAAAAATAAAACTCCTGTACTCCACTGGATTGCTTCAAATGTTGTATTTTTATTAGACAAGCGGATTTCCAGTTCAAATGAAATATACTGAACATTTTTGGCATTTAGCCTTCTTCAGAGCATTGGAATAATTTACAGACATGCAATCATTAGAAATGCTTTGAATCACTTTCCTACATAGTGAATATACCACACAGTGAACGTGCTAATTATCTTCCTTTACGTATGGCTAAATACATATGTACTTATGGACTTTATCCAGCTAACCACCTAAACCCAACGGAGGACACCCCTCCCCCATCAAGCAGATTGCTGTATGAAGATTATTATTGTTTATGGTCTCTCAGAATTACTCACTGTGCGATTTGATGCTTTGACTAAAACTTTGTCCAATTGCAGGGGCGTAGCTAGAAATGACTGGGCCCCATAGCAAAAGATTTTTATGCCCCCCCCCCCCCCTTTAAATAATGCAGCTGCGCCTGCCAGGCTTGAGCAGGTATATGTGTGAATATGGATTAGGGAAGATGCTGAGATCTGGCTGTACCTCACTGTGACGTACAGCTGGATCTCAGCATCTTCCCTATTCACACATATACCTGCTCAAGCCTGGCAGGCGCAGCTGCATTATTTAATAGTGTGGTGTGGTAATGGTTAATGGCATTTTGGCGAAGAAACAGCCACCTAGGCTACTTTCACACTTGCAGCAGTGTGATCCGGCAGGCAGTTCCGTCATCGGAACTGCCCGCCGGATCCGCTGATTTTGATGTGACTAAAAGCATTTGTGAGACGGATCCAGATGCGGATCCGTCTCACAAATGCATTGCAAGAACGGATCCGTCTTGTATTTATTTTCACATTTTTACTGGTCTGCGCATGCGCTAACCGGAAGGACAGATCCGACACTAATACATTCCTATGGGGAAAAATGCCGGATCCGTCCTTGTGGGCCCTTGGGCGATAAAGTCTCAGTGGGCCCCCTTACATAGTGATAACTCTCTCAGTATAGATAATGTAGTAGATATCACTGCAGCCCTATGTAACAATACAGATAACACAGTACTGGCTATCTGAGTACAGAAAATTTAGTAGTGTTACCTGCAGTCCTATGTAAAACTACAGATAACACTAGAGCTGATAATGCGGCAGTGTTACCTGCAGTCCTATGTAAAAACCACAGATAACGCTAGAGCTGATAATGTGGTAGTGTTACCTGCAGTCCTATGTAAAACCACAGATAACACTAGTGTAGATCGTGTGGTAGTGTTACCTACGTCCTTAATGTGCCTCCCTGTGCCTCTCCCATGGGACTCCATGCTGGCGGCGCTGCCTCCTCTTCCATCTTCTTCTTGCCCCGCACAGAACGTCTGATGCAGCTGCGTCAAGACATAGAAACACTATGGGCATGGTGATGGTGACACACACACACACGGGGACAGACACACACACACACAGGGAGAGACACACAGACACACAGGTGACAGACACACACACACACACAGGTGACAGACACACACACAGGGACAGACACATACATATGGACAGACACTTATACGATGGTGAGATCGTCACAGCACCTGCTGTGTATGGGGCAGGCTCACCGACGCAGTCCGCTCCATCCATTGTCTAAGCATAGTGAGTGGAGCACAACACGGCTTATCATAAGCTGGGCCATGCAGGCAGCCGCCCGAGACAGCGGTGAAAACCCAGTTACAGCTCAGGGTTCTTTCACATCACCGTTCAGCCTTTCCGTTCTCCTGCTCCATTTAGGAGCAGGAGAACGGAAAGGACGGATTTGGCACATAACTGAGCCGAACCGATCCTAAGGACCCCATAGACTATAATGGGGGTCTGTTAGGTGTTCGCTCAGAAGAAGATTTTTGAAGCGGAGACAAAAGTCTTGCATGCACTACTTTTGTTTCTGCTCCAAAATCATCTTCTGAGCAGAAACCTAACAGACTTTATTGTAGTCAATGGGGTCCGTAGGCTCCGTTATGTTCCGAATCTGTCCTTTCCATTCTCCTGCTCCTAAACTGAGCAGGAGAACGGAATGGCTGAACGGTGATGTGAAAGAAGCCTCATATTGATCCTTTCTATACAGGCCCCCTTCTCTCTCTGTACAGGGAATACTGACAACTGTTGCGGTCCGCATCTTTTGCAGCTCGATTGAAATGAATGGGTCCGCACACATTACGCAAAATTGTGGCACAGAGGCAGACCCAGAATTACAGTCGTGTGACTGGACCCTGAAGGTGGGTCATCAGCGATACTTGGTGGTGACAGCAGCGCTGAGTGACAGTAACTACTGACAACACCTACTAAGGACACGCTCTAAAGATTTAGCATGACAAGTACTACTTCTCCATGCTAAATCTTACAGCGTGTCCTAATTATAAGTAAATGGGACATCATGGGAGGAGAGTGGTGCTGGCTGAGACTCACTATTTGGCTAATGGAAAAAGCTCAGTCACTGTCACATGGCTGAGCCTCAAGGGGTTAAAATTAAACAACTGGACAAAAGAAGGGAAAAAAAAAAAGGACCTTACTAGCTTACTAGTTTGAAGACAGGCCAGCAGCAAACAGGACAGGAAGCAACTCTGCAGTGATGGTAGAAAGGCAGGAGTAGCCACACTGAGTGGTCACCCTCTGGTGATCACAGAAGAACGTGGGGCATGTCAGGAGCATGGAGGACTGCAGAAGGAGGAGGCAATGATCGGGCTATTTTCCTGGGGCCCCTCCTTCTGCAAGTCTCACTCAAGGCTGAGGCTCCCGAGCTCTTTTCCCTGGCTGTGTGAGGAGCCGTAGGAGGAAATAAGCTTTCCTGCCCTGCGGCGCTGGTGCCTGGCTCCGCCTCCGGGTGACATCACCACAGGTCCTCCACTCACAGTCTTTAGTATCCCCTCCGGGCTCTGCCTCCACACTAAACTCCGCCCCTCTTGTAATTGATCACATGACTGTGACATCCTCGCAGGTCCTTCACACTAGTCTACAGCAGACCAGCTCACAGAGTGGCCAACCCACAGGTACGCCCCCGTTCCGGCCCCCTCTCCACCGCCTACCTCATCTTCTGCTTGTGCGGCCCCCGCCTGCTCCAGTCCTGACCTGACAGTGACTACTCTTTCTGTGGCTTCCCCCCCATCCAGGCCCGAGCCGCGGACCGCCCAAGCCCCGCCCACTACACTGGGCGGGCGGGCCTAGCTGCCTGTCTGTGTTAATAAAAAAAAAAAAAATGAATGCGGTCTGGACGGGCCTCCAGTGGTGTAGGGCCCCATAGCCACTGCTATGGTTGCTATGGCGATCCCTACGCCACTGTCCAATTGACTATTGTATGCAAATCACATTATATTATATTATGATTTGCACTATTTTGTAATGATTGTATGTCTGTAAATTATTCCAATGGTCTGAAGAAGGCTAAATGCCGAAGACGTTCAGTATATTTCATTTGAACTGGAAATCATTTGAACTGGAAAAATACAACACTTGAAGCAATCCAGTGGAGTACAGGAGTTTTAATTTTTCTATTGTAACTCAGCCTGGGAACCATCTTCTCGTACCTACGTATCTATCCTGTTGGAGTGTCACCCAACCAGATACCAATGCACACCAATATATCAGACGGCACACTATCAGCACCATAAAAAATGTGTTCTGATTGTGAATTATATGATGAAGAATGGGGTGATTCACATTAATAATGGATTGAGTTGTATAACTTTAAATACTACAACATTGAATAAATCATGGTTACAACAAATGCCTAATTTACACTGATCCCAGATATCAGGAAAAAGTCAATTAAAATGTTTCATTTCTTATAGTCAATACAAAAAGGCTGGATGCTATTCTGATGTTTCATGGTTTATTGACTTATATTTATTTATGTTCTTTTTCTCTCTCTACTAGGAATAGCTGTTTTATTGTTGCAGCTTCATTATTGTATTCATGTTTTATGTATTTTCATAACTGAAAATATAAAAGAAGCTATTTTAAAGAACAGTAGTAAGTAATAACTTAGGAGCAAGTGGGGGTAAAAATAATTTGACATTTACTGCAGAACAGAAAAGATTAATCTCTTAACATAACCCATCATCATTACAGGTGATAAATATGGGTTTTAAACCTTTCACAAGCACTTGATTATTTATCATTGAGCGTGGAGCATAGAAGATTATAATTCATTCTTTATAGGATTGTCTATTTTGTTCCCCAAATTGTCTACAGAAGTCTTTTGACTAATATAACATCTGTACCAAATTTTACTAATTAAGATCCCTCTCAATCCAATATTCTTTCTTTTAAATATTTCTCAATTGAAGTTGCATAAGACATCTCTTATACTTGCCTTACTTATAGTTACTGCAGCCAGATGTCTTATAGCAAGATTTTGGAAACAATCTGTTGTCTCTTCTAGAAAGGATTTGGTGGATAAAGTGAAGGATGTGAGGAGTATGGCGTACCTTATAGCTCTCTTATTCAGTACGAACCAATTTGATAACATCTGGGCACTTTGGGAGGAGTACTAGGCTTTACATGATCAATAGAATATTACCTTTAGAAGATAATGGGTAGCTATGATATACTTTAATACAAACCGGATTCCCAAAAAGTTGGGACACTAAACAAATTGTGAATAAAAACTGAATGCAATGATGTGGAGATGGCAAATGTCAATATTTTATTTGTAATAGAACGTAGATGACAGCTCAAACATTTAATCCGAGTAAATGTATCATTTTAAAGGAAAAATACGTTGATTCAAATTTTCACGGTGTCAACAAATCCCCAAAAAGTTGGGACAAGTAGCAATAAGAGGCTGGAAAAAGTAAATTTGAGCATAACGAAGAGCTGGAAGACCAATTAACACTAATTAGGTCAATTGGCAACATGATTGGGTAAAAAAAGAGCTTCTCAGAGTGGCAGTGTCTCTCAGAAGCCAAGATGGGTAGAGGATCACCAATTCCCACAATGTTGCGCAGAAAGATAGTGGAGCAATATCAGAAAGGTGTTACCCAGCGAAAAATTGCAAAGACTTTGCATCTATCATCATCAACTGTGCATAACATCATCCGAAGATTCAGAGAATCTGGAACAATCTCTGTGCGTAAGGGTCAAGGCCGTAAAACCATACTGGACGCCCGTGGGCCCTTAAACGACACTGCACCACAAACAGGAATGCTACTGTAAAGGAAATCACAAAATGGGCTCAGGAATACTTCCAGAAACCATTGTCAGTGAACACAATCCACCGTGCCATCCGCCGTTGCCAGCTGAAACTCTACAGTGCAAAGAAGAAGCCATTTCTAAGCAAGATCCACAAGCTCAGGCGTTTTCACTGGGCCAGGGATCATTTAAAATGGAGTGTGGCAAAATGGAAGACTGTTCTGTGGTCAGACGAGTCACGATTCGAAGTTCTTTTTGGAAATCTGGGACGCCATGTCATCCGGACCAAAGAGGACAAGGACAACCCAAGTTGTTATCAACGCTCAGTTCAGAAGCCTGCATCTCTGATGGTATGGGGTTGCATAAGTGCGTGTGGCATGGGCAGCTTGCATGTCTGGAAAGGCACCATCAATGCAGAAAAATATATTCAGGTTCTAGAACAACATATGCTCCCATCCAGACGTCATCTCTTTGCATTTTTCAACAAGATAATGCCAGACCACATTCTGCATCAATCACAACATCATGGCTGCGTAGGAGAAGGATCCAGGTACTGAAATGGCCAGTTTGCAGTCCAGAACTATTAGAAGTTGGCACCTCCACATCATTGCATTCAGTTTTTATTCACGATTTGTATAGTGTCCCAACTTTTTTGGAATCCGGTTTGTAATATTAGTAGAAGCTCCTGGTCATTCCTAGCTGCATCACCAGCTATATCTCGGCTGCAGAGAGCGTGTATCTCGGTGTACAGTACAGACCAAAAGTTTGGACACACCTTCTCATTCAAAGAGTTTTCTTTATTTTCATGACTATGAAAATTGTAGATTCAAACTGAAGCCATCAAAACTATGAATTAACACATGTGGAATTATATACATAACAAAACTGAAGCAACGAAACAACTGAAAATATGTCATTTTCTAGGTTCTTCAAAGTAGCCACCTTTTGCTTTGATTACTGCTTTGCACACTCTTGGCATTCTCTTGATGAGCTTCAAGAGGTAGTCACCTGAAATGGTTTTCACTTCACAGGTGTGCCGTGTCAAGTTTAATAAGTGGGATTTCTTGCCTTATAAATGGGGTTGGGACCATCAGTTGCGTTGTGGATAAGTCAGGTGGATACACAGCTGATAGTCCTACTGAATAGACTGTTAGAATTGGTATTATGGCAAGAAAAAAGCAGCTAAGTAAAGAAAAACGAGTGGCCATCATTACTTTAAGAAATGAAGGTCAGTCAGTCCGAAAAATTGGGAAAACTTTGAAAGTGTCCCCAAGTGCAGTCACAAAAACCATCAAGCGCTACAAAGAAACTGGCTCACATGTGGACCGCCCCAGGAAAGGAATTGTGGACCCTAGAGGCTTCCGTAGCTTCGGGTGTGACGTCACACAAAAGGTTTCCAAGACGGCGATTCAAGCTTGCTGCCCTGTGCGCGCGCGAGCTACCGGCCGGAGCTATGCGCGTACCACGAGGAAAGCTGAAGACAGGACCAGACGAGACACCAATAGGAGAACCGCTGTCAGTGGACATTTGAATCGATCTACAGCATCAAATGTGCCGGACAATGCACATACTAGTAAGTGTTTAGTACTTGTTCCTAGACATAGATTGCACTTGAAAATACCAGACTTCACCTTTAGACACACACCATCTAGATATAAATCCTACAGTTTTTAGACAAAGGAGCTTGTAATTATATAAGGAGTAAATACTAAGTAGGAGCATACACTTTTATGGCAATATCCGATTTTTCTATATGTAGTAAACATCAGCACGGGTTCTTTTCCTCTGCTTATGACATATTTTCAGTTGTTTCACACTTTTTTGTTATATATATAATTCCACATGTGTTAATTCATAGTTTTGATGCCTTCAGTGTGAATCTACAATTTTCATAGTCATGAAAATAAAGAAAACTCTTTGAATAAGAAGGTGTGTCCAAACTTTTGGTCTGTACTGTACATCACTGTGCATTGCAGAAACATGCATAGCTAGCCTGCTGTGGTAGTGAAACAGTGACTGTGTATCAGTATGACAGGAAGGTGACAGGCGTAACTGTTGGACTCTGTTTACACTTCACTTATTTGGTCAGTTACAGGTCAATATTAGCGTCAGGTATAATGTATTTAACTGTGCAGTGGCCCAAGATTCTACTATAGAGTGAAAGAGCGCACTTCTTTTACACTGTCTGCTGGTTCCACATACAGTTGCAAGAAAAAGTATGTGAACCCTTTGGAATGATATGGATTTCTGCACAAACTGGTCATAAAATGTGATCTGATCTTCATCTAAGTCACAATAGACAATCACAGTCTGCTTAAACTAATACCACACAAAGAATTAAATGTTACCATGTTTTTATTGAACACACCATGTAAACATTCACAGTGCAGGTGGAAAAAGTATGTGAACCCCTAGACTAATGACATCTCCAAGAGCTAATTGGAGTGGGGTATCAGCCAACTGGAGTCCAATCAATGAGATGAGAATAGAGGTGTTGGTTACAGCTGTCCTGTCCTATAAAAAACACACACTAGTTCTGGATTTGCTTTTCACAAGAATGAATGATGCCTCACACAAAAGAGCTCTCAGAAGACCTACAATTAAGAATTGTTGACTTGCATAAAGCTGTTCACCAGTCCACGGTAAGACAAATTGTCTATAAATGGAGAAAGTTCAGCACTGCTGCTACTCTCCCTAGGAGTGGCCATCCTGTAAAGATGACTTCAAGAGCACAGCGCAGACTGCTCAATGAGGTGAAGAAGAATCCTAGAGTGTAAGCTAAAGACTTACAAAAGTCTCTGGCATATGCTAACATCCCTGTTAGTGAATCTACGATAAGTAAAACACTAAACAAGAATGGATTTCATGGGAGGATACCACAGAGGAAGCCACTGATGTCCAAAAAAACACTGCTGCACGTTTACAGTTTGCACAAGAGCACCTGGATGTTCCACAGCAGTACTATCAAAATATTCTGTGGACAGATGAAATCAAAGTTGAGTTGTTTGGAAGAAACACACTATGTGTGGAGAAAAAGAGGCACAGCACACCAACATCAAAACCTAATCCCAACTGTGAAGTATGGTGGTGGGTGTATCATGGTTTGGGGCATCAGGGTCTGGACGGATTGCTATCATCAAAGGAAAAATGAATTCCCAAGTTTATCAAGACATTTTGCAGGAGAACTTAAGGCCATCCGTCCACCAGCTGAAGCTCAACAGAAGATGGATGTTGCAACAGGACAACGACCCAAAGTATAGAAGTAAATCAACAACAGAATGGCTTAAACAGAAGAAAATAAGCCTTCTGGAGTGGCCCAGTCAGAGTCCTGACCTCAACCCGATTGAGATGCTGTGGCATGACCTCAAGAAAGCGATTCACACCAGACATCCCAAGAATATTGCTGAACTGAAACAGTTCTGTAAAGAGGAATGGTCAAGAATTATTCCTGACCGTTGTGCACGTCTGATCTGCAACTACAGGAAACGTTTGGTTGAAGTTATTGCTGCCAAAGGAGGTTCAACCAGTTATTAAATACAAGGGTTCACATACTTTTTTCACCTGCACTGTGAATGTTTACATGGTGTGTTCAATAAAAACATGGTAACATTTAATTGTTTGTGCGTTATTAGTTTAGGCAGACTCTGATTGTCTATTGTGCAGAAATCCATATAATTCCAAAGGGTTCACATACTTTTTCTTGCAACTGTAGATTGCTAGAAAACCAGTTCTCTTCCATGCTGATACAAGTAGTGGGCCCATGACAGAGTGGAGAGGGTGTCAGCAGTAAGGTTGTGTTGACATCACAGTATATTTTTCCCTTCTTCTGATCCATCACAAAAACAACCCAAAAAAAACAGATCCTGCATCCAACTTCATATGGTCAGTATTTGGCCAGTAATTTATCAGTATTGCTAAGGCAAAAAAAAAAAACACGAGTGGGTCCAAAACAGAGATAACACATGATGTGAATATTTACATGTCTTCTGTGTTTTTGACCACTCCTACTTTTGGCTTCCAAATCATGAGCAAATCCTGATGCAAAATAGGGACCTTGTCATAGAGGCCTTATGAATGCTCCCAAAACAGGATCCGTCTTGGTCAGGAGCACATTCAGCTTCTGTGCGTTGGATGAGTGAAAGCATACTGTTGTCTTTTTGAAATCGCCTCTCTGATTGATTGCTGGCGAAATGAGTGATGAGGAGTAGGAGGAGAAGGAGCATCAGGACCAGTAACATAGTAACATAGTAACATAGTAACATAGTACATAATGCCGAAAAAAGACATTTGTCTATCCAGTTCGGCCTGTTATCCTGCAAATTGATCCAGAGGAAGGCAAAAAAAAAAACTGTGAGGTAGAAGCCAATTTTCTCCACTTTAGGGGAATAAAAATTTCCTTCCCGACTCCAATCAGGCAATCAGAATAACTCCCTGGATCAACGACCCCGCTCTAGTAGCTATAGCCTGTAATATTATTAGTAGATGATGAGAAGGAAAAACAGCTACCTTCTGCTGAGGTGGTGGAGCCTTGACTGCTGGAAAAAGGTTGCCAGCCACTAAGAGATGCCTCAGGCTGTACCACAACATTAGTGCCACGGTTTTCTCAGGCCATTTTATGGTGACACTCCATGTGTTGACGCAGGGCCATGGTGCCAACATTGGAACCGTGGCCACTCTTCAACTTCTGGCCACAGATTCTACACATGGCCACGCTGACGTCCTCCAGTGACTTGATGAAAAATTCCCACACTGGCGTGTGTGAAATTTTACCCCCCACAACTGCATGGTGACTGCCTGCCGCTGCCTCTGTGAACCAGTGCACTGCTAGTTGTTTCCAAACAAATAGCAGACGGTCTACTAAATAGCAGACGGTCTACCCCAGGCACGTTTGGATTTAGATATCACACTGCTATCTCCCTGCTGACTCACGGCCACGCTTGCACCCTGCTGGTTCACTTCCTGTCTTATGCGTAAGCTGCCACCCTCACCCCCTGATAATGATGATGAAGCCCCCTCTTTACCCGCTCCCACATGCGATCAGCTACATCATCATCCAATGCTGTCTGCATGTCACTGATTACAAGAAAATTTTTACTAACACAATCAGGGTCACAGGTGCATATCCATCAAGCAAGCTTATAGAGAACTAATAAAAGCATGGCTGCACAACATTTCTAGTATATAATACTACATTAATTTTGAATGACCCCCATTTCTCAGTTCTATTGTTTTCATGTGAAATGTTGTGAAACCATGCTTTTATTAGTTCTCTGTATGTCATTGATGTCACCCTCACCAATCTCATGGCCGTGTGCCTGAACGCTCGCAACACCTGCTCCCACACAACTCCCATTGTCGGTACTTGCCTGCCTACAGGAGGAAGCAGAGGATCTCTGCTCCAAATCCTAGTTGGGCAGTAGCTGCTGACTGTTCTTAATAAGCTCGCCCTCGCTAAAAAGTGGAGCAGAGCCGTCAGCATACAATACGTCCTGACCCAGAAAGAGCACAAAAAGAAAGTGGCAGGTTTTATGACAGGTGGGGGCACGAAGTTTGTTCCTTTTTTATGCCAACTAAGTGTGGTGTCAGAGTAACCCACCGACTCCTGGCTGGGGGTATGTGATATCAGTTGAGATGATGTTGAAGACCGAGTCAACCATTCAAGGACAGCTGGGTTGCTGGTCAAAACACGACCACTGGACGACACTGGGAGCTCTGGCCTATTGCTGCGACTGCTACTACCACCACTCCTCCTTCTTCTAATGCTACTTCTGCCATTTCCAGAAACATTTTTGCCACTGCCCGTTCCCTTGGTAGGCCCGGACACCTCTCTGTCAGACATACTGTACAGTAACAGTAACTATAAGTATGAAATAGCAGTAGTATTAGACTGGTAGCGAATTGCATTTTTTCCCTAAAATGGCTGCTGCATGTGTGAGGACATGGAGAAATGAACTCTGGGAAGGCGGGATGACCCATAATGCCATGCATGCAGCCAATCAACAGCCAGCCAGCCCTGTGATGTCACAGCTCTATAAATAGCGCAGCCATCTTAGATTCTGCCATTTACCAGTGTACTGGGGAGACACGTCTGCAGGCGTCATTGTGGTAAAAAAAAACTATTTACAAGTAAAGGGAAAGATTATTCAAGGTGTAGGGAAAAGATAGGGAGGAATCATTCCACAGCATTTCTGTTGAACAGGGTTCAGTCGGGGAGATGACAGCCTGGGTAATTGGAACACTTCTATTACACCTTGCAGTACTGACTGGGGATCCAACTTGCCATTATACAGCTCTGTAATTCCATCAAACCATTCATATAGAAACATAAAATGTGTTGGCAGATAAAAACCATTTGGCCCATCTAGTCTGCCCAATATACTGAATACTAAGAATAGCCGCTGGCCCTATCTTATATGAAGGATGGCCTTATGCCTATCCCATGCATGCTTAAACTCCTCCACTGTATTTGCAGCTACCACTTCTGCAGGAAGGCTATTCCATGCATCCACTACTCTCTCAGTAAAGTAATACTTCCTGATATTACTTTTAAACCTTTGCCCCTCTAATTTAAAACTATGTCCTCTTGTAGCAGTTTTTCTTCTTTTAAATATTCTCTCCTCTTTTACCTTGTTGATTCCCTTTATGTATTTAAAAGTTTCTATCATATCCCCTCTGTCTCGTCTTTTTTCCAAGCTATACATGTTAAGTTCCTTTAATCTTTCCTGGTAAGTTTTATCCTGCAATCCATGTAGTAGTTTAGTAGCTCTTCTCTGAACTCTCTCCAAAGTATCATTATCCTTTTGGAGATATGCTCTCCAGTACTGCGCACAATACTCCAAATGAGGTCTCACTAGTGCTCATGAGCACCTCCCTCTTTCTACTAGTAATGCCTCTCCCCATACACCCAAGCATTCTGCTAGCATTTCCTGCTGCTCTATGACATTGTCTGCGTACCTTTAAGTCTTCTGAAATAATGATCCCTAAATCCCTTTCCTCAGATACTGAGGTTAGGACTGTATCACTGATTTTATATTCTGCTCTTGGGTTTTTACGTCCCAGGTGCATTATCTTGCACTTATCAACATTAAATTTTAGTTTCCAGATTTTTGACCATTCCTCTAGTTTTCCTAAGTCCTTTTCCATTTGGTGTATCCCTCCAGGAACATCAACCCTGTTACAAATCTTTGTGTCATCAGCAAAAAGACACACCTTACCATTGAGGCCTTCTGCAATTTCGCTGATAAAGATATTAAGCAATATGGGTCCCAGAACAGATCCCTGAGGTACCCCACTGGTAACAAGACCTTGGTCTGAATATACTCCATTGACTACAACCCTCTGTTGCCTGTCCCTCAGCCACTGCCTAATCCATTCAACAATATGGGAGTCCAAGCCCAAAGACTGCACTTTATTGATAAGCCTTCTATGTGGGACAGTATCAAAAGTCTTACTAAAGACTAGATAAGCGATCTCTACTGCACCTCCGCCATCTATTATTTTAGTCACCCAATCAATTCCACTGACTAGCAATACTCTGGAGTGGCATAACTAAGCAACACCAGGTCTTCACTAGCCTCTCTGGCGGTGAGGATAGACTTAAGCCACGGTAGTTCTCCAGAGCGTAAACCAAGTTAGTGGCAGTAGGAGCCGGCGGCAAAGAGATACCATACAAAGTACCGACAGTACATGAGTAAGGCATGGAATGTGTAGGAAAGTACAAGGGGTCGTCATTGATGGTAGGTATGTGTCACCGAGGTTCCTGGCCCCGGTGAAGTAAGAGCCGGTATATTCATGTGTCAGCGGCAGCTAATGCTGATTGACACTTATGCTATTTAGTATGGCTGTAAATAGCTGATCCAGAACGGCTCTTATTGGGAGTAGTCAAAGTGCTGGGTGGGTGACTACTCCCCATGTTCCAGGCCAGGTTTTGACAGCGCCTGGCTATCCTTAAAAAGGCAGCTGGGCTCAGCAGCAGGGAACGCCCTTGTGTGTTGTGATCTGAGCCCTCTGATGGTCTGAAAAGCTGAGACCTGTGTATTGGGAGAGCAAGCCACCTAAAGCCTGCATTTAGACTGCTGGAGGCAGAACTGCCGACAAGATGAAATTTTTTGTTATGCATGAACTTTCTACTCGGTATGAACAAACACCAGCCCTGCAAAGAGTGTTTTTTATTTGACCTTATGTGTGAATAAACACAGACATTTGAATTACAAACTTGTACTTTGCCTCTTCCAAAGGCAGACATGGACTGAGAAGAACAGAAGCAGACATGAACGGAATACCAGAAGCAGTAAGGACTGCCAGACAGACAATAACAGGAACATGGAACAGACATGAACAGGAACAGATACAGATCAGCTCTGCTAGGCTATCCAGATGCAGATAAGCTCTGCTAGGCTATCAGATGCAGTTACGCACTGCTAGTCGACCATGGACAAGACACAGTTCTGGGTGAACAGATACAGGACAGAAACAAGGCATAATACAAGACATGGTACAAAGCATGGACAAGGCATAGCAAGGTACAGGACAGGGACAAGGCATAGTATTGTACAGGAAAGGACAAGGCATAGCATGGTACAGGACAGAAGACAACAATGCTGAACCAGGCGGCAGATACCGAGACATAGATGGCCGGACCCTTTGGCTCAGCAGCAAAGGGCAAAACCTGGCAAGGCAAACATAGACAGACCTGAAAAGCATAAGGGTGAAACACCCACAAGACATGACAAAGACAGACTGACTAAGACTGACCAAGACTGACCTCACTACTCCACGCTCAAAGGCAATAATAGCAGCCTAACAAATGCACCTGAAAGTACACACCCAGGAACTGAACCGGGGAGGTTAACCCCAGCAGAACAAAAACGGGGAGGTACCAAATCAGGTCAGGGGTAACCAGAAACTGCAGCCACCTAGCTGCGTTACAGGACATTGCCCCTAGCAACTAGCATACACGGAACACCGCAGCAAGTACGCAATAGCGCAACAGACCTGAATACCCACAGGAAGACAATATAGCCAAAGGGGGGTACACGCACACACACGGGCAGGAACACACAAGATAACACAGCCAGAACGTGGCTAAAGGCAACCAGCTTACACAGAATCACCCTCAGCCAGTACGCAAAAGGCGTGCAGCCAGCCAGCACGGCAAACTACCCCACGGTGAACCGCACCGTGACACACACTATGTCACCTTGCCATTCTGTGCCCTTCTGATGCTGCCGCCACCACTTCCACACTATGTCACCTTGCCACTCTGTGGCCTCCTGATGCTGCCGCCACCTCCACACTCTGTCATAGTGCCACTCTGCGGCCTCCTGATGTTGCTGCCACCTACAGACTCTGTGATTGGGCCACTCCGTGGTCTCCTCATGCTGCTTCCACCTCACCACTATGTCACCTTGCCACTCTGTGGCCTCCTGATGTTGTCGCCACCTCCACACTATGTCACATTGCCATTCTGTGGTCTCCTCATGCTGCTGCCACCTCCACACTATGTCACTTTGATACTCTGTGGCCTCCTTATGCTGCCGCCACCTCCACACTCTGTCATAGTGCCACTCTGCGGCCTCCTAATTCTGCCTCCACACTCTGTCATAGTGCCACTCTGCAGCCTCCTGATGCTGCTGCCACCTACAAACTCTGTGATTGGGCCACTCTGTGGTCTCCTCATGCTGCTTCCACCTCACCACTATGTCACCTTGCCACTCTGTGGCTTCCTTATGCTGCCGCCACCTCAACACTATGTCACCTTGCCACTCTGTGGTCTCCTCATGCTGCTGCCACCTCCACACTATGTCACCTTGCCACTCTGTGGCATCTTCATGCTGCCGCCAACTCCACACTATGTCACCTTGCCACTCTGTGGTCTACTCATGCTGCTGCCACCTCTACACTATGTCACCTTGCCACTCTGTGGCCTCCTGATGGTGCCACCACCTACAGACTCTGTGATTGGGCCACTCTGTGGTCTCCTCATGCTGCTTCCTCCTCACCACTATGTCACCTTGCTTCTCTGTGGTCTCCTCATGCTGCTGCCACCTCCACACTGATACATGGTGGGGGTTCCAACGGGGAACTCCAGGATGTCATACGAGGTGGACAAGGCAGAACAGGCCAAGGACGATGGAACACAAAACCATACAAAGGAACCAAGACATGTGACAATGACAATAATAGAAGACCTGAATGTACTGAACCAGATCAGTGGGTGAGAATTATGTTTCTTTGCCACTCTGTGGCCTCTTGATGCTGCCGCCACCTCAACACTATGTCACCTTGCCACTCTGCTGCCTCCTGATGCTGCCACCACCTACAGACTCTGTCATTGGGCCACTCTGTGGTCTCCTCATGCTGCTTTCACCTCACCACTATGTCATAGGGCAACTCTGTGGACTTCTCATGCTGTTCCCACCCTCCCCACCTCATGATTGGACCACTATTTAGCCTTTTTGGCCTGGCTGACATCATCATTTATTTGACTGTTTGAGAAAGGCTCACCTTATGAGCCGAAACGCGTCACAGTTCTTCATGTGACAAAAAAAAAGAGGATGATATCGCATTCAGTGAGTGCTGGTCTTGTCTTATATACCCTCTTCACTCTGTCGGGGGGCTCTACTTGCATAAGCGTTTAATAGAACAGGTTCTGTAGACATCTATGTGGAATCAGCTGATGACGGTGTAAAAAGAGTGCCCTTCTTCTTGGTGCTAACATTGACCTGTAAGGCTGAGGTAATGCTTGATTTATTTGGTCAGTTTTGGCCCCGTGACTGCCCAAATAAGTGAAGTGTGCAGTGATTCTAAGAGCGACGCCTGTCATTTGCATGTCATATGGACTCACAGTATTATTTCACTACCAAAGCAGACTCCCTATGCGTGTTACTGCAAGCCACAGTGTTCTACACCACTTTAAAGGCTCTCTGCAGCCAGGAAATAGCAATTTTTTAACGTAATTCGCCGCAAATAAATTCGGATTGAACAACATTTTTCCCAAAAAATTTGTCGAACCGGTGAATCGAACTTTAACAAAATTTGCTCATTTTTAGTAACATAGTAACATAGATTAGGCTGAAAAAAAGACATCTGTTTATCCAGTTCAGCCAGTTATCCTGCAAGTTGATCCAGAGGAAGGCAAAAAAAAAAAACTGTGAGGCAGAATCCAATTTTCCCCACTTTAGGGGAAGAAAATTCCTTCCCGACTCCAATTAGGCAGTCAGATAACTCCCTGGATCAGCAACCCCTTTCTAGTAGCTATAACTTGTAATATTATTACACTCCCAAAATACAGTCAGGCTCCTCTTGAAGTCTTTTAGTGAACTCACCATCTCCTCAGGCATAGAGTTTCATAGTCTCAATGCTCTTACTGTAAAGAACCCTCTTCTATGTTTGTGTACAAACCTTCTTTCCTCCAGACGCAGAGGATGTCCCCTCGTCACAGTCTCTGTATTGACCCCTGAAATATTTGTACATAGTTATGAGATCTCCTCTGAGTCGTCTTTTTTCTAAAGTGAATAACCCTAATTCTGATCTTTCAGGGTACTGTAGTCCCCCCATTACAGTTATTACTTTAGTTGCCCTCCTCTGAACCCTCTCCAGCTCTGCTATGTCTGCCTTGTTCACAGGAGCCCAGAACTGTACTCCATGTGTGGTCTGACTAGTGATTTGTAAAGTGGCAGGACTATGCTCTCTTTAAAAAAGGGGGTCATCCCAATGTACAGGTCCACGCTGCCATGGCTAGAAACACAAAGAAAACAAAGACAATGCAACAGTACTCTGCAAACACAAGTACACTATTGCCCTAATTATAGAAAACATTCTGGTGCTAATGTTATGCTTATTTAGCAAATTTGAGATTCTTGGTAAATACCTTTTGTACTAAATTATTTGGGCCCGTCTGCCAAACGTCAAGGTGATCTCTATAAGATGGGAACCTAACACTAAGTACTATGTGCCAAAATGGCCACCATAACATTCAGGAAGTACAGGTTCCACATACATGCTGGGTCCACTCTGCTTTTTACCATTTTTGGTGCCATAACGGCATCCATTAAATCCAGTGATGCAGGTACCAACATTCATGCTGTGCCCACTCTATACCTTTCCTTCTGCCAGACAGCTTCCAATAAATACAATGAGAGCAGGCTACAGCTTTATACTTACTGTAATTAAAATCAGCCTATGGGGCAGAAAGGCTAGTTAGGGGGATGAAAGACCAACTGGAGTCAGCCACACCTCCAGCTCCAGTACAACTGCAAAAAAAGGACTATGTTCTCATAATGGGCATCTATGCCCCTTTTGATGCAATCCATTATCTTATTGGCCTTAGCAGCAGCTGCCTGACACTGGTTTATATAGCTTTGTTTACTGTTCACTAAAATTCCTAGGTCTTTTTTCCATGTCAGTGTTACTCAGTGTTTTGCCATTTAGTATGTACTGGTTACTGGTGACTCTTCTGCCACTTCTCTGCCCAAGCCTGCAATCTATCCAGATCCATCTGTAGCAGTATATTGTCCTCTTCTGTGTTAATTACTTTACACAGTTTAGTGTCATCTGCAAAATATAATATTTCACTTAACTTAAATGGATCCTGCCATCCATATCAGAACCCCAAAAATTAAAGTGTACAGTCTTTCAGTGTCAAAATAAACATACCTCTAATTCCATTTCATTTCAAAAGCACTGAAAGTACCTCTGCAGTCCTTATCTAGATGACAAAGTGAAACTGAAGGATACAATTGACTGAACAGGTGCTGTACCAGTCCAGAACGCAGTGTTCACTGTATAACTTATTCAAAAAATTAAATACAATAGGTTCTTTAACAATTAATATGGGAGTGAAGGAATAAGTATTGTTTTGTGAAGCATCTGGTGAAAATATCAAGATAATTAAAGGGGTTTTCCCATCTCAGACAATGGGAGCATATTGCTAGGATATGCTCCCATTGTCTGATAGGTGTGGGTCCCACTGCTGGGACCCGCACCTACAATGAGAACGGAGCTAGGAAATGAATGTAGGGGGCGCACTGTGCATGCGCAGCCACCCTCTATTCATTTCTATAGGGCAGCCGAAAATCTGCCCCATGGAAATGAATGGGAGCATGGGCCGCACATGCACGGTGCGCTCCCATTCACTTTTATGGGAGCAGCGCTTGTTGGTGGTCAGACCCCGGGACCCCGGGGTCCTCCAGCCCCAGCGCTCCCCGCTTCATTCTCGTTGTAGGTGCGGAGATGGTAATACCCCTTTAAACATTTGAGTATTTCCCCTATAACAGTGACAGACACAGGACCCCTACACCAGTGAAAGGTATAACGTCCACGTAAGAGTGTGAAAGACACATTGCTATAACCTTCTCCTTTGGCCTCATGCACACGACCGTTGTGTGCACCCGTGGCCGTTGTGCCGTTAGACGTTTTTTTCTGCGGCTCCATTGACTTTCAATGGGTCCGTTGAAAACTCGGCTTGTGCACCGTTTTTACACCGCGCCCGTGACCCGTGTTTCTAGGCCGTGAAAAAAATATAACCTGTCCTATTTTTTTCACGGGAAACGGGTCGCGGCCCCATTCAAGTCAATGGGGCCGTGAAAAACGCGGTTGCACACCCGTTTGTCATCCGCGTCCGCGCCCGCTCCGCGCCCGTTTTATTTCTTCTTATGGCATGGGCAAATTGTCTGGCCAAAACTTGTGGCAATAAAATTGAAAAAAAAAATAGACAGGAAGTTTGAGGTGACAGGATATGCTAATTTCTAGTCATCTGTGGTAAACAGCTTCTGTATAGTGAGGCAGCGATTGCAGCAGGTGCAAATACAGCCACAATGCCACGATGGGATGTAGAAAAACTTATTTCCCTCGTCCAGGAGAGGCTGGAGCTTTGGGATACCCGGCATAATTCATATATTGACCGCCAAAAAAAGGATGCTTCATGGGAGCAAGTGGCACGGAGCATGCGCCGAAGCGAATGGGCCAAGGCTTATAGCCGAGGCCGGGCCGAATTAGGTAAGTGTTATCAATGTAGTTGTGCTGTCCTTGTCCTCTGTGTGGCCCTAAGATGTAGTTGGAAATTCCCTGAGGGGACAATAGTGTTTTTGGGGTGGTCCAGCCTCCTTTTGCGGAAAGGCCTGTAAATGGTTGGTAAATGAGGCGTCTAATTTTTCCCCTATATTAATTATTTACCTCACAATTGTCTTCTATGTCATTTCTAAACAGTGAAACAAACCAAAACCCGCTGGGCAAGTTGCCGCGACCAGTTCAGGCGGGAGATGACCAGCAAAGGCCGGAGTGGGGAGGGGTCGTTGCGTAAATGGGCCTATATATATACGGCCCAGTTGCAATTTCTTCGGCCAGTTATGGAATTGAGGCCGTAAGTATTTTTCACTTTTTTTCCCCAAATGTTTCATATTTGCACACTTACGTTTGTTTGGACAAAGCGAAAGTTTCCCTGTTAAAAATGGATACAGTTCAGTGGTTCTATTACAGACCTATACTTTCGGTGTGGCAGCCATGTCAGAACTGACTACATCCTGCTTTTAAACTACTGAAACTCCCAGCATGATAGAATAGCTGTAAGCTACTCGGTCCTGCTTGGAGTTGTAGTTGGCCATCAGCTGGTGTGCAACAGTTTCTAAATGCATGGTGTTGGTTGCCTACCTCAGTTTAGTGGTGGAGTCAAACCAGGGTCCACCGCTTTGGAGCTGAATGATGAGACGACACGTGAAGTGTGCAGATGTCGCCTCCCTTATCTGTTTTGTTTGTGTCAAAGCAATTTATTGTCCCTCCTGGAACATAGATGTTTGAAATTGGAACTTGAAAAACGAATAGAGATGACACTTGCGCACTGCACGCATTATTTCCTCATACAGTAGATCATCGTGTTTGTCGGCTCCTAGTCACACACCAATGTTTATAAACGCTTTTCATATGCCTCCCATTTTAATGGGAGCCCGGACTAGGGTTTTTTGATTTTAAATTTTCGGACGACATGAGAATTGGACCATAGCAACATATTATCTAAATTTCATTTAGTTTATAAATGGGTACCCTTTACCTATTGGCATTGTAATTTATATAGCAGAATTGGTATTGCACCGAACCCCACATGGTTTCCTACCATTCCTCCTATAATCTGACTATAACCACATTCTAGGCAAAAGTGGAAAGCTGAGGTTGCAACAACGCTTGAGCAGCAGGATTACAACTAGTACTCTCACCATGGTCAAGTGTGGCCTGGTACATGTTGTTTATCTGTATATGTAGTTCTACTAGGTTCTAATTACATCTTGGATATTTACATGTTGGTAGCGGGGCACATGCAGATGAGTTGGCCTCAATTTCAGCACTGGTTTTGGTCCTTGAATGCAGAATCCTCTTCAGAGGCTGGACAGCTCCAAGCAGCAAACAATGTTTTCCCTTTTCCAAAACAATAGGCCTTTACCAGACTTATCCCATCAATAGATTTCAAATGTATTTGAAATGGGATTTCCACATTTCACATTGAAGCAGTTTTTTGATGAGTAAATAAAAATTTCAGATGTATGCTGCCTGTCCGTATATTTATTCTATTTGCACAGTTTGTTTGCGCCTAATATAATCAATGTGCTTTTGGAATGTGTAACGCAAATGATCTAATGTGTTTTTTTGTATTCATTTTACATACAGTACTGTGGACAGTCTGGATCCATCCCACGAGTCTGAATCGTCGGGCAGTGAAACCCCTGCAGTCTTTTCCCCGCAGGCAAGTCCTGAACCAACCCCGGCTCAGGACCCAGAAGACTCCACGCAGGCTGAGGCCCCCCTACCACTGGCCAGTCCACCCAGGATTTTCCAGTCTCAGCCCAGACGGCGCCGCCAAGTCCCTCCCTCTACCTCTGGGCCAGAGAGTCGGGAGGTTATTGATGCCCGCGTCATCGATTTTCTGGCCCAGAGGAGGAGTGATGGCAAGGAGGAGAAGCTGTTGAGGGGACTGGGCCCGCTCCTGCAGCAGGTTCCTACAAATGAACATCCGGACTGCGTGGCCTCCATAGCCATCGTCATCAAAATGTTCGCTTGCCCCAACCATGGGGACATCATTGGCCGATTAAATAACATGCGCATTGAGGTTGAAAATGCAGGCCAGCAGCCCAATCCGGCCCCATACCAATTCCCTCCCCAACCCACCCAAGGCCCTTCTTATGCCCCCCCTCAACAGTACCTTCCACCTCAGGGGCCAAGTCATTCTGTGGGGCAGCCCCTTTACCATCCCAGTATAGCAACTGGGGTACCACCACCGGCCCATGTTAGGCCACGGTCCTCTTTTCCGCCTGGGTCGTTCTCGCAGGACCTTCTGGATTTGTAATTTATGGTTGCATTGTTTGAAAAAGCATTTTATTTGTTCTTTGTTTATTGTTGTAAAAATACCATTGACTGTGTTTTGGGTGTGCCCAAAATTTTACTAAATTATGGTTTGGGTCCCAAATCATTGACTAGTGTTTTATTTGCACACTACACACAACATTCTCATTTGAAAACACAATGTAAAACATAAGCTACACACACTGTATCTCACAAAGCCACACTTTATTTGGACAATCAACATCTTTATTTAGGGTTCCTGTGCAGATGAGGTATTAGAAAAATTTTTGGACCCGAAGAGCCAAATATCAAGATGTTTCAGTAAATTAACATTTAGACAGAAACATCTTTAATATTTTTAAATAATTTTTAAAAAATATGTGATGTCCAAAAAATCTCAGCCCGCAAGCCCACGTCAAGGGTCCTCATTATCTTGCGAGTCCCTACACTCAACTAACACAATCATTTATAGTAAGTTAGCTAGAAAATAAAAAAAAACTAAAGAGCCCAGAAGATTTCAAAAACTGCCACGAATAGCGTCCCTCTGCCACGGCAAAGACCCCTCTGGGCTGATAAAGTAGTCTGCAAAGAGTTCCCGAACTGCAATGCCTGCAGTCCCAGGTCGTCTATGCAGGGTCCTTTCCAAACCCAAATCTGATGACGTAGGAAGATCTTCCATGTCAAGAGAAGAGGAAGCCTCGTGAATCCTGGTGAAGTTGTGTAGAACAACACAAGCTTGAATCACCAGGGTAGCATTCTCCGGATCCATCTGTATGGATGACAGAAACACCCTCCACTTGCTAGAGAGTATCCCGAAAGCGCACTCCACATACCGACGGGCACGAGTCAACCGGTAGTTGAAGATACGCCTCCTGACATCCAAACCACGCTTTGGGAAGGGCCGCATAACATGTGGAGTCAATGCAAACCCTTCATCCGCCACGATGACAAACGGAGCCGGCGGACCTGCATATCCAGGCAGTCTTCTGGACTCGGGCAGGGCAAGCTGGTTGGCACGAAGCCGCTCACCCATTCTAGAAGCACTAAAGATGCGAGCATCCGCAGTGCTTCCATAGGACCCGATATCTACCATTATAAACCGGTAATGACTGTCAGCAACAGCCATCAGCACTACCGAGAAAAACTGTTTATAATTGAAGAAACGGCTCCCTGAGTGTGGCGGCTTCTTCACACGGATGTGCTTGCCATCCATTGCCCCAATGCAGTTTGGTAACTGCGCAGAATTTTGGAAGCCCTCAGCGATCCGAAGCCAATCGTCCACCTTGGGCTGTGGCATCACCGTCTCTCGGAGTTGCTGCCAGATGACATGGCAAGTGTGTCGTACAATTCTCGAGATCGTTGAGGTCCCTAAAAGAAACTCAAAATTCAGGGATGCAAAAGAGTTCCCAGTGGCAAGGAATCTGTAGGAAAAAGGAAATAAAAAAAAAAACTGTCATCAACAAATCGCATGTAAGAACAGATTCAGGATTCTAGTATAATGCTGTATACACTACACGATTGAAAACACCATATGTCTAGTGGTGGGGAACCTATGGGACGGGTGCCATAGTCGGCACTCAAGGCCCTGTGTGTGGGCAGTACTACCACAACTAAGTGACAACAACTATGTTTAGACCCTTTTTAATGCAGTAAATGCTGTGCAAGTGCACAATTATGTTAACATTATGCATGATGAGGACGATAGCTGGAAATCTCGTGGGTTGCCAGCAGCACAATCATCCCAAATAGGGTCCAGACCGGTACATCGACTTTGACCAAGGTGGTGCACGCCGAGAGAGATCCTGACAGAGGGACCAATTTCATTCAGACACTATCAAAAACCACGGCACTCGACAGTATAGGATGAAAATTGTTGACAGATTAATAACTCTGAAAGGAAGGTTACAGCTGCTGAATCACGGCGGACTGAGTGTATTAAACACCATTTTTAGCAAACGCCTGGCGAGTGCAGTGTATTTTTGGAGTGTCTGGAGGACGATAGCTGAACACAAGTTTTGAATTGTATCCAAATGGTAAAAAATACACAAAAAATGTAAGGTCATGTGACAGGGATTAATGTGTAAAGAAACAAACCATTAAACTCCCCCCCAAAAGAAAAAAAGGGCAAAGAAATGCTACTTCAGCAAACAGTAGCACATGTCTCACAGCAGCCATTTTGGAGCACATGTTACTCCTAACACAAGCACTGCACATTTCTGGTGAAACTTAACAAGTACTATACTGCTTACCTCAACGTGACGATGAACCTTTCCTCAGGAGTAATGCTGCGCCTCATATTGGTGTCCATAAAGGTAAGGACAGTACGTAGAGACGACAGCAATCGGTCAAAGGTACCCACTGACATCCGACAGAAGGAAAAGAACTTCTCCGGATGGCGGCGAAGATCTTGGTATAGCGTATGGAAGTGTCCTTTCCGGTGCCGTTGTGAAACAATCGGATGGACCCAAAATCGTCGCCTTCTCCTCGGTTCCTCATTCATCAAAGGAGTGCGCTGTCCCCAACGCCGAGAAACCAGCCAATGCAGCACGACCTCGTCCTCAGAATCAGACATGGTGATACAGCAAAGAGAGCAGCCAAAATAACCTCTGTACTCTGGAAAGACTACAGAAAATGGCCACCAATGCATACTCAGGTGCCCTTGATTTATACCAGTATCCTGGGTGGAGATATTAAAATTACATTTTTTTAACCATTCCTAGATTTCTGACGGGCCGCAAAAAAAACGGACACACGGAAGCAAAAACGGCCACGGATCACGGAACAACGGAACCACGTTTTGCGGCCCGAGAAAAAAAACTGTCATGTGCATGAGGCCTTTAACAGTGATTGCACGGGGCCAGGTTGGCAAAGTGACAAAGGATATCAAATCCAATCTGTGCCCTTAAAGAAAGCTGTTACAGATCTGGCATTGGGGCTCACTACAGGAAGAAAGTTATTTGTCCTGCAGGTGCAACCTAACTACATCAAAACATTTATCACACCAAATGCTTTAAGGTAAAGTTATTAAGCAGTGGAAGACTTTTATCTTTCCCTTTACAACACATTGATCTGTACACATGAAAGTTCATTACATTGGTACCACAACTCAATGTCAGTGCCAGGACAACTAACATCAATTAAAATTACCTATGTGTTGTCATTATTTTTGCATAACCAATAATGAAAATAATTGATTTGTGAAAATAATAGTGAAAATAAATTAATTTGCTAAATGTAAAAAATATTTTCCCCTCTATTAGTTTACCCTGTCCCAGGTTTACAGATTTTTTTTCTTTCACTTTTTTTAGACTTTGCATATGAGAAATAGGTCTGCTGTTTACCTGAAACTTTCCAAATTGCTAAAATTGTTCTGCAGCTGACATGTGATTCTCGCAGAGTATTTTGTGCAGAGAAAAAGTTAGCCTGAAGGCAAATCTTGTAGTTCTCAAAGCTGCAAAGACAGAATGATGACAAATTGTATAAATATTTGCAAATTGTCCAAATGATATCCCACATCTATGCACAGAGAATACAAAGAAGAATACAATGACATACCTCACTCATTTAGACTATCCATTGCATATAAAGTTGAGGCAGCTCTATTTTGCTGCAAGAAATATATTTCCACTTAATTGTTTGAATGTATCCTTTAAAACTACTTCATTAACCATAATTACATCAAGCTGTATAAGGGACAATCTGTACATTATGGTTAAGATACAAGATACAATAAAAAATGCTGTCAAACATTGTGCAACAGTTCAGAAATTTTGGGAAAGCAGACCCCTGCAAAACTGACTTTAAAAATGTTCTCCATGGTAATTGTCTCCCATTACACATGCATTTTGTCAATACAACTGATAATAATAAGGTGGTGGTCTCGTTAAAGGAAATGAATACTAGGATGGAACAAAAAATAATAAGTCAAGAAGATAGATCAAAGAGATCTAATATAAGATGTGTAGGGATCCCAGAGCGCGCAGAGGGCGATAACTGTACCGAATATATGGAGAGATGGATAAGGGATAATTGCACGGAAGGTGCTCTATCTCCACTGTTTGCCATTGAAAGAGCACATAGGGTCCCTACAAGAAAGAGGGTTCCAGGAGAATCTCCTAGACAGATACTGGTTAAATGTCTATTAGGTAGGGACTGTGATACAATATTATCTGATGCAAGGACTTCTGAAAAGTACCAGATACAGGGTGCAAAGATTAGGTTAGCGACTGGGCGGATGGGGAGGGCCTATGAGGCTGGGGGGTGCGGAGGGGGAAGGAGCTATTATGCTATGGTATGGAGTCGCCCCGACTGCTGGATGGCAGGGAGGGTGGCTATTTGGGATGGCAGGGTGGGTGTGGGTCGTGGGAGAGGGAGACGTGTTTTTTTTTTTTTTTCCCTTCCCCCTCTGCTAGATGGTTAGGATTGTCTCGCTGAATACGAGGGGTTTACGGGAGAGAGTGAAGAGGTATGCTATCCTTGAGTGGATGAAGAGGTTTCTGCCAGCCATCATTTGCCTACAGGAGACACATTTGGACAAGGAATCTTTAAGATGGTTGCAGAAGAGATGGATAGGGGAAAGTTACCATTCCGTATACACTACTTATTCAAGAGGGGTCTCAATTTTGGTTCATAATAAAATTAAATTTGAGTGTCTGACGTGTGAGGCCGATGACTATGGCAGGTACCTCTTTTTATATTGTAATATAGAAGGGGTTAAAATGGTAATTGCAAACATCTATATCCCTCCACCGTATAAGTCAGAGATTTTATACCAACTGTATGGATTCATGCTGGATAGACAGGAATCTATAATGATTGCGATTGGAGACTATAATGCAGTAATGGATCCACTCAGGGATAGAACATCTAGCAGAGGGGGAAGAACACAAAAAGTGGATTTTTATAAACTAGCCCAGGAATTTAACTGGATTGACGTTTGGCGCCTCCAGAACCCGGATGAAAACATGTATTCCTGTTACTCCAAAACACACCAAACCTGGTCTAGAATAGATATGGCCCTGGGAAATAAAAACCTGATGTCCTATAATAGGATTAAAATAAAGTACCTTCCCATGGCTCTATCAGACCATAATGCTGTGGTAATGGAACTAGATTTGAATAAAAAGAAGGCTTCACTACCGTTTAAGTTTAACTCCCATTGGTTACCAATGATCCCAGATAAAGAAAGTATAATGGAAGAATAAAAAAAATTTTTTAGGGAGAATAATTATTCCGCGAGTAGGTTAATTGTTTGGGATACGGCTAAAGCATATCTAAGAGGATTGCTTTGTAAAAAAGTGAACCACTGGAAAAAAACCACCAGGGAAATAGGGATTGTTTTGGAAAAAAAAGTTCAAGAATTGGCAATGACATGTATGAGATACCCCACTGACTATAATAAGAAAATATGGGAGGAAGAACAGGAAAAGTTAAAGGTATATCATATGGAGAGAAGTAGGAAAGAATTAATTTTTCAAGGGATCCGGCTGGCCACAGAGGGAGAAAAAGTTGGTAAAATCTTGGCAAATATAGCAAGAAATCAAAGAGAGAAATCCTGGATAGGGGCGATTAAAGATAAAACGGGTGAGACAATTAATACACCAGAAGGAGTTAAAGAGGTGTTCCTAAAATATTTCCAGGAGGTATATAAGTCTAAGGCACAATATTCAAAACAAGAATTAGATTTGTATTTAGATCAGATTCCTCTTAGGGAGATATCCCAGGCCCAAAAGATATTTCTAGAAAAAGAAATATCAATTGCAGAAATAAATAAGGTCTTGGGGCAGGTAAAATCTGAAAAAGCACCAGGATGTGATGGGCTCCCTTTTGAAATTTATAAATCCTTCTCCCAGGTGTTAGTACCTGAATTAAAAACAACATTGGATGAGGCTAAAAAAATTGGGGACCTACCAGACTCTATGAAAGAGGCAATTATAACACTAATTCCAAAAAAAGGCAAAGAACAACTAGACCCGGGATCATATAGGCCAATATCACTTCTAAATACTGATGTTAAAATCTTGGCAAAAGTTTTGGCCGATAGGCTCTCAAAGGTGGTTAAAGGTATAATAAACCTAGATCAAACAGGTTTTATACCTGGTAGAACGATATACTCAAACATAAGAAGGTTGTATCTAAATATTGAAGCTAATAGAACAGAAGCGGGGGAGAAAGCTGTACTATCATTGGATGCCCAAAAAGGCATTTGACTGTATTGAATGGGAATATTTATGGGCAGTATTAAAAAGGGTCGGTATAGGGGAAGGATTTATAAGATGGATACAGTTAATATATCAGGATCCGCGGGCTAGAGTGATGGTGGATGGGAGCTTGTCCCTGCCCCTTGCCCTATTCCAGGGCACTAGGCAGGGATGCCCTCTCTCTCCACTATTATTCGCTATTGCGATCGAACCTATGGCATGTATAATAAGAAATGATAGGGAAATTAAAGGTTTTCACTATGAGGGTGGGGAAGAAAAATTGTTAATGTACGCGGATGATATTTTGTTATTTATGCATAATACTGGAGACCAGTTTAATAGAGTTATAGATATAATAGATAAGTTTGGTTGTTTTTCTGGATTAAATATTAATTGGGGGAAATCACATATGTTGATGTTGGGAAATGCACAACCACAGGGGTTTTTAAAGGTGCAGGTGTTGGGAAAACAAGAAAACTTTAAATACTTAGGGATACAAATTTCCGGAAACATAGGAGAATATGAAAAATTAAATGTACTTCCCCTAATAAAAGAACTTAGGGCTAAAATACATGTCTGGCGTAGATTACCAATTTCAATACAGGGTCGTGTAAATTTAATAAAAATGGTTTTCCTCCCTAAAATATTATATGTCCTTCAAAATCCCCCAGTCAGGTTGTCGCAGGATACTTTTAGATTACGTGATAGTTTAATGGGAGATTTCCTTTGGAAAGGTAAGATTCCCAGAATAAAGAGAGAGATACTTCAGCTCCCAGTGAAAGAAGGTGGACTAGCAGTTCCGAATTGTTTTTTTTATTATATAATCACACAATATGGTCAAATAAAGAATAGTTTAGATGGTTTGGTGAGTAGGCAGGTAGTAAACAGATTAGGATGGAAAGAAGAATGGAACTTTTTAGAGGTGCTGGAATCAGGTACATTGGGGAGAAATAGTATTGGAAATAGAGTCTTAAACTTAATGGAATACATATGGGTGGAGATTAAAAAAAATACTAGAGATTAAAGGGTTTTTGCAATACACACCTATATGGAAAAATATTAACCTTAAAGAACTGCAGGGGATTAAGATGTATATAAACTGGGAAAAAAATGGGATGAAATATTTAAACCAGATATTTGAACCGGGTAAATTGAAAGATTTTAATACAATGGTTAGAGAGTTTGGTATACCGCATAAGGACTTATATAAATATTTTCAGCTTAGGAATGCATTGAGGTCAGCTATGCAAGAGGATAAATATAAGATGGAAAGATCTGAGTCATTGCACAAATTTACTAATGTGGGTGAAAGAGGAGGAATAACGGCAAAAAGATATAAGATATTGATGGACAGAAAAAAGAAACGGGTCACAATATTAGCTAGGAAAAAATGGGAGAATGAACTTCAATTCTTTACGGAAGAAAAATGGAACGATGCATTAAAGAACTATTCTCGAGTCTCAAACAGGGGTTCACATAAGATTTCACAATTCTTTGTAGTCCACAGGTTGCATAGATCCCCACGGATATTGAAAAGAATGGGTGTTAGAGCCTCGGATGATTGCGTAAAATGTGGGGGAGAGAATGCTGATTTAATGCATTGTTTTTGGAGATGCCCCAGATTGTTTAGATATTGGACAGAAATAACAGATACTATATATCGAATTTTGAAGGTTCAAATATCAGAAGATCCCATGACTTGTATTTTGGGGGCAACCGAACACCTGGGTCTAAATAGAGACATAAGTATGGTCCTGAGTAAGGTGCTATTTCAAGCTAGACTCTTAATACTTAAGAAATGGGTAGGTGCTGACCCTCCAACAGTTCGGCAGTGGAGAAAAGCAGTGGATGATTTGATTAAAGAAGAACGGGTGATGGAGGGCCATAGTAGAAAAGAAAAAACTATGGATGAAATGTGGAAGAGGTGGTTACTTAGGGCTGGATAGACAAAAATTTTTTTTTTTTTTTTTTTTTTTTTTTTTTTTTTACACGTCTCCCTCTCCCACTCCCCAAGGGAGGTGGGAGGGTGGGTAATTGGGGAGTAAAAAATATTTGGGTATGTACAGAATAGGATTGGAATGTCTTCTCTTTTTGATGGCTCAAAAATGTAACTTCTATCCAATCTATTGATGATGAATTTTGAGATGATGGAAATAAAGAGATATTTAATAAAAAAAAATAATAAAAGATAATAATAAGGTACATTTGAATTACTGTTTTGCCAAATTTAATGATTATCATTATGGTCTTATGGTCGTGGAGAATATATCTACAATGTATAGTGACAAATAAAAGCAAAAACTTCTCATTCAACCTATTAAATCTGTTCATAAACTGTTATAAAAAGTACATATTGTATAAGACAGCAATATCTAGTTTAGGATGGTACATATTAATTTTAGTTTTACTTGTTCAAATTCATATTTTTCTGTAACTTCCCCCTACACTCTGAACACGTAAATGCTATATATACAGTACAGACCAAAAGTTTGGACACACCTTCTCATTCAAAGAGTTTTCTTTATTTTCATGACTATGAAAACTGCAGATTCACACTGGAATTATATACATAACAAAAAAGTGTGAAACAACTGAAAATATGTCATATTCTAGATTCTTCAAAGTAGCCACCTTTTGCTTTGATTACTGCTTTGTACACTCTTGGCATTCTCTTGATGAGCTTCAAGAGGTAGTCACCTGAAATGGTCTTCCAACAGTCTTGAAGGAGTTCCCAGAGATGCTTAGCACTTGTTGGCCCTTTTGCCTTCACTCTGCGGTCCAGCTCACCCCAAACCATCTCGATTGGGTTCAGGTCCGGTGACTGTGGAGGCCAGGTCATCCGGCGCAGCACCCCATCACTCTCCTTCATGGTCAAATAGCCCTTACACAGCCTGGAGGTGTGTTTGGGGTCATTGTCCTGTTGAAAAATAAATGATGGTCCAACTAAATGCAAACCAGATGGAATAGCATGCCGCTGCAAGATGCTGTGGTAGCCATGCTGGTTCAGTATGCCTTCAATTTTGAATAAATCCCCAACAGTGTCACCAGCAAAGCACCCCCACACCATCACACCTCCTCCTCCATGCTTCAAGGTGGGAACCAGGCATGTAGAGTCCATCCGTTCACCTTTTCTGCGTCGCACAAAGACACAGTGGTTGGAACCAAAGATCTCAAATTTGGACTCATCAGACCAAAGCACAGATTTCCACTGGTCTAATGTCCATTCCTTGTGTTCTTTAGCCCAAACAAGTCTCTTCTGCTTGTTGCCTGTCCTTAGCAGTGGTTTCCTAGCAGATATTCTACCATGAAGGCCTAATTCACACGGTCTCCTCTTAACAGTTGTTCTAGAGATGTGTCTGCTGCTAGAACTCTGTGTGGCATTGACCTGGTCTCTAATCTGAGCTGCTGTTAACCTGCGATTTCTGAGGCTGGTGACTGCGATGAACTTATCCTCCGCAGCAGAGGTGACTCTTGGTCTTCCTTTCCTGGGGCGATCCGCATGTGAGCCAGTTTCTTTGTAGCACTTAATGGTTTTTGTGACTGCACTTGGGGACACTTTCAAAGTTTTCCCATTTTTTCTGACTGACTGACCTTCATTTCTTAAAGTTTTGATGGCCACTCGTTTTTCTTTACTTAGCTGCTTTTTTCTTGCCATAATACAAATTCTAACAGTCTATTCAGTAGTACTATTAGCTGTGTATCCACCTGACTTCTCCACAACGCAACTGATGGTCCCAACCCCATTTATAAGGCAAGAAATCCCACTTATTAAACCTGACAGGGCACACCTGTGAAGTGAAAACCATTTCAGGTGACTACCTCTTGAAGCTCATCAAGAGAATGCCAAGAGTGTGCAAAACAGTAATCAAAGCAAAAGGTGGCTACTTTGAAGAACCTAGAATATGACATTTTCAGTTGTCTCACACTTTTTTGTTATGTATATAATCCCACATGTGTTAATTCATAGTTTTGATGCTTTCAGTGTGAATCTACAATTTTCATAGTCATGAAAATAAAGAAAACTCTTTGAATGAGAAGGTTTGTCCAACCTTTTGGTCTGTACTGTATATATATATGCCTGTCCCCAAAAAAAGTCTCCACCTGGATTTAACTAAGCAAATAGGTATTAGCCTCCTATTGGATAATGACTGCATGGGCGATTATCTTTCAGCTGGCAACAAGTTATTTACCCCAACTGGTGCAATGAGTTGCTTCTCATTTCTTAACCCTTTCATGACCAAGGGTCATTGATGCCCCAGTGTCCAGGTCAAAATTTACAAATCTGACATGCGTCACTTTATGCGGTAATAGCTTTGGAACACTTTTACTTATCCATGCCATTCTGAGATTGTTTTCTCGTGACACATTGTACTTAATGATAGTCATATATTTGAGTCAATATATTTCACCTTTATTTATGAAAAAATCCCCAATTTACCAAAAATTTTGAAAAATTCACAATTTTCCAAATTTCTATTTCTCTGCTTCTAAAACAGAAAGTAATACCTAATAAAATATTTATTACTTAACATTCCCCATATGTCTACTTTATGTTGGCATCATTTTGGAAATGTCATTTTATTTTTTTAGGACGTTAGAAGGCTTAGAAGTTTACAAGCAATTCTTACAATTTTTAAGAAAATTTCCAAAACCCACTTTTTAAGGACCAGTTCAGGTCTGAAGTCACTTTGTGGGGTTTACATAGTGACCCCATTGTAGAAACTACACCCCTAAAGTTACTGAAAACTGATTTTACAAACTTTGTTAACCCTTTAGGCGTTCCACAAGAATTAAAGGAATATGGAGATGAAATTTCTAAATTTCACATTTTTGGCAGATTTTCCATTTTATAAAAAAAAAAATCTTTAACACATTGAGGGTTAACAGCCAAACAAAACTCAATATTTATTACCCTGATTCCGCGGTTTACATAAACTCCCCACATGTGGTCGTAAACTGCTGTACGGGCACACGGCAGGGCGCAGAAGGAAAGGAATGCCATACGGTTTTTGGGAGGCAGATTGTGCTGGATTGGTTTTCTGAACGCCATATGTTTTTTATTTTTCTGCCGATCGTCTTGTGCAGGGGCTAATTTTTTGCAGAAAGTGTTGAGGTTTTTATTGGTACCATTTTTGGATACATAGGATTTTTTGATCATTCATTATTACACTTTATGGGGCAGGGTGACCCAAAAATTGGCTGTTTTGGAACAGTTTTCATTTATTTATTTTTACAGCATTCATCTGAGGAGTTAGGTCATGTGATAGTTTTATAGAGAAGATCATTACGGACGTGGCAATACCTAATATGTATATTTTTTCTTATTTATTTAAGTTTTACACAATAATAGCATTTCTGAAACAAAAAAAATTATGTTTTAGTGTCTCTATAGTCTGAGAGCCATAGCTTTTTTATTTTTTGGGCGATTGTCTTAAATAGGGTATCATTTTTTTGAGGGACGAGGTGACGGTTTGATTGGTACTATTTTGGGGGTCATATGCCTTTTTGATCGCTTGCTGTTGCACTTTTTGTGATGTAAGGTGACAAAAATGTCTTTTTTTTACACAGTTTTTATTTTATTTTTTGTATGGTGTTTATCGGACGGGGTCTATCATGTGATATCTTTATAGAGACGGTCGTTACGGATGCGGTGACACCTAATATGTGTAGTTTTTTTACTTTTCATTTTTTTATAGGAAAAGGCAATTTTTTTATTTATTTTTTACATTTTTATTTATTTATTTTTACTTTTATTTTTTTTCACCTTTTTTTTTTTTTTTTTATCAAATCCCTCTTGGATCATGAATATCCAGTGGGGCTGATGGCTGTACTATACTTTGCAATGCTTTTGCATTGCAAAGTGTAATACATTCAGATGCCCTGTAGGTGGCAACAGCGGACGCTTTTGCAAAGCGTCCGGTTGCCAGGGCAACCATCGGGGCTGCCATCGCAGCGCAGCAGCCCCGATGGTGGAGAGAGGGAGCCCCCTCCCTCTATTAACCTCATGGATGCCGCTGCCGCGGCATCTATGGGGTTACAGAACTTACAGCAGAGTGTCAGCATAGAGCTGACACTCTGATGATGGCGGCGGCTCAGGAATGGAGCCGCCGCCATCAAACACAGCAGGGGGGCAGATGGGGGGTAGCGCTGGAAGGGGGGAGGGTGTCACGCCAGCAGGGGGCGGACTCAAGGAGGGGGCAGCACTGTGAAAGATGGGGAACAGATGGAGGGGGCACAGATGGGGGTGGTGTCTGCACAGATCGGGGGCGGGGGGGCGCTGCACAGATGGGGGGGCTGCATGGATCGGGGGGGCACGAGGACACTGATTTCAGGCTCTGATCTGCAGAGCACGATGCTTGATGTGCCTCCTCCTAATAATAATATCGCCCAATACCAACAGGTCCATTTTTAATTGATATCTGTGTGACAACAGACACCATCACACTGAGAACGGTGATCAACACCCATTAAGACGGCAGTCTCATTATAATATGGATCTCCGCACTCTCTTAGTGTGATTTATTAGTTTATATGCCACTTACCTGTTACAGAATTTATGTTGATACATTATCCATTTAAACCTATAGATCCTTTCACCCCCTGATGATCCCACACCGTGGGGGAAATGCGTTGGGGTTCAGTGTATCATTCATTTGGGGTTCACGTATCTATTTTTGGTGACCACAAACATTTATATAATAGGGTGTCTTTTAATAGGTAAGTCTTGTGCACCATGCACCTTTTGATGTTTCTACGTCAATAGGGGTGTATACATTGTGCACTATATCTGTGTTTGTTTTGTCTTGCTGTCCATGTAGGTTTTCCACTGATAGGCTCTCTTCTATCAGCGATACCAATAAGGGTTATATAGGAGCTGATAGCCTTAGGCTCGAGGACAGGGAGTCCCCACCATTAGGGGCCGTCCCTGGGCAGAGGGTTTAGTCTAGGGTTTATAAATAGGGATATTGTCCCCACCCATAGCTAACCTACATAGCCTTCTTTGTGGATTTACCTACTATGGACAATCAGTATATATCTTGAGGTTATAAATAAAATATTCAAGTGACTGTTATTTGGAAGGGTTAATTTTCTAGCTGGATTTTGTACTTTCTCATTGACCCATGCATTAAAACTCTATCTCCAATTGCTGGATGAACACTCGTCTCATCAGGGCTTTCCATAGGTCCCATCCTGAGAAGGTGGGCTCTGAGTGTCCGGAGTCCACTCGTAGAAGGAGGGGTACTGTCACCACCAGACATCTGAGAAGCTCTGACAGACGTCCTTCAGAACCTCCTCCTTGAGGTTCCTTTTGTTTTGCTTTCATTTTCTCATCTCGTTAGCCTCTCTCAGCTGTCATATAGTTGCACTGATTGCATCCCTTTAAATCCCTTCCCATACTGCATCACTTTGCGGTTTATATTACTTCCTGGAGTGTGTGCATGCTGATGCTACTACTGAGTCTTCTACAGATAAGTTTTGGTCATTCATTTGTGTTTTCCTATTTGCTGGATCCCAGGTGACCCTAACTCCCTCCGTATCAAGTGTAAGGAGCCGGTGGTCATGTCCCCTCACTATTATAGGGTGTTCAGGTGTTATACAGTCGAGGTACGAGGATATGCGATCATCTACCATTGAGATTTTTGCATAGGCTGAGCAGTTAGGGAGAGAGCCAGGTCTGTTGCAGGGCTCCCCCTTTTGTTCCTTAGTTTTGGATCCAGTCAGTCGGATCTTCATTTTGTGTCTTCTAGTTTTCTGTACACCTTCCGTGACACATATCGAAAGACACATCTTGTGGAAAAGATGTTAGTCTGTTTGAGAAGGATCAAATCATTGGCATGCATCAATCAGAGAAAACATCTAAGGAGATTGCAGAAACTACTAAAATTGGGTTAAGAACTGTCCAACGCGTTATTAAAAACTGGAAGGATAGTGGGGACCCATCGTATTTGAGGAAGAAATGTGGCGTGAAAAAAATCCTAAATGATCGTGATCTACAATCACTTAAACGTTTGGTGAAATCAAATCGAAGAAAAACAACAGTAGAACTCAGGGCTATGTTTAATAGTGAAAGTAAAAGCATTTCCACATGCACAATGCGAAGGGAACTCAAGGGATTGGGACTGAACAGCTGTGTAGCCGTAAGAAAACCACTAATCAGTGAGGCAAACCAGAAAAAAAGGCTTCAAGTTGCTAGGGAGCATAAAGATTGGACTCTGGAGAAATGGAAGAAGGTCATGTGGTCTGATGAGTCCAGATTTATCCTGTTCCAGAGTGATGGGCTCATCAAGGTAAGAAGAGAGGCATATTAAGTGATGCACCCATCATGCCTAGTGCCTACTGTACAAGCCTGTGGGGGCAGTGCTATGATCTGGGATTGCTGCAGATGGTGAGGTCTAGGTTCAGCAACTGTATGTGCTCCAATAATGAGGTCAACTGACTCCCTGAACATACTGAATGACCAGGTTATTCCATCAATGGATTTTTTCTTCCCTGATGGCATGGGCATATTCCAAGATGACAATGCCAGGATTCATTGAGCTCAAATTGTGAAAGAGTGGTTCAGGGAGCATGAGACATCATTTTCACTCATGGATTGGCCACCACAGAGTCCAGACCTTAACCCCATTGAGAATGTTTTCTTTTTTTTTGGTGGCAACTTTTTTTTGGGGACATGCAGTGTATATTCTGCCATTATAAAAAAAAACTTAAACCCATTGAGAATATTTGGGATGTGCTGGAGAAGGCTTTGCACAGCAGTCAGACTCTACCATCATCAATGCAAGATCTTGGTGAAAAATTAATGCAACACTGGATGGAAATAAATCTTGTGACATTGCAGAAGCTTATCAAAACAATGCGCAAATGCATGCCATAATGAAAGCTAAAGGTGGTCCAACAAAATATTAGACTCTGTGACCTTTTTATTTTGGTGGTGACTTTTATTTTGGACAGGCAGTGTATATATATATATATATATATATATATATATATATATATGCACATCCAGTTTGAGGAATACACTTTTCAGTTTGTTTATTTGCTATCAAATAAATAACAATACAATATATTTGAGGCAATGGGAAATTAAACAACCTTAATAATTGCTCTTTTAGGCCTTGGAAGTCAAGATGGAAACCACAAAACTTGTATGAACAGGTGGCCTCAACTTGAGGTCATTAATTACAAAGCTGAAGAATTTCACTCAAGTACCCATTCAGCATTAAGAGGTCACACAGATTCACACAAAAGAAACACACATGTATCAGTACTTAAAGAAGAAACTGAGCACAGAAGGAACCTGTTTGAAAAGAATTTGGGAAACGTATGTGATGATGTATATTTTTTAAACGCCACCATTTAAAAATATGATATGGTGTAATGCTTTTTTACCATTAAGCAACTTGATATAACATCAAGTTAACACCCAAGCAGCTGAGAACCATTCCCTGACCATGTTTCAAGTACTGCTTTTAAGCGTGTTGTAATCATTACATTTAGGACCGCATTACGTCTGTCAAACTGTTAGTTGTAATGAGTTCAACAGCAGTCTATCCCTACAAATACACAGCTGGAATTTGTCACACACCTCTATTAGACAGCCTGTATGTACAATTAGCTTATTAATTTATGGCCAGTGATGATTTCTAGACACCAGAAACCTACCAGCTATTTAACTAGTTACATATAATGGCTCCATTTTTGTTGCAAAAACTTTCTGTAACTTTCAGAAAAAGTCTATAGCCAATAAATGAAACGGTCTACTTTTTAAAAATAAATATCTAATAACTTCTAATAAGTCAATTCTTCTTCTTCTAAAAGCCTCATAAACATAGAGCCTATATGGTGGAGGCATGGAGTCTCTATGGATCTGTTGGTATGTACTACACCACACGCCATCATACAGTGCCTCCATAAAACACTACAGTACATTGGGAACTTAGCTTTGTGCAGAGCTCATTTTTTGGGACCAGTTACTTCTGACTAGAGATGGCCTTGCGGTTCTCCTGGCGGTTCGCAGCAAACTTTGCTTGTTCATGGGTCGCCGAACATGCGAACATATGGTGATGTCCACCGGCGCCATATTCTTTTGCATTGTGCCGAACTCTGACCCATGACACATCCATCAGGTGGCACAGGACAGCCAATTGAGACGTTTCAGTACATGGACACACCCCCTACCCTATAAATAAACCCGATCTGGCAACCATTGTACATTCAGTTTTTTTGCCAGTGTAGGGAGTGGTTGCTGTGGGGAGCAAGGACGGACTGTTAGAGACACCAAACGCTAGCTAATAGGGCCACAAAAGTCAGTTATGTGCGATTCTGCTTTGATACTGCAGCTAGATAGAGGGACAAACGCTATTGGAATAACTAATTGAAACTGGTGTGATATACATGTTGCCCCCCTCCCCCCCCAAAAAAAAAATGATTGAGGGGTGCGATATACCTATAATATACCTTCTAACATAGAAAGTATAATGTAGTGTGCGGCGAAACCAACCTCGCTACTAGGTTTTGGAGAGGCCTGTTTACCAGCCTCTTGCCTCAGGATTATGGCCCTTTAAGATACTTTACTAACTTTTAAACCCCTGAACCGATTCAAGTGAATTTTGGATAGGTTTGTCCCCAATTTATACTGGTTAAATTGATATAAGTTATATGTATGTACAATGTAAACTCACAAAGTTGTAACAATTTATAAGAAGTGTAACTTTTCAGCGTAGGAGATAGCTGAGTAGATACAGAAATTGACTCCATTGTCTCCTAGACAAAGGGGAGGAATATGCTGGGTGTGTTTCTATTGTCCCATTGTGCCATTGTCCCATTGTGTGTTTACATGGTGATTTTTCTCCTGTTGTCTCCACATGTGTATTGGCAATTTCCCTTTGTCCTGAGAGATAATTGGATTGCTCCTCGGGTGTCTCCAGGGCAGAGAGGAGGAAACCATGATGCATTGTGGGGATGTGTGGTGTCTGTATCCTGAATTGCTATATATCTGTCCTGTGTCCGATTGGTTGCTGTACTTACATTGTATGTGTTGTAATATATTGATTGGTTGTATTTCAAAACCCTGTGGGCAGTACTATGTTTGTGGATTGTGAATAAAAGAGGCTGTACGTGCAGGTACAGTCAGAGGCTGCTTTTATACCTTCATGAAGTTTTTGGCTCATGTTTGGGGAATGCGATAACTACACTCTTGGGGATTGCTATATCACAATACTCCCCTGAGTATAAGCTCTTGTAAGAGCTTGTTCCTGGTTCCTGTCTCTGCATTTAGGAGAGGTTCACCCACTGGAGCCTGGAGCCTTGTCGTAGGTCCAGGGTGGGTAGGAGACGGCGAGACCTCCACCAAGCTTCTGCGGTTCGTGGGGTCTGCAGTGCTGACGGTGTCAAGTGGAGTGCTTGGAGTCCTCTGGAAGCACTAGGAGCATCTATCGACGGAGGTACCCGGTCGGGGTGCTAGGCGTTCCGTTACATAGTGTATTTGTATTGTGCAGCAGTTGTGTGCAGTTCTGCTGCGATACTGCAGCTAGATAGAGGGACAAACGCTGTTGATATAATTAATTGCAACTGGTGTGATATACCTTTTGCCCCCCCAAAAACAAACTGATTGAGGGGTGTGATATACCTTTAATATACCTTCTAACATAGAAAGTATATTATAATGCATTTGTATTGTGCAGCAGTTGTGTGCGGTTCTGCTGCGATACTGCAGCTAGATAGAGTGACAAACGCTATTGGAATAACTAATTGCAACTGGTGTGATATACCTGTTGCCCCCCAAAAAAAACTGATTGAGGGGTGTGATATACCTATAATATATCTTCTAACATAAAAAGTATATTATAGTGCATTTGTATTGTGCAGCAGTTGTGTGCGGTTCTGCTGAGATACCGCAGCTAGATAGAGAGACAAACGCTATTGGAATAACTAATTGTAACTGGTGTGATATATCTGTTGCCCCCCCAAAAAACTGATTAATGGTTGCGAGATACCTGCTTCCACAAAATACTGATTGAGGGGTTTGATATACCTGCTTCCACAAAATACTGATTGAGGGGTGTGATACAACAGCTTCCACAAAATATTGATTGAGGGGTAGGATACAATGGTTTCCATAAAATATTGATTGAGGACTTGTGTTATTACACGCCTCTACCCCGCTGCTATTTTCTAGGAGCCTTTATACTGTCATCAGATATAATTTACATTGTGTCTTCCACAAATATACATATAAATCCATGTTAAATGCAATTGTTTATGTAATTTGCCTCTTTACCAGTAGGCGGAAGCAACACATTGGCAGGTACCAAATACAGTTTATTAAATCTGAGCTGGAATGGATTATTCCAGCTTAGCTCCCCCTTTGTCGGGGAGGTGGGCTGGTCCCACATCCTGCAGCATGGTTGGAGAAGGAAGTTAGAGTCAGTGAAGCCGCCCCTCTGCTAGGGGAAGGCTGTGTGATAGTGTGTGAGGAGTCCCCCTGCATTAGGGATACAGCAAGGACCTAGTTTAGGCTGAGACTTGGCCAAATACCCAGTCTGAGCACCTTCAGCTCAGCTGGATGAAGAAAGCAGAAAACTACAGACAATCTCCAGAGTTCCAGGAAGAAAGCATCCCATGAGAATCCATTTGTGAGATAAGTCTAGTGCCTAGAAGAAGCTTATTCCTCCTCAGCTAGTCTGTCCCCACACAGCAGAAGGTACCATATAAGTGTAGAAGCTAACCCTGCCACAGTTACAGAGCTACTAAGCAGATGTTTTATCATGCAAGCTCCACATTTAAAGTAGAAGTACTCATTCCTGCCAATGATTGCCAAAACCTGCTGGGACCAAGAGTCCAATGCTGTATACCGCGTGGATGAAAGTTATCTCAAGTAAGCAACATTTGAACTTCATCTAAAGGTCTAGACATCATTTATTCTGCAAAGTTCCTCTATTACTCCTACTATCACAACACTCAAATTTATTGCAAGTGAGCCAGGAGCCAGGAGTCCAGCAGTACCCAGGTAGGAGACACCGGGACACAACTCCCACAAAACTATAGAGACATTATTTATAGGCCATTACACCACTCTATCATTCCTAACCTGGGACATGCATTATAACAACTTTGAAGGGCCCTGGGATAATACCCTGTGTATGCTGCAATTGGCATCACAAACAAATTCAGGATATATTATCCACCTGACCCGGCCACTGCATAAAGTGCCATCAGCAAACCCGTTCCTGGTCACTGCACCAACTTCCACCAAATATTGATTAAGGGGTTTGATATACCAGCTTCCAGCAAATACTCATTAAGAGTTCTATATACCTGTTTCCACAAAATACTAATAGAGGGGACTGATATACCGGTTCCACCAAATATGGATTGAGGCCTGCGATACACCGGCTTCCACCAAATATTGATTAAGAGTTTTTGATATACCGGCTTCCAGCAAATACTCATTAAGGGGTTCTATATACCTGTTTTCACAAAATACTGATAGAGAGAATTGATATACCTGCTTCCACCAAATATTGATTGAGGCCTGCGATATACCTACTTACACAAATACTGCTCTTCTATAGGGACTTTGTCACAGGGTCATTTTGAAAATGACAGGCAGAGGAAGAGGCAGGCCATTCCGTAGGGGTCGTAGGGGTCAGGCAGGTGCACCAGGCAGGAGCCTAAGTGGGAAGTTGGAGAAGGTGCTTGCCATTACGTCAAAGGACGAACCAGAGTTGGTTGAGTGGCTCACTCAGCCTTCCACTTCTGCACCCTCCTCTGCTGTGTGCACCCCCAAAGACACCACCACCACCACCATTGCCCCTCCACTCAAATCAGAGGAATTATTTTCCTATCCATTCCCAGACCCTACCAATGCGCAGCCATTCTTGGCATCAGATCAGGAAGAGGAGGTAGCAATGGCCGCCACCCAGCGGTCTGACGACAGTACCCAGATCAGCCCAAGGACGGTGCCCGCTGTTGCTGCCTACTCTGAGATTTCTAATGTCAGTGGTGGTGAAGGTGACGATGATGACGTGTCGATGGATGTCACATGGGTGCCCACAAGAGAGGAAGAGGAGGGGAGTTCAGAGGGAGAGAGAGAGCAGCAGATAGGGGGTAGAAGGAGGAGAAGCAGGCAGAACTTGCAGTACACAGGAGGCAAAAAGCAGACTGCAAATGTATCTGGAGCAAGCCATCCACCATGTACGGTCACATCTGGCGCTCCCAGGATACCGTCGCATGGCTCCGCAGTGTGGACTTTTTTTAATGTGTCAGCTACTGACAATAGTGTTGCCATCTGCAGACTGTGCTGTCAACACATAAGTCACGGTACGCTCAACAATCACCTAGGGACGACCGCATTAAGAAGGCACCTGGCCTCCCATCACCGAGCCCAGTGGAAGCAACACCGTCAGAACCCACAAAGTCACACTCCCGGCAGTCCACACCCTGCCTCTTCTCCTCTCTTCTCCTACTTGTCCTCCACTCCACCTTCCACCATGTAGCCGCTGCGTTCATCTGGCAAAAGGCAGGCTTCCGTGGCCCAAATGGTCGCATGTAAAAAGTTGATGACGCCAGATAACCCTCTTGCTCAACAGCTGACCGCTGGCTTGTCGGAACTGCTAGCCTGCCAACTACTGCCATATAAACTGGTGGACTTGGAGGCCTTTAGAAAATTTGCGGCCATTGGCACACCGCAATGGAAGGTCCCCGAAATGAAATATTTCTCCCAGAAGGGCATCCCAGAGCCATGTTCAGAGGCAAGTGAATGTATCTCTGGCACACAGTGTCGGTGTCAAGATACATCTGACCACAAACACGTGGTCTAGCAAATAGTGATGAGAGGCAGGGGTCATATTGAAATTCGCAATATTTCACGAATATTTTGTAGAATATTCGCCAAATAGAAATTCGTTAGGAGTAGTGTTGATTGCGAATTTTCGTAATGCGATTTCTTGTAATGAGAATCAATGAGATTGTGAAAACTCAGATCCGATGGTATATTCTAACCCCCAGGTGTTCTCATGGTGACAGGGACGCTTGTCGGGAGGAGAATGCCAAAGTGGAACAACTGTACAGATAAAAAAAAAAAAAAGAATATTCAAAAAAACTAAAATATTCAATATAGTGCTATACAGGTCCTTCTAAAAAAATTAGCATATTGTGATAAAGTTCATTATTTTCTGTAATGTACTGATAAACATTAGACTTTCATATATTTTAGATTCATTACACACCAACTGAAGTAGTTCAAGCCTTTTATTGTTTTAATATTGATGATTTTGGCATACAGCTCATGAAAACCCAAAATTCCTATCTAAAAAAATTAGCATATCATGAAAAGGTTCTCTAAACAAGCTATTAAACTAATCATCTGAATCAACTAATTAACTCTAAACACCTGCAAAAGATTCCTGAGGCTTTTAAAAACTCCCAGCCTGGTTCATTACTCAAAACCGCAATCATGGGTAAGACTGCCGACCTGACTGCTGTCCAGAAGGCCATCATTGACACCCTCAAGCAAGAGGGTAGGACACAGAAAGAAATTTCTGAACGAATAGGCTGTTCCCAGAGTGCTGTATCAAGGCACCTCAGTGGGAAGTCTGTGGGAAGGAAAAAGTGTGGCAGAAAATGCTGCACAACGAGAAGAGGTGAAGTCCAGTGTCAAGTACCCACAGTCAGTGACGGTCTGGGGTGCCATGTTAGCTGCTGGTGTTGGTCCACTGTGTTTTATCAAGGGCAGGGTCAATGCAGCTAGCTATCAGGAGATTTTGGAGCACTTCATGCTTCCATCTGCTGAAAAGCTTTATGGAGATGAAGATTTCATTTTTCAGCACGACCTGGCACCTGCTTACAGTGCCAAAACCACTGGTAAATGGTTTACTGACCATGGTATTACTGTGCTCAATTGGCCTGCCAACTCTCCTGACCTGAACCCCCTAGAGAATCTGTGGGATATTGGGAAGAGAAAGTTGAGAGACGCAAGACCCAACACTCTGGATGAGCTTAAGGCTGCTATCGAAGCATCCTGGGACTCCATAACACCTCAGCAGTGCCACAGGCTGATTGCCTCCATGCCACGCTGCATTGAAGCAGCCATTTCTGCAAAAGGATTCCCGACCAAGTATTGAGTGCATAACTGAACATAATTATTTGAAAGTTGACTTTTTTTGTATTAAAAACACTTTTCTTTTATTGGTCGGATGAAATATGCAAATTTTTTGAGATAGGAAATTTGGGTTTTCATGAGCTGTATGCCAAAATCATCAATATTAAAACAATAAAAGGTTTGAACTACTTCAGTTGGTGTGTAATGAATCTAAAATATTTGAAAGTCTAATGTTTATCAGTACATTACAGAAAATAATGAACTTTATCACAATATGCTAATTTTTTTAGAAGGACCTGTATAGCACTATATTGAATATTTTAGTTTTTTTGAATATTCTTTTTTTTTTAGAATATTCGTAATATTCTAAAACAAGAATATAAAGCAATATAGCAAATATTTTAGATTTTTTTTAAATCAGTACACATGATCCCTCCCTGCTTCTAGCTTGTGGGCCAATGAGATGGCTGCAATATCTTTGATTTTAGGAGTATTGTTGATTGCGAATTTTCGTAATGAGAATCACATTACGAAAATTCGCAATCAACACTACTCCTAAAGTCAAAGATATTGCAGCCTTCTCATTGGCCCACAAGCTAGAAGCAGGGAGGGATCATGTGTACTGATAATAAAAAAAATCTTGAATATTCGAAATTACGAATATATATCACTATATTTTAAACATTCACGAATTCTCGAAGTGCCGATATTCGCAATAAAAATTAGCAATTCGAATATTTGTGATCAACACTACTAGCAAACACAGACAGGGAAGGTACATAACTTTTACTGCCTACTGGGTGAACATTCTGACGGCTGTCAAGCATGCAACCCGTGTCACCCGTGTGGATTTGGTGTTACCGCCACAGATTGCATGCAGGCCTGCCTCTTCTTCTTCTCCTCCTAATCCATTCTCCGTCTCCTCCTTAGCTGACTCCACCTTTTCCACTGCTACCGCCTGTTCCGTTGCACCCCCCAGCTCCCCAGAACCTATTAGACATGCCAGGTGAGACATTGCCATGCTGTGGCTGTTGTGCCTGGAAGCCAAGAGCCACACCGATCCTGCACTGCTTTCAGCTGTGCGGTCACAGGCCGATCAGTAGCTAACCCTGCTCAATTTGACAGTTGGTAAAGTGGTGTGCGACAACGGTGCCAATCTGCTGAGCACGCTGAAACAGGGCAAAATAACACACCTGCTTCCACACGTCCTGAACTAAGTTTAGCAGCGATTCGTTGCCAAATACCCCGTGGGCCAGAATGTCTTGCAGCAGGCCAGGAAAATCTCTGGCCATTTTAGAATTTCTTACATGGCCATGGCTCGCCTTGCTGATGTTCAGCGGCGACACCAACTGCCCTTTGGAAGTCTGATTTGTGACAGCCGGATGCGCTGGATCTCCACCTTGTGTATGCTTGATAGGCTGCTCCAGCAGCAGTATGCCATTAATGACTACCTGCACAAACTCTGCAGCAGGACAGGTTCTGGGAGCTTGGTTTCTATTCACCGCACCAGGGGAATAATTGCATTGTGTCCGCAATCAAGCCGTCGAGGTGCAGGAGCTGGAAGATGAGGATGTCGCATTGCTGAATGAATTCCGAGGGGGGCTACTCCATCTGAGACAAGTCAGCAGGAGTCTGAAGAGGAGTCAGAGGAGGATGGTGGCTGGTGGGAGGAGGAGAAGGAGGAGCAGGAAGAGCAGGCTTTAAACTTTTCGAGGATCCCTGGTTTTGTCCGTGGCTGGGGGGAGGAGATCAAGGATGACATTCTCCTGGGCGATGAGCTGGAGCCAGAGCACTCCACCGCTTCCAATTTAGTGCAAAAGGGGACCTTCATGCTCCAGGGTTTGAAGAGGAACCCCTGTATAAAAAGCATAAAGTGTAACAACCAGTACTGGGTGGCAATGTACTTAGACCCCCAGTACAAACACAAAATGGCGGACATGTTACCAGCATCACAAAAAGCTGTCAGAAAGCAGAATTTCCAGGCCTTGCTGCGAGAGATGCTGCATTCTGCTGCTGCGAGCGCTAGCAGAGGAATTTCCACCCACAGCAAAACAGGGGCGGGTACCAATCAACTGCGCCTGCAAGAAGAGGGCAGTTTGAAGATGTGTTAGTCACTTCAGATATGAGATCATTCTTGCACTCAACCGATCGACGGACGCCCTCCGGATCCAGCCTCAGGGAATGCTTAGACCAACAGGTGTCCAACTACATCGGGTTAACAGCTGATGTGGAAGCTCTGAGAAGCGAGGAACCCCTGGAGTACTGGGTGTGCAGCCTTGACTTGTGGCCAGAGCTGGCACAATTTGCCATTGAACTCTTGGCTTACCCCTCGTCTGTAACGGGGTGCCGAAGGCATACTCGGTCTCCCATCAGCCGCAGACCTGCTGCTTAGCTTTGGGAGCGAGGATCTGTGTTTTACCTTGTTCCCAGGGCGGCTTTGCTAGCTGGGAGGCTCCCTGCTCCTTGGTCTGCCTTGAGCGCCAAGCTGATCACTCGGTGCTTGACAGGTCGGGCTGTCGGTAATGTGACTCTGGCCACGTTACATGACCCTCACTCCCCACTATAAATACAGGCAGCCTGCTGGCCACAGGTTGCCTGTTAATTTAGGTTCCTGGCGTTTGTTGGATACCTGTATACAGTACTTACCTGATCCTGTTCCCTGACGATCCTTTGCCTGCTCCTGCTGTACTGTGCATCCCTCCTGGTATTTTGACCTCGGCTTCCACCTGACTATTCTTTGCGGACTCCTTTGGTACTTCTCGACTCTCCTGGTATTTATGACCCCGGCTTCTCCTGACCATTCTTTGCTTATCCCTCTGTACTGCGTTGTCCTCTTGGTTTTTACCCGGTCCGTTCACTATCCGTTATTTGTCTTGTCTGCGCTTCCCACACATATCCTAAGTTAGGGACTGCTGTCCAGCTGTCCCCTGTCATCAGGATTCGTGAGGCAAGTAGGCAGGGCCAGAAGTGAGGGTGTAGCGCAGTAGTCACTATCCTCCCCCCTGTGTGTGTGTGTACGTGACCGTTACATCGTGGAGTGCCCTGTCTTAAAGGACGTTCAGGGCAGCAGGGGGGATCGTGACCTATAAGCGCACTCGCCTAGCTCACGACAGTGTGGACTACCTCACATTTCTAAAAATGAATGAGGCATGGATCTCGGAGGAATTCAACACCTGTGACGACTACGTTTAATAGAATTTTCTCATGCCAGCCCACACATATCCGCCACCACACAAAACAAAGAATGGTCCCTGTCTTATGTAAATACAGAGGCATAAAAGGTCTTTTCTGTCCGGTGAATGCCTAATGTTTGGGGCCTGTACTCCAATTGACTGCAGTAAAATAGTTTTCCAATGACCATCTAATATACCTCCAGCCACATAATCACTTGAATTTCACCTATTATCATTTGGGGTTTATTCAAGAGGCAGGATTTCGCCAAATTTCTAATCAAATTTAATATTTTTAGTTCTTTTAAAAATATGTATTTGACATTAATTTGTACTGGACTACAGCAAAATCATTATCCAATGACCCTATAATATACCTCCAGCCACATAATCACTTGATCTTTTCTGTCTAGTGAATTCCTAATGTTTGGGGCCTGTATTTCACTGGCCTGCAGAAAAATTGTCATCCACTGACCGTCTAATATACCTCCAGCCACATAATCACTTGATCTTTTCTGTACGGTGAATGCATAATTTTTTGGGCCTGTAATCTAACTGGCCAACAGTAAAATTGTTATACGGTGACCGCCTAATGTACTTCCAGCCACATAATCACTTGTTCTTTTCTGTACGATGAATGCCTAATATTTGGGGCCTGTACTCCACTGGCCTGCAGTAAAATTATTATCCACTGACTGTCTAATATGCCTCCAGCCACATAATCACTTGATCTTTTCTGTCCGGTGAATGCCAAATGTTTGGGGCCTGTACTCCACTGGCCTGCAGTAAAATTGATATCCACTTACTGTCTAATATACCTCCAGCCACATAATCACTTGATCTTTTCTGTCTGAAGAATGCCTAATGTTTGGGGCCTGTACTCCACTGGCCTGCAGTAAAATTGATATCCAATGACCGTCTAATATGCCTCCAGATACATAATCACTTGATCGTTTTTGTAAGTTGAATGCCCAATTTTTGGGGCCTGTAATCTAACTGCCAAACAGTAAAATTGTTATACGGTGAACACCTAATGTACCTCCAGCCACATAATCACTTGATCTTTTCTGTCCTTTTGACTGCCTAATGTTTGGAGTCTGTACTCTACTGGCCTGCAGTAAAATTGATATCCAATGACCGTCTAATATACCTCCAACCACATAATCACTTGATCTTTTTTGTACGTTGAATGCCCAATTTTGGGGGCCTGTAATTTAACTGGCCAACAGTAAAATTGTTATACGGTGACCGCCTAATGTACCTCCAATTTTTGGGGCCTGTAATCTAACTGGCCTGCAGTAAAATTGTTATCCAATGACCGTCTAATATACCTCCAGCCACATAATCACTTTATGTTTTCTGTATGGTGAATGCATACTTTTTTGGGCTTGTACTCCACTGTAGTGTTGAGCGCGAATATTCGAATATCGAATTTTTTTCGCGAATATCGGCACTTCGCTAATTCGCGAATATTTCGAATATAGTGATATAAATTCGATATTTCGAATATTCGTTTTTTTTTTTTTATTGTTATATTTTTTTCTTTCCCACTTCCCTAAAGTTGCTCTTACCTGTCCTTTGGATTCCTGGCTTCCTGGCTGCTCCAGTCAGTGCCCGTTGCCGCTTCTGCCGACTTCCATGCTCATGGAGCGTCCCCATCACCATGGGAACATCTCCATATACTAGAATGTAATGTCGGATTTGAGAATTACGTTGAAATCGCAATTCGATTTTTTCAAGTTATAATAATCGAATTTCGATTTTAACTTAGCACTGCTATATGCCATATTAGGCTAACTAATATGGCATATAGCAGTGCTAAGTTAAAATCGAAATTCGATTATTATAACTTGAAAAAATCGAATTGCGATTTCAACGTAATTCTCAAATCCGACAGTACATTCTAGTATATGGAGTCGTTCCCATGGTGATGGGGACGCTCCATAAGCATGGAATATGGCTTCAATGGCTTGGTAGAATTAGCGAATTGACGAATATATTCGTTATATTCCACAAAACGAATATAACGAATGTATTCGTCATATTCCACAAAACGAATATAACGAATGTATTCGTCATATTCCACAAAACGAAGATAACGAAGTATTCTGCATCTTCATTTTAGCTACCTATTCATCAATTTCGCTAATTCTAGCAATGATATAGGAAAGTTGACTATAGAGACAGCTAAGTATAATTCGCTATGCGATTATATGACTGCTTTTTTTTATAAATAGTATAATTATAATAATTACCAGGTATTATAATTATTCTATTTATTTTAAAAAAAAAGCAGTAATATAATCGCATAGCGAATTAAACTTAGCTGTCTCTATAGTCAACTTTCCTATATCATTGCTAGAATTAGCGAAATTGATGAATAGGTAGCTAAAATGAAGATGCAGAATACTTCGTTATCTTCGTTTTGTGGAATATGACGAATACATTTGTTATATTCGTTTTGTGGAATATGACGAATACATTCGTTATATTCGTTTTGTGGAATATAACGAATATATTCGTCAATTCGCTAATTCTACCAAGCCATTGAAGCCATATTCCATGCTTATGGAGCGTCCCCATCACCATGGGAACGACTCCATATACTAGAATGTACTGTCGGATTTGAGAATTACGTTGAAATCGCAATTCGATTTTTTCAAGTTATAATAATCGAATTTCGATTTTAACTTAGCACTGCTATATGCCATATTAGTTAGCCTAATATGGCATATAGCAGTGCTAAGTTAAAATCGAAATTCGATTATTATAACTTGAAAAAATCGAATTGCGATTTCAATAGGAGAGTAGCCTTTAAGTTAAAATCGAAATTTGAGTAGTCAGATAAATACACATGCTGAATCTGATGAAGAGAAAGATATGTGGTGCAAGCCACTGGCTCATTGATGGTGGTCCCAAAGGAATGGTTTCTTATCATTAACTCAGAATGCCCTGATGAAGAAGTTAGAAAATTGATATTCTATACAGCAGCACAATCAATAGGGCAATCATTAGTTTATTGATCCCAATATATCTGTACCTTAAAGGGGTTGTCTAAAAGAGGCTGAACTATGAGGCAGATATATGTAGCCCATGAACAGTGGAGTGATTTTTGAAAAAAGCATACCTTTTTTAACAATCTCAAACAACCCCTGTAACCACTTATTTGCTTGAAAATTGCAATATATGTGTGTCTCCATAATTCTGACCATTTATATAAGTTATATTTCTTATGTTGTTCATCTGCCATGTTCTGTATGTTGCACTTTACAATGGGACAATATTGCCTGGCTTTATATTGATGTGCTCTGATATTATTTTTTTTATGTATTTTGTTATGCTCAAAATGTCAAAATGTTTAAAAAAATTATCAAAGTATGTTTAATAATTGTTCAATATGCAAATTATAATATTAAGAACCATCGTTTTACCTCAATGGAGGCAAATGTTAAAGTGTCTCCCACCCAACCTGACATCAGGTATGTGCAGATGATTCTGCACACAGGTGGTACAGTAACCAGGGTAACTGAGTAATGCGAGGAGAGTATCATGTATGGGTCCAATTAATTAACACTGGACCCATGCATGATACTTTCCAGGTGTCTGCTCACACATGATGTCCGGTTGGACAGGAGGTACACTTTAGAGGGAGTCTGTCATCTATTTTTTACTAATCTATCAGCAATGACCTTATGACTATTGTCAAAGCTTGCTAGACATACCTTTATATCTTCAGGCTCTTTAGCGAATGTTTAGGAAAAAAACTTTTAACTTTTACTTTTAAGCCTGCCACCCTTCACCACTCTTTGCTCCTCCTCTCTACACTTACATCAGTACCAGGCTGATAACGTCAGGGCGTTATATCACCAAATCTCATGCAGACAACCTATGCTGTGCTCCCAGCACCTATGCAGCTCCTTCCTTAATGTGGGCAAGTGCAGCATAGGTCACTGCCCATGTGCAGAAAGTGTCACTGAGGCACATGCCCACAAAAAGGAAGGAACTGCATAGTGGCCAGGACCGCATCTCAGTGTGCCTGCGCAAGATTTGGCAATGCATCTCCCTGACATTAGGGGAGAGAAGAAGGAAACCTATGTAAGCTTAGAGGAGAACACAGTGGGGAAGTGCAGCATGGTACTGATGTAAGCAGAGAGGGAAGGAGAAAACAGCAGTGAAGGGCGACAGGCTTAAGCACTTGGGAGCCATCATTCAAAGAAAAAAAATATATGAAATTATTTTTCCTAAACATTCGCTAAAGAGCCAAAAGATTTAAAGGTATGTCTATCAAGCTTGAAAACAATCTTGATTTGTGAGCTTTGTAAATTTTTGTGCACACCTATGATAACCATAAGTTTCCCAAACCTTCTGTTCACTCAGGAATGCTTATTTTTTCCTGTTTGCCTCATCATTATTCTACTAGCATGTCTTACCTATGTCTGCATTAACTGTGCACTGCCTGGATCTTTAAAAAACAGAATTGTAGTACTGGTGACTGTTCAGACTATACATGTGGTTTTCCTCTGTTTTGCGTGTTTTATGTACCCTGAGCTTCTGGTAATTTCACCAGAATCCCTGGTCCCAGTGGGTTAGCTGCCAGCTACACTGGGACTATCCAAGGAGTAAGCAGTCCGGTTTCTTCCCTGTAGTAAAGTCCAGATCCTTGCATATGGGTTAAAGGGTGAATACCAAGGTAGAACCAGAATAATGCCTGTAGAATTTAGCCCAAAGCCAAACTGATTAGTTGGTAGAGTGGTTTTACGCTAACTCAATAGATTCAACCATTATATATGAACTAAGCCCTCATTCTGATATAATAAAGACAACAGACCGCTTTGATTAAGTGGTACATATAGCTGTGCTTGCTCCTTCTCTTATTGGTTGCTGGATGCACAAAGAAGTGACTAGGAGCAGCACAATATATATGCAGGGTCTGCTCTCTTGAATATAGCTGCCCAACTGCATAGGTAGGTTTAGAGTAGGACCTGCCTGACTGAGACCACCTTGGTGGTGGTAGGTGGGCAAAGATGTGTTTTGATCAAAATATATTAGCTAAGAGTGTCAGTCTATTTGTTTCTGTGATTTTTTTCATAAATGTAACCATGCAAATACGCATATTTATTTATCATATTGTGCAGGATGCTTTTATATTTGTTTTTCATCTTTTAGAGAGGTTTTACACTTGCTGAACCGTAACAATGAATTTGCACATTTTTTCAATTTTTACAACTCCATACTAGCTCCAAGTTATGAAGAGCTATGATATGGCACTCATAGAAGTCTATGAGATCATGGTTTAGAATCCTCCCATTTCAGATAGAGGCTGACAGGGGTCAGAAGTAGTGAAGGACGAGCACAGCCGGGACAGTTCGCGAATATGTGGCTTGCACCACATATCTTTCTCTTCATCAGATTCAGCATGTGTATTTATCTGACTACTCAATGGTTTCAATAGGCATTGTGTAATGCTTGCGGGATGAGTGCTCACTTGCTGACAGGTGATTGCTGTATGAAATGCATAGTACACCTATTACTAAATACATTTGTGATATACTTTTGCTAGCCTTGTTTTTCTCCTGCAATATTTAATATTCTCATGGGTAAAGCTAAAATAAAAATTGCTTACTTGCTATTTTGCTATGTAGTCTGACTTTCACATTAACTACTGAAAATGATTAGAAAATTGATACTCAAATGCCTTATTAATGCTGCCACGTTATGTATCCCAGCTCAGTAGAAATTTATGACACCACCCTCCTTGACCGACTGGATTCATAAAGTTGAGAATGTATGGAGGATGGAGGAACTCACTGCATTACCCAGACAAACTTGACTCCTTTATTGCTTCTTAGACTGCATGGATCTTTTTCCAAGGCTCCCAAGACTATGAGGGTGTGAGGGTCAATAATTTTTAAGATTAGCACTAATGTCCCTGTCCCAAGGTCACTGCCACTCTCCCACCAGCCCACCCCGACAATCGCCTGCATGATCTACTCATGTAATATTAGCCTTATACAGTGTGTGGAGTATTATAACTACTTTTCCTACTTAATTATACAATGGTGGCTTTTGACAAGGGTGTGTCTAGAATTAGATTAGAGAAATTTACTGAATATTTAAAGAAATTTAAATTTAAAGTGTAAGGAAGAGTTTTTACAAACTGAAGGGAGAACATAAGATGAGCATAGAGAGACTGCAGGGACAATGCAGGGACTGTAATCTGAAGATAAAGGGATCCATAGGAGACAGAGCAGTTTGCAACAATCTCTGTATGGGGCACAGAGCTATCTAATTAAAAAGTGTCCTCCTTTTTTAATAGGTAAGTAATGCTATTAGGCATTGGTTCTCAAATTAGGGTGAATAAGCTGTCTAATTTTACTGTTATTCTGGTGTCCACCTTGTTTAGTAGATAAACAATTCTATTACGCCTTGACACTAGAATGGGGATGAATAAGCTTTCTAATTGTATACCTTTTTAATACATAAGCAATTCTATTAAGCCGGGGTTCTCAAACTGGGGTGAATAAGCTTTCTAATTTTACTGTTATTTGGGTGACCACCTTGTTTAAAAGATAAGCAATTTTATTTGTTCTATATTCTCAAATTGGGATGAATAACCTGTCTTGTTCTACTGTTAGTGGGAGATCCACATTGACATTGAATAACTTATTATACATATACAATTAGTGTTACAGTACAGTATTTCCAACAGGCAGTTGCCAGCTCCCTCCAAAGAAATGGGCAATGGCAAAAATGCTGCTGGAGCCGGCAGAAGAAGCAGCAGAAGAAAGGGGTGGTAGCAGCAGCCGCAGAAACAGGCCACAGCTGCCACTGTCCTCCAGCGGTCGTGTTTTGATGACCAATCCCACTGTCCTGGAGTGGTGGACATCATCTCAATGACATCAGACACACACAGCCAGGAGTCGGTGGTTTCCTCTGACACCACACTTAGTTGGCATGGCCCAGGATCAAGCTCTGTGCCTTCACCTGTTCTGAACCTACGTATTTCCTTTGCTGCTCCTTCTACTAGGCAATTAATGTATGCGGCTGGCTCTGCTCCGCTTTTCAGAAAGGAAGATATTATTGAGGACAGTCAGCAGCTACTGCCCAGCCCAGATTTGGATGAGAGGTCCGCTGCTTCCTCCTGTAGGTGTGGAAGTAGCGAAGATGACACTTGCGCGGGAGTGGTGTTGCCAGCAGTCAGGAATGTAGCCATGAGACTGGTGAGAGTGACATAAGTGACGAGCAGACAGTAGTGGATGATGATGTAGCCGATCGCACGTGGGAGCCCGATGAAGAGGGTACTTCATGATCATCATCACGGGGTTAGGGTGGCAGCTTGCCCATGAAACAAGGGCAGGGCGGCAGCATGTGGCTGAGCCAGCCGGCTGCAAGCATGGACATGAGCCAGAAGGGTGGCAGCAGTGTGAGATCTGGAGCCAAGCATGCCAGGGTCGACCATCTGCTACTCAATGTTGGCACCACTGCCCTGCATCAACACATGGAGCTAATGTAGTGTTATAGCCTGACACATCTCCCAGCAGCTTGCACCCCTTCTTCAGCAGTCAAGGATCCACCACCTCTGCAGAAGGGAGGTGTGTTTCCTTCCCATTGTCTACTGGTCCTGATGCTCCTCCTCCCCCTTGTCATACATTTCACCAGCTATCGATCACTGAGACGATTGCAAATAAACAACTGTATGCATGCACTTATCCAACGGCGCAGAAGCTGAATGTGCTCCTGGCCGAATTGCTGATACTACAGTCCCTCCCTTTCCATGCGGTTCACTCTGCACATTTCAGAGAACTAACGGCTTGTGCTGAGACAAGATGCAGAGTTTAAAGCTATCACTACTTCTCTAAAAAAGCTGTACCAGCCTTGCAGACATACGTACAGAAGAAGATGGGCCAGTCCTTGAGCTTGTCAGTGTTTGATACAGATTATGGCAGTGCCGACGTGTGGAGCTATAATCATGGTGAAGGATAATATCTGTCCTTTTACGGCCCACTGGGTAAATGTGGGTCCTGTCCAAGCACAACAGCAACTTGGCTAGGTGATGGCAATGCCAGCTCCATGTTCTCATGATGTGATTCCAGTGCCAGTGTCCTCCTCTACCTCCTCATGCTCCACCTTGCCTTTATCCTCCAATTTAGGCATGATTTAGGAGTGATTCTCCTGGATACCAACTATGCAGAGCACAGTGGTGGGACATGGTGTTTTGTGCCTGGCCAGCCTAGGCAAACAGAGTCACACCAGGGAGGAATTGTTCAGTGTCATCAACAAAGAAATTGAATCCTGGCTTTCTCCTCGCCAACTGAAGATCAGAACTATGGTCACTCATAACGGGAAGAACATTCTGTAAGTGCTGCATCAAGGAGGGCTGACCTTTGTGCCCTGCATGGCACATGTCTTTAATCTGGTTGTAACCCGGTTCCTGAAATCTTCCACCCAACTGCAAAATGTCTTGAACATGGACAGGAAACTGTGCATGCACCTCAGCCACTCTTACCATACAAAAGGCAGAATGGTGTTTCCCAACATCGCCTCATATATGATGTTTCCACCCATTATAACTCCACCCTCCACATGTTGGACTGACTATATGAGCAGAGTAAGGCAGTGAACGATTTTTTGATGATGCAGGCGGACAGAAGTATTCCCCTGTGTAACTTCGACATTAGCCAGTGGTAGCTCATGCATGACACCTGCCATATTATAAGGCCCTTTGAGGAGTCCACTTTCTTTGTCATTTGACAGGACTATGGAATGAATTATGTAATTTCACTCCTAAATGTCCTGGAGCAGATGCTGATAATTCTGGCTTGCCAGGGGACATGTGGTGTCTACATATCATGGCTACCTTAGCCCTGTGGCGGCTGAACTGGAGGAGGAGGACATTGACGCCCAGGAATTGTATACAGAAATAGGTGGTTTATTTGCCCAAGCAACAGGAGAGGAATAGGAGGAGCATGAGAAGCTGGTGGGCGATAAGGAAGACCAGGCAGATGACCCTGACAGACCATGGCAGTATGCAGTGGAGATGGAGGCATAGAGTCCCACTGATTCCCTTGCACAAATGGACAGGTGCATGCTGAGTTGCTTGCTTATTGACAGCCACATTATCACCATTCAGCATTCAGCTGAGTGGCATACATGGACTGCACCGTGTCCTCCCAGATCCAAGATCCCCTGGAATACTGGGCAGCCAAACTTGAATTGTGGCTGCAACTGGCCATGTTTGCCCTGGAAAAGCTTTCCTGCCCAGCCAGTATGGGTGCATCAGAGCGGGTGTTTAGTGTAGCAGGGGGACATAGTTAAGCCAAAGAGAACTCACCTTTCAACACAAAATTTTGAGTGATTAACCTTTATACAGATTAATCAGGCATATATCAGCCAGGATTTCCACACACCGATGCCTAATGCATCAGATTAGATCATTCTGGCAGTAATGTTCTGACTGCAGGGTGCTGCCACACCAGAACACTGTGAACTATGGCCTGTTACTTCTAGCCACGTGCTTCAGCCACTATTCTGATGCTGCCACCTGCCTGATGCCACACACCTGTTGCCTCTGCTGCCATCTTTTCCTACTGCCTCCCCACTCTGTGACTGGGCCACTATGGTGACTCCTCATGCTGTTGCCACCCTCCCCACTTTGTGACTGGCCAATGTGTTGACTCCTCATGCTGTTGCCACCCTCCCCACTCTTTGACTGTGCCACTATGTTGACTTCTCATGCTGTTGTCACCCTCAACACTCTGTTCTGAGGCCACTAGTGTCCTTTGGCCTTGTTGACATTACCGTTTATTTTACCCTTTTTTTTAATCCGTCAGAAGAACCGAAAAATTAAAAACACTATGGATTCTGTCTTTGGAACATCAATCACATGGTCAGTATTTTGCATCATGATTTCATCATGATTTGGAAGCCAAAAAGCAGGAGTGGGTCCAAAACACAGAAGATATGCAAATATTTCCTTCATGTCATCTCTGTTTTGGACCCACTCCTGTTTTTGCTTTGCAAATACTGATCAATTTCTGACCAAATCTGGAGCTTTTGAATGTGGATGCTCAAAAGACAGAATCTGTTCTTTTTTGGGTCGTTCTTCTGATGGATCAAAAGAAGGGAAAAATAAACAGTGACGTCAACACAAACCTACTGCTGCCCCCCTCTGCGCCCTGTGATGGGGCCACTACTTCTATCAGTAGATTATCTATTAATCTATGTGGACACCCCACAAACAGTGAAAAGAGAGACCTCTTTCCCACTTTAGTAGAATCTGGTGCTAAGAGAACAGGGTATTAGTGCTTGGGTGCTCTGGTGCTCTGGCCGACGCTGTAAAACATTATATGCGAGTGCATGCTGTTCAGCTGATACTTTAAAACATTATATGCAAGTGCCTGCAGGTGAGCTGAGGCTCTAAAAGGTTGTAGGTGAAGGCCTGCAGGTAAGCTGACCCTCTAAAACATTATATGCAAGTGCATGCTGTTCAAATGACACTCCAAAAAATTATATACTAGTGCATGCTGTACAGCTGACGCTCTAAAATATTATTTTCAAGTGCATGTTGTTCAGCTGGCACTCTAAAACATTATTTGCGGGTGCCTTCAGGTGACCTGACGCTCTAAAACATTATATGCGAGTGCATGCTGTTCAAATGACGCTCTAAAACATTATACGCGAGTGCCTGCTGGTGAGCTAAAACTCAAAAACATTATATGTGAGTGCATGCTGTTCAGCTGGCCCTTTGAAAAAATTTGAGTTGAGGGACTGCAGTTGAGCTGACCCTATAAAAAAAATTGAATGGAGGGAATATCTGGATGAGGAGGAAGAGGAGAAAACAAGATTCATATACTCTTTTTTTGTGGTGGAAAAGGTGCATGGGAATACACTACAGTAGACTGAGGACATTATAAATGATAGATTGAAATTGCCTTTATGTTCATCATCAGCTCAGTTTTCCTCTGTTGGAGTTGAGAAGTCAGGGGCAATCCAGGCCTTGTTCATTTTTAACTGAGTCAACCTGTCAGCATTGCCAGTGGACAAGCGGATACGCTTATCTGTTATAATGCCACAAGCAGCACTAAATACACGCTCAGACAAAATGCTGACGGCAGGGCAAGCCACCACCTCCAAGGCGTAGAGCGCATGTTCCTGCCACGTGTCCAGCTTGGACACCCAGTAGTTATAAGGCACTGAGGGATCATTTAGGACGCTTACACGGTCTGATATGTATTCCTTCAACATCTTCCAAAACTTTTCCCTCCTTGTACCACTAGGCCGCGCTTCAGGGTGAGGTTGCTGGCGGAGTGTAATTAAAGTGTCCCATGCCTTGGAGAGTGTTGCCCTGCCTTTGTTGGAACTGCTGTGTGTTCCCCTTGTCTCCCTTCCTCGGTTGCCTAAAGAAATACGGACTCTGCTGGCCGCGTTGTCAGATGGAAAATTTTGGAGCAATCTCTCAACAAGTACCTTCTGGTATTGCACCGTTTTACTCATTCTCTCCACCACAGAATTGAGAGATGAGAAGTTCTCTTTGTAGCAGGGGTCGAGAAGGGTGAACACCAAGTAATCTGTGCTATCTAAAATGCGTATAACGCGAGGGTCGCGGGAAAGGCAGGCTAACATTAAGTCAGCCATGTGTGCCAGAGTACCAACAGGCAAGACGTTGATGTCGACATCAGGATGACTCTTCATCTCCTCATCTTCCTCTTCTGCGGGTACTACCCGTAGCAGAGGCAACTGTCTCCAGCTCCTCCTTCTCCTCCTCTTCATGCTCCAATTCGCGCTGAGAAGACGAACTGTGGGTGGTCTGGCTATCACCCTGTGTAATGTCCTCCCCCTTTTCCTCGTCTGCCACATTCAGAGAGTCGTCCTTAATTGTGAGCATCGATCGTTTAAGTAGACACAACAGTGGGATAGTTACGCTGATAATAGTGTTATCACCACTAATCATCTGTGCGGATTCATCAAAGTTTTTTAAAATCTCACAGAGGTCTGTCATCAATGCCCACTCCTTGCTTGTGAATAGTGGCAGTTGACTCGAAAGGCGACGACCATGTTGCAGGTATTCCACAACTGCCCTCTGCTGCTCACAAACCCTGGCAACATGTAGAACGTAGAGTTCCAGTGCGTGCTCACGTCGCACAACAGATGGTGAGCTGGAAGCCGCAAGAGCTGCTGCAGCGTTGACAGACCGACTGAAGCTGTGGACGACTTGCGGAAATGGGCACACACGCTGCGCGCCTTCACTAGTAGCTCTGGCAAATTGGGGTAGGTTTTGATAAACCGCTGAACCACTAAGTTTAAGAAGTGGGCTAGGCATGTGATGTATGTCAGGTTACCAAGCTCCAAAGCCGCCACCAAGTTACGGCCATTGTCAGACACAACCATGCCTGGGTGTAGGTTGAGTGGCGAGAGCCACAGCTCGGTCTGGTCCCTTATACCCTGCCAAAAGTGCCACAGCTCTGCGGCGGTGTGCTGTTTTTCCCCTAAGCATATCAGATTCTGCACGGCCTGTTGTCGCTTACCCACAGCAGTGCTACACTGCTTCCAGCTAGCGACTGATGGCTGACTGCTGCTGGAGGTGGAAGTGGAGGAGGAGGCGGCAAAGGAGGAGAAGTGGGGGTTAGAGCCAGTAACATAGCTGCTTCCGAAGACCCTGATGCATGTAGGGCTCGCAATCCTGGGCGTGGGTAGCACCTGCGCCATCCCAGGGTATGACTCACTCCCGGCCTCCACAACATTCACCCAGAGTGCGGTCAGGGAAATATAGCGTCCCTGGCCACCAGCACTTGTCCATGTGTCTGTGGTGAAATGGACCTTCCCAGTAGGTGTGTTGGTCAGGGCACGGATGATGTTCTGGGACACATGCTGGTGTAAAGCGGGCACGGCACACCGTGAAAAATAGTGGCGGCTGGGGACTGCGTACTGAGGGACAGCTGCCGACATCAGGCTGTGGAAGGCCTCAGTGTCCACAAGCCTAAATGGCAATATTTCAAGGGCCAGTAATTTTGAAAGTTGCGCATTTAGTGCTATGGCCTGTAGGGGAAGAGAAGGCAGTGGTGTGACCCGCAGACTCAGATTGTGGACCCAGGCATTTGGCCCACTTATTAGGGTGCTTGGATGTCATGTGGCGGATCATGCTGGTGGTGGTGAGGTTGCTAGTGTTATTGCCCCGGCTCATTTTGGTACGGCACAGGTTGCAAACTACAACTCTTTTGTCATCTGCACTTTTCTTAAAAAAGCACCATACTGCGGAACACCTACCTCTTGGCAAGGTAGATTTACGCATGGGGGTGCTTGGGGTAACGGTTATGGGCCTGTTTGGTGTGGGCCGACTTCTCCCTTTTGCAACCCCACTGCCTCTTCCAGCCTGTTGTGGTGCTGCGGATCCCTCCCCCTCTGTACTGCTGTCCTCGCTCGGCTTTTGACCTTCCCATGTTGGGTCAGTGACCTCATCGTCCACCACCTCCTCTTTCACTTCCTCCCTCTGCTCATCCTCCTGACTTGACCTAACCACAACCTCAGTGATTGGCAACTGTGTCTCATCATCATCCACCTCATGAACAAATGATTGTCATTCACCACCGTCATCTTCTTGAAACTGTGAAGGCTCAAGAGGTTGGGAATCAGGCCACAATATCTCAGGTGCCTCTTCAAGCGTGCTGGGCGCAATGGCCAAATCTAATAGTGACGCTGGAAAGAGATCCTCAGAATATCTGAGTGTGGGATCACTCGTTTGGCAAGCCTCTCCATGGTGGGAGGAAGGATGATCAGAGTGAGGATTCGATTGACCAGACTTGTGGCTACAGAGACTGGACTTGGTGGAAGAGAGGGTGGTGCTTAACCAACTGGAAGCATTATTGTCAGCAATCCAACCGACCAACTGTTTGCACTGGTCTGACTTGGACAGTGTTGTTCTGCGCCGCCCAGCTAAGTTGGAAATGAAGCTGGGTACGGTGAATGTTTTTTTTAAACTGGTGCACAGGCAGCAGGCACAATTTCATTGGGCCCAGTGCCACAGCCTCTGCGTGCACCATCAGCATCACGCCTACTTCCCCGTCCCTTAGTGCTTGCCTTCTTCATATTAATGGTTTGATATGGACACTATATCAGGCCCAGATTTTTTGAATTTGCAATACAGACACAGTTTTTGGATGCAGGACAGTATATGTCACAGAACACCACAGATTATGGTCACTATATTAGGCCTAGATTATTGAAATTTGTAATACAGAGACAGTTTTCGGATACAGGACAGTATATGTCACAGAACACCACAGACTATGGACACTATATCGGGCCCAAATTATTGGAATTTGCAATAAGGACACCGTTTTTGGATGCAGGACAGTATATGTCACAGAAAACCACAGAATATGGACACTATATTAGGCCCAGATTATTGGAATTTGCAATACAGACACTGTTTTCTGATGTAGTACAGTATTGGTTACAGAACACCACAGATTATGGACACTATATTAGGCCCAGATTATTGGAATTTGCAATACAGACACTGTTTTCTGATGTAGTACAGTATTGGTTACAGAACACCACAGATTATGGACACTATATTAGGCCCATATTATTGGAATTTGCAATACAGACACTGTTTTCTGATGTAGTACAGTATTGGTTACAGAACACCACAGATTATGGACACTATATTAGGCCCATATTATTGGAATTTGCAATACAGACACTGTTTTCTGATGTAGTACAGTATTGGTTACAGAACACCACAGATTATGGACACTATATTAGGCCCATATTATTGGAATTTGCAATACAGACACTGTTTTCTGATGTAGTACAGTATTGGTTACAGAACACCACAGATTATGGACACTATATTAGGCCCATATTATTGGAATTTGCAATACAGACACTGTTTTCTGATGTAGTACAGTATTGGTTACAGAACACCACAGATTATGGACACTATATTAGGCCCAGATTATTGGAATTTGTAATACAGACACTGTTTGCAGATGTAGTTCAGTATTTTTTACACAAAGACACACACTATGAACACTAGATCTGGCCCAGATTATTAAAGACACAGTATGCGGATGGTGCACAGTATATGTCACTAATGGCTATAAAATAAAAATATCTTGCTGCTGTCAAACACACACAGTAGTCCTTAAAAGGACTTTGGGGTCTTTGAAAAGCTTTTGGTAGTAAAAACAGAAAATTTCTCTCCCTGCACTATCTGTCCCTTCCTTAGCATAGTCCCTGAGACTGCAAGTAAATAGCTTGCTGCTCTAAAACACACACACACAGTAGTCCTTAAAAGGACTTTTGGGTCTTGGAAAAGCTTTCTCAGAATAAAAATTGTGAAATTCGCTCCCTACTCTGTCTTTCCCTTCTCTCGAACACATGCGGTACTCGGTCGACTACCGCCATGTGCCGAGCATAGCGATGCTCGAGCAGAACAGATATTCGGCCGAGGGTGCTCGCTCATCACTAGTTAAGACTTAACAGTACTTAAAGAGTTTGTCAATGAGAATTTCACTAGACATACATAGGTGGTAAGAGGCACACATGAATTTATGAGACAGCAGTTTCCCCATAAGAGCCTGGTGATAACAGCTAGCAAGATAAAAGCCTGGTGATTTAGACCTTTACTGGTTACAACTTTGAGATCTTCTAATAGATTGTAATTAAGACTGAATTGAAGCTCTTGGGCCCAAACTCACAGTCTATAATGAAGCCCCCAACCTACCATCTAAGCATATAGAAACCCTCAGACACAAGGGCTACTGCTACTTTTGCATCTCTTATAACTGATGCTCAGTTGGATCACAATATGTTCACAACTGTTATAGACATAATAGTGACACTATAGGTAATGATTTTAGGAAATGTTTTTGCAATCCGATCCTCCTCTTCATCTAAAAAGAAGAGGAGTAATATTATTAGTGTGGCATCTTCCAATCTATGGACTTTTTATTTTCCTTTTTTTTCCTTAGTCTATGGATAAACCAAATTTTTTAGTGCAATAACGAGTATGTCTGATGAGTGGAAAACATTATGAATTAATTTCCCATGAACATCAGCACTGTAAGTATTTTATAGATTGCTTGTGAAATATATTGTGCACGTGGCTATGAACATTTAGATAGATTTCTAATTTAGCTATTTATGTTTGCATTATTAAATTATTGTATATAGACATAATATTTACAGCCACTAAAAATGCTGTACCTCGATTGCATGCTATTTATATAACATTTAAGATAATACTGTGGGTTTCTCATCACGAGGCATGTCTAATTGCTTCTTGTTTTGACAGCAAGTTATTGCAGTTCAGGAAAAGTCAAAGCATGCTTTATTTTATGAAATTTACATACCATAAGTGACAATAAGATACTTGCTGTATAAAGGAACTGCTCCAAAAATGCAAAATTCCCAAATTACCAATTAGGATATGGATTTCCTAAAAATTAAGTATCAGATTTTTTTTAATATTGTACCATATATCCTTTCCTTCATTGCTGGGGACACCTGTGCTTGCTTGAATTTAAGAAATAAAAAGATTTGCCACTGAAAAAAAAAAAAAAGAGATATACTAATATTTAGAGATTTCTTGTTTGGTACATTATATCACTTTGGCCAGCCATTATTATGTTAAAACCAGGACTGGCAGAGTCTAATAATTATAGAATTCTAAATCACTGACAAATGTGTAGAGGTAGGAATTGGGTTTAATGGACATTCACAGAAAGCAGCTGTGGGGGATAGTAGCATAAATGGCTAAGTAGCAGATCCATAACTTCCCCTAAATCATACTGGAGTAATCACCAGGAAAAAATTTCCCATATGTCAGATGAGCTGAGTTCAAACCTAAGGTTATGACAAGGACACAGCCAATATTAAGGTTACAAAGTCTGGCTACAATTAAAACATTCATTGCAGAATTTGTGATGATGCTTAAGGGAACTTTTGCACTTTAGTCCTAAATAATTGCACACTAGGAAATGACTCATTACAAAATTATTAGGGACTTTGTAAAAATAGTTTACAAGTATATTTTACAAATGAAAATCTTTATACGGTCTCTTAAGACTCCGACTTTGTATTCAATAATAATCACATTATTCAATTTCAGTCATTATCTTTCAGTTTGTGTTATTATAATACTTCAATTCATTCACTTTACATATACATGGAATGTCATAAACAGCAATGCCCGTATTTTACCACAAACCCCAGAGTATTTATGCTGGAATATAATATGACATGTCTTGTAGGATTGCATTAGTCAATTGCTTTCCTTCGCATTTCTTCTTATGTCTGTACTAATTGAAGTGTTATTGATTTGCTCTTTTGAACTAACGTCAAAGTCATTGTACAATATTTTATTTTCTGTTTTGACAAGGTTCCTTCTAAAGTTATATACTAGGTGAGTTTTTTTTTCATAACCCATAAGACAGTATAAACAGTTTTTATATCACTACTTTTATATATTCTACACCTTCAGGCAAAATTCATATTCCATGATACAATTTTGTTATAAGCTTGGTAGTGGATTCTCTGTGCTATAAATCTGTAATGAGCAAACAAGAATGGAGAGTATCTAAAGTTGGCCCTATGCATTCAATAGATAATGGCCGGGTGATGTTTTGGCTGAGAGCTATGTCTCTAGATTCTCTTTTGAGTCCCACATACATGTTCGGTTCGGCCGAGTGTGTATGTGTTTTCAATAGGGAGATACCTCTGGCGGTGGCTGGTTTCCTTGGAGAACAAAAGCATCAGGGGAAAAAATTCAGTTACCTGGATCCTTCTCTCTCCCAACATCTTCTGTTGTGAGAGAGTCATGAGTTCCTCCCAGGTGTGGCTGACAATATGTATGGGTGCGTTAAATAGAACTGTCAACATTACGTTTTCATGTTTAACATATTTTAAAATAATTTTAGTGATGTTATTTTTAATTTACCATATCAATATTAATATTTAAACAAAAACCATAAAATCCTGCAGTATTCACACTGACCACTAAGCCTATTAATAGGTGCCACTTCTTGGCTGTACAGATGACTTTATTGCAGTTACCTACCTATCGATCACTCTAATCCTGCCTGTAATGATGTCACCTCTGTGTTTAGATAAGACAGGATACACCATTCTCAATAGGTGATTGTAGTCTTATTTGTCAAAGCTTATCAGCTCCAGTCCATTGTGTCTATGGCCCAAGTGGCTGCCATACAGCAATTTTCTTAATGCTTTATACATGCTGGTAATAGCAGCTCAGGCAAGATGGCTGCCCCTATAATCAAGTTTAGGAAATAGAATAAAAAAATCTGTAATCAGAAAAGAAAAACAGATTAGAAAAAAAAGATATGTGTTGCTATCTGGTTTTAACTGGCAATAAAAAAATGTTGGTGACATATTTCCTTTAGAACCAGACATGCCAAAGCACTAGTTTATTTAGTCAATATGAATCCCAAATTCACCAAAAGCATGTATACTTGGTTCACCAATACAGGCAGGTTTAGATGACTTTTATGTCACGGTGGGGAGTAGCGGAAAAATCCCCACCACACAATGTCTATGTAGACCATGCCACTAGGCCTGGAAGCCAGGGTAAGGGAGCATGTCACTTCCTATACATCCCTAAATGCAATCCCTGACCTCCTGACTGTATGAGCCAACCCTGATGGTGGGAGGGCTCATACCCGGAACCTTGGACCCTAATTCGCCCTGATGATCCCTGATGGCATTGTAAGAAGAAAGAGACAACCGGTTCCTCCAAGACATAGAAGAACTGGAGTCTCCCACAGGCCTAGCAACAATGAAGGAGCAAAGAGCAAGCATAAACACATACCGATAGGTAAGAGCCCAGTGCAAATGGAACGCACTGGAACAACCACCACTTACCTGCCACAACAACTGGGTGGAACAACTACAGCTTGCTGACTTGTGGTTCACCCCTCCGGAACCCATGGAGCCCACTTCCGCAAGCACAGACAGACAGGCGAAATGTCAAACAACTATGCTGGACTACAAACACCAAATAGACCAGACATGGAACACCAAATAACATACAACAAACACCCTGTACATAAATCCACACTAAACAACATAAATTGGTGAGGACGGGTAAGGGGACATGGGGAAACATTGGGATGACATTGCCAAAGACCTTGATGTTCCACAAGGAGGCCCTCATGGACAGGTAACACATCCAGAGAGGAGCAAAGCTCCTTCTCATACAAAAGCAGACATAACTAACCTCGGACTCACAACTCCAGTATATGAAGAGCCATGAGGCCACACTCATCTCCACCTTGCACACCCCTTTAATCATAAACAAACCAAAATGGGAAGGAACACCAGCCTTAAATGGGAAGTGTAAAATCATGTTAACAACACGTTTCCACGCACGGCAAAAGTGTCATGGTCCACTACCACCAGACCATGACAGCCGTGACAGTGAGCTTAAACAATGTCTTAAATTCCATAAAATGGCGAAGATTCTACGAGGTGTTCCTCGCTTTCCACAACTAGTGTTTGACATGACAACAATGAACTGGACCAATGCCAGAAGTGTGGGTGAAGTTGGGACAAAGCAAGATGTAGTCAGCATAAGAACTAGGGCTAGAATGGAAGACAATTAGACAAAAGCAACAAACCAAAATCAACAACCAAATTGCAGTAATAGAATAATTTTATATTGGCTCATCATGAAAAATGCTACATGGATATAACCATTCAATTTAAAGTTGTTGCATCAAGTATAGTAAATATTACTATTTCTGTTGAGACAAAAGAGCCTAAATCAGGAGTCAACATAATCATTTTAGCAACTGTAAAAAATGTTTTATTCAGATTTAAAGTATTTAATCATGCACTCCCATTCCATTCTTTATTCAAGGCTATGCAAATTAAGGTCATTTAATAATAAGTGTTATGGCTTCCACTACTTTTGAAGTCCACATTTGGCCACATTCAATTCTATTTTTTTGTAGGTGAGGTATCCAGAACTGAATACAGTATTCCAGATGTGGATCACTAGACAGGGGGATCACAATCTCAATCTTTCAATTTTTTCTCTCTAATCGCTAACACAGTTCTTCCAATATGATACTCAGAATATTTCTTCTTCTCATGGCCATTATTTTTGTCTTGGAAATATTAGACTGTAGTTTACATTATTTTGACTATTTGTCCAGTGAAGCTAATTATGTTTCGAAGTTACAGACAGTTACATCTACTGGAATATCAACTATAAATCACTGTTTTGTGTCATAAGGAGATGGGCAAACCTTAGCTACCAGACCTTTTACTATGTTAAAAAGAATAGAACCTTGTGGTATTTCATGTGTAGTCATTCAGAACACACCGCATTAGCAAAAGCAACTAATAGCTATAAGTTGGCATCACAAGCTGATTGACAAAAATGCAACTTCTGAAACCCACGGTGATCAGCTATTATCACCAGTGAAAGTTACAACCAACCATAAATGTGGTATCCATTTGAAAGGATAGGCTGAGTCCACCAGATATGATGTATATATATACCCTAACAGAGCATATGGATATGGATTATATTGAGGAAACAATCCCTCTTTAAAAGAAATAACGGAACCATAGAGACAACATCTAAATTGTGTTGTGCTTAGTGAAGGGCTTTGGTGTTCAATGAACTCCTGCGTAATCCAGCTTCTCTTCATCCACAGGCCCAGCACTAAGCAGTACACAGTGTATACATTTTGCCTGGAGTGTTCCTTTAAATTCATTCCAGGATGCATGTAATAAAATATGAAATAGAAGAAAAGTAAAACATATTTAATTAACAAATATGCTATTTTGTGTGTGGTGCATATTGGAATGCATTACTTGTTAAAGATATAAATTGAAGAGCACCAAAAAATCTCTAAATATGCATCCTGTTAAGCTTCATAAACCTTTTACTTCTCTTTAAGTTATATATTTGAATGCCCATTGAAAGAAAAGGCTATTATTTTCTTTGCATTGAGTGTGGTCTACTTACACAGGTAATCCACAGAGATGAATATATTTAAATTAATCAAGTTTTATTTGTGTCAGAATAAATTTTCCTGCCCCAAGAGAAAAATCGGTACAATACATTAGCAAACACAGCTGAATTATTGTATATATTGCTAAAAATATATATAGAAAGAGGTAACTGTTATCGCATAATTAGGTTTTATCGTGCCAAATTTCTGCACTATGTATTCATCTTTTAAGCACAAGGTATATTCTTAAAGGGTTTATAGATATATTCAAATGTGTCAGCAAACATGAGCTTGTATGTAAAGTGTGTGGACTGGGGGATCACTAGTGAACTTAAAGTGGAACTTAGGACCTAGATCAGTGGCTAATATACAATCTTATAAACATAGTTGCTGAAATAATTAAAAATTCTGAATACATGGTACCTAAATTTAAAGGAAGATAGTATTGTGTGTTAGGAAAGCAAACATTTGCTATTCCTTAAGTTCAGATGGTTAGCTGTGCTGTGTGTTTATAGCTGTCTTCTCCCTTTTACTTCTCCCTCCCTCTCACAGCACAAGTCTCACACATAGGCTATTATATAGTTTTAGCAACATACCCCTTCTCCACCCTTCCCTCATCTGTGTCTTCACTTACTGTTTAAAGGCTGCAATACACATTCAATAGCTGCCAGCCTAACAATCATTCAGCCTACAGCTATTTCTCTTGATTCCCTCCCGACTTGACCATAAACATTCACTTTTGGTTTGGCTGCAAGTCCATGTGGATTTAATGTGGAGGAAGTGGGGAACAGCTGACATACACCTCTAATGCCAGATAATTCCCAGGAGATCAAAAGGATCTAGCAAAAATATTTATTTCATCTTCCTTCTCTCCCCTGATATCAACATCGGGAAGAATTGGCACCACCACCACACACACATTAGACTGTCTACCAAACTCACCATTCTCGTCGGGTTTGGACAACAATACACTACTGTATAAGGCGGTCTTTCCCCAGTCTTACAGTGACTACAATGTACAAACAGCCTAGAGGCAAGGGAAGGGGAATTACATGCTGACCTGTTATAAGTCCTAAACAAGTATTCTGAGATGGGTGCTACATGTCCCTGTATGACATAATAATGCTCTTCACTTGATTTTAGGTTTAATATGTCTCCCCTTTAATGAGATTAATATGATATAGTGAATATTTCTTGACCTTTTTTTTACATATTTCCCATAAAAAAGAAATTGCATGAAGCTTGATACAGACTTCTTAAACCAAATACTGAGATAATGCGCTTCTTCCAGGGAAAATAACATTAAATTGTATGCTATACATTACTATTCCTACATTACTATTCCTATCTTATGGTAATGTTATTAGATTTCTTTCCTAGACATACATTTTTTGCAATAATCTGCTATAGATGTAAAATCTTAGGTAAAATGCTTATCAGAGTGCAGTTTGCAAAAGGTATAGGAACATAACTCACAGCTATGCATGGAAATTATTCTAGACGTTTCCAGAACTAGAGATATTAGTGAAAACATAGGGATACAGAAACATACATTTTTTGGACTATATGTTAATAATCGAATTAAAGGACGTTCTTCAAGACAGAAATGGTTGATTACAAGGAAGTGGTAATACAGATTTTATGTTTAATGTGATATGCAATAGTGCATTTTTAGGTGCATCTCAATAAATTCAAAATATCATTGAAAAGTTTATTTTTTTCAGTAATTCAATTCAAAAAGTGAAATTCATATATGATATAGATTCATTACACAAATAGTACATATAGTGTCCATACTTTTAAGAAGGGCAACATTTCTTTATTAAAAATATTTTTTTTAATTGGTGTTCAATAATATTCAAATTTTCTGAGATAATAACTTTTGGGTTTTTATTAGCTATAAGTAGGGATGAGCGAATCCACTTCAGATGAAACATCCAAAGTCGATTCGCATAAAACTTCGTTCCAATACTGTGCGGAGCACGATGTACCTTGGAACCAAACCCGAATTCGGGAAATGTTTTTTTACAGTACAAATTAATTTATGGAATTATTTACCCGAAGTCTCTCGAGACTTCGCGAAGCAATAACTTTGAGTCAATACATTCTAATACTGTACGGAGCTCTTGCTCCGTACAATATTGGAACAAAGTTTTAATGCGAATCTACTTCGGATGTTGCATCTGAAGTCGATTCGCTCGTCCCTAGCTATAAGCTATAATCATCAACATTCAAAGAAATAAACTCTTGTAATAGATCACTCTATATGTAATGAATCTATATAATTTATGAGTTTCACTTTTTGAATTGAATTACTGAAATAAATTTACTTTTCAATGATATTCTCATTTATTGAGATGCACCAGTAGACATGACGAGTGATGCGAAGAAAAGCATTCCTTCCCGTTAACTGCCTGCTCATCCACGGCAGAAATAGCTGCATTTACAAGTAGCAATCTCCTCCACAGTGTGGGAACTAGTGATTGCTAATACTACAGAGTGCTGTTCACACTCGAAATAATGATTTAATGTGCTGCATGAAAGATCATTCTTCCCGATGAATGGGCATTTCCCTTACTCATAGGAAGATTTGCTGAACATTTACACAAGCAGATGATCGGTAACGAACATTTGTAGTAATGATCATTCCAAATAATCTGGTCGTGTAAAGCCACCATAAGTAGGGATGAGCATGGAAGTTCTTGTTCACCGGGTTCGGCTGAACTTTAGGTCAAAGTTCGAGTTCGGGACCTAAACTTGACCCAAACTTGACCTAAAACCCATTGAAGTCAATAGGGACCCAAACTTCACTTTATTATTTTCCGTTATAACATGGTTATATCGGAAAATAATAGCATTCTTAAGACAGAATTCAAAACAATATGGCCATTTAGGGGTTAAAAAAACTCACCTCTTCCACTTGATCATGCTGCAGTAGCTTCTTCTATCTTCACTCAACAGGACCTGCCAAAGGACCTGCGTAATGCGTGATGATGTCACCACATGGGAGAGTACAGTGACGTCCTCACGGACATCGCAGGTCCTTTGGCAGGTCCTGTTTAGTAAAGATAGAAGAAGCTGCTGCAGCGCGATCAAGTGGATGAGATGAGTTGGGATTTTTAACTATAAATGGCCATATTGTTTTGCATTCTGTGTTAAGAATGCTATTATTTTCCGATATAACCATGTTATAACGGAAAATAATAAAAATCACCCCAACACCGAACCCAAAACCAATCTTTGCAGTTCTGGTTCGCTCATCCCTAACTATAAGTTTAATGCAACAATCAGATTAAAGCTGAACTTAATTTCTTGGAAGTCAATGACTCATTTTAAATAATGAAAAAATTACCCCCCTGCTGTGCTGTCTAAAGAAAAGGCAGGTCTCATTACTTGTGTGTTAGTAAGCTACAATATTACTAACTGAGGCAAAAGACTTTTGATTACTAAAACATTTTTTGTATGACTTAGTTTGCAAACCTAAATATCTCCACATCTGGATGGCTAAATGCCAGAACATTACAGTACTGGGTATATTACTTTTCTTCATTAATTGGTGGAGACTTCACATTAAACTAGACTGTACAAAACACTTGTTGTCTTTTGACATTTAGTACTTGACATAGGTATATAGGAAAAGTAAAATTTTACTTCCCTGTGGAAGAAGAGACCACCCCAGTTATAATTCTGAATCAGGACACTTGTAATGGATTGGAAACAAATTATGATATATTCCAACAAACTAAATATGGCCCAAAAGTACACATATATAATGTAAACATACTAATTGCAGCTAACAAATCTGTCTTGCCAACACATGATGAGTCCACATATCCCTTTTATATGGACTATTTTATTACTTACTAAACCATGGCAATATCATTATTTTAAGGTCCAACATATTTCCTTAAAGCAGTGGCTACCATAGACAAACTATATAGTACTATTTGGGATATACTTTATAGAACATTATTTGGGGTATACTTTAATAACAAATAGATACTAGATTTATATTCCACAGATCTATTTACCTTTCAAAAGGGGTTGTCAACCTTTTATTAAGTGATGGTCTGACATCCTGCACCCACCCCCGATAAGCTGTATGGCAATAGCTTCAGCAATGGAGGCAGACAGCTCCACCTACTTTGTAGTGGACTGAGCCCATCAGTGATGACCTCATCCTACTACAAAGTAGACAGTTCTGTCTATTTCTGGTGCCTAGGCTATTGCTGAGCAGATGTGCTAGACCCTCGCCAATCAGTTGGTGATGGTTAGAGATGAGTGAAGTTTTCGAAAATTCGATTCAGCTGATTCATTGAATTTTACCCCAAAAATCTGCTTTGTGTCGAATTGGTTAGTCACAAAGCACATTTTTTTTATAACGTAGCGGGTGCAACGACAGGGAGTTGCGATAGCACCGCTCCCCATCATTGTGGCATCTAATTGTGTAAAAACAGTGCAAAATTAACATTAAAAAAATGTAATCAAACTTACCACCTCCATTTGCTCGCAATAAGTATGCTGCCGCCATCTTGCTTAAAGATCTGGTGCAAAATCTCACACGGCCCGAGATGATGTCATCACACTGGCGTGGTGACGTCATATGTCACCACGCACAGGATTTTGGCAGAGATCCTTAATCAACATGGCGGAAGAAGGCCCGTCGCGAGCAAATGGAGGAGGTAAGAATGATTTTTTTATTTAATTATTTATTTTTTTACACTATTTCAGGTTAAATCGATTAGCTACCATGAAGCACTAGGAGATTCGGCCTTCAACCTGTTTAAATGTTTCCTTTCTGTGTTTTGGCAAGACCAATACACCCACATCTCAGTCCTGTATGACAAGGTCTGGACACATGTACTACAGTTTTCTTTTCCTTCTTCATATTATGCTACCTTAGAATGGCCATCAAAACACTGTTCGGGCAGTTAATATGAATTCTCATTAGCGTTAAAACTCCAGATGTAAAGGTGCGGCCGATTACCCGAGCAAAACTCTTGTTCATTTGTTAATAGGATCATTGGTGCAGCCACCTAAATCATTGTTTGACATCAGCAAATTGTGTCATCTAGACAGCACTCTGCTACCGGCAAATAATGGTTATGTATGGAGATGAACAATGGCATTAGCATTCGCTTCTCCCTATACTGTGGAGGGGATTGCTGCTTGTTTGTAAGTGCAGCGCGATTGTCAGAAAGGTACGCTTCCTTCTTGATAATCTTCTGCTCCAACATACCATGTAAAAGGGCCTTTAATTCTGCATACACTTTTTAGAGTTTGATGCAAAAGATACTGGGCACTCCCACTGTCTATGAGACCACATCATTTATTATAAAATAGCAATTATGAACAGTAATTTTAATACATACACTTAATATAATGCATATAAATAACACGCTATATCGATATAAAATCCGGATAAATTATACTAAAATCAATGTAATTCTACTAAGTGGTTTGGTTCAAAAAGTCCTTCTACTGCTGGCAAAATCTGTGAATAAAGTGCAGTGGTACAATCCCTTTGGGATATAATCCCACAGTTCAAAATCTCTTCACCTCAGAGCGTAATAGTTTGTAGATTAGTTGCAGTGATAGATATGCGGCGTCCCGCTATACTCACTGTTTAACTGGGGTTTGATTGGCTTTTTCCATGGATACCATATCTTGCTGGTGTTCCGGTGCAGTTGGTGGCTGTGTCCGGCCCTCGTTCGTGCTTCTGCAGTTCCTCTCGGTCCCTCTTTGACTGCCGCTCCGTAAGATATAAGAGCCGACACTCCGCGCTGGACTTCGTTTGCACGTGTAGTTTGTAGCTCGTGCCTCTATGCGACGGTCCTATATAAATGCGCGTCTCGGGGTTGAATAAGCACTGGAGGTATCACCGTAGATATGGTTAACGTCCGTCAGGGGGTCTTTACACCAAACGCGTTTCGGGGTGTTAATACCCCTTCCTCAGTGGTAATGACTCCCCCTTGTAGCTTTCTTTATAAAGCCATTGACTGATTGAATTTTGCAAAATAGACAGTGAGAGTGCCCAGTATCTTTTGCATCTATCTCTCATCAACCCTAGAGGAAGGGTGATTCCTCTTTTACTGTGAGCACCTCCACCATAGATTCTGTCAGTCCTGTGCGCCACATATTATATATAACTTTTTAGAGTTTGCATAGTCTTTTTATTACTTTTACTATACTGCAGACACAGAAACATTTGAATGTTAACAGCCAATGAATGAATGTTAACTAGAATCCAACAATTCTGGATAATTCTTTTCTATTAGAAGTTTGATTATATAAAACTTTAGACAATTGTACCCATTTCTACCCAATAAACTGGATATTTAGTCATGGGTATTGCATCTAAGGATATGAGCACCTTTGAAATAATTTTATTTCTCAAATTAATTATTAGAGGGGCATTCTAGAATTTTGGCCCTTTTTAATTAGCTACCCTAGTGTGTGCTATCTAATGAAAGAATAATACTCATCTGCTTCCTGCCACTTTGTTCTAGTGCACTGGCTATCCTGGGCAATCTTTCAATCCCTGGCTGGTTTACTTCTGGACGGGGTATAGACGGGTTCACTTCACTGCTGTAGATGTGTTCCCAATTGAAACATCACTATTGGGTTGTCGCTGAGGCCACTCATTTGCTGCAGCTGTGCACATTACTCCGTTCGTTCCACACATACGTAAAGTATGTAAAACCATAATAATTTTTAAAATAATCTTGATTTCTAATATTTTATTATTTTGTGGATACAGTTCTGAATTTGTAGGTCATGTAGCAGGAGTGTGAGAAGAGCAAATGTTGAAAATAAAATAATCAATGCAGAAATCAACAAACAACATAGTACAGAAAAATTAATTTTCTGTGTATGACATATATCTTTTAAAATTGTGACATGTAATTTCATAAGTAAATAGGGGGTCATTTACTAACTAGAAATACACCTATTTTAGGTGTATTTGTGGCGTAGATTGCGGCACAAAGGTCCGCCACAATCTGCAACTTTTCCCCGCTCTTATCAGGTCTAAAAAAAGTGGGCATGGTGTGGTCTGAGAAGGTGACGAGCCAGCAGGACCATCTCATTTATCATTTTCTACTCCTGGTTTAGGCGTAGAAATTGGTCTACATTTAAGACAGCTAGAAAGCTGTCTTACATTTAGAAGTGGCGGAGGATCCGGCAGTTATAGCGGTTATTAAGGCCGGAGTTTAAAACGCCGGTCTTAATAAATGACCCCCATAATTTTTAGTTGTTTTAAGATATATTTTAATATACACCTGTTAGAAATTGTTATATGTTTATTATCTTTCTATCTACGATTTAAGTTGACCGAATGGTTAGCGCACATTGGTCAATTGGCTTTCTATGTAATTGTATCTTAAATGTGTGTATCTAAATATAATGTAGAGCCACTGGTGACAAGGACTGATATGAGAGGTTACATGAGTGATTCCCTGCCTTATGACAGTAGAAGTAGCCTGGGAAACAACTTTAGCATTTCCTACCTCAAAGAAGGTAGATAGTTCTATGATTCTTACCTAGCCCTATAAAATGATTTTGATGTGTTGATTGGTTTGCCAAGGATCGTTAAGCAGGTGGAAATCATCTCTACTGTAACAGTGGCAGGTTTTTATCTCTACTGTAACTCTGATTAGCTTCTAAGGAACCCCAGGGCCACAATGAACCTTGGTTTCAATTTCTGCTAAATATGTTATAGTATAAATGAGGTGAAAAAACATGCGTCAATGTCTAGAACTGTCTGCAACCTGTGGCTCTCCAGCTGCATGTAGAAGCATGCATAACAGTATGCAGTTTCACAATGGCTAGTGGGGCATCCATCGGCTTAGAAAAAAATAACAGTATAAAACCAGATATCTATATGGGTAGCAAATCTGCTATAAAAGCTTGAGTTCATTATATTGGTAGCTTTCATAATGATCTTGGGGGTTAATCTTGTGTTTAATGAGTTCTTTTTAATTTTTGCTTACAAGACCCCAGTATTTTTTATTTTTTTTAATGACCAAGCTTTTTTTATGTCTATTATAACTGATACTTTTGTCGTGTCATCATTCAATTTAAGTACTTCTATGGCTTTTAACAGTGGAAGTTAATAATAAATATCACCTTTGTTTTCTAATTTTCCAAACTTGATCTGAATGCTTTTGACACCTCCAATCTAATATCACCATTCAAGCTGACAAGCATGACATACAACTCTGCATACAAGCTCTCAATTATACATAATCCAATGTTTTCTTCCGTTTTAATTGAATCACTAGTCTCGAACTTGTTATTTTTAATTTACAACATTTGATTTCTGACACTGGTCCCTCTATGTTATCAATTATGCAAGAAAAAGGCCGTAGTCGTGGAGGTGATTAAAACAAAACTAATTAGGCCTGATTAAAAATAAAATAAAACAGAGAACTTTTAAACATGCGCATGTTATCACATAAAGCAAACCTCACCATACTACAAATGCATGCTTTTCTTTTTCTTTTCCAAGGACTTGCTTTCATTTTGCTTGTACTTGATTGATTTTGACAGAAATGAGAGCAAATGTAGGACTTATTTTTTTTCCTTTCTGCATATTTTCAGAAATTGCATTACATGGCCCTGTTGATGTGAAATTCTCCCACAGCTCATTGAGTGTAATTTTGTTAAGTGGGTAGGAAACTGAATATAAAGAAAACTGACTCTAATCCAAAATTTTCCTTGGCAGGCAAGCTCAGTGAGGCTCCGTCTTTACTGGCTAGGTGCAATTAATTGCCTTACCTATTTAATTCCTCTGCCATCACAGTAATGTTAGTGCTTCGGACAGGAAAATGGGAACAGTACTTCCATTTGGACAGAAATAAGTGAACAAAGTGTGGCAATGGTTCTCTTTTATATAAGATTACAAAAGCAGATTGGTTTGCAATTTAACATATCAACTTTAAGGTATTCAATAAAAATGAAAAACAGACCACAGAATTGTGGACCAGCAAGCTAGAGGGTTGGAATTGAATATGTCAAATTTTACATAAAAAATGCATTCATCTATCTATATGCATTTGAATCTATGTATCTACCTATAGTATCTATTTTTCTGCCTATTTTATTGTCTCGCGATCAATACAGTATGTATTAAAATTCAGTACAATGACAGTGACCACAATTTCTTTTATAAAAAACAAAATATGCAAAAAAATTCACGTTCAAAAGTAACTGCTGCAAGAACTGCATGTGTGATTCCAAACTAAATCCCAAAATCTTCAATTATCATACAAAGTTTTTAGCTTCTTAGAATTTTTTTTGCTACACAGCTGCTTCATAAAACTGAAGGGATAGAAGATATAAAATGGCAGCAGATTTGTTCTAAAAAGATGTCCTGATTGGAAATACAGATGTAGCTGAGCTAAACTTGACTCTGATAACACATGGCACAGTGTTATATTGTGACAAAAGCTATTGAAATCCATTAAAAAGTTAGTTGTCTTTTTCTTGCCATTCTTTAGGGTACTTTCACACTTGCATTGTTAATTTCGGTATTGAGATATGGCAGAAGATCTCAATATTGGAATTAAACAGATCCTTTTTGATTTTGCACATCAGGGTGCATCTGTTCTTTTAGGATGCAGTTGTGTGAAATCAAAATGGAAAAAAATTGATCCATCACTAAATATATTGAAAATCAATCAGTGACATGTCCATATTTTTAGGCTCCTAAAAAAACGCATCCGTCACCATTGACTTACATTGTTTTCAGTACCAGATCATTTATTTTTTTTTATTTTTCTATGACCGGACATAAAACCGCAGCTTGCAGCGTTTTTTTATCCGGTCACAAAACAGAATGCTGTCCGAACTGAAGATGTCTGATGCATCCTGAACAGTCTCTTTCCATTCAGAATGCATGAGGACTAAACGGAAATGTTTTTTTTCCGGTATTTAGATCCTCTGCTGGATAGTCAATACTGAAAAACAACAACGAAAGTGTGAAAGTAGCCTTATCTATATATTCTTAAGCATATGCTATCTCTTACTCTGCTCCACTTGGTCCTGCTGTGCACTTTTTTCTTTCTTATTGTATGAATAAATAAAAAAATACAATGTTATATTAAAAATATTTTTGTCAAATGTCATGAAAGCAATAACGTGCTGTAGGTAGAAAAATGTTCACAAATTGGATTGGAGAAGTGGGTTCACAACTAGGGGATCGGGTGGGGTTGGGGGAAGCTTTCTTTGTGTGTCACTCCTGGAATTACCCATGACTATTTTTCTTTCCTCTTTTTACAGTTCGTTGGATCCAACTGCCGGTCACCTACTGCACCATGAGGTACTCTTGATATGTAGTTTAGGATGAAAAGGTTAAAAGTATAACTTTAATTATTAGGTCAACATATCATGCGTTTTATTAGCGATACTTTTTGTGCGTTTTCTTTTTAGTATATGTGCATTTTTTGGCAAAAAAAAGTTACATATGCTAAAAAAAGTATCGCTAATAAAACGCATCATACTACAATCCCTCTTTGAGTTGAGGAAAATCTGGAGAAGCAGGTGTTTGTAATTTGGATCCAATTAGAGACAATACAAAAGATGGAAGCAAGGCGGGCAACACCTGACCACTGAGGAAGGGATAGCGTAACATCCCGAAACGCGTCTGGTAGAAAGGTGAACGCACCCGCGACAAAGTCCTCCAAAAAGAACTGTATGGCCATATAGAAAGAATTTTGAAGAAACAACGCAGAAAATAAGGAACAAGCATAACACCTCCGTTCCCAGCATTTGAACATACAGCTATTAAGGTAACATCGCGGTGGAAGAGCGCGTGTGCTCCCGCAAGACCTGTGCTGCTCCCGCGACACTTGTGCTGTTCTGGCTTGAGGAGTGCGACGGGAGACGCCGGCAACTATCCGCCCCGTTCGCCCCTTGCCATGTGATCGGAAGATATCCGAATTATACACTGGAAAGGAGGTAATAAAAAGACCTGTAAAGATTGTTTTTCTGCATCAGCAAAATTAGAGTTTAAGGAAAGACTCTACAGACGCAGTATACATACGTAATGTGATACGACTTATCTGGAAAATATCCAAGTACGACTTTTCTGTGACTCTACATACAGGTGCAACACATGTGCGCAAATGTGATATTATATATTAGGCGACTATATCATTGTTGATTCAAATATACAGGAACATCTGTAGTGGTTTACAAACAGCAAGTGCGACTTTTTGTACACAATATGGTTACAGATTGAAAACAGGTTGCCTATTACAGCTATCTGTACTGTTTTAATTTCATTTATTTTTATTCATAGTTTGTATTTTAACATTTTATGTGTACTATTTTATATTTCATTATTTGAATACATTTTCTGTATACCTCAATTGGATGCCGAGTGTATGAGTGCTCGCCCCTTTTCCAAATATAATAATTTATCTACCATTTAGAGGGTTGGGTGTTCCCTCTTTTTGGGGTTTGTAGTACCACGTCAGAGCTAATCAGGAGTGAGCCACCTCAGCCTATTTAATTTACAGTGTTAAAAAATCATTTCTGTTCTTTGAGTAGTTTTCCATTTGACAGAAGAGAGCAAATTCCATTTTTAATGTGTAAATTTTTATATTTATTCTCAGTCCATTTTTTTAAGTTCTTGATTGTATTGTTTTCAGAGTGTATAGTATGAAGCCCTTTTTTGGTTTAGCATTTTCCTTTTTACCTCCCAACGTTCCAATAATCACAATTTTCCACTTGTACAGTCATATGAGGGCTTATTTTTTTGGGAATAAGTTGTACTATTTAAGAACACTATTCAATTAACCATGTCTGTTATTTGAAAATTAGAAAAAAAAAAATCTTTGGGGTTAAAATAAAAAACAAACAAACAAAAAAATACAATTCCGACAAGGTTTTCAGAGTTTTGACATCATGTCATTCACTGTACAATGAAAATGTCATAGCGTCTTGTGGTTCATTATGAATATGGCGATACTAAACCAGATTTTTTTTTAATCTACTACCTTAAAACAAAAATAATCCTTAAAAAAAAAGATTCTTTCTAGCAACATCTAAAAGCCATAACTTTTTTTATATATATCGGTCTACAAAGCTGTATGAAGGCTTGTTTTTTGCAGAACGATATTTAGATTTTACAGGTAGCATTTTTGTGGTACTTACAACTTTTTGATCACTGTTATTAAATTTTTTGGGTGAGGAATAAAAAGGTGTAATGGTGTGTTTAAAAAAATAAATAAAATGAATTATGGTGATCAGCGCAAAGGAAATTTTTACATTTTAATAGTTCAGACATTTTCAAATGAGGCAATACCTAATATTACATAATTTTTTTTTTTGTTTATGTATTTTAATATGTGAAATTGGGGTTATATGTGAAAAGGGTGATTTTTTTTAGATTTTTTTTATTACTTTTACAGTGACATCTTTTGATTCCTTGTTCTGTTTACCCTTATCACCATTCCCCATCATTGCGGCCAGTGTCTGCTGTATGATACAGCCATCGACCACTGCGTATGCAGCAGCCCGCTCCATACATTTCCTCGACCATCATGACATACGGGTATACCTGATTTACAGCGATTTATGACAAATTAGTTTGTAACTAATCAAATTTTTTGGTCGAAGTTTAACGAATCGACCAAATCAAATTTTTCAAAACTTCACTCGTCACTAATGATTATAATGTGTTGCACTGTTAAAACCCGGAATTCACCAAATTTTTAAGTTGTATGGTGTACTTTAAGAGAAAAAATAAGAAATAAGAGTATGTGATTCATAATCTTACACCATAATAAAACAGTAATATCCTGTACACTCAGTAACAAAACTACTTGTGTTGTTGGAAAGGTTTAGTGTCGGATTCTAACGAACAGTCTGCTTCTATTTTACCTTTTTACTAATCTGTATAAAATTACATAATCTCTGGTCCAATCTAGCACATATTTCTCATTGAAAATAATATGTTGCAGCTATTATTTATGAGTGGAGAAATTCAAAACCTTGAACTTAGGTATATATTAAATGCCAGAGCAATGAAAATGTAATGATCTACAGAACTTCACACATATATCTCTGGAGGAATTGTTACTGCCTCATAACAAGTTAGGGCTTTGACTCGTGCTTAGAGATCATTCATAGCTATAAGTTCATCAAATTGTTGTAATGTGTGAATACTGAGCTGACCACCACCTATGCAGAAGCAGTGAATCTATTGTACATAACTGCAAGCAGAGCAAAATATTGCATTTCAATCAAGAATGCTAAGATGGAATGTGTTTAACCCCGTAAAAACAGCAGCGAGGTTTTGCCTTAATCCTTTAATGTTCATTACTACAAGGGCCTTAAAGACTACCCATCCTGTTACTTTTTCATTGACATGGCTGTCTGAGGCCTTGCTTTATGTAGAATACATTTTATTTTATTTTTTATTTGACATTGTTCAGGGGTTACCTATAAATTACAGTGGAATTTATATAATTTTTGTTCTTATGGAAATATAGAAAAAAAAAGTTTTGTGTTTTGTTTCTTTATTTTTATACCATTTATGTTTTACAATAAATAAACTGATGTGTTATTTTTTCAGGTCATTCTGGTCTTGTGGATACCTAATAGGTTAAAGTTTTTATTTGTATTTAATGTGTGAACAATAAAGTAAATGGTATTTTTGATTTTCATTTTTTTGCTGAATATTTACACTTTTTGATCTTTTTTTATATTTATAACATTTTTTAAAATTTGTTATGGGATTACTATTTTATAGCTTTATTTGAAATTTAGACTGCATTAGCATACTCCTGTACATTATGCTCTGTATTTCTTTGATAGAGCTCTCCTCCAGTTTCCGATTGGGTTACTGGGAATCCTGGTGACCCCATCATATTAAGACTATGCCACGGTCATTGATTATGGCAATTAAAGGGCTTACAGCCAGGATCAGAACTTCCTCTGACCCCAAATGTAAGGGCTCATGCACACGACCGTATGTATTTTGTGGTCCGCAAAAAATGGATCCGCAAAGATACAGACATATGGAAATGGAATGTAGAAAAAGTAAGTTCCGTTTTTTTGCGGACCCATTGAAATAAATGGTTCTACATATGGTCTGCAAAAAAACGGAATGGACACGGAAAGAAAATACGTTCGTGTGCACGAGCCCTAAAACAGGAGCCTGTGCCAAGAACCAGAGCTGTTAGTAAAATCAGTTTCTTAGCGCATACGAGCTCCAGAAACTGGAAACCCTTCTCTGCTGCAGTGTTGCAAATGATGTCACTGCAGACTTAGGCCCTGCATTGCTTGCTGTCAAAAGACAGTGGACAGTTGTTAATGGGTTAATGACACATAAATATAAATATTGCTCGTTATATACAAAATTCACTTTTTATTTTCTCTGTCGTTTAATGTGTATCAGAAAAGAAAATAACAATATAATGGAAAACACAAAGCTCTTCTGCCAGACAAAATACTACAAACACAACAGTTTTACACAAGTTTTTTTGGTAAGATTGAGAATTATAAAAAATTCAAACACTAAGATAATCAGTAGAGATGAGCGAATTTCTCACAAGTTCGATTCGGCCGGTTCACCGAATTTTCAGAAAAAAATTGATTCAATGCGAATTTATTTGCTGCAAATCGCGTTACAAAACAGCTATTTCCTGGCTGCAGAGAGCCCGTAGCCCGTATAGTGGTGTAGAGCACTGTGCCTTGCAGTAACACACATAGGGAGTCTGCTTATGGTAGTGAAACAATACTGTAAGTCAGTATGACACGCACATGATAGGCGTCGCTCTTAGAAGTGTGAACTCAGCCTTAGGTCTCCTGCACACAGTACGTGTGCTGTTCGTTCCCGTGCTGCGGACCGCAATTTGCTGTCCGCAATGCAAGAGCCCTGACCGCGGGCCAGCCACTTGAATGGGCCAACCGCGGGCCAGTCACTTGAATGGGGTTCACGATCCATCCGTTCCACAAAAAGATAGCACAAGTTCTATCTTTTTGCGGAACGAAACCTCATAAAAGCACTCCCTAGTAGTTCTGTTCCGCACCACATCTCCAGATTTGCGGACCCATTCAAGTGAATGGGTCCACATCCATGATGAGGAATGCACATGGCCGGTGTCCCGTGTATCGCGGACCCGCCGTATGCGGGCTGCAATACTGCCATTGGGGACACACGGTTGTGTGCAAAAGGCATTACAGGTCGATGTTAACGCCAGGAAAAAAGAACTGTGCAGAGGCCCAAGATCCTAGTGTAGCATGTGTAGGAAGGTACAAGGGGTTGTCATTAATGGTAGGTATGTGTCACTGAGGTTCCTGGCCTCGGTGAAGTAAGAGCTGGTATCTTCATGTGTCAGCGGCAGCTAATGCTGATTGACACTTTTGCTATTTGGTATATCTGTGAATAGCTGATCTGGGACGGCTCTTATTGGGACTAGTCAAAGTGCTGGGTGAGTGACTAATTCCCACGTTCCAGGCCGGGTTTTGACAGCACCTGGCTCTCCTTAAAAAAGCAGCTGGGCTCAGCAGCAGGGAACGCCCTGTGTGTTGTGATCTGAGCCCTGTGCTGGGATGAAAAGCTGAGACCCATGTGTTGGGAGAGCAGGCCACCTAAAGTCTGCATTTAGACTGCTGGAGGCAGAACCGCTGACAAGGTGACGTTTTTTGTTATGCATGAACTTTTTACTCGGTGTGAACAAACATCAACCCTGCAAAGAGTGCTATTTGTTTGACCTTATGTGTGAATAAATTGGCCCAGTGGATTCAGAGAGGTGTAAGAATTTTGTAAGTCTTGCCCAACCTGCCAGTAAAACTAGCCCCTGGCCACATTTCCGTAGACCCCTGGTACCTCTCCCGATTATCGAGGTTCCGTTCAAGCGAATTACAAGGGATCTCATAGGCACAGTACCAAAGTCTGCTAGAGGGCACCAACACATCTTGGTCATCATAAACTAAGTCATTTGGTACCCGGAGGCAGTGCCCCTGCGACATACACTGGCCAAACTCATAGCTAAGGAGTTAATGGATATGTTTCCCGAGTGGGGCTACCTAAAGATATTCTGACCGACCGAGGGACCCCTTTTATGTCAAAGGTCATGAGGGAACTCTGTAAATTACTGCACATAAAACAGCTACGGATGTCCATTTATCATCATGTGTGAATAAACATGGATATTTGAATTACGAACTTGTACTTTGCCTCTGTACTGCACCCGTTTATCTCAATTACCAGAGCGAAGCCCCACACATGAAAGAGCGCATTCCTTTTACACCATCGCTGATTGCACATAGATGTTTACAGAACTGTTCTATCAAATGCTTATACATGTAGAGCCCCCTGACAAAGTGGAGAGGGTGTCAGCACTAAGTTTGTGTTGACATCACTGGTTATTTTGCCCTTCCTCTGATCCGTCAGAACAATAACCCCACAAAAACTGACCCTGTCTGTTGAGCATCCGCCTTCACTCGGTCATCATTTGGTCAGTAATCCATCAGTATTGCTAAGGCCAAAAAAACAGGAGTGGATCCAAAACAGAGATGACACGTGAATGGAATATTTGCATGTCTTCTATGTTTTGTACCCACTCCTGCTTTTGGCTACCAAATCATAAGCCAATTCGGATGGGACCATGCAGGCCTTACAGCTGCTACACAGAGAGGATCCATTGTGAATCTCATTTTTCCTTCCTTCTGACAGATCAGAAGAAGGGTCAAATAAATGATGATGTCAGTCTGGCCAAAAAGGCAAAATAGTGGCCCAGTCATGGAGTGGGGAGGGTGGGAGAACAGCTTGAGAAGTCCACAGAGTGGCCCAATGACATAGTGTTAAAGTAACAGCAGCATGAGGAGACCACAGAGTGGCCCAGTGACATAGTAGGGAGTTAGCAGCAGTAGCAGCATGAGGAGACCAAAGAGTTGACAATTTACATAGTGTTGAGGTGGCAGCAGAAAGAGGAAGCCACAGAGTGGCCCAGTGACATAGTGCTGAGTTTTTTTTTGGACCTTATATGTGACTAAACATGGACATTTGAATTACGAACTTGTAATTTGCCTCTGTACTGCACCCGCTTATCCCAACTACCAGAGCGAATCCCTACAGTTGGTGGCAGATGCGGGCTAGTGGAGGCTAACTTGCAACGGTAGGAGGCTAATAAGCAGCAGCAGAAAACCAACCAGCTGCTATTGCAACATGTGATAGCTTTACAAGCAGCAGGAGCATCCCAGAATGTTCAAGATGCCCAAAAATACCTAGCTCCGATAGTCTGCTGGTGGTGTCAGGAGCCTGGCCACATAAGGGCCGACTGTCCCCATCGGGGCGAACCCATGAATACTAACTATGGCTACTGCTACTCCTTGAATGCCAGGAAGCTGTGTGCAACAGGTACCCCAGACACTATAGACAATAGCCACCTGTGCCAGGTGGAAGTGGGAGACACTCTGGCAGTAGCTCTACTGGACTCAGGGAGTCTGGTGTCTATGGTAAGAGCTTCCCTAGTGCAGCCCGCCGAGTATACTGGCCAAAAATTCGGGTAGTGTGCATACATGGAGACTTAAAGAACTATCCCACCTCCCTGGAGTCTCTGTCCACGGTGGCCGGCAGGTGGACCCATGAGGTGGCCGTCACCACCAATTTACATTATGAACTTACAGTATAATTGGGAGAGATGTCCCGGGTTTTCTGCACTGTGGCCAGATACAAAAGTTACTGATACCCTTGAGAGTGGAGTAACCCCAGTAGAGTGGCCTTGCTCAGGTGGTAGGCCAGTACCCTGGGAACCAGAGACCGAAGGGCCAGCAGTAGGGGTGGCCGCCACTTTGGTGGTAGAGGTAAAAACAACCCCGCTGAGTGTAATGGTGGGAGACGTGGAGAATTTGCCGCCGGGTTCTGAGTTGGCAGACCTCAACGTCTCTGGGGAAAATGTCAGTACAGCACAGCACTGGGACGAAACACTATCTCGGGTCTGGGAAAAAGTTGTAATAGTTGATGGTGAACCTCAACAACCACGGGCGGAGTCGATGTTTCCCCGTTTTGTGGTTCACTAGAAGATGCTGTATCAGGTAAACCAACTACGGGATGAGCATGTTGAGCAGCTGGCGGTGCCAAAGGCGTATTGCAAACTCGTGTTGGAGCTAGCCCACCAATATATTCTTAGGGAACACCTGGGATGGCAGAAAATGCAGGACCGGATACTACAGTTGTTTTACTGGCCCAGTGTGTTCAGAGAGGTGGAAGAATTTTGTAAGTCTTGCCCAACCTGCCAGATAACTAGCTCCCGGCCACATTTCCGTAGACCCCTGGTACCTCTCCTTATTATCGAGGTTCCGTTTGAGTGAATTGCTATGGATCTCATAGGCCCAGTACCAATGTCTGCTAGAGGGCACCAACACATCTTGGTTTTCCTAGACTATGCCACTCGGTACCCGGAGGCAGTGCCCCTGCGACATACATCGGCCAAACTCATAGCTAAGGAGTTAATGGAGATATTTTCCCGAGTGGGGTGACCTAAAGAGGTTCTGACCGAACAAGGGATCCCTTTTATGTCAAAGTTCATGAGGGAACTCTGTAAATGACTGCACATAAAACAGCTACGGACGTCCGTTTATCTTCATGTGTGAATAAACATGGACATTTGAATTACGAACTTGTACTTTGCCTCTGTACTGCACCCGCTTATCCCAACTACCAGAACAAATCCCCACACATGAAAGAGCGCATTTCTTTTACACTGTCACTGATTCCACATAGATGTCTACAGTGTGGTAGGTGGCAGCAGTATCATGAGGATCCCACTGACTGACAAGGTAACATAGTGTGGTGGTGGTAGCAGCAGCAGCAGCATGATGAGGCCACAGAGTGGCAAGGTGACATAGAGTGGAGGTGGTAGCAGCATGAAAAGGCCACAGACTGGAAGGTGACATAGTGTGGAGGTGGCAGCAGCATAAGGAGGCCACAGAGTGGCCCAGTGACATAGTGTTGAGTTAGCAGCAGCATTAAGAGAAAAAAGAGTGGCCCAGTGACATAGTGTGAAGGTGGCAGCAGCAGCAGCATGAGGAGGCCAGAATGGCACAATGGAAGAGTTTGGAGGTGGCAGTAACAGCAGTAGGAGGCCACAGACTGACATGGTTACATAGTGTGCAGGTGGCAGCAGCATGAAAAGGCCACAGAGTGGAACAATGACAGAGTGTGGAGGTGGCAGCAGCATGAGGAGACCACAGAGTGGCACAATAACAAAGTATGGAGGTGGCAGCAGCATGAGGAGGCCACAGACTGGCAAGATGACATAGTGTGGAGGTGGCAGCAGCAGTATGAGGAGGCCACAGACTGGCAAGTTGACATAGTGTGGCGGTGGCAGCAGCATCATTAGGAGCCCACAGACTGACAAGGTGAAGTAGTGTGGAGGTGGTAGCAGCAGCATGAAGAGGCCACAGACTGGCAAGGTGACATAGTGTGGAGGTGGCAGCAGCAGCATGAGGAAGCCACAGAGTGGCACAATGACAGAGTATGGAGGTGGCAGCAGCATAAGATTACAGAGTGGCACAATGACAGAGTGTTAAGGTGGCAGCAGCAGCATGAAGAGGCCACACACTGGCAAGGTGACATAGTGTGGAGGTGGCAGCAGCATGAGGAGGCCACAGAGTAGCAAGGTGACATAGTCTTGAGTTAGCATCAGCATGAGGAAACCACAGAGTGGCAAGGTGACATAGTGCGGAGGTGGCAGCAGCAGTATGAGGAGGCCACATAGTGGCACAATGACAGAGTGTGGAGGTGGCCGCAGCATGAGGAGGCCACAGACTGGCAAGGTGACATAGTGTGAAGGTGGCAGCAGCAGCATGAGGAGGCCAGAGTGGCACAATGACAGAATATGGAGGTGGCAGCAGCATAAGGAGATTACAGAGTGGCACAATGAGAGAGTGTTAAGGTGGCAGCAGCAGCATGAGGAGGCCACACAGTGGCAAGGTGACAGAGTGTGGAGGTGGCAGCAGTATGAGGAGGCCACAGAGTAGCAAGGTTACATAGTCTTGAGTTAGCAGCAGCATGAGTGGCAAGGTGACATAGTGCGTCGGTGGCAGCAGCATGATGAGGCCACAGAGTGGCAAGGTGACATAGTGTGGAGGTGGCAGCAGCAGCATGAGGAGGCCACAGAGTGGCACAATGACAGAGTGTGGAGGTGGCCGCAGCATGAGGAGACCACAGAGTGGCATAATGACAGAGTGTGGAGGTGATAGCAGCAGCATGAGGAGGCCACAGTGTGGCAAGGTGACATAGTGTGGAGGTGGCAGCAGCAGCAGCATGAGGAGGCCACAGACTGGCAAGATGACATACTGTGGAGGTGGCAGCATCAGAATGAGGATGCCACAGAGTGGCAAGGTGACATAGTGTGGAGGAGGCAGCAGCATGAGGAGGCAACAAAATGGCACAATGACAACGTTTTAAGGTGACAGCAGCATGAAGATACAACTGGGACAATGACATAGTGTGGAGGTGGCAACAGCAGCTTAAAGGAGGCCACAGAATGGCAAGGTGACTTACTGTGGAGGTGGCAGCAGCAGCATGAGGATACCACAGAGTGGCAAGGTGAAATTTTGTGGAGGTGGCAGCAGAATGAGGATACCACAGAGTGGGACAAAGACAGAATGTGAAAGTGGCAGCAGCAGCATGAGAAGGCCACTGACTGACAAGGTGACATAGTGTGGAGGGGGCAGCAGCAGCATGAGGAGGCCACAGAGTGGCACAATGACAGAGTTTGGAGGTGGCAGCAGCATGAGAAGATTGCAGAGTGGCACAATGACAGAGTGTTGAGGTGCCAGCAGCAGCATGAGGAGGCCACAGAGTGGCAAGGTGACATAGTGTGGAGGTGGCAGCAACAGCAGCATGAGGGGGCCAAAGACTTTCAAGTCGACATAGTGTGGATGTGGCAACTGCAGCTGCATGAGGAGGCCACAGAGTGACACAATGACAGAGTGTGGAGATGGAAGCAGCAGCAATAACAGTACATGCGGACAATGGTGGGTGTAAGAAGGAGCACTTAGCATCAGATGTGTGGCATCAGGTGGGTGGCAGCATCAGAATACAAGCTGAGATAGCCATAAGAAACGGGTCTCTTTTGTCAAGGTTTGGGTGAGGAAGCATGGATGATCTAAACTGATGAATCAGGCATTGGTGGGTGGAAATCCTAGCTGATCCACACCTGATTCATCTTGACAAAGGTCAGTCTCTCCACATTTTGGGTGCACGGGCGAGTTCTCCTTGGGGTAGCTATGGCCCCCGCCACACTAAACACCCACTCTAATGCCACACTACTGGCCGGGCAGGACAGCTTTTCAAGGGCAAACTCGGCCAGTTGCAGCAACAAATCCAGTTTGGCTGCCCAGTAGTCCAGCGGCTCTTCAATGACGGCTGGCAGGGTGCACTCCAAGTATGCCACCACCTGCTAGTTCAGGTTGTGCTCTATGTCTAGCTGCTGGTGAGTAGTTTCTTCACTAGGCGGGTGTAGAAAGCTGCTCATCAATGACTATAGACTCAGTGTGCTGCTGATAGAGCTGGTACTGCACTTGCCACCCCACCCCTTCCCAGCAGCCATGGCAGTGGTCAGACCTGCAAGAGGATGGACGATGGCGCAGATCAGCAGCGGCCAACTGACTACATAGGATGTCTCTTTAGTAGCTCAGTTTGTCCTTCCTCTCAGCAGGTGTAAAAAAGGCAACCAGGTGGAGAGGGTCCAACAAGGTGGAGAGCCAGAAGTCATCCCTCTGCCGAATGGTGACAATTTGGCTGTCACTACACAAGCAAGTGAGCATGCTTCAGGTCATTTGCGCAAGTGACTCGGAGGGACTCCCTGCCTCCATCTCCACTGCATACTGCCACGGTGTGTCTAGGTGCTCTGCTTTGTCTTCCTCATCGCCCTGTAGCTCCTCTGGCTGCTCCTCTCCTGTCACCTGTGTAGAAAAACCTCCCATTTCGCTACACATTGCTTCTGCTCCAATGTCCTCCTGTACAGGCCACACAGGGCTCATGTGGCCGTGAGATGTATGCGCCATGTCTCCAGTGCCCTGACAAGCCAAATATACCATCATCTGTTCCAGGACATGAAGCAGTAGAATGACATTGTTCATCCCGTAGTCCTGGCGACTGACAAATAACGGGGCATCCTCAAAGTGCCTAAGTAAACCTCTATTTGCTTTCCGCTGTTTACTGCACCTGAATTAAAATTGGGGCAACCAGCTTCAGCTTCCTCTGATGTGTATGCTTATGGAGTCGTTTTGTAATGGCTTTGCACAGGGAGCAAGAATGTTACGCAAAAGGAGGTCTACAATCACCCATCAATTTTGCAGAAAAAAACATGTTTGAAATAATATATTTCACCAATGAAAGGATAATGGAATTTGGTTCATACAGAACAAAGTCTACAATCACCTGTTAGATTTTACTCCAAAAATCCTGTTTCACATAAAAAATTTCACTGCTATGTAATTTGGTCCATACCGCAAAAAGGGCTTTACTACATATAACTGCACAGCTGAACGGCAAATAGACCCTTATTTTTTTCCCACTTTTACACTACACAAAGCTTTTCAAAATATATATGCAACAGGGGGGGCGGAGCTAGCCTCGTCAGGAAATGGCCGCTTGACTCGTGAGCTCCTCACAGCAGCACTAGTTAATCGCTATTAAACGGGTTCCCAGATCACTTTAACATGGGAAAACCTAACAAGGAGAGGCCCAGGGAGTCCCAGATGACTCCCAAGCATACTAAGGGACAATCGGACCTGGACAAATACCTGAAAAAGAAACTGTCCTCTCCGGCTGTTAGATCCAAGATGGCGCAGGAGGCAGCCGCAGCCATGAACTTTACAGAGGATTCTGACGATGAAGGTTCCTATACGGTGTCAGAGACACACAGCGAAGTAAGCTCAATACCAATCACCAGAGCCTTCCTCAAAGAGTCCCTAGCCCTGGCTTTTGAACCCGTTATGAAAGAACTTACAGCTATCAAGACAGAGTTCAAGCAAACAGGATTCAGAGTGGCAGCCCTAGAAGATTCTCAGGCAGCTCTAACCAAGCATAGCCGGGCGATGCAATCTAAAGTCACGGAAATCCGTGAACAGATGAATTCAGCCTTCCTGCACCTGGAAGACCAGGAGAACAGGAGCCGAAGGAAGAACGTGCGCATAAGAGGCGTCCCGGAAAGTGTGCAAAGAGAAGACATCCCCGATACGGTTAGTCATATCTTCTCCACGCTACTTGGCCAAGAAAGAGCAGGAAAAATAGTTGTAGAGAGAGCCCACAGGGCCCTTAGGCCCAAACCGGCACCAGAAGCACCGCCACGTGATATTATATGTGGCTTACTCAGCTTTGTGGATACAGCCGCCATCTTAACCGCCGCCAGACATAAAGGGGACACGATGCTGGAGGGCTGCAAGATCCAGCTTTTCCAAGACCTTGCAGCGAGTACCTTAGCCAAGCGGAGAAATTTAAAGCCACTTACGGACCTCCTAAGGGAGAGAAGACACCCCCTGCGCTGGCTCTTTCCGTTCGGTCTATGCGCCACTATAAATGGGAAGCAAGTTGTTATTCGCCACCCGGACGAACTCACCAAAATGTGGGACGCTTTGCAGGTAGACCCCTTAGACATTCCATCGTGGATGCCTCTGGACGGAGATATGAAGATGCCACCCCTGCCTGCGACAGAGGACTGGCGAATCGCCAAAAAGTTCAAATCCCCTCAAGCAAAGAAGCGCCAAGCAGACCTTCAAGATACTTGAGGACGGTTTAATGTCTGATAAGGTTTTACCTTCCTCTTTTTGGAGTGGAATGCCAGGAATGTTGTAGTAATTATGACCACTGGATTTATAAGTTCAGTTCACGGTATTTGATACGTATATTTTGCTGACATGATCTATGTCGACATTTGTGACCCTCACTGCCACCACTGCTTCCCTAACCCTTTCATGTCTCCCTTTAATTATGAGAGATTTATGTGGAGGCGGGTTAGGAACTTATATCACCTTCCTTAATGGATTATAGCTTATAGCTTTATGTCATTGAGACCTCTTAGATCCTTCCCATCTTTAAATTAAAAATTTTGCTTGCTATTTACAGGGAGGTGTTGGTGGTGTGCTGAGCCCTTTCATCTTCTCCCTTAATCAAGGGAGTGCATTTGTTGTTAAGTACTTGTCCTTCCTTATTTCCTTTTTTATTACTCTGACTCAAAGGAGGCTCCTCTGATCTACTCCTCATTCCACATTGGTTGTGATTCCCATGTAATCAGTAGAACATATCTATCTTTATGTGTGTGGGCACCCACAGCTTGGACACTGGCAGGAGACGAGGAGATGACCTTTAGTATAGTAGTTTGTGCTTCTCTCCTCCTCCCCTCCTCTCCTCCCAGGTGCTCCCCAAGGCTGGTGCTGGGGGGTTCACACAGGCGATGTGTGTTTACATTACTCCTCCCTCACTCTAAACCCTATACTCTCCCCTTTCCAACTTATTCTTTGATTTCTTTCACCTCATTGTACCAGGTAGTTCCCTTCTTCTACCTCTCTGTGTCTCCCCCCTTGAGGGAGGTTACTACTGTGGTATAATTTATTTGAGTATTACCATGCTCATCTTTGTAATTTTCTGTCCTGTACATAGTTCCTCACGACGGGTCCGGTATCCAGTAACATTTATCTCACTAGGATGTATTCTCCTTCAATGCTCTGCAACCACCCATTTCCAATGGATCCTTTGAAGGTAATAACTCTCAATGTAAATGGGCTTAATACTCCCCAAAAGAGAAGTCAGGTCTTTCAGATGCTCAGGAGAGAGGGGGCAGACCTACTGTTCTTGCAAGAGACACATTTCAGGCACAATCACATACCAGTTCTTACTTCCAGACATTATACGAAATGGTATCACAGCACTCATTCCTCGGCCTCTAGAGGGGTATCCATTGGATTAGGTGCCAACGTCCCTTTCAAAATTCAGGCGCAGTACACAGACCCTGAGAGCAGATACCTGTTCCTAAAAGGTACGCTTTTTGGTCAGAAGCTGACCTTAGTAAATATTTATGCCCCCAACACCAAGCAAATACCTTGGCTAATTAAGTTGTTGAATTCTCTGCAAGATTTTAGAGAGGGAATTTTGATCCTAGGGGGGGATTTAAATTTAGCACTTGATCACCCTATGGATTCCACATCCTGTGTACCCAAATTTTCAGTTGCTCAAATTCGTAAGCTACGGAAAGCTCTATCCTCACACCAGATATCAGATGCCTGGAGGCTGACCCACCCGCGAGACAGGGATTATACATTTTTTTCGGCTGTTCATAGGTCCTATCAACGTCTCGACTACCTCTTCGTTTCCAATCATATATTGGAGAGACTTAAAGCTTCCACTATTGGACAAATCACAGTCTCTGATCATGCCCCGGTCTCTCTGGTGATTCAGCTGGAAGGCCTCCCCCCCAGGGAGTGGTCGTGGAGACTCAACGAAACCCTCCTGGAAAATGAAAGAGATAGAGGTAAATTAGAAGAGAAACTTAAGACCTTTTTTGAGCTAAATAATACCCCTTCTATGGATAAGACTAGGTCGTGGGAGGCCCATAAAGCGTTTGTTAGGGGGGAGCTTATATCTCTCGGATCTTGGGTATGCAGGCAAAGATCTGCTGAGATTGATTCCATACTAGCCCAGATATCTGCCCTAGAAAATATTAACAAAGGCATCCCCTCTGACACTAACTATGAAAATATTCTTAAATTGAGGAGTCAATTGAAGGACCTATTGAATATTAAGTCGGCTAAGGCCCTTAGATCAGCTAAATATAAGTTCTATGTACATGGGGATAGAGGTTCCAAGCTCCTCTCCCAGATGATTAAGGGTCAAAGAGAGAAAGCTTTCATCTCCAACATCAAATCAGAGAAGGGTCACCAACTTACTAGTACCCCGGCTATAGCAGGAGAATTCACCAGCTTTTACTCCTCTCTTTATAACTTGACACCCAATGATCCAAGCCTCACTATCACCAAAATTAACACTTTTTTGGAAACAGTTAAAGTCCCGACCCTGGGAGAAGTTGATAAAGATATGCTACTGTCCCCAGTTACAGATAAAGAAGTGTTGGAGGTGCTGGCGAGTATCCCCTCAGGGAAATGCCCAGGCCCAGATGGGCTACCCATTGTATACTACAGAAAATTTAAAAGCACTCTGGTCCCACAACTAGTTGAATTATGTAATTTCCTTTTAAACGGACACCCCCTACCACCACAATCACTCATCGCCCACATAACTGTAATCCCTAAAGAGGGAAAAGACCCCACTAAATGTAGCAGCTATAGACCAATCTCTCTACTTAACGTAGATGTCAAATTGTGGGCTAAGCTCCTCAGTCAAAGAATAGCAAAATTGCTCCCCAAATTAATTGGTGAAGAACAAGCAGGCTTTGTTAAAGGCCGAGAAGGCAAAAACAACGTTAGTAGGGTCTTGCACGCCATATACTACGCAAAAAAGCATGGAATCCCATTAACACTATTAGGTACCGATGCTGAAAAAGCATTTGATAGAGTTAACTGGGCTTTTATGGACAGTGCGTTACATCACTTTGGCTTCCCGCCCTCATTTATCTCAGCCATATTCTCACTCTATTCACGCCCTTCTGCTAGAGTCCTTATAAATGGCTCCCTCTCCCCTCCTTTCTCTATCTCTAATGGGACAAGGCAGCGCTGCCCCCTCTCTCCAGCATTATTCATCCTCTCTCTTGAGATGCTGCTACGCAAGCTAAGAGATTCTGAGAACATCAAAGGACTTAAAGTGAATGGCACAACTCACTCACTGGCAGCCTTTGCGGATGACCTGCTTCTCTTTATAACGAACCCAAAAGACGCTATCCCGGAAGTGATTAAAATATTCTCGGAATTTGGTGAAATTTCTAAATTCAAGGTCAACTACGACAAATCTGAGATTCTTAACATAACAGCCCCTGAGAAACATACCTCAGATATCAAAGCATACACTTCTTTCCAATGGCCTAAGGAGGCTATTAAGCATCTGGGAATCATGATACCAGCTAATCCCCTTCATTTATTTAGACTCAACTACGCCCCTTTATTAAGCAAAATTAAAACCTTTTTAACCTCAATTAAACTCCCTTTCCTGTCGTGGTTAGGTAAGAAAAACCTTTTATCTACCTATGTTCTACCTCAGATCCTATATATCCTAAGGTGCCTACCAATCCCCTTGTCCAACGGATATCTTACAGACGTTCGTACCTTATTTAGTAACTTCCTATGGTCCAATAAAAAACCGCGCTTAGCCTACTCTCTACTAATTAGGAAAAAGAATAGTGGGGGCCTGTCCCTCCCTGATTTACAGTCTTATCTTCATGCTATACAGCTGGAAAGATGGATTGAACTGGCTAAACCCCAAAATAAGTCTTTACACATTGAACTGGAGAGAGCCCTATTAAGCGATAATCCCTATCACTACTTCTGGGTTCACGCACATACCAGAAAGAGGAAAAAAATCCTCAGTGCCTTAACACGTTGTATGTTCCAGGTCTGTAAAACAACTGGGGCCCTGTCGTTATCCACTGCCGAATTGTCACCCATTGCCCCCTTGGCTGTCCTCCCCTACTTCCTGAACTCAGATAAGAGTGACTTCCATAGAGCATGGTCCTTCCTGACTGAGCTTAAGATTTCTGACCTAATTAACGCCCCAGATCTTCCAGAATTCCTAAAACAGGTCCAAAGCCATATACCGAACCATCTAAGATCTGTGCTAGTAGAGTTAGACATTGAGCTATGCTGCAAAAAATACAAGAATCTACATGCAAAGACCAAAAAAGATCCCACTTGGCTTGAAAATTATACCCTACTTTCAAACTCTCCTCCTAAAATCCTCTCAAAATTGTACTCCCAATTATTATTAGATTCCTCGCGGGTGAAACCGACTTACTTGCGGGCATGGGAGGGAGAATTGCAGACTTCTCTTTCAGAGGAGGAAGTTAGAATAATACTGAAGCACTCTCATGGTTTTTCAAGGTGCATACACATTCAGGAAAATTCCTTTAAAATACTATCAAGATGGTATAAAACTCCTGAATTCTTATACAGGGCTCACCTCTCCCCCACGGACAAGTGTTGGAGATGTCAGGAAGAGCGTGGCTCCATCTCCCACATCTGGTGGTCCTGTAGAGGAATTTCAAAATTCTGGAAAGAGGTTGAACATACTATCAATAGAGTATGCAGATCTAGTATCTCATTGTCCCCTGCACTAGTTTTACTATGGCTGCCGCAAAGTGATTTTAGACATTCTAGTAGAAATCTGGCCACACATATGATATCTGCAGCTAAATTCATTATTCCAACTAAATGGAAGAGCCCAGACCCCCCTTCCACTAAAGAATGGTTGGATAAAATTCACCAAATTTGCCTTATGGAAGAAATGGCAGGTTGGGAAAGAGGTAATAGGAAATCCTTTCTGAAAATATGGCAGCCATGGTTGAACTTCTATAGGGCCTAATGTTGGTTTAGAATTCCACCCTCCTTCAAGCACCTGTACACTCATCCCCATGTCCCCACCTAGGGGATTTGACCCCCTCCCCCCCCCCCCTTTCTCCTCATGAACACTCCGAAGCTTCCACCATTAGTTTATCTAGGCCTCTATTAATACCTTCTCAAACGAAGCCCAAGTACATATTATAGGTATCCTGCCTAGCTCCACTCAAAGATTCATTTGGTTGCTCAACCTGGAACATTGCTCCAATTTTCTTTTTTATTGCATTTATATACATCCAAGCTATAAGGATATGATTCGGACCCTACCGTCTGTTATGTTTGGTGATAGTTTTTTCCTCTTGTTGTGACAGTTCAACCAGAACCTACCTTAACCCCATAAGGACCGAGGACGTACCGTTACGCCCTATTTCCCGAGTCCTTAAGGACCGAGGACGTACCGGTACGTCCTGACTTAAAATCTGAATTCCGGCGCCGCGGGGGTTAATCGGAACGGGATTTCGGCTGAAATCATTCAGCCGGCATCCCGTAACAACGCAGGGGGGGGTCATTTGACCCCCCCGTGTCGGCGATCGCAGCAAACCGCAGGTCAATTCAGACCTGCGGTTTGCTGCGCTTTTTGCAGTTTCTGATCCCCGCGGTCCCTGACCGCGGGGATCAGAAACTTCAGAGTGCCTAAAATCAAGATTTCACCTCCCCCCTGCACCCCTGCACGATTTGATGGCGGCGGGTGGTGCAGGGGGGGTGTCGCAGGCGGTGGGGGCGTTGCGGGAGGCGGGCGGTGCGGCAGGCGGGATCGCGATCCCCCGCCCGCCTCCCATTGCATAATCGTTGGTGTACAGTGGGTATACCAGGGTGCCAGCACATTGCTGGCACCCTGGTATAAACGGCTGACATCGTTGATGCGATGTCAGCCGTTTAACCCTTTCCATACAGCGGTCCGTATGGACCGCTGTGTGGAAAAGGTTAACAGTGCAGGGAGCTCCCTCCCTCTCCGATCGGGGGGCTGCTGTGCCTTTGCAGCCCCCCCGATGGAGAGGGAGAGAGCCCCCAGGCAGCCCCCCGAAGCCCCGTCCTCACCCTTCCCCCGTCTGCGAAGTTGTGGCAGACGGGGAAGGTTCCCATGGCAACAGGACGCCTGCTCAGGCGTCCTGCTGTCCATGGTGCTGAACAGATCTATGCTGAAAGCATAGATCTGTTCAGTGTAAGTAAAATACAGTGCAGAACCCTATATAGGTTCTGTACTGTATTATACAGACATCAGACCCACTGGATCTTCAAGAACCAAGTGGGTCTGGGTCAAAAAAATAAAAAAAAAGTGAAAAAAGTTAAGATAAAAAAAAACATTTATCACTGAATAAAAAAAAAAAAAAAAAAATACACTACACATACTAGGTATCGCCGCGTCCGTAACGACCTGATCTATAAAACGGCCATGTTACTTTCCCCGCACGGTGAACACCATAAAAATAAAAAAATAAAAACTATGAGAAAATTGAAATTTTGCCCACCTTACTTCCCAAAAAAGGTAATAAAAGTTATCAAAAAAGTCGCATGTACGCCAAAATAGTACCAATCAAACCGTCATCTCATCCCGCAAAAAATGAGACCCTACTCAAGATAATCGCCCAAAAACTGACAAAACTATGGCTCTTAGACTATGGAAACACTAAAACATGATTTTTTTTTGTTTCAAAAATAAAATCATTGTGTAAAACTTACATAAATAAAAATAAAGTATACATATTAGGTATTGCCACGTCTGTATCGGCCGGCTCTATAAAAATATCACATGACCTAACCCCTCAGGTGACCACCGTAAAAAAAACAAAAAACGGTGTAAAAAAAGCAATTTTTTGCCATCTTACGTCACAAAAAGTGTAATAGCAAGCGATCAAAAAGTCATATGCACCCCAAAATAGTGCCAATCAAACCGGCATCTCATCCTGCAAAAAATGAGACCCTACTCAAGATAATTGCCCAAAAACTGAAAAAACTATGGCTCTTAGACTATGGAAACACTAAAACATGATTTTTTTTGTTTCAAAAATAAAATCATTGTGTAAAACTTACATAAATAAAAATAAAGTATACATATTAGGTATCGCCACGTCCGTATCGACCGGCTCTATAAAAATATCACATGACCTAACCCCTCAGATGACCACCGTAAAAAAAATATGCACCCCAAAATAGTGCCAATCAAACCGTCATCTCATCCCGCAAAAAATTAGACCCTACTCAAGATAATCGCCCAAAAAATGAAAAAACTATGGCTCTTAGACTATGGAGACACTAAACAATTTTTTGGTTTTAAAAAAAAGTTATTGTATAAAACTTACATAAATCAAAAAAAATGGTATACATATTAGGTATCGCCGCGTCCGTGGCAACCTGCTCTATAAAATTACCACATGATCTAACCTGTCAGATGAATGTTGTAAATAACAAAAAAAAAAACGTGCCAAAAAAGCTATTTCTTGTTACCTTGCCGCACAAAAAGTGTAATATAGAGCAATAAAAAATCATATGTACCCTAAACTAGTACCAACAATACTGCCACCCTATTCCGTACTTTCTAAAATGGGGTCACTTTTTTGGAGTTTCTACTCTAGGGGTGCATCAGGGGGGCTTCAAATGGGACATGGTGTCAAAAAAAACAGTCCAGCAAAATCTGCCTTCCAAAAACCGTATGGCATTCCTTTCCTTCTGCGCCCTGCCGTGTGCCCGTACAGCAGTTTACGACCACATATGGGGTGTTTCTGTAAACTACCGAATCAGGGCCATAAATAATGAGTTTTGTTTGGCTGTTAACCCTTGCTTTGTAACTGGAAAAAAAAAATTAAATGGAAAATCTGCCAAAAAAGTTAAATTTTGAAATTGTATCTCTATTTTCCATTAAATCTTGTGCAACACCTAAAGGGTTAACGAAGTTTGTAAAATCAGTTTTGAATACCTTGAGGGGTGTAGTTTCTTAGATGGGGTCACTTTTATGGAGTTTCTACTCTAGGGGTGCATTAGGGGGCTTCAAATGGGACATGGTGTCAAAAAAACTGTCCAGTAAAATCTGGCTTCCAAAAACCATACGGCGCACCTTTCACTCTACGCCCCGCTGTGTGGCCGTACAGTAGTTTACGGCCACATATGGGGTGTTTCTGTAAACGGCAGAGTCAGGGCAATAAAGATACAGTCTTGTTTGGCTGTTAACCCTTGCTTTGTTAGTGGAAAAAATGGGTTAAAATGGAAAATTTGGCAAAAAAATGAAATTCTCAAATTTCATCCCCATCTGCCAATAACTCTTGTGCAACACCTAAAGGGTTAACGAAGTTTGTAAAATCAGTTTTGAATACCTTGAGGGGTGTAGTTTCTTAGATGGGGTCACTTTTATGGAGTTTCTACTCTAGGGGTGCATCAGGGGGCTTCAAATGGGACATGGTGTCAAAACAAATGTCCAGCAAAATCTGGCTTCCAAAAACCATACGGCGCACCTTTCACTCTACGCCCCGCTGTCTGGCCGTACAGTAGTTTACAGACACATATTGGGTGTTTCTGTAAACAGCAGAGTCAGGGCAATAAAGATACAGTCTTGTTTGGCTGTTAACCCTTGCTTTGTTAGTGGAAAAAATGGGTTTAAATGGAAAATTAGGCAAAAAAATGAAATTCTCAAATTTCATCCCCATTTGCCAATAACTCTTGTGCAACACCTAAAGGGTTAACGGAGTTTGTAAAATCAGTTTTGAATATCTTGAGGGGTGTAGTTTATAGAATGGGGTCATTTTTGGGCGGTTTCTATTATGTAAGCCTCGCAAAGTGACTTCAGAGCTGTAGTGGTCCCTAAAAAATGTTTTTTTGTAAATTTCTGAAAAATTTCAAGATTTGCTTCTAAACTTCTAAGCCTTGTAACATCCCCAAAAAATAAAATATCATTCCCAAAATAATTCAAACATGAAGTAGACATATGGGGAATGTTAAGTCATCACAATTTTTGGGGGTATTACTATGTATTACAGAAGTAGAGAAACTGAGACTTTGAAATTTGCTAATTTTTCAAATTTTTGGGTAAATTAGGTATTTTATTATGCAAAAAAATTAATTTTTTTGACTTTATTTTACCAGTGTCATGAAGTACAATATGTGACGAAAAAACAATCTCAGAATGGCCTGGATAAGTCAAAGTGTTTTAAGGTTATCAGCACTTAAAGTGACACTGGTCAGATTTGCAAAAAATGGCCTGGACCTTAAGGTGAAAATGAGCCTGGTCCTTAAGGGGTTAAGGCCCACAGTTATCAGTTCTCACTGATCCTCCTTAGCCTCAAAGATACTGTACCTGTATCGTAAAGTTTCTTATTATCACGACATATGAAGTAGAGGCTCAGTGGATAGGAATATATGCCTCTATCTGTCCGGCTCATTAGCTATAATTCTCGTCTACTGGAATGGGGATTGTCCATTCTTCTCCCTCATTTATTCGGTGTACATTGCTGGTACCTTACGAACTGTACATGTTTGTTATTGTCTTTTCTTTCTTTATTGAAAACATTAAAATAAAGAATATACAAAAAAATATATATATGCAACGCTGAACGGCAAATCTATTTTTCTTTTGCCACTAATACACGGCAGACAGAGCTTTAGAATATCTAACTGCACCGCTGAACGACAATTAGGCCCTAATTTTTTTCCACTTTTCCAGTACACAAAGGCTTTTCAACTTATAAGTGTAACGCTGAACTGCGAATATATTTTTCTTTTGGCAATAATACAGGACAAAAAAGGCTTTAGAATATATAACTGCACTGCTGAACAACCGCAAATAGGCCCTAATTTTTTTTCCACTTTTCCACTACACAAAAGGCTTTTCAATATATAAGTGTAACACTGAACGACGAATATATTTTTATTTTGCCACTAATACATGGCAAACAGGGCTTGAGAATATATAAATTCATCGCTGAATGGCAATTAGGCCCTAATTTCTTTCAAACATATACAGTGTATATAAAAAGTCTACATACAACTGATAAAATGTCAGGTTTCTGTGATGTAAAAAAAAGAGACAAAGATAAATCATTTCAGAACTTTTTTCCACCTTTAATGAGACCTATAAACTGCACCACTCAATTGAAAAACAAACTGAAATCTTTTAGGTGGAGGAAAGAAAACAAAAAAAACCTGAAATAATGTGGTTGCATAAGTGTGCACACCCTCTTATAAATGGGGATATAGCTGTGTTTAGAATTAAGCAATCACAGTCAAAATTATGTTAAATAGGAGTCAGCATACACCTGCCATCATTTAAAGTACCAACATTAAATGAGCTGCAGGACTATCTGGCAAGTACTGGCTGTGTGGTACATGTGACAACAATCTCCCGTAGTCTTCATATGTCTGGGCTATGGGGTAGAGTGGCAAGACAAAAGCCTTTTCTTACGTAGAAAAACATCCAAGCCAGGCTACATTTTGCAGAAACACATCTAAAGTCTCCCGAAAAGCATGTGGGAAAAGGTATTATGGTGTGATGAAACCAAGGTTGAACTTGGCCATAATTAAAAAGATATGTTTGGCGCAAAAAACAACACTGCACATCACCAAAAGAACACAATGACCATAGTGAAACATGGTGGTGGCAGCATGATGCTTTGGGGCTGTTTTTTTCAGCTGGAACTGGGGCCTTAATTAAGTCAATATTGGCACAAAACCTGAACATGAAAGCTGGACATGAAGAGGAACTTCATCTTTCAGCATGACAATGACCCAAAACATACATCCAAATCAACAAAGGAATGGCTTCACCAGAAGAAGATTAAAGTTTTGGAATGGCCCAGCCAGAGCCCAGACCTGAATCAGATTGAAAATCTGTGGGGTGATTTGAAGAGGGCTCTGCACAGGAGATACCTTTGCAATCTGACAGATTTGGAGTGTTTTTGCAAAGAAGAGTGGGCAAATCTTGCCAAGTCAAAATGTGCCATGCTGATAGACTCATACCCAAAAAGACTGAGTGCTGTAATAAAATCAAAAGGTGCTTCAACAAAGTATTAGTTTAAGGGTGTGCACACTTATGCAACCATATTATTTTATTTTTATATTTTTTCTTCTCTGTACCTAAAAGATTTCCATTTGTTTATCAATTGAGTTGTACAGTTTATAGGTCACATTAACTGTGGAAAAAGTTCTGAAATGATTTATCTTTGTCTCATTTTTTACATCACAGAAACCTGACATTTTAACAGGGGTGTGTAGACTTTTCATATCCACTGTAAGTGCAACGCTGAAAGGCAAATATGTTTTTATTTTGCCACTAATACACAGCAAACAGGGATTTAGAATATATAACTGCACGGCACAAGGGCAAATATGTTTTTTCTTTGCCACTAATACACGGCAAAAAGGGCTTTACAACATATAACTGCACCACACAATGGCAAATAAGAAGTACTGTAGAAATACTTCTTTGAAATAAACCCTGTTAATGGCTGTATCAAACTGCATTTGCACCCCAATAACAGGAAGGTTTGCTGGAATAACAGAGCTGTATAATGGTAATTTGGATCCCCAGTCAATGCAGCAAGGTGTAATAGGATTGTTCCCATTACCCAGTCTGTAACCTCCCCTATCCTTTCCTTGCACTCATAAATCATTTTTCACCACAATTAAAGGGGTTGTCCAAGTTATGAAAAAATAATAATATAGCACTGAAAATATGATGGGCAGCAATATATAACTAAGCTAAGCAAGTTTTATGCAAAAAAAAATATATATACAGACGTGGACAAAATTGTTGGTACCCTTTGGTCAATGAAAGAAAAAGTCACAATGGTCACAGAAATAACTTTAATCTGACAAAAGTAATAATAAATTAAAATTCTATAAATGTTAACCAATGAAAGTCAGACATTGTTTTTCAACCATGCTTCAACAGAATTATGTAAAAAAATAAACTCATGAAACAGGCATGGACAAAAATGATGGTACCCCTAGAAAACACAGAACATAATGTGACCAAAGGGACATGTTAATTCAAGGTGTGTCCACTAATTAGCATCACAGGTGTCTACAACCTTGTAATCAGCCATTGGGCCTATATATATGGCTCCAGGTAATCACTGTGTTGTTTGGTGATATGGTGTGTACCACACTCGACATGGACCAGAGGAAGCAAAGGAAAGAGCTGTCTCAAGAGATCAGAAAGAAAATTATAGACAAGCATGTTAAAGGTAAAGGCTATAAGACCATCTCCAAGCAACTAGATGTTCCTGTGAGTACAGTTGCACATATTATTCATAAGTTTAAGATCCATGGGACTGTAGCCAACCTCCCTGGACGTGGCCGCAGGAGGAAAATTGATGACAAATCTAAGAGACGGATAATCCGAATGGTAACAAAAGAGCCTAGAAAGACTTCTAAAGAGATTCAAGGTGAACTTCATGCTCAAGGAACATCAGTGTCAGATCGCACCATCCGTCGTTGTTTGAGCCAAAGTGGACTACATGGGAGACGACCAAGGAGGACACCATTGTTGAAAACGAATCATAAAAAAGCAAGACTGGAATATGCCAAACTACATGTTGACAAGCCACAAAGCTTCTGGGAGAATGTCCTGTGGACAGATGAGACAAAAATCGAAGTTTTTGCCAAGGCACATCAGCTGTATGTTCACAGACGAAAAAATGAAGCATATCAAGAAAAGAACACTGTCCCTACTGTGAAACATGGAGGAGGCTCTGTTATGTTCTGGGGCTGCTTTGCTGCGTCTGGCACAGGGTGTCTTGAATCTGTGCAGGGTACAATGAAATCTCAAGACTATCAAGGAATTCTAGAGAGAAATGTACTAGCCAGTGTCAGAAAGCTTGGTCTCAGTCGCAGGTCATGGGTCTTGCAACAGGACAATGACCCAAAACACACCGCTAAAAACACCCAAGAATGGCTAAGAGGAAAAAATTGGACTATTCTAAAGTGGCCTTCTATGAGCCCTGACCTCAATCCTATTGAGCATCTTTGGAAGGAGCTGAAACATGCAGTCTGGAAAAGGCACCCTTCAAACCGGACACAACTGGAGCAGTTTGCTCATGAGGAGTGGGCCAAAATACCTGCTGAGAGGTGCAGATGTCTCATTGACAGTTACAGGAAGCGTTTGATTGCAGTGATTGCCTCAAAAGGTTGCGCAACAAAATATTAAGTTAGGGGTACCATCATTTTTGTCCATGCCTGTTTCATGAGTTTATTTTTTTACATAATTCTGTTGAAGCATGGTTGAAAAACAATGTCTGACTTTCATTGGTTAACATTTATAGAATTTTAATTTATTATTACTTTTGTCAGATTAAAGTTATTTCTGTGACCATTGTGACTTTTTCTTTCATTGACCAAAGGGTACCAACAATTTTGTCCACGTCTGTATATATTTCCTCATTTCCCTGGTTCTTTTCTGGACCTTAAATGCAATAAAAACAATCTCTGCCCCTTCCCCTGCTCTGCTAAGGGAGTGGATACAAGAGCTGCCCTGAGTGACATGTCTGCCTGCTGGGAGACTCTGCAGCATGTTGTATGTGTAGGACTACAAGTCCCAGCTGTATAATGACACTGCTAAGAAAGTGAATACAAGAGCTGCCCTGAGTGACATGTCTGCCTGCTGGGAGACTCTGCAGCATGTTGTATGTGTAGGACTACAAGTCCCAGCTGTATAATGACACTGCTAAGGGAGTGAATACAAGAGCTGCCCTGAGTGACATGTCTGCCTGCTGGGAGACTCTGCAGCATGTTGTATGTGTAGGACTACAAGTCCCAGCTGTATAATGACACTGCTAAGGGAGTGAATACAAGAGCTGCCCTGAGTGACATGTCTGCCTGCTGGGAGACTCTGCAGCATGTTTTATGTGGAGGACTACAAGTCCCAGCTGTATAATGACACTGCTAATACACACAGGATCTTCACCCTCCCTTCTTGTGCAATGCTCTCTCTAATCCTTAAGCTCCTGTGCCCAGAATGGTCACTGCTGCAGCTAGCCAGTATATGCAGCTGAAGGGGTTAAGAATCCTAGCAGAGAGTAGACGGCAGTGAAGGGGAGCATGGCCAGCACAGTGACGTCTCATTTACAGGCTTGTAAACGACCTTTATCAGAGCAGGGAGAGAAGCTGACATCACAGGTCATGTGACCCTCAGTGAAAACTGAGAAACCAGGCACTGCAGATAAAGTGAGTTACTTGAAAAGCTGTTACATTTGCCTAGTTAGGAACATAGAAAAAATTATATCACTGTCGTAAGGAACGCTATGAAAATTAGATAAAACTAATACTTTATTGTTTTACAAAAGAAAGGGAAAGGGGAGAACTACAACCTATATTAAAATTCTAGAACACCACCTAACCACAAGTATGAGTCGGATCAAGATGGCACATGAAACCGCATGGCGCGGTACCGCTCAAATGTGGATAGGGTCGCTAGAAAGTCCACTGCTGGTGCGTTACTAGAGGCTGCACCACTAGGCCAGCCGGCCGTGATGGATTAACTCAGCCAGAAGTGTGCACCGTGGAACGGACAGAGTGCTCTGCTCAAAAACCAGCTTGGTGTGCCCTGGACTAAATTTAATAAGCTAATCCATTGATAAACATCTGCCCGTATAAGCCGACCTCAATAGGAACCATCTGTTCAGTGTTGAACCAGATGTCTGAGCGCCGGCCCTACAAGCACGAATCAAGGGACACTAGTCTTAGCTGGAATGAGCAAAAGAGGCTTGATTGCAACTGCTCATCAACTGCAGAGGGCTGGGATGCCACATACCTCAACTGCAGTGTGGGCGCAATACAAGTCACATGCATAAAGCATGAGTTTGTCCCCACTCATTGCTCGACACTTTTCGCCATGTGGGGCTCGTCAGGAGCATAAAGATGTGGGTATGAGACAAACAGCAAAGTGAGCTGCTAACCTGTATAACAGAAAAAGAACAAAAAAATAACTCGGACAACCCCTTTAAGTCTTTCCTAACACTGTCCCTAGCATCTGCTGGCATCTCTCCCTGTACTAAGTGCACTGGAAAATGGCAGAATCCAAGATGGCTGAGGCTATTTATAGGGCTCTGACATCACAGGGCTGGCTGGCTGCTGATTGGCTACATGGGTGATACCACCTTCCCAGAGTTCCTTGCTCCATGTCCTCACATGTTTAGCAGTCATTTTAGTAAAAAATTGTGATTTCTTACGACGAAGCGTGGAAAAATTCAGCTTTGGTGCGAATCAAATTTTTCCTGAAATTCGGATCAAATTCCACTTCATCAACTTTGATTCGCTCATCTCTAGTTTCAACATTGGCACCCTGGCCACGCTTCACCTTCTGCCCACAGATTCGGCTTGACAAAAAACTACCACACCACCGAGTGGGTGATTTTACCCCGACACTCCGCACTGACTGACTGCTAGTCTGCTACCACCACTGCCTCTGTGAACCACTGCACCTCTTCCCCGCTGTATAGTGGAGCTGAGCCCACAGAACATAATACTTCTCTGGCTACGGAAACAGAAAAGGACAGAGGCAGTTTGAGGACAGATGAGGGCACAGGGCCTGCTCCCAGGCCATGCCAACTGATCAACACACGACTCTTGGCTGGGGGTGTCTGATGTCACTTGGGACGAAGTGGATGTCCAAGTCAGCCATTCAAGAACCGCTGGGTTGTTGGTCAAAACCACTAGATTACACAAGGAGCTCAGGCCTCTCAATGTGACCCCTGCTGCGACCTGTGCCTACATCAGAAACATTTAGACCTCTGCCCATCCCCTGTGCAGGGCCTGTCACTTCTCTGTCTGATATACTGTTAGATCGAATAAATAAATAAAAAGGAAATTAATACACCCCACGCAACGGCTAATAAGCACCTTTTTTTCCACTAATTCACCCCAAAAAGACTTTAAAACATATAACTGTATTGCTAAACGGCAAATAATACTTTTTTTTCTACTAATACATGCCAAAAAAGGCCATCATTTTCTCACTTAACCACTCAACTGCTAATAAGCCTTTTTTTCCACTAATAACCTAAAAAAATAGAACATACAACTGCACCGCTGAATGGCAAATAAGCCCTTTTTTCCACTTATACATGACAAAAAAAGGCTTTAGAACATATTACTGCACCGCTGAACAGCGAATAAGCCCTTATTTTTTTCCACTTATACACACACCAAAAAAGGCTTTAGAACATATAACTGCACCGCTGAACTGCAAATAATACTTTTTGTTTCCACTAATACACACCCAAAAAGGCTGTAATTCTCTAACTTCACCACACAAAGGCTAATAAGCCCCTTTTTTTCTACTTATACACGCCAAAAAAGGCTTTAGAACATATAACTGCACCGCTGAACGGCAAATAATTCCTTTTTTCCCCCACTAAAACACTCCCAAAAAAGCTGTAATTTTCTCACTTCACCACACAACGGCTAATAAGCCCATTTTTCTTTTTCACTAATACACGCCAACAAAGGCTGTCATTTTCTCATTTCACCACACAACGGCTAATAAGCCCTTTTTCCCACTAATACACACCAAAAAAGGCTTTAAAACATATAACTGCACCATTGAACGGCAAATAAGCCCTTACCTTTTTTTCCACTAATACACCCCAATAAAGGCTTTAGAACATATAACTGCATCGTTGAATGGCAAATAATACTTTTTATTTTCCATTAATACATGCCAAAAAAGGCTGTAATTTTTTCACTTCACTACACAATAGCTAATAGGCCCCTATTTTTCCACTAAATCGCGCCCAAAAAATCTTTAGAACATATAACTGTACCCTTGAACGACAAATAATACTTTTTGTTTTCCACTAATACACACCAAAAAAGGTTGTAATTGTCTCATTTTACCACACAGTCTTACTTTTTTCAACTAATAAACCCCAAAAAAGGCTTTAGAACATATAACTATACCGTTGAACATCAAACAATACTTTTTGTTTTCTTCTAATACATGCCAAAAAAGACTTAATTTTCTCACTTCACCACACAACGGCTAATAAGCCCTTTTTTTCCACAAATACACCACAATAAAGCCTTTAGGACATATAACTGCACCGCTGAAAGGCAAATAATATATTTTTTTTTCACTAATATACCCCAAAAAAGGCTGTAATGTTCTTACATCCCCACACTACAGCTAATAAGCCCCTTTTTCCACTAATACAAGCAAAAAAAGGCTTTAGAACATATAACTGCACCGTTGAATGGCAAATAATACTTTTTGTTTTCCACTAATACTTGTTTTCCACTAATACTCGTAATTTTCTCACTTCATCACACAACGGCTAATATGCCCTTGTTTTCCGCTAATACGCCCCAATAAAGGCTTTAGAACGTTTAATTGCACCGCTGAGCGGCAAATAAGCACTTTTTTTTCACTCATACACTGCATCACACAAGGGCTAATAGGACATAGAAATATTTCCTAGTAATAAACCCTGTTAATGGCTGTATCACAGAGCACTCCCCTCCCAATAACAAGCAAGATTTGCTGGAATTAAAGGGTAGCATCTATTGCAAACCTGAAAGCAGCATTATAATAGCAATTTGGATCTCCAGTCAGTGCAGCAAGGTGTAATAGGATTGTTCCTATTACCCAGGCTGTACACTCTCCTACTGGAGACTGTTCTCCTTTTATAGTGTGGAATAATTTCTCCCTATTTTTTCCCTACACTTTTTATGATCTTTCCCTCAACCTCTATTCAGCAAAATAAAAGTTTTCAAGTCTTTCCTAGCACTTTCCCTAGCGCCTGCTAATTTCTCTCCCTGTACACTGGAAAATGGCTAAATCTAAGAGGACTGAGGCTATTTATAGGGCTATGACATCACAGGGCTGGCTGCTGATTGGCTGCATGCATGGCATTGTGGGTGATCCCTCGTTCCCAGATTTCTTTGCTCCATATCCTAACATATGCAGCAGCCATTTTATGAAAAAATGTGATTTACCATGAAGCTTGAGGAAATTCGGCTTCGGTTCGAATCGATACACCCCAAAAAAGGCTTTAGAACATATAACTGTACCGTTGAATGGCAAATATTACTTTTTGTTTTTCACTAATACACACTAAACTAGGCTGTCATTTTATCACTTTACCACACTGTCCTTACTTTTTTCAACTAATAAACCCCTAAAAAGGCTTTAGAACATATAACTATACAATTGAATGGCAAATAATACTTTTTGTTTTACTCTAATACATGCCAAAAAAGACTTAATTTTCTCACTTCACCAAACAACGGCTAATAAGCCATTTTGTCCCACTAATACACGCCAAAAAAGGCTTTGGAACATACAACTGCACTGCTAAACGGCAAATAAGCCCTTACTTTTTTCCACTAATACACCCCAAAAAAGGCTTTTAGAGGCTGTTATATTACTATACCATTAAACGGCAAATAATACTTTTTGTTTTCCAGTAATACACATCAAAAAAGGCTGTCATTTTCTCACTTCAACACACAACCGCATTTTCTCACTTTCACCCACTAATACACGCCAAAAAAGGCTTTAGAACATATAACTGCACCACTGAACGGCAAATAAAACTTTTTGTTTTCCACTAATACATGCCAAATAAGGCTGTAATTTTCTCACTGCACCACACAATGACTAATAAGCCCTTTTTTCCCACTAATACACACCAAAAAAGGCTTTAGAACATATAACTGCACCGCTGAAAGGCAAATAATATATTTTTCCACTAATATACCCTAAAAAAGCTGTAATGTTCTCACTTCCCCACACTACGGCTAATACAAGCAAAAAAAGGCTTTAGAACATATAACTGCACCATTGAACGGCAAGTAATACTTTTTGTTTTCCACTAATACTCGCCAAAAAAGACTATAATTTTCTCACTTCATCACACAATGGCTATTACGCTCTTTTTTCCGCTAAGACACCCCAATAAAGACTTTAGAACATTAAACTGCACCGCTGAGCGGCAAATAAGCACTTTTTTACACTTATACACGCCAATAAAGGCGTTTAATATTTCATATGTTGGTAGATATCATTAATGGGGTGGAAAAAATAAGCACTGACTGACTGTGCAGTAAGAATTTCACTGTGGGGTCAATTATCAAGCCCGTAAGCCAGTTTTCTGCTATAAAAAAGTGGCATATCTTTACATTTTAGATGATACATGCATTTTTGGGTGGGAAATTGTATTTTTAAACTCCCCTCACCACTTTAGAGGGGCATGGGCATGGTGTAGGGGGTGTCATTGGACCCACAGATTTATCAACATTTATAACAGTTTTATGGTGTAAATGAAAACTTAAATCTGTGCCAGCTTATAGCAGTTACAAGCTGGTGTAGATATCATTCTAGATATATTGACCAGAAGATAAGCTTAGTTTACGAAAAAGTGTCTCATAGTGTTGATCAAGCACCAAAGTGCTTGTGTGCTCTACCAAGCACCCGAGCACAATGGCTTGGAGGAGAAGAGAGTGTCTGGTTCACAAAAAAAGAAACCCCACCAAAATAGTTTGGAAACAGCATTCGGAGGATGTCTGGATGTATCTTGGACTCCCATTACCTATGACATAAAATAGACAACCACAAAAGCTATATGCCAAAAGCTATATGCCAAAATGTTTATGCAAATTAGTTTACATGACAAAACTGTATAGAAAGGTTATTGAACATTATTGAACTTTTAATCACCCTAATGATACTGATCTAGGTGTGCAGGTCCACCCAAGCCATCCAACAGATATGAAGCAACTTTGAGGCTTACTGGCTCTCAGTCAGATGAGAGCTGGTTTGGAATGTCTCATAGTGCACAAGGCTCCTATTGTAAGATATGTTGACTGTTATCTGTCTCATGGATATATTGTTGGCTTGCACATACCTGGTGTTTGGCATATAGCCTTTGTGTGCTTGTCTATTAAATGTCATAGATAACGGGAGTCCAGGATGCATCCAGCCATCCTCCTAATGGTTTCTAAATCATTTTGATGGGGTTTCTATCAATTTCTAACCTTTTTTTGTGAACCAGACACCCTCTCTTCTTCAGAGCATGGGGTGCCTGGTTTGTTGCTCGTGTCTCTTATTGACTTTTATTATATTAAATTGTACTTGAGCACCCAAAGTATTCGGCCGAACACTGCGATGTGCCGAGCATAGCGATGCTCGAGCCGAACAGCAGTTCGGCCGAGAATGCTCGCTCAACACTAGTGTCTCATCATAAAATAAGCTCATCCTCTAGTGGCACAGGGGTAAATCAAAATCAGTGTAAAAAATATTATTAATAATTAATCCCCACTATTTATTCTGTGGGTATGATTACAGTGATAATACATTTATATAGTTTTTCTTATATTTTAATGCTTTTTAAAATAATAAAATAAAGTTTACCAAATTTTCCTTATATTACCATATTGTGAATGCAACACAGCAGTTACCTTCAGGCTATGGTGCATAATTAGCTCCTGAGTGGGAACCATTTTTAAAGGCCTCATATCTGCCTCACATGTACAGCAGAAGTTAGGAAGTGGTTGAGTCTCCAGGAACTGATTTCTTTTTCACCAACACATTAGAAGAGGTATAACTATTTTATTTTACTATAAAAAATGCTGTATGAGAGTTTGTTTTTAAGAGACAAACTTTTACTGGCACCATTTTGGGGCATATATAGTTTGACACACGTTTGTTTTCACCATTGTTTTTAGTGGAGAGTGTTGACTATAATACAAAATGAATATAGTTTTTATGTTTAATACTTTTGCTGAATAAACACCTTTTATGGAAAAAAAATAAAAAAACTGTTGTGTTGCCACATACCAAAACCCACATAATTTTTTTTATTTTTCCATTGAAGAAATTCATTCTTGTAGGATGGGATGAGTATAATGGAAGTCAATGGGAGAACCTGAGCATTAATCCAGGCACCCCCTGCTCTGAAGAAGGGAGGGTGCCTGGTTCATATGAAAAAGTCCGAAATTGATGGAAACACTACCAAAATGGTTCGGCAACAGCATGGGGAGGATGTCTGGTTGCATCTTGTACTCCCAGGTCATTGCTGGGAACAATGTTGTCCAAGTAGTATGCCACTTTTACAGACTGACAATATTACGCACAAAACTGAAGATAAAATTGATTTTAGAGGAAAAATTAATAGTAAACATTCTTTCCTGTATAGTTACTTGTATATAAAATGCAAGTGCTGCCAAAAATTACAAGGAAGAGGCACTCCGATACAACCTGTACATCACATAAAGGAGGGCATCATTTACATTGTGGTACAATTGTTCAGGTAGAAGGACTTCTACACTCATAAAGCCTATGCACTAAGTGAAAGGGCTGCCAAAGATTACAAGGAACCAGCACTACAATACACCCTTTGTTACACATAAAGGATAGCATCATACACACCCTTGAAAAAAATTATGATTTATGGCCGGCTGGTGACCCTCAAAAACATTAGGAGCAAGGGCCTGCTGATCTGACCATCTAAAACATTATGGGCAAGGGCCTGCTGCCTCTTTGGTGACTCTAGATAACATGGATCCGATTGCACGTCCCTGTGACGGCGACGATCCATTCATCGCCGTCATCGATCATCAACTTTCAATGTTATTTTCAGAGCAAACCACGGTGACCATGGGTAAAGGGGAATGAGGATTTGATTCGGGAGAGGGAGCCTGAGAAACAGCTACTGCTACCACTTCCAATTAAGGCAGCATGCACGCAAATTATCTACTAGGTATAATTAGGTTGGGGCCTGCAGGTGAGCTGACCCTGTAAAAGATTGTAGGTTAAGGCCTGCTGGTGAGCTGACCCTGTAAAACATTATATGCGTAGACCTGCAGGTGAGCTGACTCTGTAAAAGATTTTAGGAGCGGGCCTGCTGGTGAGCTGACCCTATAAAATTTTTTAGATGCGGGCTGCCTGCTGGTGAGCTGACCCAGTAAAACATTATATGCGAAGGCCTGCTAGTGAACTGACCCTGTAAAACAATTTAGTTGTGGGCCTGCTGGTGAGCTAACCCTCTAGAAAAATATAGGCGAGGGCCTGCTGGTGAGCTTACCCTGTAAAACATTGTAGGTGAGGGCCTGTTGGTGAGCTGACCCTCTAAAAAATTATATTTATGAGGGCCTGCAGCTGAGCTGACCCTGTAAATCATTGTTGGTGAGGGCCTGCAGGTGAGCTGACCCTCTAAAAAATTATATGCGAGAGCCTGCAGCTGAGCTGACCCTGTAAAACATTGTAGGCGACGGTCTGCTGGTGAGCTGACCCTCTAAAAAAATTATATGCGAGGGCCTGCAGTTGAGCTCACCCTGTAAAACATTGTAGGTGAGGTCCTGCTGGTGAGCTTACCCTCTAAAAAATTGTATGCGAGGGCCTGTATCTAAGCTGACCCTGTAAAACATTGTGGGTGAGGGCCTGCTAGTGAGCTGACCATCTAAAAAAAATTATGCGAGGGCCTGCTGGTGAGCTGACCCTGTAAAACATTGTAGGTGAGGGCCTGCTGGTGAGCTGACCCCCTCTAAAAAATTATATGCGAGGGCCTGCAGCTGAGCTGACCCTGTAAAACATTGTAGGTGAGGGCCTGCTGGTGAGCTGACTCTCTAAAAATTATATGCGAGGGCCTGCATTCTGAGCTGACCCTGTAAAACATTGTAGGTGATGACCTGTTGGTGAGCTGACCCTATAAAAGATTTTAGGTGCGGGCCGCCTGTTGGTGAGCTGACCCTGTAAAACATTATATGCGAAGGCCTGCTGGTGAGCTGACCCTGTAAAACAATTTAGTTGTGGGCCTGCTGGTGAGCTGACCCTCTAAAAAATTATAGGCGAGGGCCTGCTGGTGAGCTTACCCTGTAAAACATTGTAGGGAAGGGCCTGTTGGTAAGCTGACCCTCTAAAAAATTATATTTACGAGGGCCTGCAGCTGAGCTGACCCTGTAAAACATTGTTGGTGAGGGCCTGCTGGTGAGCTGACCCTCTAAAAAATTATATGCGAGGGCCTGCAGCTGAGCTGACCCTGTAAAACATTGTAGGTGAGGGTCTGTTGGTGAGCTTACCCTCTAAAACATTATATGCGAGGGCCTGCAGCTGAGCTGACCCTGTAAAACATTATATGCGAAGGGCATATATCCGAGGGCATTATAAGTGACGAATAAGCATGTTGATATGATGGAAGAGGACAATGAGAAAAGGAAGATTCAACCATATACCATTGTTTGTGGTGGAAGGGATGCATGGGAACACAGTGTATTCAATACACCATAAAAGCCAAATTTAAAGGGCCTTTATGTTCAGCCGCTTTCCTCTTGTGGAGTAGAGAAGTCATGATCAATCCAGGCCTCGCTCATTTTTATAAGCGCCAACCTCTCAGCAGTTTCAGTTGACCGGCGGATACACTTATCTGTTATAATGCCATCGGAAGAGAAAGGAGAAAAAAAAAAAAGGAAGTTTATTCAAACACTCAAGGTTTTGGAAAGAAAGATCCCAGAGTGTCTGAAAGTAGGCACCGACAGTGGTGGTAAAGTGAGTCTGAGTAACGCAAGGGAGGCAGCCCAAGAAGTGTCCACTGAATGTAGAATTGAAAAACACAAGGGGGGGGTCCCAAAAAAAAAACAAGGGGGATGGGGGAACGTACAAACCAAGCTAAAAATGGGTCAAGAATATGGTATTATACAGACAGTATAGGTTAAAATTAAGAGAAAACAAACAAACAAACAAAAAAATTCTTATACAGGGAGTGCAGAATTATTAGGCAAGTTGTATTTTTGAGGATTAATTTTATTATTGAACAACAACCATGTTCTCAATGAACCCAAAAAACTCATTAATATCAAAGCTGAATATTTTTGGAAGTAGTTTTTAGTTTGTTTTTAGTTTTAGCTATTTTAGGGGGATATCTGTGTGTGCAGGTGACTATTACTGTACATAATTATTAGGCAACTTAACAAAAAACAAATATATACCCATTTCAATTATTTATTTTTACCAGTGAAACCAATATAACATCTCAACATTCACAAATATACATTTCTGACATTCAAAAACAAAACAAAAACAAATCAGTGACCAATATAGCCACCTTTCTTTGCAAGGACACTCAAAAGCCTGCCATCCATGGATTCTGTCAGTGTTTTGATCTGTTCACCATCAACATTGCGTGCAGCAGCAACCACAGCCTCCCAGAAACTGTTCAGAGAGGTGTACTGTTTTCCCTCCTTGTAAATCTCACATTTGATGATGGACCACAGGTTCTCAATGGGGTTCAGATCAGGTGAACAAGGAGGCCATGTCATTAGATTTTCTCCTTTTATACCCTTTCTTGCCAGCCACGTTGTGGAGTACTTGGACGCGTGTGATGGAGCATTGTCCTGCATGAAAATCATGTTTTTCTTACCTTGCAGACTTCTTCCTGTACCACTGCTTGAAGAAGGTGTCTTCCAGAAACTGGCAGTAGGACTGGGAGTTGAGCTTGACTCCATCCTCAACCCAAAAAGGCCCCACAAGCTCATCTTTGATGATACCAGATCAAACCAGTACTCCACCTCCACCTTGCTGGCGTCTGAGTCGGACTGGAGCTCTCTGCCCTTTACCAATCCAGCCATCTGGCCCATCAAGACTCACTCTCATTTCATCAGTCCATAAAACCTTCGAAAAATCAGTCTTGAGATATTTCTTGGCCCAGTCTTGACGTTTCAGCTTGTGTGTCTTGTTCAGTGGTGGTCGTCTTTCAGCCTTTCTTACCTTGGCCATGTCTCTGAGTATTGCACACCTTGTGCTTTTGGGCACTCCAGTGATGTTGCAGCTCTGAAATATGGCCAAACTGGTGGCAAGTGGCATCTTGGCAGCTGCACGCTTGACTTTTCTCAGTTCATGGGCAGTTATTTTGCGCCTTGGTTTTTCCACACGCGTCTTGCGACCCTGTTGACTATTTTGAATGAAACGCTTGATTGTTCGATGATCACGCTTCAGAAGCTTTGCAATTTTAAGAGTGCTGCATCCCTCTGCAAGATATCTCACTATTTTTGACTTTTCTGAGCCTGTCAAGTCCTTCTTTTGACCCATTTTGCCAAAGGAAAGGAAGTTGCCTAATAATTATGCACACCTGATATAGGGTGTTGATGTCATTAGACCACACCCCTTCTCATTACAGAGATGCACATCACCTAATATGCTTAATTGGTAGTAGGCTTTCGACAACATGCATAAAGAGGATGATGTGGTCAAAATACTCATTTGCCTAATAATTCTGCACGTAGTGTATATTAAAAGAGGTACAAAGTTAATTTGAGACCAATAGGCAGGTAAAGTTAAGTTCCTGCTAGCGGTATCAGCAGAAGGTTAAAAACAAAGGTTAAAAACAAGGAGTAAAATGGATGAGAAACATCCAGTGAGGCACTTACTTCAATCGGGGGTCGTCAGCAGGATAAGCATAAAACACCTGTGACGGTTCCCCCTGGCCAGGAGCGTGTGTAGAGTCTCAGTGAATGCAATAATCTTGCAATAATCACCTTTATTGCAAGATATGTGGCTCAACGCGTTTTGGGGATCAAGGTTTCCCCTTCATCAGGAGCCAACTTTTTTGTTTTATCTTAATTTTAAACTATGCTTGTATTTTATCTGTCTGTATAATACCACATTCTTGACCCATTTTTAGCTAGTTTTGGTGTTCGGCTTTTGTACGTTCCCCCATCCCCCTTGGTTTTTTTTGGACCCCCCCCTCTTGTGTTTTTGAATTCTGTTATAATGCCATCAGACGACCATGTTGCAGCTGGTATTCCACTACTGTCCTCTGCTGCTCACAAAGCCTGGCCAACACGTGGTACTGCACGCGGATAATTCGGAGGTGGAAGAGGAGGAGAAGTGGGGGCTGGAGCCGCTAACGTAGGTGCTGGCGGAAACCCTGATCGACATAGGGCCCGCAATCCTTGGCGTCGGTTTCACCTGTGCCAACCCAGGGTACAACTTGCTCCCGGCCTCCACAACGTTCACCCAGTGTGCCGTCGGGGAAATGTAGCGTCCCTGGATGAATGCACTGTTCCATTTGTCTGTGGTTAAGTGGACCTTCCCAGTAACTACATTGGTCAGGGCATGTGTGAGGTTACGGGACACATGCTGGTGAAAAATAGTGGCGGCTGGGGACTGCATAATGAGGGACGGCCGCCGACATCAGGCTGCGAAAGGCCTCAGTTTTCACAAGCATAAATGGCAACATTCCCAGGGTCAGTAATTTGGAAAGCTGCGCATTTAGTGCTATGGCCTGTGGGTGGGTGGCTGGGTATTTGCGCTTGCGTTCAAATGCCTGGGGTAGAGACATTTGAATGCTGCGCTGTGACACTGAAGTGGATGTGATCGCTGATGGTGCTTGCGAAGGTCCAGGTGCAGGGCGGGAGGCATCTGTGCCTGCGTCTTGGACAGGGTACTGGCCATCACGTAACACAGAGAAAGAGGAGTCAGTGGTGTGACACGCCGACACAGATTGTGGACCCAGGCGTTCGGCCCAAATTGCGGTGCTTTGATGCCATGTGGCAGATTATGCTGGTAGTGGCGAGGTTGCAAGTGTTCACGCCCCTGCTCTTTTTCGAATGTCACAGGTTTCAAATTACAATTCTTTTGTCTTCTGCACTTTCCTCAAAAAAGCACCAGACTGCGGGACACCTACCCCTTGGCAAGTGAGATTTCTGCAAAGGTGTGCTTCGGGGAACAGATGCGGGCCTGTTTGGTGGGGCCCGCCTTCTCCCTTTTGCCACCACACTGCCTCTTCCAGCCTGTTGCGGTGCAGCAGAACCCTACCCCTCTGTACTGCTGTCCTCGTTTGGCTTTCCACCTTCCTAGGTTAGGTCAGTGACTTCATCGTCCACCACCTCCTCTTCCACTTCCTCACTCTACTCATCCTCCTAACTTGTTGACCTAACCATTACCTCAGTGATTGACAACTGTGTCTCATCCTCATCATCAACCTCTTGAGACAGTAATTGCCATTGAGTTATTGGCAACTGTGTCTCATCATCATCCACCTCATTAAACAGTAATTGCCGTTTACCACCGTCATCTTCTTGTGATTGTGGATGTTCAAGAGTTTTGGAATCAGGGCACAAGATCTGTCCCTCTTCAAGCGTGCTTGGTGAGAGGGCCAAATCAAGGGATGGCGCTAAAAAGAGCTCCTCGGAATATCCGAGTGAGGGATCACTTGTTTGCCCAGACTTTCCATGGTGGGAGGAAGGAGGATCAGGGTGAGGATAGGGTTGAGCAGACTCTTGGCTACTGAGACTGGACTTGGTGGAAGACAGGGTGGTACTTAACCGACTGGAAACATTATCTGCTGCAATCCAACCGACTACCTGGTCACACTGGTTTTACTTCGAGAGCGTTGTCCTGTGCTGCCCTGCAAACTGGGACATAAAGCTAGGTGTAGTGAATGATTTTTTTCTTGTGCTCTGGCAGCAGGCACAGTTTAAACGCGCCCAGGGCCACGGCCTCTGCATGCACCATCAGCATCATGGCCACTTCCCTGTCCCTTACTGCTCGCCTTCTTCATATTACATTTTTTATATGCTTCAAAGTATGCAACACGTACAGTAGCGTAGAATTTGTAAGTGATAATGTCGCTGATGTCAACAGTGGCTAATAAAAAATGACAGGGAATGTCACAGGTATTTGCGATGTGGAAACGTTACGAAGGAGATGTACCCCAGGTAATGTCACTGTTCACAGCGGACACGGTCTACGGAAAAAGTACACTGGATGTCACTAATATTTTTTGGATGTGCACACGGTACACTTTAGATGTGGTCCTGGTAATGTCACTGTCAGAAGCGGACACCGTCTATTGAAAAAGTACATGGCATGTCACAGATAAAAAAAATGTAAATGCACACTTTACACTGGAGATGTGCCCCTGGTAATTTCACTATCAGAAACGGACACCGTCTATTGACAAAGTACACTGTATGTCACAGATAAAAAAATGTACGCACACGTTACACTGCAGATGTGGTACTAGTAATGTCACTGCAGCAGATTCCGTCTACGTAAAAAGTACACTGTATGTCACAGATACATTTTTTCAGCGCACACGTTACACTACAGATGTGCCACTGGTTATTTCACTGTCAGAAGCGGACACAGTCTAATGAAAAAGTACACTGTATGTCAGAGATATTTTTTAGACGTGCACACTTTACACAGGAGATGTGACGCAGCTAATGTCACTGTCTGCAGCGGACACCGTCTACGGATAAAGTACACTGGATGTCAGATATTTTTTGGATGCGCACACTTTACACTGGAGATGTGGCGCAGCTAATGTCACTGTCCGCAGCGGACACCGTCTACGGAAAAAGTACACTAGATGTGAGATATTTTTGGGATGCACACACTTTACATAGGAGATGTGGCGCAGCTAATGTCACTGTCCACAGCGGACACCATCTACGGAAAAAGTACACTGGATATAACAGATTTTTGGGGGGATGCGCACAGTTTACACTGGAGATGTGGCGCAGCTAACGTCGCTGTCTGCAGCGGGCTAACTGTCTGATGCGTTAACAATAGATATTGCTGCCACACACAATAGTCCTTAGAAGGACTTTTGGGTCTGTAAAGTTTTAGCTATTTAGCGCAGTTTGCACTAAAAAAAGATATTGCTGCTGCCACACACAATAGTCATTAAAAGAACTTTTGGGTCTGTTAAGTTTTAGCAATTTAGCACAGGTTGCGCTAAAAATATATATTGCTGCGGCCACACACAACAATATTCCTTAAAAGGACTTTTGGGTCGCTGAAAAGTTTTTCTAATAAAATTATTCCTATTTCACTCCCTACACTGTCTGCCGCTTCCTCAGCACAGCGATCCCTGACTACGAATGAGCCGAATATGCGTCATCGGGTGCTATATAGACAATTACTTTAATGCCAGCAGCGAACATGGCTACGGCATTACAGTGAGGGCAGTACTTACCTGCACGTTTATTGGCTGCATAGCATCCAAGAAACGTGCGGAACGGAGTCTCGAGCATTGCGCTCGAGCACATGAGGTGTTCAGCCGAATACTGCCATGTGCCCAGCATCGAGATGCCCGAGCTGAACAGGTGTTTGGCCGAGCATGCTCGATAATCACTAGAAAACAACAGTAATTTAGCATTTGTTCTTTTGCAATATAGTTTAAAAACAATTCCACTGTGCTTCCACTGTGGCCCTGCTGTCAGATGGGAAAGCCACCAGCAGCAAGGCTACCAGCGTGCGCTTGTACTTGCTCATTTTACAATCACGCTCCAGTGACGGAATTAAGAACGGTACGTTGTCCTTGTAACAGGGATCCAGCAGCGTGGCTACCCAGTAATCATTACAAGATAGAATGTGGGCAACTCGGCGGTCGTTGTGGAGACACTGCAGCATGTAATTGCTCATGTGTGCCAAGCTGCCTAGAGGCAACAACAAGCTGTCCTCTGTGAGAGGTGTATCATCTGCATCCTCTGTATCGCCCCAGCCACGCACCAGTGATGGCCATGAGCTGGTTTGGGTGCCAACCTGCTGTGAACACGATTCCTCCTTCTCCATCTCCTCCTCCTCGTCCTCCACCTCATCATCCTCCAGAACTGTGCATTGGTTGGACAATTGTGTACCTGGCGTTTGTGGGTGCAGGAACCCACTCTCGGAGCCACTTGTGAATGACTGGCCGGAAACCCTATAAAATGATCCTTCTTCCCCCTCATCCTCCTCCTCCTGTGCCACATCCTCTTCCATCATCGCATATAGTAACTCTGAGAACTCATGTTGGTGGAGTACTTGAAACAGCGCAACAAGGAACGCAGGTCTCGCATGGAGGCCCAGTCATTGGTGGTGAAGTGGTGCTGTTCCGCAGAGCGACTCACCCGTGTGTGCTGCAGCTGAAACTCCACTATTGCCTGCTGCTGCTCGCACAGTCTGGCCAGCATGTGTAAGGTGGAGTTCCACCTTGTGGGCACGTCGCCTATGAGGCAGTGAGCAGGAAGGCCGAAGAGACGCTGCAGGGCTGACAGGCGAGCAGCAGCACGGTGAGAACGCCGAAAGCGCGCACAGACGGCCTGCACTTTCTGCAGCAGCTCTGAAATATCAGGGTAATTTTAAAGGAACCTCTGCACCACCAAATTCAGCACATGTGCCAGGCAAGGGATGTGACAAACCGGCTAGTACAAGAGCTGCTACGAGATTTCACCCATTATCGCACACCACCAGGCCGGGCTTGAGGCTCACTGGCACCAACCACTCATCGGTCTGTTGTTCCATGTCCGTCCACAGCTCCTACGTGGTGTGGGGTTGTCCCCCAAACAGATAAGTTTTAAAACTGCCTGCTGTCATTTAACCGTGGCTGTGCTAAAGTTGGTGGTGAAGGTGTTATGCTGACCGGGTGAGGAGACGGAAGAGGATGAGGAAGTGGAGTAGGAGGAGGAAGCAACAGGAGGCAAACTGAAGTGCCCTGAAATCCTCGGTGGTGGAAGGACTTGCTCCAAACTGCTATCCACCTCAAGCCCAGCCAACACTGCACTTACCCAGTGTGCTATTAGGGAGATATAACGTTCCTGACCGTGCTTACTGGTCCACGTATCCGTAGTTAGGTGGACCTTGCCACAGATGGCATTTCGCAGTGCACACCTGATTTTGTCCACCACTTGGTTGTGCAGGGAAGGCATGACTCGCCTGGAAAAGTAGTGGCGGCTGGGCCCGATATACTGTGGGACAGCTACCACCATAAGGTTTTTAAAACTCTCCGTCTCTACTAGATGGAATGACAGCATTTCAAAGGCCAGTAATTTTGAAATGCTGGTATTCAGGGCCAGGGATTGCGGGTGGGTAGGGGGGTACTTCCTCTTCCGCTCCAGTGTTTGGGAGATGGGGAGCTGAACGCTTTCGTGGGACATTATGGAGATTCTTGGTGACCCAGGTGGTGGTGTTGCTGGCAGATCCTCTGTTTGCGGGGTGGCAGGTGCCACTGTCACTCCAGAGGTGGATGAAGAGGGCGAAACTGCAGTAGAAGAGGAAGCAGGCTCTGATTGTACAGCAGGCAAACCACTTGTGTCTTGTCGTCAGCACATTGTCTGAAGAACTGCCACGCCAGGGAACTCCTTGGAGCTGGCTTTGGTGTGCTCGGTCCCTTGCTGCGTTGGGCAGTAGCAGGCGTACTGTCTAGGGGACGGCCTCTCCGCTTTTGCACCCTGCTCCCTCTTCTGCTGTGTTGGTGGCTCTGTGCGACCACCGTCTCTTCCTCCAAACTACACAGGTCACTCACATGACCTTGATTCCATGTGGGGTCGAGGACCTCATCGTCCTCAACATCATCTTCCAACCAGTCTTCACTGCTGCTCTCCTTGTCAGTCTGCACACTGCAGAAATCCACAGCAGTTGACATTTGTGTTTCATCATCATCCGAGACGTGCTGCGGTGGCCCTCTCATGTACTCATCTTGAAACATGAGTGGTTGGGCATCGGTGCACTCAATCTCTTCCACTTATGGGCCAGGGCTATGTGGATTGCCCTGGGAAACCCTGCTAGCAGAGGCATCAGAAAGCAGAAGAGACTGCTGCATGACTTGGGGCTCAGACTGCTTGGCTGATTTGCAAGGGGGTGAGGTGAAAGACTGATGGACATCGGCTGCAGGTGCTAACTTTGATCTTTCAGCAGGAGACTGGGTGGGAGACTCGGTGAGAGACAATGTTAAGGAACTGGAGGCACTGTCAGCAAACCAATCTACTATCGCCTGTACTTGTTCTGGCCTCACCAGTCATAGAGCCGCATTAGGCCCAACCAAATAACACTGAAGGTTCTGTCGCCTACTCGCACCTAAGGAAGGTGTTTCACTTGTGCGTGTAGATGGCACAGATTGACCACGTCCTGTCACTGCAACAGGAGCTCAACCAGCAGCACTGGCAAATACAGCAAAGGCTGCAAATTTATCATTTTTCAAAACATGGGTGTTTTTTTTAATAACAGAAGATGACAGCAGTGTATAATATTTTTATTTTACACTGAGAGATGCAGCAAGGGCTGTAAATTGTAGTATTTTTCCCAAGAAAGGTGTTTTTTAAAACCCAGAAAATGATTGCAGTATTTCAAGCTTTAATCGACAAATGCTGCATAGGACTCAGATGGATAGTATTGCCAAAAATGGGTTTTTTTTTAAACCCAGAAAAATATTGCTGTATATCAAGCTTGTATTTAACAATGACAGATGCTGCAAACGTAGCAAAATTTGGATTTTGCCCAAATGGGTGTTTTTTTAATAACAGAATATGACAGCAGTATATAACGCTTTTATTTAACACTGACAGATGCAGCAAGGGCTGTAAAATTTAGTATTTTGCCCAAAAAGGGTGTTTTTGAAAACCCAGAAAATTATTGCAGTATTTCAAGCTTAAATCGCACACTGACAAATGCTGCATAAGCCCCAGATGGAGGGTATTGCCAAAAATGGGTGCTTTTTTAAACCCAGAAAATTATTGCTGTATTTCAAGCTTGTATTTAACAATGACTGATGCAGCAAATGTCGCAAGATTAGGATTTTGCCCATAATGGGTGTTTTTTTATTAACAGAATATGACAGCAATATATAAAACTTGTATTTCACCCTGACAGATGCAGCAAGGGCTGTAAAATTTAGTATTTTGCCCAAAAAGGATGTTTTTTAAAACCCAGAAAATTATTTCAGTATTTCAAGCTTAAATCGCACACTGACAAATGCTGCATAGGCCTCAGATGGATAGTATTGCCAAAAATGGGTGCTTTTTTAAACCCAGAAAAATATTGCTGTATATCAAACTTGTATTTAACAATGACAGATGCAGCAAACACTGCAAAATTTAGATTTTTCCCAAAATGGGTGTTTTTTAATAATAGAATATGACAGCAGTATATAACGCTTGTATTTCACACTGATAGATGCAGCAAGGGCTGTAAAATTAAGTATTTTGCCCAAAAAGGTATTTGCAGTATTTTAAGCTTAAATTGCACACTGACAAAAGGTGCATAGGCCCCAGATGGAGGGTCTTGCCAAAAATGGGTGATTATTTTAAACCCAGAATATAATTGCAGTATTTCAAGCTTCTATTTGATTGTCACATATGCTGTGCTGGTGCCAGAACTTGCATAAAATTGCTGCCGCCGCCCACCTAACTAATAGACAGATAAAAGATAAAAATATTGTGCACTGCACCCTAAAAACAATATCTAGGTAGATCGCTGACTTAACAAACACTTCAGATTAAAGATTCTGTCCTATTCTCTCCCTCACAGCAGCAGCATCCTATCCCTACACTAATCAGAGCAGAGTGACATGCAGCGCTACGTGACTCCAGCTTATATAGAGGCTGGGTCACATGCTGCACTGGCCAATCACAGCCAAATACCACAGCATCCATTTCACAGACTAAAACCTTCAATCCACATTCATCCCCTTTGGTCCCTACTACCTCTGACACCTTACCTTCCAATGGTAGGTTTCTCGCACCCAAGACCACTCTTGACATTGACAGTAATTCCATTTATAATACTCCACTGTCTGCACCAAACCTTCTCCCTCAATCTTCATTATCATCCACTTCACCAATCTTAGTAACAATCAAGAAGGACTCCAATGCTCCTTCCCTACCACAAAATCCCATTCCTAATACTTGTACCTACTCCCCATCCACTCCACCAACCTTAGCAGCAATTGAGAAGACACCATCTGATGTCTCTCCTGTAATAAATCCCAATCTACCAGGGGAATGTAGTCTGTCAAGATCTCTTCTCAATACATCTACCCATTCCTCATCTAGCACACCTTCCGATACCTTCCTAGCCCTACCATCCAATCTAGAACCCTTCCCCAGGACCATCAATTTCAGCATCGACCACCCCAACACAGAAGGTGATGTAGAGTTTATAACTACGGAGTCCCTTTTTCACCCCAACAAATTACACTCCCCACCCGAGCCCTCACTTGCAGAACCGAAGAATTACACAATTCTTCAGCCCATTACCAATGACACGCAAAAGACCAATAAAAGAACAAGGGGATGTAGGGGTGGAAGATTTAGATACACCAAGAAAGAAAAAATCCAAATCCCTACGACTATCACCCAACTAATCCAAATTGAATGTTTAAAGTCACCTTTCTCCATTGGCCCATCCAATGCTAACGACATTGGCACATCGAAAGCCAATGGAATCTTCAACCTCTCTAGATACCTTTTAAAACCAGAACAATCATTACTATTGAGCAAAGGTCTTTCCTTCTGTCCTACCTATTATCCTGACCCATTTGAGCTATTTGTCGACTTAAACCAGTTCATCAGACGACTCACTCTAAAGAGACATTTCTCCATCAAAAGCCTCAACGATGGGGATCACGATCCCATAACCAATATCTCCACTGACACTCCAGATGGTTGCTTGACTGAATCTAATGAACCATCCCCCGTACCCTCTAACCTAAAACAAAAATCGTCCTTTTATCCCCTAGGAAGCAGAGGCCCCCATTTAGAGACCTTCTTTAACCTAGTCCTTGAAGACTTTAAAGCCTTAACTAAAACTGTATCTAATAAACCCCTGCTAAACCTGACAAGTCATGAAAATAAAGCCCTTAAGGCCCTCAGGAACAACAAAGATATAGTCATCAAGAACGCAGATAAGGGAGGGGGAGTCGTCATTATGGACCACGACTACTATTTAGCAGAATCCAATAGAATTTTGTCAGACACAAAATACTATAGGATTGTCACCAATCATCCTACATCTGTTTTAAAAAAAAGCCTTACAGTCATTACTAGTTTTTCTTTGGGAATCATAAGTAAAAAAGAAAGAACTTTCCTTTTTAACAACCACCCCACAACAGCCCGCTTTTACTTTCTACCGAAGATTCACAAATCCATTGAACATCCCCCAGGAAGACCAATCATATCTGGCATTGATTCCCTTACATCTAATTTATCTGCATATATGGCTACATTTCTGCAGAAATATGTTTTAGAACTCCCTTCTTATCTTTTCTTCACATTAAATAAACTTACTCGACACTATCCAATGGAAAACAACCTATCACTGTGTCACACTAGATGTGAGTTCTCTATATAGCAACAATCAACATGAATTAGGCCTACAAGCAATTAAGCATTTTTTAACTAAAGACCATGTCATGCCCTCATCTTAAAAATAATTTATTCTTAATTCTATTTATTTTATTCTTTACCACAATTTTTTTACTTTTAACAACAAATTTTATCTACAGACAAAGGGCATGGCTATGGGGACCAAATTTGCGCCCTGCTACACCAATTTATTTGTAGGCCTTTTCGAAGACAAATTAGGCTTAACCTCCCATGATCATATTATATTCTACAAAATATATATTGATGACATTATATTTATCTGGGATGGACATAAAGAGGGACTGACTCATTTCATAAAGGAATTAAATACAAATAGCTGGGGTCTAGAATTCAGTTCTGAACATGACTCACAGGCGGCTATTTTTCTAGACATTCACATTAAAACAACATCTAACAAAATCACAACCCAAACCCATTTTAAAAAAAGTGGATGCAAACAGTTACCTTGATTATTCCACTTGTCACTATTCCAAATGGAAAAACAATATTCCATTCGGACAGATGAAAAGAATTCGGAGAAATAGCTCCGAAGACAAAGTGATGAGGGAACAGTTGGAAATTCTTAAAAATAGATTCAAAGAGAAGGGGTACCCAAAAGGGCTAATTAATGCCACTGCCAAGAGGGTACTTACCATACCCCCAAAAATGGCCCTCACATCCACCGGACAGAAAACTAAAATAGATGCTAAATATCACTATAACCTCATTACCCGTTTCAATGCCAAACATAAAAACATCAGGCATATATTGACGAAACATTGGGACATCCTTCTCAAGGATCCGATTTTAAGAGACTCTATACCTAGACAACCGTCTATCACATTTAGGAGAGCACAAACTCTCAAAAACATAATTGCTCCATCCTGCCCGAAATTAGGGACAATAAAAGCCACTTCACCCTCAGGAAGTCTGATGATGACAGGGATAAGGAAATGTCAGCTTAAAAAATGTCTATGCTGCACCATGATTACCCATGGTGCTAAAGAAATACTGACACCCCTAAAGAGGCCCAAAATGAAATCTGGAAGATAAAACAGGATCTACATTGCGCACAAAAAATGTGATATATCTATTGACCTGTCCCTGTAAACTTAAATATGTTGGTAGAACTACACAAACGGTTAGGGAGAGAATGAATGAACATTGCTTGAATATCAGACGGGGTGTCTTAACCCATAGTGTCTCTCTCCACTTCTCCGAAAAACACAATAATGATCCATCTACTCTGAAAGTGTCACCCCTAGAACACATCACTACCTCCTACCAACAATTATGCCGAAAAGAAATGCATTGAATTTATCTTCTAAATACTCTATCACCTTTCGGACTCAATGAATCAATGGAATATTCAAACTACTAAAATTTAGCGTCAATACATTGATATAATCCACAATACTATGCTGTTCAAAACATCACCCCCAATATATTCTCTATGAAGCGTGATACATCCCCTGGTGCACTGTCCAACTATGCCTTCTTATAGAATGCACATCATGTATTATACATTTATTTACACATCTATTTTCATATAGCCATGTATCGCTATGCTCTATCATCCTATAGCGACTTTCTCTCCCTATAACAATAAGATCACAATATATATATATATATATATATATATATATACATTCATTACATTCTATATATATTTTTATAGGTTTTAGGCTACCAGATTTGACTAAATCTACCTATTATTTATAGACTTTATGATTTATGTATCCACCATTTATGTACTAATACTTTTATGATCTTTTTAAGAAGAATATTTCCCTATAGAGCTATTAACTAGGTGATATTGACAAAGAAAGTTTGATTACATAACATCATCACTATTATATTCCTTATAAAGCGTCATGACTTCCTTGTTGTATTGTATTGTATTTTATTGTATTGTTTTACCACTTTTCCTGTCTGTGGACATAATATGTACCATATACTATCCATTTATTTATCGATTTATTTTTATATAATTACATATTACCATTTTATAGTGACCTTTTTTTAGAAATGATCTTTTTCAAAATACTGAGACTGTGATATATTTATATATATATATAGATACCACAGTTTCCAGGCCATTAGGTTTTATGTTGATTCACCCACTATTTATATGTTTTTTCCATGCACCTATTTATATGGTATTATATTGCTGAGACCAAAGACCAGAAGTTATAGGTTATAGGTTCCACCGGATCCTCTCATCATTGAGGTGGATCTACTTACCAATGGCTCATACATAGATGTCCATTCGTGTCTATGTGGGACCTTAGTTTCGGTGGGTTCCGATAACGCATATCGGAACTCACGTAGCATCAAGCCGGCTACAGTGCGTTCCACGTTGAGGCGCAAACCGGAAGTGACGTAGTTTCCATCACGCCGTGTCACACGCTGGAGCGCAGACCGGAAGCGAAGGCACTTCTTTCACTTCCTCATTAGTCATCTTGCGTTCCACGCTGGAGCGCGGACCGGAAGTGATGGAACTTCCTCCATTTTTTGGCGCATTTTATTTGCTTAAATACCAGACAATGTTGTAATGTGTTTATGCTCCTGATTAAGGGGATCTTGGAGACCCCGAAACGCGTTGAGCTTGCTCTTTACCCACACCCTGTGCTAATTAAAGGATATTGACCAGATTCACCACGTGTCACTGCCGTTAATTCCGGACACTCTACGGGTGACCCAGGCGCAGGAGGAAGCACAGTGGGTGTCTTTATCCCACCCTGCCCATTTTGGGTGAAGTGAGTGTTTTGCATCGTTTTTATTCTAAAGTTCTTATGTAACGTTTGCAGTACATCATTTTATCCTATTTTACAATACCATCATCATTTGATGATCTGACCAGTCTATTAAAAGGTATATGTGTTTTTATTACACTGTGATTGATTATAAGGACATTGAACTAATGATTTCCCTTAACCTACCAAGGATCAGTATTCAGTGAGATAATATTACGTTTCCATAGGTACTTGGCGCCATTTGCAGGTTTTCTTTTTCTCTTAATCAACTTTTGTACTATGTCCACATAAGAACTTCCTTATTGTGACTATATATCTGTGGCTGCCTATGCCTCCCCAGTTACAAAACCACACTTAGAATCCTTATACACGGTCTTTCCTTCGGCGCCCTGCCAGGATATCCCAGACCTTTTTTTTCCTAAAAAGGGCCTGTGACTTCTCTTTCTCCTACTGTCACTGCCAATCACAGCTATGCCATTAGTAGGCATGGCTGTGATGGCTTCTAAGGGCACACAAGTTAAACGCTTGTTCATTGGCTACTCTGCAGCCTTTTAAAAAAGCGCCATAAAATCGCCGGACACCGAACCCGAACTATTACTGAACATTTCGGGTTCGGGTCCGGGGTCCAAAAATCCTAAAGTTCGGTACAAACCCGAACTTTACAGTTTGGGTTCGCTCAACCTTAGGTATGAGTCTATCAGCATGGCACATTTTGACTTGGCAAGATTTGCCCAATCTTCTTTGCAAAAACAATCCAATTTTGTCAGATTGCGAGGGCATCTCCTGTGCACAGTCCTCTTCAGATCACCCCACAGATTTTCAATCGGATTCAGGTCTGGGCTCTGGCTGGGCCATTCCAAAACTTTAATATTCTTCAGGTGAAACCATTTCTTTGTTGACTTGGATGTATGCTTTGGGTTGTTGTTATGCTGAAAGATGAAGTTCCTCTTCATGTTCAGCTTTCTAGCAAAAGCCTGAAGGTTTTGTGCCAATATTGATATATTCTAGCTTAACTAAGGTCCCAGTTCCAGCTGAAGAAAAACAGCCCCAAAGCATGATGCTGCCACATGCTTCACTGTGGGTATAGTGTACTTTTGGTGATGTGCAGTGTTGTTTTTGCGCCAAACATATCTTTTGGAATTATGGCCAAAAAGTTCAACCTTGGTTTCATCAGACCATAACACCTTTTCCCACATGCTTTTGGGAGACTTCCGATGTGTTGTTGCAAAATGTATCCTGGCTTGGATGTTTTTCTTTGTAAGAAAAGGCTTTTGTCTTGCCACTCTACCCCATAGCCCAGACATATGAAGAATACGGGAGATTGCTGTCACATGTACCACACAGCCAGTACTTGCCAGATATTCCTGCATCTCCTTTAATGTTGCTGTTGGCCTCTTGTTAGCCTCCCAGACCAGTTTTCTTCTCGTCTTTTCATCAATTTTAGAGGGACATCCAGTTCTGGGTAATGTCACTGTTGTGCCATATTTTCTCCACTTGATGATGACTGTCTTCACTGTGTTCCATGGTATATCTAATGCCTTGGAAATTCTTTTGTACCCTTCTCCTGACTGATACCTTTGAACAATGAGATCCCTCTGATGCTTTGGAAGCTCTCTGTGGTCCATGGCTTTTGCTGTGGGATGCGACTAAGAAAATCTCAGAAAAGACCAACTAGAGCAGCTGAATTTTATTTTGGGTTAATCAGAGGCACTTTAAATGATGGCAGGTGTATGCTGACTCCTATTTAGCATGATTTTGAATGTGATTGCTTAATTCTGAACACAGCTACATCCTCAGTTATAAGAAGGTGTGCACACTTATGCAACCACATTAAGTTTTTTTGTTTTCTTCCCTCCACCTAAAATATTTCAGTTTGTTTTTTCATTTGCATAGTAAAGTTTATAGGTCACATTAAAGGTGGAAAAAGTTTTGAAATGATTTGTCTTTGTCTTTTTTTTTACATCACAGAAACCTGACATTTTAACAGGGGTGTGCAGACTTTTTATATCCACTGTACTATATTTCTTATTAATTTCAACTAATAAAATATTTTATCTCCATCCGTTTTATGATATTTAAATAACTTGAACAAATGTAGAGAAAGAGGATTTAAAGACTTGTGTTATGTGTGTATGCATGTTCTCTTCCAATATTATATTTGGTTTAAATACCAGAAACCATTCAGTTTGACAAACAGTAAAATCTTTTATAGGGTCACATACTTTTTCACAAAAAAATGTATATTTTTTGCTGTTTCTAGAATTTTAGGACTGTTATTGCAAATGATTTCTGGTATATACTTATATTAAGTATAATTGCATCATGATTATTTGTTATGCTATCCCTGGTGCTCTATATGGTGTGAACATGGAACATGTGATGTATAATATATTAAACAATGTGAGGTATCACTAAGGTCTTTCACATTTGCACATTAGGTAAATTAAAATCTATATCGGATTTTTTTACGACACACCCATTACAGCTTTAAGTCGATTTAGATGTGCTCAACTTAAGCACGCATTTGATCACACATGCAATAAAACTTTATTTTTTATTTTTACTCAACCATTTTGGGATTTTTGTTTCATGTTTTTAGGTAATAAACTCAAAATGTCACAAATATACAGTACATTATATTACAAAAATAATTAGTGAAGGTCATGAAGTTTAAACGTGTGTTAAAATGGGAGGCGGATTTAGGGATGAGTAATATATCAAAATATTAAAAAAGCCTAATTCTTTAGTCGACATAGGCTGATACAGTATAAAATAGTGCATCGGGTATATTACACTCTGGCACGTCTCTCTAAAATGTATAAGAATAAGTAGAGAGAATTCTGTTGCCTGAAATGTCAGAGCCCGGATGCTGGATATATCCATCTCCTTTGGAGCTGTCCGGCTATTAATAGCTATTGGCAAAGTATATTTCAGGCAATGGGGTTAAGATCTGCATTAAAATTAGAACCCATGATCGAGTTTGCCATATTGGGTATATTTTCCCCGGATAGAAAGAGAAAGATATCAAAAATCGATCTGCTCTTGTGGTTAAAGGGGCTATTAATTGCCAAAGTTTTGATTCTCAAGGGCTGGGGATTGGATAAGGCACCCACTCTTGAAGAATGGAAAAACTATATGCGTAGAATAAAGGAATTTGAACGTATCAAATGCAAAGAGGGAAAACAACTGAGTTTATGGGAGAAGGTATGGACTGGGTGGCACTGAGAGAGGCTCCGATGGTACAGACCCCCTTTACGTGGGATAGATCTGGGTTTGGTCCGCACGGCTCCCAGGATGACATCTGTGGAGGGAGGGGGGGGGTGGTGGGGTGGGTTGACGGGGGGATAAGATGATTATATTTCATGTATTGGATATTTCAATGTCTCATTTATTTATCTTGCTCTTCTCTTCTTTGTCTTTGTTTTGTTGTGTATATATGTAGACATTGAAATGTTTTGTATATTTATATTTTTTTGGAAGAAAACAATAAATAAGAAAAAAATTATAAAAAACAAAAACAATGTGTTCATAAAAGCTTCTGTGGCACTCACGTAGATCGACCATAAATACACTATTTAATTATAAAATCTAACCCCAATGATGTAATAAAACTAAAATTAGTCTAACATCAGTTTGATTTTTCAGAAACAAATAGTAAAAATCAGTTATTGCACTAAATCAAACACTCATTCATATGACATGAATAGCCTAGCCTAAACAGAAAAGCTAAAAGAGACAAAGTCATTTGTCCACTCTCCTTTAATATCATCTAATATAATCAAGCAATTGTGATGACTTGACTTTATATGAGCTGTCCATGGAACATTTATATTTGCATGGCACTTCATTATTTAATTAAAATTTTGCTGGAATAAACCTAGGTTAAATTGAAAATAAATGAACCTTGGTTAAAATACTGTATGTGTTCCAGCTCCTGCCTTTTACCATGTATTGCTGCCAATATAAGATTATCACCCAAACTCCTTGTCATTCACAGTAACATTAGCTCAAGCTGTTCTTATGAACCAAAAAACAATAATGCCTAAAGAGTGCAGTTCAATATTCCCCAATTCTTTGATGTTGATAGAAAACACAGATTTCACCAAATGACTCTTAATCGCAAAGGCAGCCTATAAATCCCATAAAAATAGTTTTATGTGAGCAACAGATTGATTGGTCCCAGATTTCTTATTCATCATACTTCACACACACTGCTTTTTATAGCTTCTTTCAGGGTCTAAATTTAGTAGAACCCAAACTATTAAGATTTTTCTTTGTATAAAGTAAAGAAGAGCCTCGCTGTATATGATCTATTTATTGATGTAGTTTGTGTATTATACATATTAACTGTCAATGAAACACAAACTTTTAATATTCTCTGTTTATTGTTATAAAGTTAAAACACTATACAAATGACAGAGTACATTTGTAGCATATACATTTATTGTTACACATACACACACACATAAAATCCATCCAAATGTGCATTTCTTGATAAATTATTTTCTGTTGTTATAACAAACTTGAGGGTTGAGGTTATGAAAAAATAGTTAGGATAATTTATATAACATATGTGAAGTTGTTTTCTTCTAGAGTATAGAAGATATAGTATATAGTCTAGAGTTCATAAATTACGATAACAATTTATGACGCTTTGGAAAATGGTTCTTTCAAATGTGTGGTCATTTAAAATGATTTTATTTTCAACATGTATGTTTAAAAAGAAATGTGTAAAAATAATTGTTCCACTGGGATTAGTTTGAAATCATATTTATTTAAAACACACATTTAATGTTTTTGGATTTGCGTGAATTGCTTAAATTTCAAAATAAAATAAGTTGGTGGTCTCAGTCTTTAGTGATAGAAAAATAATTGTAGAACAGGGTATTAAAATGCTTAGCTTAGAATATAATTTTCAGTCTTTGAAGTACTAAATTCTGAAGTATAATAATTCTAAATTTCGAATTTTTTTGTTACATATTAAGGGTCCATTCAGGCGTCCGTAGTGTATTGCGGATCTGCAATACACCCAGCCGGCACCCCACATAGTACTGCCTACTGTTGTCCACGGACAAGAATTGCGGACAAGAATAGGACATGTTCTATTTTTTTTTGTGGAGCTGCGTCCCGGAAGTTCGGGGCTGCGCTCTTAAAATGCGGATGTGGAGAGCACATAGTGTGCTCTCTGCATCTCTTTCCGGCCCCATAGAGAATGAATAGGTCCGTACCTGTTCCCGATATTGCGGAACGAATGTGGACTCATTTGCGGACATCTGAATGGACCCTAAGACTTGGTTTACACATTAGTATTTTGGTAAGTGTTTGGGCAGTGATTTTCATCAGTAACTGTAAGCCCAAAATAGGGGTGGAGCTTATATAGAGATAAGGTATAATGGATTGACTTCCATCTGTTCAGTATTTTTTTACATATTCCGGGTTTTGGCTCACAGTCAATGATAGAAATCACTGACCAAACACTGACTAAACATTGACATATGAACTAGGTCTAATAACCTATATGTGAATATTCTATTTACATTTTTTATAAAAATGGGTAGTTCTCTAGATATCATTTTTAAAGTCACTACACATATTCTACTTCTTGTCTTGACTTTTTAAAGTCCTCTCGGTTTGGACTTTCATCATAGCAAAGAGTTTAAACTCTCTCAATCAGACCATCATTGTGGCCATAGAAAAACCTCCGGCAGTGATGCAGTGTCATTAGAAAGTACAACATGTGATGACAAAAAACAAACCTTCATACAGCTTTATCAACAATAAAATAAAATAAAAATTATAGCTCTTGGAAGGCAGATAGTCAAAGTGAAAATGGAAATATGCAAAATGACTGCTTTAGAGTTAAAGAAAATTCCCCTTCTGATGGATGTGTCCATTTTAGGCTACTTTCACACTTGCGTTCAGAGCGGATCCGTCTCAGACGGATCCGCTCATATAATGCAGATGGTGGCTCCGTTCAGTACGGATCCGTCTGCATTATATTGTTAAAATATTTCTAAGTGTGAAAATAGCCTCAGACGGATCCGTCCAGACTTTCAATGTAAAGTCAATAGGGGACGGATCTGTTGGAAGATTGAGCCATAGTGTGTCATCTTCAAACGGATCCGTCCCCATTGACTTACATTGTAAGTCTGGACGGATCCGCACGCCTCCGCACGGCCAGGCGGACACCCGAACGCTGCAAGCAGCGTTCAAGTGTCCGCCTACTGAGCGGAGCGGAGGCTGAACGCTGCCAGACTGATGCATTCTGAGCGGATCCGCGTCCACTCAGAATGCATTAGTACTGGACGGAAGCATTCGGGTCCGCTTGTGAGCCCCTTCAAACGGAGCTCACAAGCGGACACCCGAACGCTAGTGTGAAAGTAGCCTTAATTGGCACAACAAAGAATCCAGACTGCATTAATCCAGCAAAAAAAGTGCTGCGTAAACATTTTCCTTCAATACCCAAAACCACTTAAGATAAAGTTGGCAAAACTTTAACTGCAAAGAAAATGTACATGACATGAAAAGAGATGATTAAAAATAGAAAAAATATATGTTTGATGTAATGTCTTTATTTTACACATTATGTGATTGGGTAATAATGGGTTCATGTGTCTTGCTGTAATTTACCCAGATTAAAGGGCCCTCTACACTGGCCGAAAATCTGCCAGATAATCACTAATGAGTGTTTGTAGGAATGCTCATTAGCAATTATCTGGATGTGTAAAAGTGCAGCCGATTACCTGCTGAATGTATGCACCTAAATTGTGGTCTGCCAGCAGCAGATCACGCTGTCTAAACACACTCTGCTGCCAGAAAACAATATGTATGAGGACGAGCAATGGCATTAGCAATCACTTCTCCTCATACTGTGGAGGAGATCACTGCTTATAAATTGCCTGGTGAATTGTCCCGTCTAAAGGGACCTTTAGAAAGCACTCAGCTAAACAGATTAACATATCCAGAATAAATATCTGATTAAAGGGTGTACAGCCACTGATACCCTAACTGATCATGGAAACATGAGTCCTAGGTCTCCATTGCTAAATTGAAGCTGGGTTCAAATGTAAAGTGATGATTTGAATCTCTAAAGCTGTCTCCTACTGTATGTGAACTGGTGTGCAGAAATTGTAGCAATCTATTTCTACTGTGGCCCAGTTGCAATGGAAATCATCAGACCCATATTATCCTTATCAGACAGTTATGACATATCTTATGATGCATGTGATATGTAATAGATATAAAGTAATGTCACACTCGAATAGGGTGGAGATCCAACAGAGGTGCTCCCACTAACAGACAGTCTGATAAAAGTAGATATGATAAAGGAATAGAAGTGGGGCACTCTCTAAAGTAAAGGGATCTTTAATTAAAGTATAATACAATAAATTGACAGTATATAATAGACAATAAAATTCAACAATATTTAAGACGGCAGAGGATAAATTGTTAATAAAAGCGGTAAGAATTCAGCGGTAGGTAAAACCTAAAACTAAAATAAAATCAGCATAAATATAGATCCCAATATATAAATTTGTGAAAATGATAAATTTTAATATTCAATAATAATCGGATGAATATTCATAAAAATCTTGTTGTCCACTGGTGGTAACTAAATGCGTTTGTTCACATGTGAAATATTGAGAAAATAATCGAATATAATCGAATAATCGCTTGCTTCCGATTATGACCAGTCTCTTGTATACATGAATAAAAAGTCAATGCGAAATTTTCATAATGTGAATGATCGCGAACTGCCGAATATGATAGTCGGCTTACGAAATAATGTTTGGACACATGTGTATAGTGGTGGCCAGAGTTCCAAGCATATATAGCTTTCGATAATTTGAGCAGACAATGTTGTAGCTGCTTGTAAGCACAGCGGCGTCCCGCTGTATTTAATTGAAGAGCGATCGCTTGTATAGGATATGCGTAGTCTTACCAGGAGGTATTTGTGCTGGACAGTGAGCCCTCGACTCGGCGTACTTTCCTTTAGGGTCCCTGTCTCAAGGGCTGTTGGTTCAGATTTGAATTTTCGCGGCAATCGAATTGTTTGCTGCACGCGGTCTTAATATCTCCCGTATAGTAGTGCTTGATTTGGCAATTCGTTACTCTTATGGTAATGTCCAGGCCTCCTCAGTCTCACAGTATCCTTACTTTCCTTAGTGGGGGATTAACACCAGACGTGTTTCGGGGATTTAAACAATAACCCCTTCCCGAAGCCCAACTGTACTGTCTATGGAAGATGTCCATAAACTAAACGCTGACTTGAAGACTCTGAGTGATTGGGCTTCAACTTAGAAAATTAGTTTCAATGTGGACAAAGGTAAAGTTGTGCATCTTGGTAGAAATAATCTCTGTGCATCACATGTCCTAGGTGATGTAGCACTAGGATAGACACTTATAGAGAAGGATTTAAGTGTCCTTGTGGATGGTAGATTGGTAATTACAGCAGACTGTGTCAATCAGCTGCTTTTAAGGCCACGTGTCACGGATAATGTTGCAGATAGCTGGAAGTAATGAATAAACGTCCGACTGGCTTGATCCCAAACTAAGGAGCATATAGGTGACCCCTATAAAACCCTAAGAGCTCACCCTGACTGCTACGCACATACAAGGGTCTCAAAGGTAGACGATTGTATGCCCACGCACCTAAGACTGCGTGACATCTGAAAACCCTATAATAGTGAGGGGACACGACCACCGGCTCCCTACACTTCATACGGAGGCAGTCAGGGTCACCTACAATCAAGCCAGCAAGGAGACACAATACATGAAAGGACTTATCTGAACAAGCAGAAGCAGAAGCCTCCAGCACTGAATACTTCATCCAGGAAGTAGTATAAACCGCAAAGTGAGGCAGGATGGGAGGGAATATAAAGGAAAGAGGATTAGTCTAAATAGGTGACACCTGGGAGAAGGAAATAAGATGAGAAAGTGAAACCAAAACAAAGAACATAATTCAGATTCTGATTGACGCGTTCGGTCTGACCATTCGTCTGCGAGTGAAAAGCAGAAGAAAATGACAACCGAATCCCTAAGCGAGAACAGAAGGCCTTCCAGAATCTGAAAACAAATTGCGTGCCCCTATCAGAAACAATGTCTGAAGGAATGCCATGCAATTTAACAAAGTTATCAACAAACGCTTGCGCCAACATCTTAGCATTGGGTAACCCAGGAAAGGGAATGAAATGTGCCATTTTGCTAAAACGGTCCACTACCACCAGAATCACAGTCTTTCCCGAGGAACGAGGCAGGTCCGTAATGAAGTCCATGGACAGATGCGTCCAAGGACGGGAAGAAATGGGTAACGGGAGGAGAGGACCCGATGGCCGTGAATGAGGGACCTTGGCACGAGCGCAGGTCTCGCAGGCTGCCACAAAACCCTCAACCGTCTTACGAAGAGTCGGCCACCAGAATCTCCGAGCAATGAGATTTACTGTGGCTCTACTCCCCGGGTACCCAGCAAGGACAGTATCGTGGTGCTCCTTAAAATCCTTGTGTCGTAAAGCGAGAGGCACAAACAACCTCCCAGGAGGACAAAGATAAGGAGCCTCTGCCTGGGCTGCCTGAACCTCCACCTCCAAATCAGGATAAAGAGCAGAGACGACCACCCCTTCAGCCAAAATGGGACCCAGGTCTTCAATGTTCCCCCCTCCCGGAAAACAACGCAACAGGGCATCCGCCTTCACATTTTTAACGCCAGGGCGAAACGTGACAACAAAATTAAACTTAGAAAAGAACAAAGACCATCTGGCCTGTCTCGGGTTCAGACGCTTGGCCGATTCCAAGTAGGCCAGATTCTTATGGTCGGTAAACACGGTAATAGGGTGTCTGGCTCCCTCTAACCAATGGCGCCATTCCTCAAAAGCTAATTTGATGGCCAACAACTCCCTATCTCCCACATCGTAATTTCTCTCTGCAGAGGAGAGTTTCCTTGAGAAAAAGGCACACGGTCGCCATTTGGCAGGAGAGGGACCCTGAGATAAGAGCGCACCCACACTCACCTCAGAAGCATCCACCTCAACAATAAAAGGTAGAGAGACATCAGGTTGTACCAAAATGGGAGCGGAAGCAAAACTGTCTTTGATACTAGTAAAGGCCTTAAGCGCATCTACTGACCAGGAGGAAAAATCTACCCCCTTTTTAGTCATATGCGTGAGTGGCTTAACAACAGAGGAATAATTCAAAATGAACTTTCTGTAATAATTGGCAAAACCCCAAAACCACATCAGCGCCTCCTGATTATCAGGAAGCTCCCAATCAAGCACAGCGCGGACCTTCTCAGGGTCCATGCGAAAAACTGTATCGGAGAGAAGAAAACCAAGAAATTGAATCTCCAGAACTGCAAACACACATTTTTCCGGTTTAGTGTACAATTCATTCTCCTGCAGAATGAGCAAGACCTGACGTAGGTGGTCCCTATGAGTTTTGAAATCAGGAGAAAAAAAACAAAATGTCATCTAGATACACCAGTACAAATTTCTCCATTAAATGAAAAAAAAATGCTGTTCACAAAATGTTGGAAGACGGCCGGAGCCTTCATCAAACCAAAGGGCATAACCAAATTCTCGAAATGACCCTCAGGGGTATTGAAGGCCGTCTTCCATTCGTCCCCTTTCCTGACCCTGACTAGGTTGTATGCCCCTCTTAAATCCAACTTAGAAAAAACTTTAGCCCCAACAATCTGGTTAAACAGGTCCGGGATCAGAGGAAGCGGATATGGGTCACGAATTGTGATATGGTTCAGCTCCCTCAAATCCAGACAAGGTCTTAAAGAACCATATTTTTTCTTAACAAAAAAAAACCAGCGGCAACAGGTGACTTCGAGGGTCGGATGTGTCCCTTACTCAGGCTCTCAGAGATATAAGTACGCATAGCTACTCTTTCAGGTTGGGAGAGATTGTATAAACTTGATTTTAGCAGCTTGGCGCCTGGGATGAGATTAATAGGGCAGTCGTACTCCCGGTGAGGGAGCAACTCCTGGACACCACTCTCGGAAAACAGATCCGAAAATTCTGAGAAAAAATATGGTACAGTCTTGGTAGAAACCTCTGAAAGAGACGCCGTGAGGCAATTCTCTCTGCAAAAGTCACTCCAACCATTTATTTGCCTTGCTTGCCAATCAATGGAGGGGTTATGTTTAGTGAGCCAGGGTAGCCCCAACACTAGAGGAGTAGGTAATCCGCTTAGGACGAAACATGACATATCCTCAACATTAGCATCACCCACAGTCAAACGGATATTGTGAACTATGCCCTCTAACGATCTTTGAGAAAGTGGAGTGGAATCGATAGCAAAAACAGGTTTATCCTTTTCCAAAGTGCATACCTGGAAACCATGCGTTATAGCAAATTGATTATCAATGAGATTGAAAGCTGCTCCACTATCTACAAAAATCTCACAATGTTCTTGGTGTCTAGCGCCACCCTGGCAGGTAGGAAAAAACGGGAACTTCAAGCAAACGGCAAACCTTCAATTTCCGCATCAACCTTGCCAATAGTAGCAAATGGAAAGTTTTTATAGGTTTTTTTTTTTAATTACCCTCAGAAAACTCCATGAATCTCCTAGAGGGGCAAACATTAGCTAAATGATTTATACCCCCACAACAGAAACAAACCCTCCTCTGAGAGCTGAATCCTCTACTATCAGAGGCAAGCAAACCCAGCTGCATGGCCTCCTGCTCAGAGGGGATTGAGAGAGACTGAGATCCCTGCGCACTGAATGAGACAGCCCCACTGTCCTTGGGCTGAATATGACAGGAAGGAGTAGTCTCTCCTCTCTCTCTAAGATGCCTGTCATGGCAGACTCCAGGCAGGTGTCAGGACTGGAATAGTGGATCAGGTATGGAATCCTTTGGCAGGGACGAAATAATCCCAAAAATTAGCGTAGTACAAAAAAGGTCAATCCAATCAGGTAGTCGGTTCCAGTTCCGGGTCGTGGTGGGCAGCAGAAATCGTAATCAAGGAAACAGGCAAGGAGTCGGTAGCTGGCAAGTCAGATTAAACAACGGGTTCACAGGAGGGAGCTGGGTGTTCACCGTAAGGTTGAATAACTCAGCAATGAGTCAAGGCTCCGACTGGCTTTAAGTACACAGTGAACCCAGGACCGCCCCCCTGGTTGCCGGGCAACCAGGAGGCTTCCTTAGTCAGAAGCCAGACATAAGGCTGAGGGCGGTGACGGAGGCTGAAGCCCTCCCCCAGCCTGAGTAGCACCTGTGGTCTGGAATGGAGCATGTGCACTACGCTTGTATCCCCGCGCACGCGGCTTGTGTACAGCGCACCCGGCGTCTGACTCGCGCAGGCGCACTGGCCACATTGACATCAGGTGTCCTGTCAGGAGGAAGAGGAGGAGCTACCTGCACCCGCCCGTGCCTGCAAACCCGATGCGAAACGGCCCCCCTGGTTCCCTGACAGCAGGTCTCTCATGAAAAGCAAATGCATCTTTCAATCCCTCTGAAAGACCATGGCAAAATTGACTTCGGAGTGCAGCATCGTTCCAGCCAGTATCAGCTGCCCATCTCCAAAATTCAGAACAATATATCTCTGCGGACTGTTTACCCTGGCATAAAAGATGCAGTTTAGATACAGCCAGAGCAATACGATCCGGGTCATCATATATCTGCCCCAGGGCTACAAAAAATTAATCCACCGATCGGAGGGGCCGTGCCCCCTCCGGCAGCGAAAAGGCTCAAGACTGAGCATTATCCCTGGGCAGCGAGATGATGATCCCCACCCTCTGCTCCTCATCACCAGAGGAATGGGAAGTAGGCGAAAAATGAGTTTTCAAGTCTCTCTAAAGCGAACAAAATTCTCACTACCCCCGGAGAACATATCCGGAAGTGAGATCTTAGGCTCGGAACAAACTCCATGAACGCAAGCAGAACCGGTCACCTGAAACTGAGACACAGGTTTACGGAGATCTGCTACCTCCAGTGAAAGACCTTGTGTCATGCCCCACTCTGACGAAGTGCGGAGGTCGGCCAGGATAGCAGCACAAGTTTAGTGTTTGTTTTGGAGCCGTGCTGGATCCACCTCTCATCAGGTGCACTGGGTGGGCTCATTAGTTTAAATAGCACACCAGCCCAGTGCTCTGAGCGTATTATAAGGATCATTGTGGTCTTGGAAGCTAGGAAGGAAGGTTGTCTGTTCCAGCTCAGAAAGATAAGTGTATTTCAAGTTTGGTTGTTTGCATCATCTCTCCCTTCCAGGTTCTGTGTGAGCAGGCTGCTCCTATTTCCCCTCTTCATCATCTCAGGGAAGTTAGGGTTTTCTCAGCCCAGGCACGGAGACACATCACACCTACCTTTAAGGTCTGCATGTGGGCTGTGCAGGGAAAGAGGTCAGGGATTAGCTAGTATGTGACCCTTCCCCTGTCTCTCGCCCAGAGCCTGGTTGGTGGGTTATCTGTGAGTCTGAGTGCACGCCCGCTGTGACACCTTGCATGCGGTCAATCAAGGCTGAAACCGGATCCGTGCTTAAGACGGTAATGGCGGTTTATAATGTTACGGATGATGTTGCAGATAGCTGGAAGTAATGAATAAACGTCTGACTGTCTTGATCCCAAACTAAGGAGCATATAGGTGACCCCTATAAAACCCTAAGAGCTCACCCTGACTGCTAAGCACATACAAGGGTCTCAAAGGTAGACGATTGTATGCCTACGTACCTAAGACTGTGTGACACCTGAAAACCCTATAATAGTGAGGGGACACGACCACCGGCTCCCTGCACTTAATACGGAGGGAGTCAGGGTCACCTAGAATCAAGCCAGCAAGGAAATACAATACATGAAAGGATTTATCTGAACAAGCAGCAGCAGAATCCTCCAGCACTGAACACTTCATCCAGGAAGTAGTATAAACCGCAAAGTGAGACAGTATGGGAGGGAATATAAAGGAAAGAGGATTAGTCTAAATAAGTGACACCTGAGAGGAGGAAATGAGATGAGAAAGTGAAACCAAAACAAAGAACATCATGCAAGAGGTAGAGAAGGACGTCTGTCAGACCTTCTCACAGAACTGGTGGTGACACCACCAGGATATTGTCATGTATTAAACAAGTCATGGACTCGTGGGGCAGGGATATAATATTACCACTTTACAAAGCGTTGTTGCTGCCTCATCTGGAATATGCAGTTTAGTTCTGGGCACCAGAATATAGAAAGGACGCACTGCAGCTGGAAAAAGTACAAAGGAGAGCGACTAAACTAATAAGGGAAATGGAGGGTCTTAGTTATGAAGAAAGATTCAAATAATTGAATTTATTTAATCTTGAGAAGAGACGTCTAAGGGGAGACATGATTAACCTATACAAATATATTAATGGGCCATACAAAAAATACAGAGAAAAGCTTATCCATGTAAAATGCACTCAAATGACATGGGGGCACTGCCTCCGATTGGAGAGGAAAAAGTTCAGTCTCCGGAAGCGTCAAAGCTTCTTTACTGTAAGAACTGTGAATCTGTGGAATAGACTTCCTCAAGATATGTTCACAGCAGGAACAGTAGACAGTTTCAAAAAGGGTTTAGATGAATTCTTAAAAGTAAAAAAAAACATTAATGGTTATGAAAACATGTAGAAATCTAAGTCTCAATTCCTTTTGGGATTCACATCCCCACCTATCCCTTGGTTGAACTTGATGGACATATGTCTTTTTTTTTTTACCCGTATTAACTATGTAATTATGTAACATCATATGGAACATTTGATAGCAATTTGGCATCATCTACACCTGGGAAACATTGGATAGGTAGGAACATTAAATATAAGGGTACATCCAACGATAAGTGTGGCCGCCCCTTTTGGGGCGATTACTCTGCTTTTAGACAGGGACAGTATAGTTATTGATGCCTAAAAGCGGACTTTTGTATATCCAGCTCCCACTCTTGAGCACCTGGAGGACTCTGGTTCTCAAGCCTTTCTCCAAAGTACTCAAGTTTCCACAGAAAATGACCCTGATTTGGTAATTTGATGAATGCAACTTCTTCACCATAAGAGGTCCATGATATCGTGAGCAACCACAATTGTGGTGTTACTTAAACATTATTGAGTTAATACATATGTCTCATAAAGCTGATCTCCATCTATTTTAGTGTTGTCTAATTTCAGTTTTTTTCTTTGTGGGGATATAATTATATACATTTTCATGACATTATTAATAAATGAAACATAGAAACATAGAATGTGTAGGCAGATAAGAACCATTTGACCCATCTAGTCTGCCCAATATACTGAATACTATGAATAGCCGCTGGCCCTATCTTATATGAAGGATGGCCTTATGCCTATTAGTGATGTCGCGAACATAAAATTTTCCGTTCGCGAAAGGCGAACGCGAATTTCCGCAAATGTTCGCGAATGTGCAAACTGGGCAAACCGCAATAGACTTCAATAGGAAGGCGAATTTGAAAACCCACAGGTACTCTTTGTGGCCACAATAGTGATGGAAAAGTTGTTTCAAGGGGACTAACATCTGGACTGTGGCATGCCGGAGGGGGATCCATGGCAAAACTCCCACGGAAAATTACGTAGTTGACGCAGAGTGTGGTAAGTTTAAATCGCAATGCGATTTATAGAACTTGAATTAATCGCATTGCGATTTCAACTTTCTCAAATCCGACAGTACATTCTAGCATGGAGTCGTTCCCATGGTGATGGGGACACTCCATGAGCACGGAAGTCAGCAGAAGTTCTAAGTTGAAGTCGCAATGCGATTTATAGAACTTGAATTAATCACATTCCGATTTCAACTTAGAGCTTCTGCCGACTTCCGTGCTCATGGAGCGTCCCCATCACCATGGAAACGGCTCCATGCTAGAATGTACTGTTGGATTTGAGAAAGTTGTAATCGCAATGCGATTAATGCAGGTTATATTAATCACATTGCGAATTCAACTTAGAGCTGCTGGGTTCCTAATGGTTGTATTGCTAGAATATAACGAAGATTGAGAATATAGTGCTATATTCGTTATATTCGTCAATTCTAGCAATACAACCATTAGGAACTTAGCTCTAAGTTGAATTCGCAATGCAATTAATATAACCTGCATTATTCGCATTGCGATTACAACTGAGATCTGAGTTCCTAATGGTTGTATTGCTAGAATTGACAACGAATATAGCACTATATTCTCAATCTTCGTTATATTCTATCAATATAACCATTAGGAACCCAGCTCTAAGTTGTAATCGCAATGCGATTAATATAACATGTATTAGTCGCATTGCGATTACAACTTTGTGACACTGCAGCTTCAGAAGTAATCTAACATGGATGCTGTCCTTGCTTTTTGATAGGCGGTGGGAGGGTCTGGGAGGGAGGGTATGCTGATTGGCTCGAATGTGTCTGCTGACTGTGAGGTGCAGGGTCAAAGTTTGCTCAATGATGACGTATAGGAGGCGGACCGAACATCGCATATGTTCGCCCGCCGCGGCGAACGCGAACATGCGATATTCGCCGGGAACTGTTCGCCGGCGAATAGTTCAGGACATCTCTAATGCCTATCCCATGCATGCTTAAACTCCTTCACTGTATTTGCAGCTACCACTTCTGCAGGAAGGCTATTGCATGCAACCACTACTCTCTCAGTAAAGTAATATTTCCTGATATTACTTTTAAACTTTTGCCCCTCTAATTTAAAACTATGTCCTCTTGTAGCAGTTTTTCTTCTTTTAAATATTCTCTCCTCTTTTACCTTGTTGATTCGCTTTATGTATTTAAAAGTTTCTATCATATCCCCTCTGTCTAATCTTTCTTCCAAGCTATACCTCAGCCACTGCCTAATCCATTCAACAATATGGGAGTCCAAGCACAAATACTACAATTTATTGATAAGCCTTCTATGTGGGACAGTATCAAAAGCCTTACTAAAGTCTATAAGCGATGTCTAAGTGATGTCTACTGCACCTCCGCCATCTATTATTTTAGTCACCCAATCAAAATAATCAATAAGATTAGTTTGACGTGATCTCCCTGAAGTAAACCCATGCTGTTTTTCATCTTTTTATCCATAAGATTTTAGATGTTCCACAATCCTCCCCTTAAGTATGGTTTCCATTAATTTCCCCACTATTGATGTCAGGCTTACTGGCCTATAGTTGCCCGATTCCTCCCTACTACCCTTCTTGTGAATGGACACAACATTTGTTAATTTCCAATCTTCTGGGACGACTCCTGTTACCAGTGATTGCTTAAATAAATCTGTTAATGGTTTTGCTAGTTCACCGCTGAGCTCTTTTAATAGCTTTGGGTGTATCCGATCAGTGACTTATTTGTATACATTTTAGACAGCTGACTTAGAACCTCTGCAAAGTCACATGCATCAAAAGATTCATTAGTCTTCCTCCCTAACTGAGGTCCTTTTCCTTTATTTTCCTTTTAAAAAACTGAACAGGAGTGTTCATTGAGGCAGTCAGCTAGTTCTTTATCTTCTTCCATATACCTAATGCTATGGTAAATGCTAAGTTTTAAGGGTAATTTTTCTCTCAGTGAACTGTACTTATATATTTACCCATTCACATAATTCTTGCTACCAGTGATAGTACATAGGGAATGCCACAAAAACAAAAACAATGAAAACTATGGTGGAATTTTTTTTTCAATTCTACCAATTTAGAAGTTTGTTCCAGCTTTTTAGTAGATATTATGCAATATCAAATGGTTCCATTAGAAAACACAACTTGTTCAGCAAAAAACATGCCCCCATACGGCTACGCGAATGAAAAAATTTAAAAGTAATGGCTCCTGGAAGGCAGAGAGTAAATAACAAATCAATGTAAAATCACTGCATCAGGAAGGGGTAAAATACATTATTTGACAAAGTAGTTAAAGGGCATCTGTCAGCAGATTTGTACCTATGAAACTGTCTGACCTGTGATATGCGCACTTGGCAGCTGAAGGCATCTGTGTTGGTCCCATGTTCATATGTGTCTGCAGGAAAATGAAGATTTAAAATATGCAAATGAGACCCTAGGAGCAACGGTGGCGTTACCACTTTTCCTAGACATGCTGCTGTATCTACAACTGCCACTCCCTCTGCACTTTGATTAACAGGACCAGGTGTGTTAAAGTTTACACTGCCTGGCCCTGTAAAAGTGCAGAGGACGCAGCAGTTGCAGAGACAACTGAGCCTCTAGGTGTAACAGCCACGCCCTCGTTGCTCCTAGAGACTCATTTGCATATATTAAAAAATATTTTTTCTCACAAGTGTGGGCACATATGAACATGGGACCAACATAGATACCATCTGCTGCCAAACACACATGCAACAGGTCAGCCAGTTTGAAAGGTACAAATATGCTGACAGATGCCCTTTAAAGGGTTATTTCTGTCTCAGCCTATCATGGCTGAGATCGGACTAAATCTTGTAAAGGGTGACTGGAGTTACAAAAACTGTAAAGGATTTAAAAGTGAAGTAAACATAAGGTTTCCATTTTAACTAAAAAATACATTTTCATTAAAGTGTAAACCAGCCTGCAGCAAGGTATTTAACTAATTGTTCTGTTCATAGGTCGTGAGCAGCTATAATAATTCCGAAATCCAGAATGTGAGAAAGTACTGCACTGCTACCTGAGAAAATACACTGTATTGCAATTTGCTTTTTTTGTTGTTCTTTTGCTTTAGGTCATTACTCTGTTACATTGTTCTCGGCTCTAACGGCCCAGCTTGTATGTGGATTTGCATTTTATTTCTCATACTGAATTCTTCAAACATGATTCAATCTTATTCTCCCAGTGGTACCATTAATATTTTAATTTAATCAGAATTTCAGGAACTTGTTTGCCATCCAAAGCAACTTGGTTACCTGTCAGCCTCCATCAGCTTGTCATATTAGAGGTGATTGTTTCCCGAATCTAATCTACTTTAAATGATTTCATTGGGTAGAGGTCTATAAATCATCTCAGAATGGGCCTGACAGATGAAGGCTTTGGTAAGTAAACAAATCAAGCTAGCTGTACTTTAGGCAGCAATGAACTTGGCTTTATCTACTTCATATTGATTCCTACGCTATTAAAGGTCACACAAATCTCTTTAACATAAGAGCATTATTAATATAAGTACTATATTACAGCTAACAATAATTAAGACGATTTCCAATTTTCAGGGATGAGGCCAGTGTTCTGACTGCATTTGAATGCAGACAGTTATCTAGCCTGAAACAATGAATCCATTTGTTTGATTCACTCTTTCCAATCAAATAAAAAACTGTGGAATTTTAAGTAGATGTGAATCCCGGTGGGCTGTACATGGATCTAGAAAATTAAAACTTACCATTTGTCTGTTTAACCATTGCTGAGGAGAAAACAAGCAGAGTGACATTTCTCAAACATATTTTCTCTAAAAGACATGATGAATTGTGGTTTTTCTTCCTTAGTTGTAGAGACATCAGATAATTAAACAATTTTATTAAAATGAATGTTTAATTGAGTATTGAGATTTGAACAACGCCATTCTTGTTAGAAGGATGTCTTAATGTTAAGTTGGCACCCAGCATCAAAGGGATAAGCCTCCATAATATGAATAATTCTACTCCACTGCCCTCACAGGCAAAATTCAGTTAGCATTTCCTAGTTCCCATCTAATCCATAGGCTGTGTGTTGCATGGAAATACATATTGGGTCCAGCCATCTGTTCTGGGTAATACTGTAGTAGCTTTATATGCTAAAAAATAATTATAATACATACATACATTCTTTTTCCTTTTTTATTTATTTTAAAATAATAAAATAATTTGAACTGAGAAGAAGTACAAATTGAACTATACATAAATAATGTAATTTTCTAGATTTTTCTAAGTAGTCCCTCTTTGTCTTGATAACAACTTAGCACACACTTGACATTTTCTCAGTCAGTCTCCTGAGGTAGTTAACAGAGATACGTTTCAAACAGTCTAATTCAAATTATATGTATGATAAGCACTTTTCCTTAAAACCATGCTAGTACTAGTTAGAGGTTGGGTAGAGCAGTGCAAACAATCTTTTTTCAGAGGGTTTTTTATTTTTTCAGAGAGTTTTAAGGAATCTATAAACTTTTGACCACTCTAAATTGCTGACAGCACTGGACATGGGCAGGGAGAACGCATACATTTTGTGAAGCTTTTCGCATCAGGAGTATTGTGAATATGAAGTTTTAATCTGCCAGATTCATCTTCAGCAGGTGCCCTGGATGGGTCTTCATTACTAAGTGTTCCCTGCTCTCTGCATTGAGCTGCTGCACAGTCCTTTTCCTCTTCTCTGAATGACAGGCACACATTTATTATGTACATTAACCTCATTCACACAACTGTATTACTGGAACCAATTTATTTCTATGGGTCTGCAAAAACATGGACAGTACAGGCTTTTTTACAGTCAGTCCAGGGAAAATTGTGAGATGCACAAGGATCAAATCTGTATTTTGCAGACAGCAAAATGGATACGGTTGTGTGTAGGAGGCCTTATGAACATTATATACACACTTACTGTGTCTATCATACACACACTTAGCATGTCCATTTTACACTACTAGAGTTGAGCGAACACCTGGATGTTCGGGTTCGAGAAGTTCGGCCGAACTTCCCGGAAATGTTCGGGTTCGGGATCCGAACCCGATCCGAACTTCGTTCCGAACCCGAACCCCATTGAAGTCAACTTTTCGGTACTAAAAAGGCTGTAAAACAGCCCAGGAAAGGGCTAGAGGGCTGCAAAAGGCAGCAACATGTAGGTAAATCCCATGTGGATAGGGAAATGAATTAAAATAAAAATTTAATAAATAAAAATTAACCAAAATCAATTGGAGAGAGGTCCCATAGCAGAGAATCTGGCTTCACGTCACCCACCACTGGAACAGTCCATTCTCAGATATTTAGGCCCCGGCACCCAGGCAGAGGAGAGAGGTCCCGTAACAGAGAATCTGTCTTCATGTCAGCAGAGAATCAGTCTTCATATCATAGCAGAGAATCAGGCTTCACGTCAGCCACCACTGCAACAGTCCATTGTCATAAATTTAGGCCAAGCACCCAGGCAGAGGAGAGAGGTCCCGTAACAGACAATCTGGCTTTATGTCAGCAGAGAATCAGTCTTCATATCATAGCAGAGAATCAGGCTTCACGTCAGCCACCAATGCAACAGTCCATTGGCATATATTTAGGCCCCGGCACCCAGACAGAGGAGAGGTTCATTCAAATTTGGGTAGCCTCGCAATATAATGGTAAAATGAAAATAAAAATAGGATTAAATGAGGAAGTGCCCTGGAGTACAATAATATATGGTTAAGGGGAGGTAGTTAATGTCTAATCTGGACAAGGGACGGACAGGTCCTGTGGGATCCATGCCTGGTTCATTTTTATGAACCACAGCTTGTCCACATTGGCTGTAGACAGGCGGCTGCGTTTGTCTGTAATGACACCCCCTGCCGTGCTGAATACACGTTCAGACAAAACGCTGGCCGCCGGGCAGGCCAGCACCTCCAAGGCATAAAAGGCTAGCTCTGGCCACGTGGACAATTTAGAGACCCAGTAGTTGAATGGGGCCGAACCATCAGTCAGTACGTGGAGGGGTGTGCACACGTACTGTTCCACCATGTTAGTGAAATGTTGCCTCCTGCTTACACGTTGCGTATCAGGTGGTGGTGCAGTTAGCTGTGGCGTGTTGACAAAAGTTTTCCACATCTCTGCCATGCTAACCCTGCCCTCAGAGGAGCTGGCCGTGACACAGCTGCCTTGGCGACCTCTTGCTCCTCCTCTGCCTTGGCCTTGGGCTTCCACTTGTTCCCCTGTGACATTTGGGAATTCTCTCAGTAGCGCGTCTACCAACGTGCGCTTGTACTCGCGCATCTTCCTATCACACTCCAGTGCAGGAAGTAAGGTGGGCACATTGTCTTTGTAGCGTGGATCCAGCAGGGTGGCAACCCAGTAGTCCGCACACGTTAAAATGTGGGCAACTCTGCTGTCGTTGCGCAGGCACTGCAGCATGTAGTCGCTCATGTGTGCCAGGCTGCCCAGGGGTAAGGACAAGCTGTCCTCTGTGGGAGGCGTATCGTCATCGTCCTGCCTTTCCCCCCAGCCACGCACCAGTGATGGACCCGAGCTGCGTTGGGTGCCACCCCGCTGTGACCATGCTTCATTCTCATCCTCCTCCACCTCCTCCTCATCCTCGTCCTCCTCGTCCTCCAGTAGTGGGCCCTGGCTGGCCACATTTGTACCTGGCCTCTGCTGTTGCCAAAAACCTCCCTCTGAGTCACTTCGAAGAGACTGGCCTGAAAGTGCTAAAAATGACCCCTCTTCCTCCTCCTCCTCCTCCTGGGCCACCTCCTCTTCCATCATCGCCCTAAGTGTTTTCTCAAGGAGACATAGAAGTGGTATTGTAACGCTGATAACGGCGTCATCGCCACTGGCCATGTTGGTGGAGTACTCGAAACAGTGCAACAGGGCACACAGGTCTCGCATGGAGGCCCAGTCATTGGTGGTGAAGTGGTGCTGTTCTGTAGTGCGATTGACCCGTGCGTGCTGCAGCTGAAACTCCACTATGGCCTGCTGCTGCTTGCACAGTCTGTCCAGCATGTGCAAGGTGGAGTTCCACCTGGTGGGCACGTCGCATATGAGGCGGTGAGCGGGAAGGCCTAAGTTACGCTGTAGCGCAGACAGGCGAGCAGCAGCAGGATGTGAACGCCGGAAGCGCGAACAGACGGCCCGCACTTTATGCAGCAGCTCTGACATATCGGGGTAGTTGTGAATGAACTTCTGCACCACCAAATTCAGCACATGTGCCAAGCAAGGGATGTGCGTCAAACTGGCTAGTCCCAGAGCTGCAACGAGATTTCGCCCATTATCACACACCACCAGGCCGGGCTTGAGGCTCACCGGCAGCAACCACTCGTCGGTCTGTTGTTCTATACCCCGCCACAACTCCTGTGCGGTGTGGGGCCTGTCCCCCAAACATATGAGTTTCAGAATGGCATGCTGACGTTTACCCCGGGCTGTGCTGAAGTTGGTGGTGAAGGTGTGTGGCTGACTAGATGAGAAGGTGGAAGAAGAGGAGGAGGAAGTCGAGTAGGAGGAGGTGGCAACAGGAGGCAAAGAATGTTGCCCTGCGATCCTTGGCGGCGGAAGGACGTGCGCCAAACAGCTCTCCGCCTGGGGCCCAGCTGCCACTACATTTACCCAGTGTGCAGTTAGGGAGATATAGCGTCCCTGGCCGTGCTTACTGGTCCACGTATCTGTGGTTAGGTGGACCTTGCCACAGATGGCGTTGCGCAGTGCACACTTGATTTTATCGGATACTTGGTTGTGCAGGGAAGGCACGGCTCTCTTGGAGAAGTAGTGCCGGCTGGGAACAACATACTGTGGGACAGCAAGCGACATGAGCTGTTTGAAGCTGTCTGTGTCCACCAGCCTAAATGACAGCATTTCATAGGCCAGTAGTTTAGAAATGCTGGCATTCAGGGCCAGGGATCGAGGGTGGCTAGGTGGGAATTTACGCTTTCTCTCAAATGTTTGTGAGATGGAGAGCTGAACGCTTCCGTGTGACATGGTTGAGATGCTTGGTGACGGAGGTGGTGGTGGTGTTGGTGGTACATCCCCTGTTTGCTGGGCGGCAGGTGCCAACGTTCCTCCAGAGGCGGAGGAAGAGGCCGAGGCGGCAGCAGCAGAAGAGGCCGAGGCGGCAGCAGCAGAAGAGGTAGCAGGGGGAGCCTGAGTGACTTCCTTGGTTTTAAGGTGTTTACTCCACTGCAGTTCATGCTTTGCATGCAGGTGCCTGGTCATGCAGGTTGTGCTCAGGTTCAGAACGTTAATGCCTCGCTCTGATGGCACAGCGTGCAAACCATTCGGGTCTTGTCGTCAGCACATTGTTTGAAGAAGTGCCATGCCAGGGAACTCCTTGAAGCTGCCTTTGGGGTGCTCGGTCTTAGATGGCGGCGGTCAGTAGCAGGCGGAGTCTCTTGGCGGCGGGTGTTCTGCTTTTGCCCACTGCTCCCTCTTTTGCTACGCTGTTGGCTCGGTCTCACCACTGCCTCTTCCTCCGAACTGTGAAAGTCAGTGGCACGACCTTCATTCCATGTGGGGTCTAGGACCTCATCGTCCCCTGCATCGTCTTCCACCCAGTCTTGATCCCTGACCTCCTGTTCAGTCTGCACACTGCAGAAAGGCGCAGCAGTTGGCACCTGTGTTTCATCATCATCAGAGACATGCTGAGGTGGTATTCCCATGTCCTCATCATCAGGAAACATAAGTGGTTGTGCGTCAGTGCATTCTATGTCTTTCACCGCTGGGGAAGGGCTAGGTGGATGCCCTTGGGAAACCCTGCCAGCGGAGTCTTCAAACAGCATAAGAGACTGCTGCAAAACTTGAGGCTCAGACAGTTTCCCTGGTATGCATGGGGGTGATGTGACAGACTGATGGGGTTGTTTTTCAGGCGCCATCTGTGTGCTTTCTGCAGAAGACTGGGTGGGAGATAATGTGAACGTGCTGGATCCACTGTCGGCCACCCAATTGACTAATGCCTGTACCTGCTCAGGCCTTACCATCCTTAGAACGGCATTGGGCCCCACCATATATCGCTGTAAATTCTGGCGGCTACTGGGACCTGAGGTAGTTGGTACACTAGGACGTGTGGATGTGGCAGAACGGCCACGTCCTCTCCCAGCACCAGAGGGTCCACTAACACCACCACGACCATGTCCACGTCCGCGTCCCTTACTAGATGTTTTCCTCATTGTTATCGTTCACCACAACAACAAAAATATTATTTGGCCCAATGTATTGTATTCAAATTCAGCTGAATATAAATTTGAGGCCTAGTATTTAGGCGCTGGGTGACCGGTATAGATTTACTGACAGAATTAGACTTGGAAATGCACAATAGCGTGTGTGTGAAGTTATTCTGAATGACCCTATGTGCACCTTGAATATTATATACCCTTTTAGGGATAGATTTCAAATAGCTCTGATACAGCAGAAACCACTAAATTATGAAATTGCTAAATTGGGAATTGTATTTCAACCCAGAACAAAAAATGTGCTTTGACGGACACTAAATAACTTGCCCAGCCAGAACAGTACAGCAGTAACGACAGATTTAGCGGGATATAAATTTGAGGCCTAGTATTTAGGCGCTGGGTGACCGGTATGGATTTACTGACAGAATTAGACTTGGAAATGCACAGTAGCGTGTGTGTGAAGTTATTCTGAATGACCCTATTTGCACCTTGAATATTATATACCCTTTTAGGGATAGATTTCAAATAGCTCTGATACAGCAGAAACCACTAAATTAGGAAATTGCTAAATTGGGAATTGTTTTTCAACCCAGAACAAAAAATGTGCTTTGACGGACACTAAATAACTTGCCCAGCCAGAACAGTACAGCGGTAACGAGAGATTTAGCGGGATATAAATTTGAGGCCTAGTATTTAGGCGCTGGGTGACCGGTATGGATTTACTGACAGAATTAGACTTGGAAATGCACAGTAGCGCGTGTGTGAAGTTATTCTGAATGACCCTATGTGCACCTTGAATATTATATACCCTTTTAGGGATAGATTTCAAATAGCTCTGATATAGCAGAAACCACTAAATTATGAAATTGCTAAATTGGGAATTGTATTTCAACCCAGAACAAAAAATGTGCTTTGACGGACACTAAATAACTTGCCCAGCCAGAACAGTACAGCGGTAACGACAGATTTAGCGGGATATAAATTTGAGGCCTAGTATTTAGGCGCTGGGTGACCGGTATGGATTTACTGACAGAATTAGACTTGGAAATGCACAGTAGCGTGTGGGTGAAGTTATTCTGAATGACCCTATGTGCACCTTGAATATTATATACCCTTTTAGGGATAGATTTCAAATAGCTCTGATATAGCAGAAACCACTAAATTATGAAATTGCTAAATTGGGAATTGTATTTCAACCCAGAACAAAAAATGTGCTTTGACGGACACTAAATAACTTGCCCAGCCAGAACAGTACAGCGGTAACGACAGATTTAGCGGGATATAAATTTGAGGCCTAGTATTTAGGCGCTGGGTGACCGGTATGGATTTACTGACAGAATTAGACTGGGATATGGCCAAAAAATAACCACACTATTGCTGGTTAAATGCACTTGGTGTGACAGCTTGACCAACCACACTACTGAGGGTTAAATGCACTTGGTGACAGGCGCAGCTTGCCTCTGATGTAGTATATGGCCAAAAAATGAACAGACTATTGCTGGTTAAATGCACTTGGTGTGACAGCTTGACCAACCACACTACTGAGGGTTAAATGCACTTGGTGACGGGCGCAGCCTGCCCCTGATGTAGTATATGGCCAAAAAATGAACAGACTATTGCTGGTTAAATGCACTTGGTGTGACAGCTTGACCAACCACACTACTGAGGGTTAAATGCACTTGGTGACGGGCGCAGCTTGCCCCTGATGTAGTATATGACCAAAAAATGAACAGACTATTGCTGGTTAAATGCACTTGGTGTGACAGCTTGACCAACCACACTACTGAGGGTTAAATGCACTTGGTGACGGGCGCAGCTTGCCACTGATGTAGTATGTGGCCAAAAAATAAACAGACTATTGCTGGTTAAATGCACTTGGTGACAGGCGCAGCTTGCCCCTGATGTAGTATATGGCCAAAAAATAAACAGACTATTGCTGGTTAAATGCACTTGGTGTGACAGCTTCACCCTTGACTTGGTCGCAGCTTGTGCTGGCGCACCACAAGACACAAAATGGCCGCCGATCACCCCAGAAAAAAGTGACTGACAAACGGTCTGGGCAGCCTAAAAACTGTGAGCAATTGAGTATCAGCAGCTCAATGATCCACAGCTGCAGATCGATCAATTAATCAAGTCCTTTGGAGTAGTTAATCTGCCTAATCTCGCCCTACTGTCGCAGCCGCAACCTTTCCCTATGCTGATCAGAGCAGAGTGACGGGCGGCGCTATGTGACTCCAGCTTAAATAGAGGCTGGGTCACATCGTGCTCTGGCCAATCACAGCCATGCCAATAGAAGGCATGGCTGTGACGGCCTCTTGGGGCAAGTAGTATGACGCTTGTTGATTGGCTGCTTTGCAGCCTTTCAAAAAGCGCCAAGAAAGCGTCACAAAAGCGCCAAGAAAGCGACGAACACCGAACCCGGACTTTTACGAAAATGTCTGGGTTCGGGTCCGTGTCACGGACACCCCAAAATTCGGTACGAACCCGAACTATACAGTTCGAGTTCGCTCATCCCTATACACTACACTTATTTGGTGTCTTAAAAATTATGATTTAAATATCAATGTTTTTCACCTCTGTCTCAAAATCTCTTAATTATATGCGTGTGTTTAAAAGAAATAAACATTGTACAGTACTTACAAAACGTACAGTTTATTCATACACAGGCATCAACTTCAGTAAATACATTTGTGTAAAAAATAATTCAAGCATTTAAGCCATAAAGCATTTATCATATATTAGTCTGTCCACATTCTTGAGTGGTATGTAGATACAGACATCATCTTCTGTAGCACTCGGTATTATAAAATATTACCAGACAATCCATTTATTATGAAACATAAAGATAAATCAGTACTTTAAAGGGGTGGCCCACTTTTTAATATTGATGACCTATCCTCAGGAAAGGTCATCAATATCAGATCAGCTGGAGTCTGACTCCCGACACCTCAGCTTATCAGCTGTTAGAAGAGAAAGCAGTGATTGTACGAGCACTGCCTTCCCCGCTCTGTTTACCTGCTCGCAGCAGCAATTGCAGTGGGTAGCAGGTGTAATTAGAAGTATGGCATCCCCATTCACTTCTATGGGACAGCTCCGTCTGTTAAAGTGAATAGAACGGATCTTTCCCATAGAAATGAATATCCATATTTGTAATTACACCTGCTCACCACAGCGATAACAGTGGTCCGCAGGTGTAATTACAAATATGGCATCTCCATCCATTAATCAGAGCAGAGAAGGTTGCGCTTTCTCTTCTAACAGCTGCTAACAGCTGATCAGCAGGGGTTCCGGGAGTCTGACCCCTGCTAATCTGATATTGATGACCTATCCTGAGAATAGGTCATCAAAAGTAAAAAGTGGACAATCCCTTTAATATAGTAGTTTAATATGTAGACTTATGACCTATGGTTCCTCATGATAAGCTCTCACTCCTGTTTAGGGGACATTTGTGTAGAGATAAGGGCTCTTTCACACCTGCGTTATGGTCTTCCGGCATAGAGTTCCGTCGTCGGGGCTCTATGCCGGAAGAATCCTGATCAGGATTATCCTAATGCTTTCTGAATGGAGTGAAATCCGTTCAGGATGCATCAGGATGTCTTCAGTTCCGGAACGGAAAGTTTTTTGGCCGGAGAAAATACCGCAGCATGCTGCGCTTTTTGCTCCGGCCAAAAAAACTGAAAACTTGCCGCAAGGCCGGATCCGGAATGAATGCCCATTGAAAGGCATTGATCCGGATCCGGCCTTAAGCTAAACGTCGTTTCGGCGCATTGCCGGATATGACGTTTAGCTTTTTTAGAGTGGTTACCATGGCTGCCGGGACGCTAAAGTCCCGGAGTCCCGGCAGCCATGGTAAAGTGGAGCGGGGAGCAGTATACTTACCGTCCGTGCAGCTCCCGGGGCGCTCCAGAGTGACGTCAGGGCGCCCCAGGCGCATGGATGACGTGATCGCATGGCACGTCATCCATGCGCATCGGGCGCTCTGACGTCACTCTGGAGCGCCCCGGGAGCCGCACAGATGGTAAGTATACTGCTCCCCGCTCCTACTATGGCAACCAGGACTTTAATAGCGTCCTGGCTGCCATAGTAACACTGAAAGCATTTTGAAGACGGATCCGTCTTCAAATGCTTTCAGTACACTTGCGTTTTTCCGGATACGGCGTGTAATTCCGGCACCGGTACGTCATGATGCCCTGGTACTTAAGGACACATGACGTACCGGTACGTCATGTGTTGTTCCGATCACTGCCGCCCGGCTGGCAGTGATCGGAACAAGGTGCCTGCACAAATCATTGAGCAGGCACCTAGGCTAAATGCGCGGGGGGGTCCCGTGACCCCCCCATGTCGGCGATCGCAACAAACCGCAGGTCAATTCAGACCTGCGGTTTGATGCGCTTTTTGCCGTTTCTGATCCCCGCGGTCCCTGACCGCGGGGATCAGAAACTTTACAATGCCCAGAATATATATGTTCTTCCTCCCCCTGCACCCCTGAATGATATTATGTGGGCGGGTGGTGCAGGGGGAGGGTTGCGGGCGGTGCGGGAGGCGGGCGGTGCGGCAGGCGGGATCGCGATCCCCCGCCCGCCTCCCCTTGAATAATCGTTGGTTTCTAGTGGGTATACCAGGGTGCCAGCACATTGCTGGCACCCTGGTATAAACGGCTGACATCGTTGATGCGATGTCAGCCGTTTAACCGTTTCCATACAGCGGTCCGTACGGACCGCTGTATGGAAAAGGTTAACAGCGCAGGGAGCTCCCTCCCTCTCCGATCGGGGGGCTGCTGTACCTTTGCAGCCCCCTGATGGGAGAGGGAGAGAGCCCCCAGAGAGCCCCCCAGAGCCCCGTCCTTACCCTTCCCCGTCTGCGCAGTTCTGACCATAACTGAGCAGACGGGGAAGGTTCCCATGGCAACAGGACGCCTGCTCAGGCGTCCTGCTGTCCATGGTGCTGAACAGATCTGTGCTGAAAGCATAGATCTGTTCAGTGTAAGTAAAATACAGTGCAGTATCCTATATAGAGTACAGTACTGTATTATACAGACATCAGACCCACTGGATCTTCAAGAACCAAGTGGGTCTGGGTAAAAAAAAAAGTTAAAAAAAGTGAAAAAAAAGTAAAAATCAAAAAACACATTTATCACTGATTAAAAATGCAAAAAATTAAATTCCCTACACATGTTTGGTATCGCCGCGTCCGTAACGACCTGATCTATAAAACGGTCATGTTACTTTACCCGAACGGTGAACGCCATAAAAATAAAAAATGAAAAACTATGATGAAATAGAAATTTTGCCCACCTTACTTCCCAAAAAAAGGTAATAAAAGTGATCAAAAAATGATCGCATGTACGCCAAAATTGTAACAATCAAACCGTCATCTCATCCCGCAAAAAATGAGACCCTACTTAAGATAATCGCCCAAAAACTGAAAAAATTATGGCTCTTAGATTATGAAAACACTAAAACATAATTTTTTTTGTTTCAAAAATGAAATCATTGTGTAAAACTTACATAAATTAAAAAAAGTATACATATTAGGTATTTCCACGTCCGTATGGACCGGCTCTATAAAAATATCACATGACCTAACCCCTCAGGTGACCACCGTAAAAAAATAAAAATAAAAACGGTGTAAAAAAAGCAATTTTTTGTCATCTTACATCACAAAAAGTGCAATAGCAAGCGATCAAAAAATCATATGCACCCCAAAATAGTGCCAATCAAACCGTCATCTCATCCCGCAAAAAATTAGACCCTACTCAAGATAATCGCCCAAAAACTGAAACAACTATGGCTCTTAGACTATAAGGACACTAAAACTTTTTTTGTTTTAAAAATGAAATCATTGTGTAAAACTTACATAAATAAAAAAAATTGTATACATATTATGTATCGCCGCGTCCGTGACAACCTGCTCTATAAAATTACCACATGATCTAACCTGTCAGAAGAATGTTGTAAATAACAAAAAAAAAAACTGTGCCAAAAAGGTATTTCTTGTTACCTTGCCGCACAAAAAGTGTAATATAGAGCAACCAAAAATCATATGTACCCTAAACTAGTACCAACAAAACTGCCACCCTATCCCGTAGTTTCTAAAATGGGGTCACTTTTTTAGAGTTTCTATTCTAGGGGTGCATCAGGGGGGCTTCAAATGGGACATGGTGTCAAAAAAACCAGTCCAGCAAAATCCAGCCTTCCAAAAACCGTATGGCATTCCTTTCCTTCTGCGCCCTGCCGTGTGACCGTACAGCAGTTTACGACCACATATGGGGTGTTTCTGTAAACTACAGAATTAGGGCCATGAATAATGAGTTTTGTTTGGCTGTTAACCCTTTCTTTGTAACTGGAAAAAAAATATTAAAATGGAAAATTTGCCAAAAAAGTGAAATTTGGAAATTGTATCTCTATTTTCCATTAAATCTTGTGCAACACCTAAAGGGTTAAAAATGTATGTAAAATCTGTTTTGAATACCTTGAGGGGTGTAGTTTCTTAGATGGGGTCACTTTTATGGAGTTTCTACTCTAGGGGTGCATCAGGGGGGCTTCAAATGGGACATGGTGTCAAAAAACCAGTCCAGCAAAACCTGCCTTCCAAAAACCATACGGCGCACCTTTCACTCTACGCCCCGCTGTGTGGCCGTACAGTAGTTTACGGCCACATATGGGGTGTTTCTGTAAACGCAGAGTCAGGGCAATAAAGATACAGTCTTGTTTGGCTGTTAACCCTTGCTTTGTTAGTGGAAAAAATGGGTTAAAATGGAAAATAAGGCAAAAAAATGAAATTTTCAAATTTCATCCCCATTTGCCAATAACTCTTGTGCAACACCTAAAGGGTTAACGACATATGTAAAATCAGTTTTGAATACCTTGAGGGGTGTAGTTTCTTAGATGGGGTCACTTTTAGGGAGTTTCTACTCTAGGGGTGCATCAGGGGGCTTCAAATGGGACATGGTGTAAATAAACCAGTCCATAAAAATCAGCCTTCCAAAAAACAAACGGCGCACCTTTCACTCTACGCCCCGCTGTGTGGCCGTACAGTAGTTTACGGCCACATATTGGGTGTTTCTGTAAACGGCAGAGTCAGGGCAATAAAGATACAGTCTTGTTTGGCTGTTAACCCTTGCTTTGCTAGTGGAAAAAATGGGTTAAAATTGAAAATTAGACAAAAAAATTAAATTCTCAAATTTCATCCCCATTTGCCAATAACTCTTGTGCAACACCTAAAGGGTTAACGACGTATGTAAAATCAGTTTTGAATACCTTGAGGGGTGTAGTTTCTTAGATGGGGTCATTTTTGGGAGGTTTCTATTATCTAAGCCTCACAATATGACTTCAAACCTGAACTGGTCCATAAAAAGTGGGATTTTGAAGATTTCTGAAAATTTTCAAAATTTGCTTCTAAACTTCTAAGCCTTGTAACATCCCCAAAAAATAAAATATCATTCCCAAAATGCTACAAACATGAAGTAGACATATGGGGAATGTAAAATCATCACAATTTTTGGGGGTATTACTATGTATTACAGAAGTAGAGAAACTGAAACTTTGAAATTTTCAAATTTTTGAAATTTTTTGTTAAATTGGGTATTATTTTGTGCAAAAAAATTAATTTTTTTGACTTCATTTTACCAGTGTCATGAAGTACAATATGTGACGAAAAAACAATCTCAGAACGGCCTGGATAAGTCAAAGCGTTTTAAAGTTATCAGCACTTAAAGTGACACTGGTCAGATTTGCAAAAAATGGCCTGGTCCTAAGGTGTAAAAAGGCTGTGTCCCTAAGGGGTTAAAAAACACTATTGTAGAATCATAGAACCTCCTAGCACATGTGTGACTATTACTTTAATGGTATACACATAATGGTTTATTCGGACCAATTAACGTCTTTTTTCATGTGCTACTAATAGTTAAAACAATACTGAAAAGGGTTAAAATTCCCACTGATTGCAGATCACCTCCTTAACTTAAAAGCCTACTGCTGTTCTTAATCTTTCTCAGCAGCATGCTAGCTAGTCATTTCAGCTTGGTCTATTGCTACAATGATCCATTGCCTGTGTTTCTGCTTTCCCTATATCGCTGTGATAGCTATTATTTCTCCTCTAAAGGAGTTCCCTCTCTGCTAATCACTGTTCTAAAAACACACACACATATATTATTCTCTGTCTTATGTTACTGTTAATTGTTTCCCGTTGCTACACAAATTCACTGAAACTTGTATATGTAATTGTCAATACTATCCAGCATTGTGCGGGAGCACAATATGAAGCCATTTACGTACTCAAAGTATGACTTTCATTATGACATGTATAATAAAATATTTTACAAACTAAAAACACACACATAGATCTCCTGCCTCCCGACATGTTTCGCTGGAAAACCAGCGTCTTCAGGGGATCATGTAGGTATGTGTGTTGGGGGCGGGAACCATCATTTAAAGCCTCGGTGTCTCATAGTTTCTTTTGTATGTCCAATCATAACCTACATTCATGGACTATCCTACTGTCACTCTCACAGCTTGGACTGCGATAGGTTGAAGTAACCAAATGTTGCCACGTCAAGCACACACCCCTCCACTCCAAATGGCCAGCACATGCCAAACTCCACCCCTCCATGCTTAACCCCTACTATCGCTCCTCCCAATCTCCTCCTCCGCATCTCTTCATTTATTCAAGACCGAGCTGCGCATGCTTGGTACCGGGAATCGGCGCCAACTTGTAAGTTCTTCTGCTACTTCATGTGCCCTCGCGCACGTGCAGCCTCTTAGAAACTTTATTTTAGCCGATCGTACCTCCATCCCCATCTCTCCTATATTGGCGCTTGCGCGCCATCTTACAATATTCCTTTCGATACGCTGTGCTTCTGCACAGGCGCACCAACTTGGAGATTTTGTTCTAAATCGATCGACCTCTACTTGTATGTCCTTACATTATTGGTAGGTGGACGAACCTCAAATTTCCTTCATCCCTCCATTCCTCTGCACCTGCGTCTATACCAGCATTTATATAAGGCCCACCCATCTTGATAACTTAAGCTATCATCTCATGAGTGTACACCTTGAGTATACACCCTAGATATATCCTCTTGATCTTTACTTTATATACTCATGACCCTGTTAGGGTCCAGGATTATTGCAGGGAGTAGGAGAGGATGCTGAAATTTTGAAAGAATGGAGCGGGTGGAAAAAGGAGAGAGGGAAGGCGAACAAATTTGAGGTTTGTTCACCTACCCATAATGTAAGGACATACAAGTAGAGGTTGATCGATTCAGAAGAAAATCTCTAAGTTGGCGCGCATGCGCCGACGTTGGAAGTATATTAAGAAAAATTCCAAGTTGGTGCGCCTGCGCAGAAGCACAGCGTATCGAAACGAATATTGTAAGACGGCACGCAAGCGCCGATATAAGTGAGATGGGGATGGAGGTACGATTGGCTGAAAGAAAGTTTCTAAGAGGCTGCGCGTGCGCGAGGGCACATGAAGTAGCGGAAGAACATACAAGTTGGCGCGCATGCGCCGATTCGCGGTACCGAGCATGCGCAGCTCGGTCTTGAATAAGTGAAGAGATGCGGAGGAGGAGATTGGGAGGAGCGATAGTAGGGGGTAAGCCTGGAGGGGTGGAGTTTGGCATGCGCTGGCCATTTGGAGTGGAGGGGTGTGTGTTGGGTGGCAACATTTGGTTACTTCAACCTATCGCAGTCCAAGCTGTGAGAGTGACAGTAGGATAGTACATAAATGTAGGTTATGATTGGACATACAAAAGAAACTATGAGACACCGAGGCTTTAAATGATGGTTCCTGCCCCCAACACACATAACTGCATGATCCCCTGAAGACGCTGGTTTTCCAGCGAAACATGTCGGGAGGCAGGAGATCTATGTGTGTGTGTTTTTAGAACAGTGATTATTAGAGAGGGAACTCCTTGAGAGGAGAAATAATGGCTAGCACAGCGATATAGTGAGAGCAGCAACACAGGCAATGGATCATTGTAGCAATAGACCAAGCTGAAATGACTAGCTAGCATGCTGCTGTAAAAGATTAAGAACAGCAGCAGGCTTTCAAGTTAAGGAGGTGATCTGCAATCACTGGGAATTTTAACCCTTTTCAGTATTGTTGTTAAAGTATTTTAATAAAGAGACCCGAATAAAAGTGAAGTTTTAACTATTAGTAGCCCATGAAAAAAGACGTTAATTGGTCCAAATGGACCATTATGTGTAGATATCTGTAAAGAATAAATCAAGCCAACTGGACGTACTGTAGATTTCTTGAAAACGTTTCACTCGTTCTTCCAACGAGCTTTCTCAATTCTGAGTGACTGTACAAAAATTCTGGGAATAAATATGTAACTGAATCAAGATTGCCAGATGTTGATTCAGTTACATATTTATTCCCAGAATTTTTGTACAGTCACTCAGAATTGAGAAAGCTTGTTGGAAGAACGAGTGAAACGTTTTGAAGAAATCTACAGTACGTCCAGTTGCCTTGATTTATTCTTTACAGATATACCATGACCTGGATAAATGAGAACCTTCACAGACATTATGTGTAGACCCTGTTTATACACACAAGGTAGTGTTAGATGAAGTAGTTGCTATTTCTGAACAAGAGTCTAGAGTGTATGCCTTAACAGGGCAGATTCCTTCCCTGTTTATACACTGACAAATTATAATGTTAAAAGAAACAGTTGACTTTTAATGAGTCTTAGAAAATTCTCCCTTTTTTAGGAGCAGCTGTGTAGGGGCTGCAACAGTAGCGATAGCAGTAGCAGTGCAGCATAGAACAGACAAGGCAGTAGATGTGTGGCTGCGGAATGGTAGTAGTAGTAGTGGCAAGGCAATAGATATGGGGGTTTGTAGGAGTATTAGTAATGGCAGAAAAGGGAGCAACAGCTATGGCAACATCAGCATAGCAGCCACATGGTAAAGATCATGATTGGTAAGCAGGCAGGCAATGGCAGTGGGACAGTTGGTCTGGCGATAAATAGCTACCATGAGGTGTAACATCCTCATGGAGCCATGCCTCATTCATTTTGACAAATGTGATATTTTGTACACTTGCAGAGGACAAGTTTATCCATTTGGGTATGACAACTCCACTTGCTGCATTCAAAACTAGATTGCTTCGTCGGTCAGACCGGCCCACCACCGGAGAAGACCAAGGTCTAATGATTCCTCTGCATTTGCTGGCTCACACCGCTGACCCGTGAATTTATAAGACTGCAGTGGAAGAGTGGGTCATCTGGGTTTTGGAGACCGAATGTTAGAGGTGGTGGCTCTGCACCGAATGTTAGAGGTGGTGGCTCTGCACCGTCTGCTGGTTCTCAGTGGAATTGGGGAGTGGCTTCCTTGTGGATGATGAGACTCAGGAGGAGCTGTTTACTGGGAGGCGATCTGTCAAGTAGAGCTATCTTCCACAGGCTTGGCATAACCTGTATCCCAACAACCAGGTGGAATACACTCCTATGGAAAATCCGTGGGATGTTTCGCCACTGTTGTCACTCTGCTCAAACCGCCTGCTACCCCAGGCAAAGCCTGAAGCCTGACCCGAGGAGCAAGTTGGCTCATTAGTCCCCTGCTGCCTACAGGAGACAAGCTCCGGGACTCTCCATTTTAGCCCCAAGCCCTAGCCACTACAGGAGATACTGCTTCCAGAGTTATATGTACTATCGGTGATGACGGGCCCTAATATTATCAATACACAGATGACCCACCAGTTGTTTCCCAGCCTGCAATATCAACAATGGCCACAGGAAGTCCCCATCACTCTATTTCTGCAGTGTATTCAAGGAAACCTGACAAAAGGGAGCCAGAGATCCTCCTCATAAAATTGAGCTCGGAGGAGGAGAAGTTTTTCTCCCTGATCTAAAAAGACACTTGAGCCATTGACAGTGACATTCTTTATATGGCTGAGGCTTTAAGCATCTTACCCACTGCCTTGGACTCTAATGGTTCTGAGACCTAGTTTGACATTGATCTTCATCTGCTTAAACTAACAACACACAAAGAATTAAATGTTACCATGTTTTTATTGAACACACCATGTAAACATTCACAGTGCAGGTGGAAAAAGTATGTGAACCCTTGGATTTAATAACTGGTTCAACCTCCTTTGGCAGCAATAACTTCAACCAAACGCTTCCTGTAGTTGCAGATCAGACGTGCACAACGGTCAGGAGTAATTCTTGACCATTCCTCTTTACAGAACAGTTTCAGTTCAGCAATATTCTTGGGATGTCTGGTATGAATGGCTTTCTTGAGGTCATGCCACAGCATCTCAATCGGGTTGAGGTCAGGACTCTGACTGGGCCACTCAAGAAGGCGTATTTTCTTCTGTTTAAGCCATCCTGTTGTTGATTTACTTCTATGCTTTGGGTCGTTGTCCTGTTGCAACACCCATCTTCTGTTGAGCTTCAGCTGGTGGACAGATGGCTTTACGTTCTCCTGCAAAATGTCTTGATAAACTTGAGAATTAATTTTTCCTTCGATGATAGCAATCCGTCTAGGCCCTGACACAGCAAAGCAGCCCCAAACCATGATGCCCCCACCACCATACTTGACAGTTGGGATGAGGTTTTGATGTTGGTGTGCTGTGCCTCTTTTTCTCCACACATAGTGTTGTGTGTTTCTTTCAAACAACTCAACTTGGGTTTCGTCTGTCCACAGAATATTTTTCCAGTACTGCTGTGGAACATCCAGGTACTCTTGTGCAAACTGTAAACGTGCAGCAATGTTTTTTTCTAGACAGCAGTGGCTTCCTCTGTGGTATCCTCCCATGAAATCCATTCTTGTTTAGTGTTTTACGTATCGTAGATTCACTAACAGGAATGTTAGCATATGCCCGAGACTTTTGTAAGTCTTTAGCTGACACTCTAGGAATCTTCTTCCCCTCATTGAGCAGTCTGCGCTGTGCTCTTGCAGTCATCTTTACAGGACGGCCACTCCTAGGGAGAGTAGCAGCAGTGCTGAACTTTCTCCATTTATAGACAATTTGTCTTACCATGGACTGATAAACAGCAAGGCTTTTGGAGATACTTTTATAACCCTTTCCAGCTTTATGCAAGTCAACAATTCTTAATGGTAGGTCTCCTGAGAGCTCTTTTGTGCGAGGCATCATTCACATCAGGCAATGCCTGAAAAGCAAACCCAGAACTGGTGTGTGTTTTTTATAGGGCAGGGCAGCTGTAACCAACACCTTCAATCTCATCTTATTGATTGGACTCCAGTTGGCTGACACCTCACTCCAATTAGCTCTTGGAGATGTCATTAGTCTAGGGGTTCACATACTTTTTCCACCTGCACTGTGAATGTCTACATGGTGTGTTCAATAAAAACATGGTAACATTTAAATCTTTGTGTGTTATTAGTTTAAGCAGACTGTGATTGTCTATTGTTGTAACTTAGATGAAGATCAGATCACATTTTATGACCAATTTGTGCAGAAATCCATATCATTCCAAATGGTTCATATACTTTTTCTTGCAACTGTATATATTTGTGATTAACTTGTAATTCCAGTGTTGATAGGCTATAGCAATTGAAAGAAACCAAAGCGCTGTATATTCCATTTCTTTAGTGACTCAAGCAGACAGCATAAGTTGAGAGCAGCTTGCATTTCACCATGGGTATACATAATACCCCAGAGCTGTTCAGTAACAGGAATGGAACTTACTTTTCCATCCCCCCCCCCCCCCTTGGTGGGAGTGGACTGGTCTGACCTCCTGCCAAGGGTGAGGCTGAGCTAGGGAGAGTCAGTCTCAGGAAGAGTTAGATGGAGAGGGGAAGAGAGTGAGAAAGAAGCTCCTAGAGCATCAACTTCCAGAATTGAAGTAAAGACTCAAGTAAAGTTTGGGGATCCAAGACAGCAAAGGGACCTGCTAAATCTGGCTTCTGCTGACGCTGCTTTGAGGTGAGGCCAAAGATTGAAATGGCCTTGCGGATCGCCTGGCGGTCGTTTCGCAGTGAACTTTGTTCGTTCGCGATATGCCGAACATGTGAACATATGACGATGTCCGCCGGAGCCATATTCTGAGATAGGGGTGAGATATACCTTCCTCCACAAAATACTGATTGAGGGCTGTGATATACCTGTTTCCCCAAATAAACAGGGTGGTGTCATACAACTGTTGTGGCAAATTTTTTTATTGAGGGGTGTGATATACCTGCTTCCACAAAATACTGATTAAGGGGTTTGATAACCTGTTTCCATCAAATATTGATTGAGGCCTGCGATATACCTGCTCCCACAAAATACTTATTAAGGGGTTTAATATCCCTGCTTCCACAAAATATTGATTGAGGGCTGCGATGTACCTGCTTCCACAAAATACCGATTAAGAGGTTCGATATACCTGCTTCCACAAAATACTGATTGAGGTCTGCGATATACCTGCTTACACAAAATACTGATTAAGGGGTTTGATATACCTGCTTTCACAAAATACTGATTCAGGGCTGCAATATTCCTGCTTCCACAAAATACTGATTAAGGGATTTTATATACCTGCTTCCACAAAATACTGATTAAGGGCGGCAATATACCTGCTTCCACTAAATACTGTGTCCAGCAATTATTGATTGAGGCCTGCGATACATTGGCTGCCATCATGGGGCCGCTCCTCTACCCACAGAGGGGCTAGCGCAACTGGCAGGGGCGTCCACCTCATCCGAGATATTTTTTGCCTGTCAGCCACCGAGGCAGAGGTGTCTTTTGTGACACAAGCCAGTGGCACAGAGTCCTCTGCACTGGCTCAGAGAAACAGCAGCAGCTCTCCGCCTCCTTCAGGACCAGCCCCCATCCCTAAGACTCATCCCTGCTGCTGTTCAACAGCGACATTGACATCCTGGGGGAGGTAATACAGGGGAGTGGTCTGCAGCTTAGTCTGGATGGTCAGGATCTTTTGGAAGGGATGGAGTAGGATGAGGAGGTACCGCGCATCATTACCTTAGTGACATCCCTTCCAACTGGTGCAGGTGGTTTCTGCCACAAAACCCCCGCACATAGTCATTAGAGATGTCGCGAACATAAAAATTTCCGATCACGAACGGCAAGCGCGAATTTCTGCAAATGTTTGCGAACAGGCGAACCAGGCGAACCGCCATTGACTTCAATAGGCAGGCGAATTTTAAAACCCACAGGGACTTTTTCTAGCCACAGTAGTGATGGAAAAGTTGTTTCAAGGGGACTAACACCTGGACTGTGGCATGCCGGAGGGGGATCCATGGCAAAACTCCCATGGAAAATTACATAGTTGACGCAGAGTTGGATTTTAATCCATAAAGGGTATAAATCACCTAACAATCCTAAATTTTTGGGAACAATGTGGTTTAAAACATCCAGTGTGTGTATACGATCAGGTATGATGTTGTATCGATCAGGTAGTGTAAGGGTTACGCCCGCTTCACAGACATTGACAGACCAACTCCCCTTTTAATGCACCGCAAACAACCACAATCAGTCCATTTGCCCAACAGCAAACTTTCCATTTGCACAAGGTTGGATACCAAGCTAGCCATGTTTTGTTGATGTCATTGAAGGTTTCTTCCTCCACCCAGCCACGTACAACACCAAGGGTCCCCGAAAGGTGAATTAAATTGATTTTTTGAACAGGGAGACGGTTAAAAAAACGCTGGCTCCCTCCCCTTTGTTTGAATCCATGCCACGGTAACTGCGTCTGCGCCGGGCAATTTACTGTCACACCCCATATGAGTGGTATTTTCTGTAGTACTATTCTCATCAGTTTAATCCCTGTTACGTCCCATATCAGCGATTGCTTTTTGTGAAAAAAAATTTAGTCCGGATACACCAAACTGAATTGATTTTAGGAACCGGGAGATGGAAAAAGCAGCTTGGTCGGTCCTCTTACTCCCAAGTTGGGGCACTGCGCGTGCACGGAGCAATGTGCTGTGACACCCTATATGAGTAGTGTCTTTACTAGTACTATTCCTATCAGTTTAATCCCTGTTACGTCCCCTATCCGGGGACGTGTGTCGAATTGATTAATCATTGTCGAATTAACAACATCCTGAAATAATTTAGTTCTGAGCTCTGTACTTGCTTTGTATTGGAATTGATGGGGATTTTTTAAATTGTCTGCATTTTTTCTAATAAACTATTAAGAGACTTTATTATGATTTTTTTATTTTATGTATTAAAAACCCATACAACTTAAAAAACAGAAAGAAAAAAAAAAGAAAAATAATGTTTTTTCTATGAAAAATTATCCAGCCGATCACTTTTAGTCTGATCATAATGAAGCAACGGCCTTATCTCGGGTGTGGCAACATTGCCAACACACTCATAGAGGTGATGATCGCTTCATTGTGATACGCAAGCCCCTTCACCACAACAAGGTACCGATCACGAAGGGGAATTGACACATGTATGTGCCTTTTTTTTGTTTTGTTTTTGCAGTGCAGCACTAGAGGCCTGAAAAATTTGGTATTGTTGCAGCCGCTGTTGTAGCAGCGGCCGGAAAAATTGATGTTTTCCAGGCAGAAAGGTGACTAAAACATTGCAGCTTGAACCCTAGTTGGTGGCGGAGAATTCACGAAAGTCAGCCGGTATGCAGACATTAAATACAGCAGCGTGTGGACCATTTTGTGGCCAAGGCATGTTATCAGGACTTTTGTTAGTCAAACGTATCCCCCACTGTCAGTCTCTTCGGGATCCATGCCTCATTCATCTTAATGAAGGTGAGGTAATCAACACTTTTATGACCGAGGCTACTTCTTTTGTCAGTGACAATGCCTCCTGCTGCACTGAATGTCCTTTCTGACAGGACACTTGAAACGGGGCAGGCCAGAAGTTCTATCGCAAACTGGGATAGCTCAGGCCACAGGTCAAGCCTGCACACCCAGTAGTCAATGGGTTCATCGCTCCTCAGAGCAATTAAGGCGAGGTAGTCTGCTACCTGTCGGTCGGGTCATTCTCTAAGGTTGGATCCCGAAGGGCTGTGGCGATGTTTAGAACTGAAAAAGCTCTGCATGTCCTCCATCAAAAACACATCTGTAAAGCGTCCTGTCCTTGCCGCCGTGGTCGTGGTAGGAGGAGGATTACTTTCACCTCTTCCCCTGTTAGATTCCCGTTGTGCTGTGACATCCCCCTTATAAGCTGTGTAAAGCATTTTTTTTTTGTTTGGTTTTAAACTGCTGCATCCTTTCTTACTTTTGGTAATTTGGTAACATTTCCGCCACTTTCTGCTTATACCAGGGGTCTAGTAGAGTGGCCACCCAGTACAGGTCGTTCTCCTTCATCCTTTTTATACGAGGGTCCCTCAACAGACATGACAGCATTAAAGACCTCATTTGCACAATGTGGGGAGCCGAGCTACTCATTTCCGTTCCTCGTCCTCACTGATGTCATTGATGGTCTGTTCTTCCTCCCAGCCACGAACAACACCACGGGTCCCAGATACGTGACAACAACGAGCACCCTGGGATGCCTGCTGTGGTTGGTCTTCCTCCTCCTCAAAGCCACATTCCTCCTCTGACTCCTCTTGCAGCGTTGCCGCAGGTCCGGCAAGCAATGATGACAAGGCTGTTTCTAGTGGTGATGGTGATCACAACTCTTCCTCTTCCTCTTCCCGCTCATCTACAGCCTGATCCAGCACTCTTCGCAGGGCACGCTCCAGGAAGAAAACAAATGGGATGAGGTCGCTGATGGTGCCTTCGGTGCGATTGACTAGGTTTGTCACCTCTTCAAAAGGACGCATGAGCCTACAGGCATTGCGCATGAGCGTCCAGTAACGTCCTAGCACCCCGGTCATACAAATACTCGTTGACAGCTTTTTCTTGTTGGAGCAGGCGGTCGAACATTAGTAGTGTTGAATTCCAACGTGGCGGGCTGTCGCAAATCAAGCGCTTCACTGGCATGTTGTTTTGGCGCTGAATGTCTGAAAAGTGCGTCATGGCCGTGTAGGAACACCTGAAAAGGCCACACACCTTTCTGGCCTGCTTGAGGACGTCCTGCAAGCCTGGGTACTTAGACACAAAGCGTTGTACGATGAGATTCAACACATGTGCCATGCACGGCACATGTGACAACTTGCCCAAATTCAATGCCGCCAACAAATTGCTTCCATTGTCACACACAACTTTGCCGATCTCCATTTGGTGCGGGGTCAGCCACTGATCCACAATGCCACACTGTTCAGGGCGGACAGGAGTGCTGGTCCGGTGTGGCTCTCTGCTTTCAGGCAAGTCAACCCCAAGACAGCGTGACACTGTCGTATCCGGGATGTGGAATAGCCCCTGCGGAGCTGGGGGGATTCAGTTGATGTGCAGCCAGACACCGCAGCAGAAGAGGACTCAGCCGAGGAGGTTATGGAAGAGGATGGAGTAGGAGGAGTAGAGGAGGTGGCAGTAGGCCTGCCTGCAAGTCGTGGCAGTGTCACCAACTCCGCTGCAGAGCAATGCATTCCATGCTTGGCAGCCGTCAGCAGGTTGACCCAATGCGCAGTGTAGGTGATATTCCTGCCCTGACCGTGCTTTGTAGACCAGGTATCCGTGGTCAGATGGACCCTAGCCCCAACACTGTATGCCAGAGATGCCATGACTTCCTTTTCAATCACTGAGTAGAGGTTTGGGATTGCCTTCTTTGAAAAAAAGAATTTCATCCGGGTACCTTCCACTGTGGTGTCCCAATAGCGACAAATTTTTTGAACGCCTCAGACTCCACCAGCTGGTATGGTAAAAGCTGGCGGGCTAAGAGTTCCGTCAAACCAGCTGTCAGACGCCGTGCAAGGGGGTGACTCTGTGACATTGGCTTCTTATGCTCAAACATTTCCTTTACAGACACCTGACTGTGGGCAGATGAGATGGAACTGCTGAAGGTGAGAGGCGGAGTGGCGGGTGGTTGAGAGGGAGCAAGGAGGACAGCAGTGGTTGACGTGGCTGAAGATGCTGGACCAGGAGGAGGATGGTGGCTTTGAGTTCGTGTGCTGCTTGTACTCATGTGTTGATCCCATTGGCGTTTGTGATGTGAGATCATGTGCCTTCGCAAAGCAGTTGTACCGAGGTGGGTGTTGGACTTCCCACGACTCAGTTTCTTTTGGCACAGGTTGCAAATGGCATTGCTGTTATCAGAGGCAGACACACAAAAAAACAGTATTCTGGTTGTAGCAACAGCATGCGTTGATTGGCGTGCTGTCTGGCTGACCCCGGGTGCCGATACATGCTGTCTGACTGTGCCACTAGCTCCTTGCGATGACCTCCCCCTGCTTCCAACTCGTCTCCTCCTTCTCTCTGTCTCCCCTTCTGAACTTTCCCCCTCTTCTTCTTCTCTACGAGCAGGCACCCACGTGGCATCCACGGACACATCGTCACAATCAACCACTTCACTTGTATCTGACACCTCAGCAAAGGAAGCAACAGCGGGTACAACATCATCATCATCACACTGTACGTCCATGTGTGTAATGCTGCCTGACTGAGACATATCCCTGTTATCTACTTCCTATGGCAATAATGGTTGCGCATCACTAATTTCATCCAACTGACGTGTAAATAACTCCTCTGAGGGATCAAGTGAAGCTGCTGTGGTGGCTGTGGTGGTAGTGGTGGTGGTGGCGGCAGGCGGGAGAGTGGTAACTTGAGAGCAGGTGACCAAAGCTGAGCTGGAGGAGGATGGTGCATCAAGGTTCTTAGCGGAAGCTGTTGAAGATTGGGCGTCCTGTGTAAGCCAGTCAACTATCTTCTCCAAATTGTTTGGGTTCAGGGTACATGGCCTCTGAACACTGGGCATTATTCCAGGGCCAGTGGAAATCACAGCACCACGACCACGATGGCCCCTGCGGGGTGGCCTGCCTCTGCCTGTAATTCTTTTTAGATAAGTGGTACTATGCGTGCAAGGTACTGTGCCACCCTATATAAGTGGTGGGCAGTGGGCACAGTACAGTCTGTGTGGGCCTGACACACACAGGCTTGCAACGGTGATTATATCACAGAAAAATATAAAATATAATTTTTTTATTTGCAAGGTATTTGAGTGAGTGACACCCTGTAACGGTATGAGTGGAGGCCTAGCCACTAGCCAGTGGCCACAATACAGTCTGTATGGGCCTGACACACACGGGCTTGCAAATGCAATTATATCACAGAAAATTTTTAAATAATTTTTTTTATCTGCAAGGTATTTGAGTGAGTGAAACCCTGTAATGGTATGAGTGGAGGCCTAGCCACTAGCCAGTGGCCACAATACAATATTTGTGGGCCTAAAACACACAGGCTTGCAAATGTGATTATATCACAGAAAAATGTTAAATATAATTTTTTTTTATCTGCAAGGTATTTGAGTGAGTGACACCCTGTAATGGTATGAGTGGAGTCCTAGCCACTAGCCAGTGGCCACAATACAGTCTGTGTGGGCCTGACACACACGGGCTTGCAAATGTGATTATATCACAGAAAAATATAAAATAAAATTATTTTTATCTGCAAGGTATTTGAGTGAGTGAAACCCTGTAACAGTATGAGTTGAGGCCTAGCCACTGGCCAGTGGCCACAATACAGTCTGTGTGGGCCTGACACACACGGGCTTGCAATTGTGATCATATCACAGAAAAATATTAAATATAATTTTTTTATTTGCAAGGTATTTGAGTGAGTGACACCCTGTAATGGTATGAGTGGAGGCCTAGCCACTAGCCAGTGGCCACAATACAGTCTGTGTGGGCCTGACACACACGGGCTTGCAAATGTGATTATATCACAGAAAAATATTAAATAGATTTTTTTTTTATCTGCAAGCTATTTGAGTGAGTGACACCCTGTAATGATATGAGTGGAGGCCTAGCCACTAGCCAGTGGCCACAATACAGTTTGTGTGGGCTTGACACACACAGGCTTGCAAATGTGATTATATCACAGAAAAATATTAAATAGATTTTTTTTTTATCTGCAAGGTATTTGAGTGAGTGACACCCTGTAACGGTTTGAGTGGAGGCCTAGCCAGTGGCCACAATACAGTCTGTGTGGGCCTGACACACACTGGCTTGCAACTGGGATTATATCACACAAAAATATTAAATATAATTTTTTTTATCTGCAAGGTATTTTCTGTCACACCCTGTATGAATGGTGTGCACACAGTGCTGTCTGTGACTGAGCCTGCAGCCTCTCACACACGGGCAGCCAGGCAACTGCAATATATATATATAAAAAAAAAAAGCAGACTGATGTACCAGCCCTGAAAAGGGCTTTTTTGGGTGCTGTCAGGACGCTATCCTTACAGTAGATGAGTCTGTGGACACAGAACACTGCCCTAGCTAACGCTTTCCCTATTGAATCAGCAGCAGCACTGTCCCTCCTCTCACTGAGAATGCAGCTTCCGAATGAATCTAAAATGGATGCTGTCCAGGAGGTGGTAGGGTCTGGGAGGGAGGGTCTGCTGCTGATTGGCTGGAATGTGTCTGCTGACTGTGAGGTACAGGGTCAAAGTTTACTCAATGATGATGTATAGGGGGCGGACCGAACATTGCATATGTTCGCTCACCGCGGCCAACGTGAACAAGCTATGTTCGCCGGGAACTGTTCGCCGGCGAATAGTTTGGAACATCACTACTAGTCATACCCAGGTATCAGCGGGGGGACAGCGGAGCCAGGTCAGAGGCTCCACTTCTGCTGTTGCCCTCGTAATGACAGTATAATAACAGTAGTCCTTTTTTTTCCATCTGAAGTCATGATTCCTCCCTGCTTAAGTTGCATGTGGGCCAAAGACTCATTGGCCCACAAGCAAGAAGCAGGGAGGAATCATGTGTTCAGATGGAAAAAAATTACGAATATTCGTCATTAAAAATACATAGCATTATATTCTAAATATTCACGAATTCTCGAAGTGCCGATATTAGAGATTAAAATTCACTATTCCAATATTCGCGGTCAACACTAGAAATTATGTGGCTGGCGGTTTATTAGACGTTCATTGGATATCAACTTTACTTCAGGCCAGTGGAGTACAGGCCCTAAAAATAAATCATTCAATGTACAGAAAAGAACAAGTTATTGTGTGGCTGGAGGTATTTTAGATGGTCATTGGATATTAATTCTACTGTAGGCAAGTACAAATACATGTCACATACGTATGTTTAAAAGAACTAAAAATATAAAATTTGATTAAAAACATGGCTAATGAAATCACCCCTCTTGAATGAACCCTAAATGATAATAGGTTGATTTAGATAACACATGGTCGTCACAGATGTTGAATTCCTCCGAGGCCCAAACAATTAGGCAATCACCGTACAGAAAAGATCAATTGATTATGTGGCTAGAGGTATATTAGACGGTCAATGGATACAAATATTACTGCGGGCCAGTGAACTACTGCCTCCAAAAATTATTCATTCACTGTACAAAAAATAACAATTGATAATGTGGCTGAAGGTACATTTTGCATTCACCTTATAACAATTTTACTGTTGGCCAGTTAGATTACAGGCCCCAAAAATTATGCATTTGCGGTGCAAAAAAGATCAAGTGATTATGTGGCCGGGGGAATATTATATGGTCAATGGATATCAATGTTATTGCAGACCAGTGGACTACAGGCCCCAAAAATTATTCATTCACGGTACAGAAAAGAACAGTTGATAATGTGGCTGGAGGTACTTTAGGCGTTTACCATATAACAATTTTACTGTTGGCCAGTTAGATTACAGGTCCCAAAAATTATGCATTCACCGTACAGAAAAGATCAAGTGATTATGTGGCAGGATGTATATTAGACTGTCGATGCATATCATTTTTACTGCAGGCCAGTGGACTACAGGCCCAAAAAATTATAAATTCACCGTACAGAAAAGAACAATTGATAATTTGGCTGGAGGTACATTAAGCGTTCACCATATAACAATTTTACTGTTGGCCTGTTAGCTTACAGGCCCCAAAAATTATGCATTCACCGTTCAGAGAAGATCAAGTGATTATATGGCCAGATGTATATTAGACGGTCAATGGGTATCAATTTTACTGCAGTCCCGTACAAATACATGTCAAATACATATGTTTAAAAGAACAAAAAATATAAAATTGGATTAAAAACATGGCTAACAGAATCCCCCCTCTTGAAAAAAAACTAATGATAATAGTCAAAATTCGATAACACGTGGTCGTCACAGGTGTTAAAATCCTCCGAGGTCCCAAACATTAGGTATTCACCGGAAAGAAAAGGCCTTTTATGCCGCTGTATTAACATAAGACAGGGACCTTTATTTGTTTCGGGCGGTGGCAGATATGTGTGGGCTGGCATGAGGAAATTCAATTAAACATGGTCGTCACAGGTGTTGAATTCCTCCGAGATCCATGCCTCCATGTAGTTCACACTGTCGTGAGCTGGGCAAGTGTGCTTATTAGTCATGATTCCCCCTGCTGCGCTGAACGTCCTTTCGGACAGGACACCAAAGAGTTTTTTAAGGGAAAGAAGTGGAATGTTATGCAATGGCCAAGTCAATCACCTGACCTGAATCCGATTGAGCATGCATTTCACTTGCTGAAGACAAAACCGAAGGGAAAATGCCCCAAGAACAAGCAGATACTGAAGACAGTTGTAGTAGAGGCCTGGCAGAGCATCACCAGGGATGAAACCCAGCATCTGGTGATGTCTATGTGTTCCAGGCTTCAGGCTGTAATTGACTGCAAAGGATTTGCAGCCAAGTATTAAAAAGTGAAAGTTTGATTTATGATTATTATTCTGTCCCATTACTTTTGGGTCCTTAACAAGTGGGAGGCACATATGCAAACTGTTGTAATTCCTACACCGTTCACCTGATTTGGATGTAAATACACTCAAATCAATTGTGGTGGTGTATAGAGCCAGAAATGCTAGAATTGTGTCGCTGTCCCAATATTTATGGACCTGTCTGCATATACTGCATAATTTTCAATACTTGCATGCAACAGTTGGTTGCATGCAACAGTTTATTCTTTCTGTTTTTGTATTTCCTAAACACATGCAGAAGTGAATGAAGATATGTGTGTGTGGTATGTATGAACTTCTCACATCTTACAGTTTTTACAGGGTTTATTTTATTTTTGTAAGCACTGTACCAGATCAGTGATCCCTAACCACCAGGCCAGTACCGGGCTGTAATCATTTGATACCAGGCCTCAGGGGTTGCCGGTATCAGCCACAGAAGCCAGAGATGCTGACTGCACTGAAGAGCAGGGAAGCAGCTGTATGGATTGTTGGAGAGGGAACATGTGCAGCAGCTCCACATAGCGGTCACTGTTACCCCCTACCTGACCATTCTACACAGGTAATGGCCTGTGAACCTGTTCCTACCTCATGTGGCACCAGGCCAGGGACATGAAGGCGATGGTAGATTTTGAGGAGTGCCTTTATTACTCACCCAGGTTTAGGTAACTCCCTTCTGTTTGTAGGTGGGACACTGGGTGGGGAAATAACTCTGAAACTGGTCACATGAACCTTCTGTCTGCAATCAACACTGTGACCTCTGTTATGCAGTGCAGGCTGTGAATTGTAGTGCCACAGGTTCTAGGAGTGTGTGGCGTTTTAGTGGGTCAGGCAGTGCTGGTAAAAATTGATAACGTATGATGAAGTATTTTGCTGGTTCTAGTATAATGTGACCAAGCAGCTGGCTGTACATTGTAACACAGGGATGTCAGCAGGAGAGGAAAAGGCCGCAAGGATTTCGCAGTGATCTGGTGAACAAGCAGCCAAATGCCTGGTTCTGGGATCTGCTGTGATATAGTCACAGTGATAGAAGTTGTTAGAGAATACAGAATAACACTTAGGTTTTCTTCAATAGGAGAAGCAGTGTCCTGCATAGAACACCCCCCCCCCCCCCTCCCCCAACACACACATACACAAACACTGGTCCGTGGGAATTCTCTGGCATGAAACTGGTTCTTGTTGGGGACCACTGTGCTAGACTGCGTATTTTACTTGTAAAATTCAATTTTCATCGAATATTTGCTTATGATCAATGTTTGCTGCAAAGTAAAGTAGCATGAAGGTTGTTGTGTGTATTAATTAATAGGTTATATTTTTATACATGGTATGTAAGCAGTGCACTCTCAGAAAATATAGATTGTGGTAACATGGCAGCTGTTTGTCACATACAGTATACATTTTTATCATATTTGTGGATAACGGCCAAAGATTGCATGCCTCTATTTCAGCGTGTTTAATAGTTCAAGCTTTGTTGATGTATTGTATTGTGGTATATATTGAGCTTTTCAAACCTTAGATGTGAGTTTTAGATGTTGCAAATGTTTGTTTTGATGCATTTCTTTTAACATAATTCCTGTTTGTTACAAAGCTAAATTAGTGTAGGCATGGTTGTCAACAACCTGTAATCATGTTGTCTGCTTTCAGGAAATATATGTGTCATTTTCAAGGAGTGTGAAGTGTATTTTATAGGTTGTTACTTTTTAAACATTTCTAGCTTAAAAGCATTTTTTTGTTTTCCAGTCCTAGTGATGTTATATATATATATATATATATATATAGTACAGACCAAAAGTTTGGACACGCCTTCTCATTCAAAGATTTTTCTTTATTTTCATGACTATGAAAATTGTAGATTCACACTGAAGGCATCGAAACTATGAATTAACACATGTGGAAATGTTATATAACAAAAAAAAGTGTGAAACAACTGAAAATATATCATATTCTAGGTTCTTCAAAGTAGCCACATTTTGCTTTGATTACTGCTTTGCACACTCTTGGCATTCTCTTGATGAGCTTCAAGAGGTAGTCACCTGAAATGGTCTTCCAACAGTCTTGAAGGAGTTCCCAGAGATGCTTAGCACTTGTTGGCCCTTTTGCCTTCACTCTGCTTGATTGGGTTGAGGTCCGGTGACTGTGGAGGCCAGGTCATCTGGCACAGCACCCCATCACTCTCCTTCATGGTAAAATAGCCCTTACACAGCCTGGAGGTGTGTTTGGGGTCATTGTCCTGTTGAAAAATAAATGATGGTCTAACTAAACGCAAACCGGATGGAATAGCATGCCGCTGCAAGATGCTGTGGTAGCCATGCTGATTCAGTAGGCCTTCAATTTTGAATAAATCCCCAACAGTGTCACCAGCAAAGCACCCCCACACCATCACACCTCCTCCTCCATGCTTCACGGTGGGAACCAGGCATGTAGAGTCCATCCGTTCACCTTTTCTGCGTCGCACAAAGACACGGTGGTTGGAACCAAAGATCTCAAATTTGGACTCATCAAATCAAAGCACAGATTTCCACTGGTCTAATGTCCATTCCTTGTGTTCTTTAGCCCAAACAAGTCTCTTCTGCTTGTTGCCTGTCCTTAGCAGTGTTTTCCTAGCAGATATTCTACCATGAAGAACTGATTCACACAGTCTTCACAGTTGTTCTAGAGATGTGTCTGCTGCTAGAACTCTGTGTGGCATTGACCTGGTCTCTAATCTGAGCTGCTGTTAACCTGCGATTTCTGAGGCTGGTGACTCGGATGAACTTATCTACCGCAGCAGAGGTGACTCTTGGTCTTCCTTTCCTGAGGCGGTCCGCATGTGAGCCAGTTTCTTTGTAGCGCTTGATGGTTTTTGTGACTGCACTTGGGGACACTTTCAAAGTTTTCCCAATTTTTCGGACTGAACGACCTTCATTTCTTAAAGTAATGATGGCCACTTGTTTTTCTTTACTTAGCTTCTTTTTTCTTGCCATAATACAAAGTCTATTCAGTAGGACTATCAGCTGTGTATCCACCTGAGTTCTCCACAACGCAACTGATGGTCCCAACCCCATTTATAAGGCAAGAAATCCCACATATTAAACCTGACAGGGCACACCTGTGAAGTGAAAACCATTTCAGGTGACTACCTCTTGAAGCTCATCAAGAGACTGCCAAGAGTGTGCAAAGCAGTAATCAAAGCAAAAGGTGGCTACTTTGAAGAACCTAGAATATGACATATTTTCAGTTATTTCACACTTTTTTGTTATGTATATAATTCCACATGTGTTAATTCATAGTTTTGATGCCTTCAGTGTGAATCTACAATTTTCATAGTCATGAAAATAAAGAAAACTCTTTGAATGAGAAGGTTGGTCTGTACTCTCTCTCTCTCTCTCTCTCTCTCTCTCTATATATATATATATATATATATATATATATATATATATAGTGGTATGCATGAACTTTGCACATTTTGAACTTTTACTTTTAAGAGGTATAGTGAATAGATCTTTTTGCTTGTCACACTTTTACCTGCTAATATAATTGTTTAAAGGATAACTGTCACATTTAGACCCTAATTTCAATTTTCATATATGATTATCTATATATATATATTATTTCATATATATCATATCTGATATTCCAGAATCAGTTACTATTAGACTGACTTACCCCACATTTAATAAGATTCAGCCCTGCATAAAACTGCAATCTCACTATTCAGTTAAGATGGCCGCCACTGCCCTCACCCTGGGGCTAATCCCGCCTGCCCTCACTAGCCAGTAACAATAGCCCCCGAAAAGTGTTAGTTACCAGAGCCCTCCCCCTAAAGGGTTAATCTCCTGCAGCACAAAGGGGTCCTCTTACCACATGTTGCTTTCATTTATACACTGAGCAGACGGCAGATCTCCCTTCCCTGCTCTGCGCTGCTTAGACACTGCATTGTCCCAGTCTGCTGAGTGAGGGAGCGTCTGCCAAGCGCAGGGACAGGGAGAAGTGCACACAGCCCAGGCACTGTTATCAGCTGCTGGGGAGGACCTGGCTTTAATCATTTACTTACAGGCCCTCGCTGTCAGTAATGTGAGCCTGCACGCAGCGTGCTCGAACCATGCCTAGCAACCCTATTTTAAGCACAGGTAAAAGTACGCAGTACAGGGAACAATAATGTGGAATTAAGGCGTAATTGAATACACAATGAAAAGTTCAAATAGGGCCACCAAGGTAATATTAATCACCACAATCCAATACTCCCTCCTAAAAAAATACGACAGTTATCCTTTAAGCACTTTTTATGAAAAATTACATTTTGAAAGAAAATAGCATCAAGTTGTCAGTATAAATTGCTGAGTTGCCTGGTGACAATGTGCTACTCAGAAAATGTATGGGCATGGGACGAGGTTAGTATGAGTATGATTTTGAATTTTGCCATTTAAATTTTATTTCAATATGTCAAAACTGCAGACAATGTCCTGGCTTCTAGAGGTGCAAATTGTCTACACACCCCAAGGGATTTTGAAAGCATACATGTAAACATTAATAAACTGAATAATCCACTATGTCAGGTATAATAGTTATCTATACATAAGAAGGAACATATAGTATAAAGCATTTATATGTCTATTAATAAGTAGCTGAAATACATAAATATTTTCTTTTCAAAACATAAAAAATGTGGAATATGGAATATGTTTAATTCACAAATGATTCTTATATACTTGTATAAAATATTAAATTTGTGTTTGAAAATAAGAGTACACTTACTTACTTTACACAAGAGGCCCTAATCCCCTTGGAGTATAACTTGATTTCTTAATGAAATGTAAATGTGTGCTTTTGAAAATTAAAATTCCATGCTATAATACACAATCAGTAAATTGGTTTAACAGATCACATAAATTACAATGTTATTCAGATGTTTGAACGGGGTAAGTGCATATCGAATTGTGACACTAATAACAAAGGAAAGGGGATGTCATTTATACAATTTAATTTAATAGTTTAAAACCTCAAATTTGATTCATATTGACCTGTGTACCTTGTCAGTCAGTAGGAGATGAAAACGCATAATGGGATATCCTACAACCAGAGGATTCAAAACTTCAGGTAAATTTTGTATGCCTTGTGATATAGGACCCTACTTTTGAAAAAAAAAAAGTTTATAGAATTTGTCACTATGTATTATAATGCCAAATAAAAATCGTTCACTTTACTTAGACATAGTTGGACAATAAATGTTAATACTGTCAACCTTGCAATCTTCTATCGTAGTGCTGGATTACTTTAGACTTAATCTGTTTCAGTGAATTTGCCCTGCGCCAGCTATATTTTATGTTTTCAATCAACAAACTGTGCAGGGTTGAAGCAAGGGCTTAATCACTTTTAATATAATAAAGTAGCACTTGAGGATATTATTAACCTCATCTGTCTAGATTTGGAACTAATAGACCATTGTGTGAGCATTGTCTTAGCCCCTGCCAGATATGTACATATTTATTAATCCACTCTTCAGGAAGAACATTTTGTAAAGGGAACCACCAGTAACCTTCAAGGGAGCGGGCACAGGTTAGTAGGGCACTAATTAAATGTCAGTCTTGACAGATTAAAATTATGAAATTTAAAATCACAGCAGAGCTCTTTGTCACTGTCAAATTAGGAGACTGTGTGATGAGGAGCTGCAGAATGAACAGTTTAATGGATTGAAAGGGAATTTCAGTTAGCAGCAAGCTTTTCTCGTATTCATATCAGTCTTGTTTGACCAAATAAAAAAAAGTTCAGGTTTCCAATAAATGAAAATAGTTCTAGCATCGGGAAGGCCTCCTTGTCACAAATATTTCTGCAATTTCCACTGAAAAGCATTCCTTGTTGATTATGTATTTGTTTCAATGCAAAATTGTTCCTTTATCTGAAGGTTTATATAATTGCTGTCTTGTAACCTAATTTGAGCTCAATGATAATGATAATAGAAGTAATAATATTGTAAGTCAACTTTTTAATGTACAAGTAATGTAATGTTTCTAAAGTAGGATTATTTATTGCTTTGTTAGATAACTTAAGCTGGCCATATATATTTGACATATGTCTACCACACCCGCTGATTGTGGCAGGGCCAACCTATCTACTGCAATATATTTATTAATGATCTTGTAGAAGCCTTGCACAGTAAAATATAAATTTTTTCAGATGACACTAAACTGTGTAAAGTAATTGACACAGAACAGGACAGTATACTGCTACAGATGGATCTGGATAGATTGGAGGCTTGGGCAGATAAGTTGCAGACGAGGTTTAACACTGACAAATGTAAGGTTATGCACATGGGAAGGATTAATGCAAGTCACCTGTACATACTAAATGGTAAAACACTGGGTAACACTGACATGGAAAAGGACCTAGGAATTTTGGTGAACAGCAAACTAAGCTGCAAAAACCAGTGTCAGGCAGCTGCTGCCAAGGCCAATAGGATAATGGGTTGCACTTTACAAATCATTAGTCAGACCACATATGGAGTACAGTGTATAGTTCTGGGCTCCTGTGAACAAGGCAGACATAGCAGAGCTGGAGAGGGTTCAGAGGAGGGCAACTAAAGTAATAACTGGAATGGGTGGACTACAGTAACCTGAAAGATTATCAAAATTGGGGTTATTCAATTTTGAAAAAAGACAACTGAGAAGAGATCTAATAACTATGTATAAATATACCAGGGATCAGTACAGAGACCTCTCCCATCATCTATTTATCCCCAGGACTGTGACTGTGACGAGGGGACATCCTCTACGTCTGGTAGAAAGAAGGTTTGTACACAAACATAGAAGAGGATTCTTTACTGTAAGAGCATGAGACTGAGAGCATGAGACTATGGAACTCTCTGCCTGAGGAGGTGGTGATGGTAAGTTCACAAAAAGAGTTCAAGAGGGGCCTGGATGTATTTCTGGAGTGTAATAATATTACAGGCTATAGCTACTAGAGAGGGGTCGTTGATCCAGGGAGTTATTCTAATTGCTTAATTGTAGTCATTAAGGAATTTTTTCCCCTTATGTGGGGAAAATTGACTTCTTCCTCACATATTTTTTTTTTTGCCTTCCTCTGGATCAACTTGCAGGATAACAGGCTGAACTGGATGGACAGATGTCTTTTTTCGGCCTTGTATACTAAGTTACTAGGTTACTACGTTAATAATGCCGGGTTTATATATTTTGTTATTTATTTTATGCACTTATATAGTGCTGACATATACCGCAGCGCTTTACAGACATTGGTATGAAGCTGTCCCCACAATCTAAGTCCCCTATCAGTATGTCTTTGGATAGTGGGAGGAAACAGGAGTACCCGTAGGAAACCCAAACAAACACAGGGAGAACATACAAACTTCATGCAGATTCGAACCTAGAACTGACCCCAGGGCATGCTCTGGGAACTCCAATAGTTTGCTCCGCTGGAGGAACAGACTGTTGGAATTCACTGTATCAAGCAAATATGCTTGCTTTCAGCCGGACAAAAAATACTAAACGCAGCATTTTTTGTCTGTCCGAAAGCCAGCATATATGCCAGAAAGCAGCCAGATCCTGTTACACTGAATGGGGATTCGGTGGTGCACGGTAATATTTGGCTATTTGCATATGTGAACCCAGTCATACCCAAGAGCAGATTAAAATCCAACGTGCCAGATATTTATGGTCCCTTTTATTCTTGGGGAGATAAGCCATCAAAGTTGTCTAGCAGCAGTTTTCTTTCCTCTCCCATACACAGCACATGCATGTTTGGCAGAGCAGGACATGCGTGCGTGCGTGTGTGGGGGGCAAATTGGGAAAGTATTCTTATGGCTAGCTCTCATGTGTCTGGTCAGTCTTAGCCTTTCTAAGAGACAATTAAGACACCTAACATATTCATTCACTGACTGTAACTAATTGACACTCAAGTGACAGTGATGTGGTTGTCAGAGTGCTTCTGAGGAGCATTCCTAGAAAACCATATGTGCAGTACCTCATAAAGTAGCCACACATGAAGGGGCATATTTATTAAGAACGGCGTTTTAGATTTGCAGAGGTGCGTCCTATTCATAGCTTTGGCGGATCCAGTGCTGCTTCTAAATGTATGACAGCTTCTAGCCGTCTTACATTTAGACCTTTTTCTATGCCTGAAACAGGCGTAGAAAATGGTATGCCCACTTTTTTAGACCTGGCGTGAGCAGGGAGAAGTTGCAGATTGTGGTGCAACTAACCATTGCCCTGCAATCTGTGCCTGAAATAAACCTAATTTAGGAATATTTCAGCTTGATAAATGACCACCAAAGTCTTTATATTTGGTTTATCTTTACTGTAGTTCTTATTATCTTGTCCAGCTCTGTATAGTACCTTCGTATTGATTCTGTCAGGGCGTTTAGTGGGCAAGTTTACAATGTAAAGGACTATAGTTTCCATGATTCCTTTCACCTCTCACAGACATTGAAGGATATTTACAAAGCTTTTATTGTGGTGTAAAAAAGTCACAAGTTTATGGAGCACAGCATATGTGCACCATAATTTGCAACTGATTATAAGCTTCTTTACACTTTTCTAAAGTGTCAATAAAATGTGGAACCACTTCACAGGAGGGCAAGGGCTTAGCAAAGCCCACCAGACACTGGCCTAAGTTATAGCTGAAGTCTAAGTCAGCCCCTAACTGGTGAAAAATTACGGATTATAATAGGGGCATTTGGGGCTGGCATTGCTGGGGGGCCCAACACTGACCGAAACGCCCACATATTGTGGCGTCGCATGGGAGCGCATAGATCCACGCCCCGGCGCGATCAATGCCATAGGCTTCAGGCCTAGTAGGCCTAAGGCCTATGCGGTAGTGATTTCCCGATGCAGGGACACAGCACAGTGATGTGTGCATGCCTGCAATCACGTGCCTGGACATAGGTAAGTATTTAGGTTTTAGTAGTTTTTTTTTTTTTTTTTTTTTTAAATTTATGTGTCAACTTTGGAGGGGGGCACAGGAGGACATATTAGTGAAGGGACAGTACATCGGGGGCAAATTACTATATTGGGGCTGGCTGTGTTGGGGCAGATTACTATATTGGGGCTGGTTGTGTGGGGAATATTACTATATTGGGGCTCGCTGTGTGGGGACAGATTACTATATTGTGGCTGGATGTGTGGGGCAGATTACTATATTGGGGCTGGTTGTTTGTGGCAAATTACTATATTGTAGCTGGCTGTGTGGGGCAGATTACTATATTGGGGTTCGCTGTGTGGGGGCAGATTACTATATTTGGGCTGGCTGTGTGGGGGCAAATTACTATATTTGGGCTGGCTGTGTGGGGGCAGGTTACTATATTGGGGCTGGCTGTGTGGGGGCAGATTACTATGTGGGGGCAAAATATTATGGGGGATTACTATGTGGGTGTTGTGTGGTGACAAATTATTATGGGAGTGATTAATATATGGTGACAGTGGGGGGGATTACTATATCGGGCAGTGTGGGGGAAATTACTGTGTGGGGTCAAATTACTATTTGGGGGCAGTGTGCAGGCAAATTACTATATGAGAGCAGTGTGGGGAAATTACTGTGTTGGGGGAAATTACTATGTTGGGGCAGTGTGGGGGAAATTACTGTGTGGAGGCAAATTACTATATGGGGCAGTGTGGGGGAAATTACTATACGGGGGCAGCGCAGGGGGGCGTTGCTATTGGGGAGGCACTGTAGGGGCAATTCTATTATTTTTGTGGACACTATACAAGGATTATTACCTGGAGCACAATATAGGGTGCTATTATTACTGTGGGCACTCTAGGGGACATTATAATTGCTGTAGACACTATAGGGAGATTTGGGTTAATTTATCAAACTGGTGTAAAGTATAACTGGCTTCATTTCCCATAGCAACCAATCAGATTCCACCTTTTATTTTTGACAGCTCTTTTGGAATCCAGTTTTACTTTACTCCGGTTTGATTAATTCCCCCAATTATGTCCACTGGGGTCACTATTATTTCAGGAGTATAGTACCTGAGGCATTAGGGAGTACAATGGGCACAGCAGGATGAGATTGTCGGGACAACAGGATGAGGAGGTTGATGGAAAAATTGAGAAATCTAACATGTCTGCGTAACAAACTCTGTGGAGACTAGATGCAGTTGAAAGAATTTGTCATGGCTGTCTGGGTCAAACGGAGGAGAAGATTAAAGAGAAGGACTACATGACAGGGGATGTCACTGGATGTAAGAGGTATGTGGTGCAGTAGTCTCCTCCAAGTCTTTTTTATTATAATTATATGTATTTTAAATTTGGCTACCAATTTGGAGTATTTTTGTTAGTCTGAATATGTCAAATGGCCTAGGAAGAGACTGTTGCGCTCACAAAGCACCGCAGCCTCTTCATAGAAAAAAAATAAAAATAAACTAAAATGGAGGGAGGGTCCCAAGTTGGGTAGACAGTCCCGGACCTATCATGCCCCTGCTGGTGTACACTTTAGTTTCTGGTGCATGGCAGGGCAGAGATCCACTTAAGTTGTTAAGAGGCATCATTTACCATTTACCAGTTTTAGGCAACGCCTCTTAATAACTTCGGCAGAATCACCGCCAGCTTAGGGGCTTAATAAAACCGTCATCTAAAACGCCAGTCTTAAATGTGCTCCTATGTTAATAAGCAACACAGCTATGCTACTAACAATTGGTGCCTAGCAGAATTGGACCGACAAAACCAGGAGTGAAGCCTCCACAGAAAGATCTGCACCTGCTCTGAGGTTAGAGCCGCACCTGGTTTTGGCTCGCAATTACTGAGGGAAATCACTAGCTCAACACTGACGTGTAAATGAGGCAAATAACAAAAGACGTCTCCAGGATCCAATTATACTGAACACATGCGTTAACCCCTTGAAAGCCTGAAGGGCAAATATCACTAATGGATATCGCTCAGATACCAGGATATAAGAAGTAGGAAAAAACTGTATTATTATAAACAATAATTATCATAAAAATCTAATAAAAATATGTGATATCAGATCATAAGTTTAACCCTTTGGGTGTGCAGGTGTCTAACTTGAGAATCCAATAAAACTCTCAAGCCTGTACCTTTTGGATTCAATCTCCTCTTCTAGGTGGTTTAGGCACCTGTTCGCACCCTTGTATTTTTAAAACTGAGAGATCACCTGGATGACATTTCACAAAAATTATGGTTTTGACATATCACCAATGTGTTCAAAAATCCTCTTCTTTGAAGTCCTAACTGTGGAGCTCACGTGCTGTTTTTCACATATAGTGCATGTAATAACATACCCGACATATGTGGTTCCATTAATTAATCTGTTAATGGGACATCTGACATCTGTGCTTGTGGAATTAAAGACCGCAGAGCTACTGATATAGTGACATAAATGACATCTTCTGCTGCCACATTGATAGGAACTTTTATCCACATTTTTTCATTGGATTTTATTGTAGGCTCTGAATACAAACTTGGCGACACATGGTTACCAATGGTAATTGAACATCTTTCTACAAGTCTAAATCCTGTAGTATGTATGTATGTATCATTAGTATATAATACAGGCAAGTTTTTTTTTTTTAATGATACCCACCACCTTACCATATTGATGACTAAAATAGGTACTAAGAGTCAAAGATCTGTTATTATTATTATTTTTGTATGTTTTGTTCTTGCATAGATATTCCTTTCTGGTTTTGGATATAGCAATGTTGAAAGCTCAGCCGATGCAATTCTCACTATACCCACAAGCAAGCAATCTATTTCTAATGATGGATGCTTTTCTGAGAAAAATGTCCTGCTTAGGCCGAATGCCGTGAACGGTCCGTGGTATCCCCGCCTGGCATCCTGCTGACAGCAAGAGAGCACAACGTCCTTAGTTGCTATGACGCCGTGCGCTTCATGCCGCCGCTGCACTACAGTAATACACTCATCTGATCTATACGAGTGTATTACTGTAGTGCAGCGGCGGCATGAATCGCACAGCGTCATAGCAACCAATGTCAGCAGGAATCCAGGCCAGGATACCACAGACTGTTCACGGCCGTGTGCATTCGGCCTTACAAATGTGTCTTGCCCTTATAAACTTAGCCACAGGCAAATTCCTCACTACGCACCTAGTATGGCGGCTAGCAAGGAATTGCCAGTAATCCTATAATCCTAGAGTTCACGCTTTTTCTCTTTCTATATATTATGGCTCTGTTCATATTATATATATGGCTCTCATTTCAAGGGGTATTCTGGGAAAATGTTTATATTAAAAGCACAAAAAAAGGCCAGAAGATGTTACAAATGAGTTACTTGTTAGCACCAATCCCCCTCCACTGTTGTTGTGCCACTGCTCTGGTTCCTGCTGCTTCACACCCCAGAAACACTAGTAAAGGTCCGCTGAGCCAATCAATGGCCTTAGAGGTGACCTCAGAGATTGTCTCAGAGATTGTTTGGCTAATATACTATTTTTTACTGGATAACATGTTTTCTGGATACAATTGTAAAGAATATTGTAGTCTGCTATTGTCAGGTCTATGGTTTCAGTCGTGACTCTTGTGTCGCATGGAGTTGTCAGAGGTCTGCTCTTTGTTGTCTACCGCAGGTGAGGGCAGTTAGTGTTGCCTCACATGTGGTTGCCGCTGGCAACATGATTATGTTTGGCAGTGTAGCAGCCGGAGCTGGTTGCTAGGCGTCTCGCTGTCAAGGCATGCGGTTGCATCTTGCAACGTGTGTTTGAATGTGTTCACTTTCTATGTTTGGTGTGTACGGGATTTAGTTGTGTGTGCATTTCCCCTTTAAGTGACACTTACGTTGTCTGGTGTTGGAAGGGTTAACTCCTTTCCTAGCATGTGTGTGTGGGTGTGGCTACTTGGGCTATTTAGCCTCTGCTGCATGCCTGTAGCTGAGGGGTACTCCAGACATGCTTTATGCTGGAGTCATCCTCCTGGTCTATATGCCATCTATCCAGTGAGGGCCACCCTTGTGGTCATAAAATATATGTTAAGATGTTAAGAAGATGTTTTTATGCTGTATATGTTTCCCCTCTCCTTGCTCCTTGGCCAGTGGAGACTCCTGTTCGTCTGTGTCTAGGAGGAACAGGTCGTCTTACCCTGCTCCTAGTCCAGGGATTTCCTGAGGGCTAGTAGGGACCCTAGGTTACGGAGTATGAGCCCTCCTACCATCTGGGTTGCCTCATATGGTTAGGAGTCAGGGTCAGGATTAGGGACGCGTTAGGAGGTGACCTGCTCCCTAATCCTGTCGTCCTGGCCTAGCAGCTACCCTTATCCTATTGACATCGCCTGGTTGAGGGTTTCCCCCACTCTCAGCCGTGACAGTATGACCACAACGGCTCCTTGCTTGGATACCTTCGAAAGAGGGTGCAGCATGTATCGCCATCTGTAGATGGGGTGCATGCGCATTCTCCGGAGGGAGAGCGTTATGGGGGTTTCACAGTTAACGGCGTGGTGAGTGGCTTTTCCCCACCATTCAATTGTCACTGTTGTCTGTATTGGGGCCCCCTTAATTGTCATTCCCCACCCCCCCTCCCATTGTTTCTTGTGCCCCACCAACTTTCCCCTTTTGTGATTGGGGGGGGCTTTGAGGGGTGGGAGTGTCACAGCCTTCGGAAGAGGGCGCAGCATGTGGCGCCTGCCGTTTTCTGGCATGCATGCTTATCCTCCGGAGGGAGGTGAAAGGGGAACCCTGTAACAGTGCATGTTCTCTGTAGCAGTGGTTGCAGTGTGTGTGAACTGGCACTTGTGGTTGGGTCTCCCCTCGTCCACGTCTCAGTGGTTCTCTCACTTGTGTCAGTGTGGCTAGCTGCAGTCCTTGTTAGACTGGCTTTGGTGTATGCTGGTGGAGGATGCATACTGGCAGCGACTTGGTGGGAACCGTGTCTGAGAGTGGATGCAGTGATCAGTGCGGTCTCTCCTGGTTGTTTGGTGGCTGGCGCCCTGGTTCCTGTGTGTTGCTCCAGGGGCTGGCAGCAGCTCTGGGGAGATTTGCTTGCGCTGACACTGATACTGCTACTTTTCCCCTTCTCCTATCCCTGTTTTTGGGTTCCTCACCAGTTTCCCCCTTTGTATTTGGTGGGGGGGCTTTGAGGGGTGGGAGTTTCACGTCTATGGTTTTGGTCGTGACTCTTGTGTCACATGCAGTTGTCAGCGGTCTGCTCTTTGTTGTCTACCGCAGGTGAGGGCATTTAGTGTTGCCTCACGTGTGGTTGCCGCTGGCAACATGATTATGTTTGGCAGTGTAGCAGCCTGAGCTGGTTGCTATGCGGCTTGCTGTCAAGGCATGCGGTTGCATCTTGTAACGTGTGTTTGAATGTGTTCACTTTCTATGTTTGGTGTGCACGGGTTTTAGTTGTGTGTGCATTTCCCCTTTAAGTGACACTTACGTTGTCTGGTGTTGGAAGGGTTAACTCCTTTCCTAGTATGTGGGTGTGGGTGTGGCTACTTGGGCTATTTAGCCTCTGCTGCATGCCTGTAGCTGAGGGGTACTCCAGACATGCTTTATGCTGGAGTCATCCTCCTGGTCTATATGCCATCTATCTAGTGAGGGCCACCTTTGTGGTCATAAAATATATGTTAAGATGTTAAGAAGATGTTTTTATGCTGTATATGTTTCCCCTCTCCTTGCTCCTTGGCCAGTGGAGACTCCTGTTCGTCCGTGTCTAGCAGGAACAGGTCGTCTTACCCTACTCCTAGTCCAGGTATTTCCTGAGGGCTAGTAGGGGCCCTGGGTTACGGAGTATGAGCCCTCCTACCATCTGGGTTGGCTCATATGGTTAGGAGTCAGGGTCAGAATTAGGGACGCGCTAGGAGGTGACCTGCTCCCTGATCCTGTCATCCTGGCCTAGCAGCTACCCTTATCCTATTGACATCGCACGGTTGAGCATTTCCCCCACTCTCAGCCGTGACAGCTATGCTATTTCATGCCATTGTTTAGTGGTATATTCATGTATAACGCCAGACAAAGGTCAAAAGGATGCTTTTTTTTTTATCCATTGGGCTAATATAATCAACATATTTTCCAAGTGTGCACACTAAACATACATCACACAGAAAAAGAGTACTAGAATTTAAGGGTAAATCATATTACTGGGGAAAACAGCCATAAATGCAGGTGAACGCACATAAGATCCGCATCAATTTCCGCATGGATTTATGTGTGTTTCTGAAGCATATCAGCACCAAAATCCGCAATTTATAATGGCTATTTTTGGTGTGGATTTTATGCAGTTTTGTCCCAAATCTCACCCTTCATTGGAAAAGTGTTACATACAGTTAAACAGAAAATATAGTTGACCTGCTGTGGATTTAGGAATCCTCAATGCAGGTCATTTTCTGCACTAAAAAATTTCACAAAGTCTACATGACGTTTGTTTAATCTTATACATATTGCTGGCACTGTACTACGCTGCGGTTTTTCTGCATGAAAATCTGCATGGAAAAACCGCATGTTACGCAGGTGGCCTAAGGAACATGCTGATATCACAAAAATGTGTAATTTAAGAAGATGTTCAACTGAAGCTTCATGATATACGAAGGTTGATGCTTCTTCTGTCAACAGACATTACAGGTCTGCATGGAAAAAAACTCTGGAAAACATAACATTTTTATTTTTACTTTGTTGCTTTTCTTTTTGATCAGGACATGGTACCTGTGTCTCCTTATTAGTTTTCATTACCAATCAAATTACAATTAGCAGTAATTATCTATAGTTTGGTGCATGCTTTTTTATATTTGTCTTGGTTTATACAGAAGTGTTCAACGTGTATTCAGTTGTTTACCTAGGTGACAGAATACTATAGAAAATGGCAGACTGCTGATTATACAGTAGTCCAGTTATACTAAATATCTGGTCGCCTTACATATCATGCGACATTAAGGATGCCTGGAAATAAAAATTATTTTGTCTGTATGAACCTCAGTGAGCATCAAGTGCTGTCCATATGACTGGGGGTTACTAAGTACTAAAGCAAGGATAAAGGTCATACAATCAGTGAGTTAGTGTCACTTTCTCTGTTGCACAACAGATGTGAAAATAGATCCAGAAAACACGGAGAAAACTTCAAGCGAATTTATAAGTCATATTAGTTGAGAATGTAATTACCATGAAACCCATTCACACTGACCCATCTGCCTTTTTGTGCCTCTAAATGAATAAGTCATTGTGCCCCATATTGCTAAGTCTAATGTTCAGATTTCAAGTGTCATTGGGTTTCACAGAGCAGCATTACAGTTCAGTGGAAAGAAATGTGATTGGCTGTTTTTACTATATATTCATGCATTTCCACTTGAACTAAGCAGAACTTGTAATTATATCCATCAACAATAGTAACTTATAAGTAATTAACTTCTGTCCACCACCAACGTAAGCATCCCAGAACTGAAAATTCAGTTTATAGTGTGGAAAACACCATAACCCATGTTACATTCACAGGGGTCAAGGAAGCTGACAGATATGGGTCAAGTCCTTACACTGTAGTAGATGTCAATGTGCATGCAGAATTGACATTTCCTAAAATAATAATAGAGCTGCAGGGTTAAACAGCATATTTTTTTTTTTATCTTGAAGTGTTCCAATTTTCGTTGCTGACAGAAAGAGGGATGCTAGTTTTCCAGTGCAAGAGCATAGAAAAAAAAACTCAACTTGTTGCTTGGCAAATCGTTTTTGCAAAGAGTTTTGGAATGCTGTAAAAAATGTTGAAACAAAGTCATACTGATCTGCCCTGGAAATGACTAATCACTGGCCACAGAGGTTATTGACTAAGTGGTCATTTTCTGCATGTCAAGACAGAACAGAAAGCTGTTGGTGGAGGAATCATTGAATGGTAGGAATTTTATGTTTATTGCAGCATTTGATCCTATTTAAAAAATATCAAACAACCTGTGTTTATTAGATTTCAGTTCTGAAGCCTGGATTGTGAAAGTTAGGGTGCATTCACATCACCGTTTTGTTGTCCAATCTTCTGATCCGTCAAAAGAACAGAAAACATTTTTAAAAAAGGATCCATTATTTTGAGCCTACATCATGCTCAGTTAGTATCAGTTTGCACTAAAAATAACTGATCTGTCTTTTTTTGAGCATCAGTTTGTGTCAGTTATGGCAGAAATCCATTATTTTAGACGGCAGAAAAAGTCATCCTTAGGGATCGTTCACACAAGCGTCTCTCTTTTGTAAAATCACGCTCCTTGTGAGAGAGGGATTGTGCGGTCTGTGTGACCTTTCTGTAACAGAATCATACTGACAGCTTTATGGGACATGCTCATGTGAAAGAGTCCTAAGTTGGACTTTTTCTCCTGTCTAAAATAACAGATCTCTAATGAAACTGCAAACTGATCACAATTAGTGTTGATCGAGCACCAAAGTGCTCGGGTGCTCTTCTGAGCACCGTGGAAGTCAATGGGAGAACCCAAGCATTAAACCAGGCACTCCTTGCTCTGAGGAATGGAGGGTGTCTGGTTCACAGAAAAAGGTTAGAAATTGATGGAAACACCACCAAAATGGCTTGGAAACAGCATGAGGAGGACATCTGGGTGCATCTTGGACTCCTATTACTTATGACATACAATAGACAACCACACAAAGGCTATATGCCAAAAGCCGGGTATGTGCAAGCCAACAATTTATCCATGAGACAGACACAGTCAGCACACCTTACAATGGCAGCTTTGTGCACTATGAGACATTCGTGGTAACTAGAGATGAGTGAATTTTTCAAAAATTCGATTCGGCCAGTTTGCCGAATATTTGAGCGTTCGCGTGTTTGATTTTCAAGTGTGTGTTTGTATTAAGTGTGTGACTTTACATTACGTGACTTGAGATTCAGGGACATTAGGAGGGGACTACAGTTAATTAGATACTTATCACTGCACTATATTGCATTTTTCTCTTTTCTTGCGTAATCCCTAATTAGTATGTGTTCCATTATTGACAGCGCAGTCCAGTGCACATCTTGTCTAATGCATGCAGTCCTGGAACAGCCGTTTGAGGGTGCATATCTTTGTTCAAAATGTGAGCAAATTGCCTGTTTGGAATCGCACATCGAGTATCTAACCGAGCAAATTTCAACACTGAGAAGCATTGACAAATTGGAAAAGAGTTTGCTGCTCACTGAGCAAGCACTCTATGGGATAGATGTGGGGGAGGGTGGTAGCGAGGAGGATCAGGAAAGTGAGGTAGCTATCTGGGTAACAGTTAGAAATCGGGGCAGAGGGAAGAGTGCCAGGGAGGCTAGCCCAGATCTGACACACCCCAACACGTTTTCACGGTTGGCAGATGAAGGGGATGTTGGTTCAGGGAGAGCACTGCTGCAGCCAGACACTTCCTCTGCCAGTCAGGGGAATCTCAGCTCTAGTAAGCAGGGGACCAGGAGAGCAGGGCAGTCTAGACAGGTGCTTCTAGTGGGAGACTCAATTATTAGGGTGACAGATAGGACAATCTGTCACAAAGATCAGGATCGTCGAACGGTGTGTTGTCTTCCTGTCGCTCCAGTTTGACACATCATGGATTGGGTTGACAGATTACTGGGCGGGGCTGGAGAAGATCCAGGTTTGTACACAAACATAGAAGAGGATTCTTTATGGTAAGAGCAGTGAGACTATAGAACTTTCTGCCTGAGGAGGTGGTGATAGTGAGTTCACTAAAAGAGTTCAAGAGGGGCCTTTATGTATTTCTGGAGTGTAATAATATTACAGGTTATAGCTACTAGAGATCAGTCGTTGATCCAGGGAGTTATTCTGATTGCCTGATTGAAGTCAGGAATTTTTTTCCCCTTAATTGGGGAAAATTGGCTTCTATCTCACGGGTTTTCTTTATTTTGCCTTCCTTTGGATCAACTTGCAGGATAACAGGCCGAACTGGATGGACTAGTGTTAGGCAATACAATTGCCGTGTTTGTGAGAGGGGAGGCGGGGCCCTACAGCCTATTTATACCTGCAGGCACACAGCCACAAGTCCATTTTGAAAAAAAAAATTAAAAAAAATAAAGCTATAGTAATGAATTAATATTTGGTGTATTATTATAATGGTGCGTTTTCTGGCTTGTTTATGATAGGGGGGTTACTTGACTGCTAATTTCGCATAGTACGTTGCTTTTTCCTTCATTTCCATAGAACAGTCAGCTACACTAGGTGTGCACTGCAGTCCTATCGCTATATTGTCTACCTGTAATCAAAGGTAGGTATGGTAGGGGCCTTTTTTGCCATACCATTTATGCATGCTGCTGGGCAGGGGGTTAGGCTGGGTTTTTCATCACGGGTGCGCCATTTTTCCACCTTGTCCACAGGCACTAGACTTCCTGTTGGCACTTCTAGTAGTTCTACAGGTCATGTATGGGGGTAGTTTGTATCTGCAGTCGGGCCCACTGTCCCAAAAAAACAACCTGTTCCTGTCACGGTTACAGGCACGTTTTTAGAACATTGCAGAGGCCAGTGAGTCGTTCTGCCACATACAGGCCCACGATTGCGCACTAGTCAGGGCGCAGCTGGAGGCCTGTCTCGGTTGCTGGAAAATAAAAAAAATAAAAAGTCCTGACTACAGACTCGATTCTTCAGGTTTTTCCGGGCAAGATCGTTTGCCGACTCCAACTCCTCATCATTTCCAGTTCCTGATGGATTAGGGGCACATCTCGCTGTAGCCAGAAGCCTTATGGCCAAGTCATTGTCCACCAATACCCTTAGGACTTATAAAATGGCCTGGCAATTGTTTGGTAGATTTAAACATACATACACCCCTGCGGGAGAGGGGCCTATAACTTACATACTCGCATTTGTTGCCTTTTGCCACTCTCATCTACACTTGGCCCATAGCACTATTAAACTGTACCTGGCCGGTATTCAACATTATTGGTATTGCCAGTATTCCTACCAACCGTCTCTGTTCTCAGCCCGTCTCGTTAAGGCCTTTTTAAAGGGTATTCAGAAGGTGTCCGTCAAGAAACGACCCACTCAACAGCCTTTTACTGGTAGGATGTTTAGGTCTTTATCAGACATGTTGCAGAATAAACCGTTTGGTCGGCACATGAGCCTACTAATTAAAACAGCCATGTACTTGGCTTTCTATATGTTCCTCAGGCCGGGTGAGTTTTCCTGTGCCAGCACATCTTTAAATTACTTACGCAAGAGTCAGCTGCGCTGGAGTAGCTCTTGCTATATTCTTACCTTATTAGCCTCCAAGATGACCCGGCCGGGGGAACCTGTAACAGTCAAGTATTTTGCCACCGGCAATAAATGGTGCCCGGTGAGGGTATTGCATCAGTGATTGCAGTTTTTCAAAGCTGAGCCAGCAGATTCCCCCTTGCTCAAGTTGGAAGATGTTCCCTTAAATATCAATATGCTCCTTAAGTTCGTCCGCATATTGTTAGCCAATTCAGGAGTTAGCCCTTTGTCTATTACTGGTCATTCTTTCCATATTGACGCAGCTTCAGCTGCTTTGGAACATAATGTACCGGTCCATATCATAAAAAAAATGGGTCGATGGAGTTCTGCTTGCTATACTCGTTATATTCCCGATCCTCATCATGAATTGTCACTTGCCTTTCAAGATTTTGTTATGTAATTATATGTCATAAAGATATCTTTACTATATCTATGGTCTGTTATTTTTGGCCGCTTTAGGCTGCCTTTCTACAGCAGTTCCGGCATAATCCTGCTGCTATTAGGTAGAGTTAGGTAGGGTGTGTTCCTACATGAGTCGATCCGAGCTCAAGTGTTAGGCAATACAATTGCCGTGTTTGTGAGAGGGGAGGCGGGGCCCTACAGCCTATACATGCAGGCACACAGCCACAGGTGCGGTACGTCGGCGTTACAGCCCTCCCAAAACCCCTCCTCTTAGGGCACTTCATATTAGGGTTGCCCCCTTTAGGCTGCCCTTCTACAGCAGTTCCGGAATAATCCTGCTGCTATTAGGTAGAGTTAGATAGGGTGTGTTCTTACATGAGCCGATCCGAGCACAAATGTATTTTTTTCGGCCTTATATACTATGTTACTATGATTCTATGTTATAAACTGTTCTATTAAACGCTTTTACAAGTAGAGCCCCCCGATAGAGTAAAGAGGGTGTCAGCAGTAAGTTTTTGTTGACGTCACTGATTATTTTGCCCTTCCTCTGATCCGTCAGAACAATAACCCACAAAAAACGGATCCTGTCTGTGGAGCATCCACCTTCAATCGGTCAGCATTTGGTCACTAATCCATCAATATTGCTAATGCCCAAAAAAAACAGGAGTGGATCCAAAACAGAGATGACACGTGAACGGAATATTTGCATGTCTTCTGTGTTTTGTACCCACTCCTACTTTTGGCTACCAAATTACAAGCCAATTCTGATGGGACCATACAGGCCTTACAGCTGCTACACAGACAGGATCCGTTGTGCGTCTTATTTTACCTTCCTTCTGGCAGATCAGTAGATAGTAGTTCATTTTGTCCTCCCTCTCTCCATTTTGGACCGGTAGCAAGGGTCCAACAAGGTGGAGAGCCAGAAGTAATCTATCTGCCGAATGGTGACAATTCAGTCATCACTACGCAAGCAAGAGATCATGCATCGGGCCATTTAAGCAAGTTTCTTGGTGGGACTCCCAGCCTCCACTGCATACTGCCACGGTGTTTCTGGATGCTCTGCCTCGTCTTCCTCATCACCATGTTGCTCCTCTGCCTGCTTCTGCTCCTCTTCTCCTGTCACCTGTGTAGAAAAACCACCCATTTTGCTACACATTGCTTATGCTCCAATGTAAGATCTAGACGCCATGTCCCCAGTCTCCTGACCACCTTTCTCTGTTCGTATAGTCGGTCTAATAAATAGAGGGTGGGATTCCAACGGGTGGAAACGTTGCATATCAGCCTATGTTGGGGGATGCCATTCTGCCAATGCAGCTCAAGGAGGGTGTGATTTGCGGTGTACGAGTGGCTGAAGTACATGCAAAGTTTCCTGGCCATTTATAGGATGTCTTGCAGATGGGTGGAAGTCTTCAGGAACTGCTTGACAACCAGATTGAACACATGTGCCATGCAGAGGGCATGGCTCAGCCCTCCTTAAAGCAGTGCCGACATCATGTTCTACCCGCACCATGTTTCCTATTTTCAATTCTCGCAGAGAAAGACAGGATTCGATTTCTTGATGAAGGACACTGAGCAGTTCCTCCCCTGTGTGACTCAGTTTGCCAAGGAAAACCAGGTGCAGAACAGCATGGCACCGCAGTGCCCTGCACATGTGGTATGCTGGAGGGGCACTGTGAATTGTCCCTGCAGTGGAGGCTAAGGACACAGTGGAGGAGGAGGAGGCAGAGGCAGACATTGTCGCAGGACAAGCAGCGTGAGAATGTGGAGGCAGAAGCGGAGTCACCTGGCCAAGTTGCTGGTGTGGCTGTGCAGGAACCACATTCACCCAGTGGGCCGTAAAGTACATATATCGTCCCTGACCATAGTTATAGCTCCACATGTCAGCGCTGCCGTGCACTTTGGCAGACAACGACAGGCTCAAGGACTGGCTCACCTTCTGTTCTACATGCGTCAAAGAGGGCTGAGCCATGCACCATGCGCCCTGCGTGGTGCACGTGTTCAATCTGGTTGTAAAGCGGTTCCTGATTCCTGAAGTCTTCCACCCATCTGCAAGACATCCTAAAAATGGCCAGGAAACTGTTCATGCACTTCAGCCACTCGTACATCACCAAGCACACGCTCCTTTAGCTGCATCGGCAGAACGGCGTCCCCCAACATATGCTGATATGAGATGTTTTCACCCGTTGGAATTCCACCCTCCATATGTTGGACTGACTATACGAACAGAGAAAGGTCATAAACGATTTCTTGATGATCCAAGTGGACAGAGGTAATTCTCTGTGTAACTTCGATGTTAGCCAGTGGCAGCTCATGCTTGACACCTGCTGTTTGCTCATGCCCTTTGAGGAGGCCACTTTATTTATCAGTCGGCAGGACTACGGGATGAACAACGTCATTCCACTGATTTATATCCTGGAAAATATGTTGGTAAATATGGCTGGTCAGGGGACTGCAGAAGTGGCGCCTAGATCTCATGGCCACATGAGCCCTGTGAGGGCTGAACTGGAGGAGGAGGAGGTCATTGGAGCACAAGCAATGTGTAGTGAAATGGGTGGTTTTTCTACACAGATGAAAGGAGAGGAGGAGCAGGAGCAAGAAGGAGATGAGGACGATGAGGCAAATGACCCAGGCACACGGTGGCAGTATGCAGTTGAGATGGAGGCAGGGAGTCCCTCTTAGTCACTTGTGCAAATGGCCCGATGCATGCTCACTTGCTTGCGTAGTGACAGCTGAATTGTCACCATTTGTCAGAGGAATGACTACTGGCTCTCCACCATGTTAGACCCTCGCTACGGGTCCAAAATGGGGGCTTTTTTTTACACCCAATGAAAGGGAGGACAAACTGAATGACTATAGAGAAATCCTATGTAGTCAGTTGCCATTGTCTATCTGCGCCATCATCCATCCTCTTGCAGGTCTGACCGGGAAGGGGCCTTTGTGCTCATGTTCCACTGCCATGGCTGCTGGGGGTGGGTGGGGGTGGCAGGAGCAATACCAGCTCCATCAGCATCAGCCTGAGTCTAGATTCACTGATGAGCAGCTTTCTTCACCTGCATAGTGAAGAAACTACTCACCTGCAGCTAGACATAGAACAGAACCTGAACCAGCAGTTGGTGGCATACTTGGAGTACACCCTGCCACCCGTCATCGAAGATCCGCTGGACTACTGGGCAGCCAAACTGGATTTGTGGCTGCAACTGGCTGAGTATGCCCTTGAAAAGCTGTCCTTCCCGGCCAGTAATGTGGCATCAGAGCGAGTGTTTAGTGTGGCAGGGGCCATAGTTACCCTAAGGACAACTCGCCCGTCCACCCAAAATGGGGAGAAACTGACGTTTGTCAAGAAGAATCAGGCGTGAATCAGCCAGGATTTCCACTCAACAATGCCTGATGCATCAGATTAGACCATCCATGCTGCCTCACCCAAACCTTGGCAAAAAAAGACCTGTTTCTTCTGGCTACCTGCCTCAGCTAGTATTCTGATGCTGCCACCCGCCTGATGCCACATATTTGATGCCAAGTGCTCCTTCTTACACCCACCATCGTTGGTCTGTGGTCTCCTCATGCTGCTGCTGCCACCTCATACGCACAAAGATACGCTCAGGTCCAAGTGACCATATAAATTTGAATCAATTAATTGAGTAGCGTAGTAACCTCCTGAGGGATCTCCCAGTTTGTCATTACCAAAAGCTGCTGCCACCTCCACACTGTCACCTTGCCACTCTGTGGCCTCCTCATGCTGCTGCCACCTCCACGCTCTGTCATTGTGCCACTCTGTGGACTCTTTTATGCTATTGCTGCTGCTGTTCCATCAACACTATGTCACCTGGCCACTATGTTGCCTCCTCATGCTGCTGCTGCCACCTCAACACTCTGTGGCCTCTTCATGCTACTGCTGCTCCATCAACACTATGTCACCTTGCCACTCTGTGGCCTCCTCATGCTGCTGCCACATCACCTCTATGTTATTGGGCCACTCTGTGGACTTCTAAAGCTGTTCTCCCACCCTCCCCACTCCATGACCGGGCCACTATTTTGCCTTTTTGGCCTGGATGCGATCACCATTTATTTGACCCTTCTTCTGATCTGTCAGAAGTAAGGAAAAATGACTCACAATGGATCCTGTCTGTGTAGCAGTTGTAAGGCCTGTATGGTCCCATCAGAATTGACTTATTATTTGGTAGCCAAAAGCAGGAGTGGGTACAAAACACAGAAGACATGCAAATATTCCGTTCATGTGTCATCTCTGTTTTGGATACACTCCTGTTTTTTCTTTTGGCATTAGCAATACTGATGGATTACTGACTAAATGCTGACCCAGTGAACGTGGATGCTCAACAGATAGGATCTGTTTGTCTGGGGGTTATTGTTCTGACGGATGAGAGGAAGGGCAAAATAATTAGTGACGTCAACACAAACTTACTGCTAACACCCTCTCCACTCTGTTTGGGGGTTCTACTTGTATAAGTGTTTAATAGAACAGATTCTGTAGACATATATGTGGAATGAGCTGATGAGAGTGTAAAACGAGTGCACTTCTTCTTGATGCTTACATCAACCTGTAAGGCTGAGTTATTTGGGCAGTTTTGGCCCCTTAACTGCCCAAATAAGTGAAGTGTGCAGTTATTCTAAGAGCGACACCTGTCATCTGTGTGTCATACTGACTCACAGTATTGTTTCACTACCACAGCAGACTCCCTATGCATGTTACTGCAAGGCACTGTGTTCTACACCACTATACAGGCTCTCTTCAGCCAGGAAATAGCTATCAATACTTTATCAGACCACTTTTCGCTACAATTACAGCTGCAAGTCTTTTGGGGTCAGATTGGATTGAATTTTAAAGTCTTGCCACATATGCTCAATGTAATTTAGTCTAGACTTTGACTGAGCCATTCTAACACATGAATATGCTTTGATTTAAACCATTATATTGTAACTTTGGCTATATGTTTGTTGTTGTCCTGCTGGAAGGTGAACCTCTACCCCAGTCTCAAGTCTTTTACAGCCTCTAACAGGTTTTCCTCCAGGATCGCCCCGTATTTAGCTCCATCCATCTTTCCATCAAATCTGGCCAGCTTCCCTGTCCTTGCTAAAGAAAAGCATCCCCACAGCATGATGCTGCCACTGCCATGTTTCACAGTGGGTATGGTGTGTACAGGGTTATGTGCAGTGTTAGTTTTCAGGTACACATAGCGCTTTGCATGTGAATAGTTGTCCTGTGGACATATCCTCCCACCTGAGCTGTGAATCTCTGCAGCTCATCCAAAGTGACCATGGGCCTCCTGGCTGCTTCTCTAATTAGTGCTTTCCTTGCCTGGGCTGTGGGTTTAGGTGGATGGCCATGTCTTGGTAGGTTTGCCATACTCTACTTTTGGATGATAGATTGAAAAGTGCTCTGCGAGATGTTCAAAAGTTGGGATATTTTTTTATAACCTAACCCTGCTTTACACTTCTTCACAACTTTATCCCTTACCTGTCTGTTGTTAATGATGCTGTTTGACCACTAATATTCACTAACAAGCCTCTGAAGCCTTCACAGAAAAGCTGCAGTTATACTGAGGACAAATCACACACAGGTGAACTCTATTTACTAATTAGATGACTTCTAAAGTTGGTCACACTGGATTTAATTTAGGGGTATCAGAGTACAGGGGGTTTGATACAAATGCACACCATACTTTTCAGATTTTTATTAATAAAAAAAAAAAAAAAACATGTACCTTTTTTTTTCACTTCACACATACCTGCCACTCTGTGTTGGTCTATCACATAAAGGAGGCAAGTAAGAAGCCCAAGGAGCTGTTACTAACGTTTCCGGAGCCCAGCCACACCCACTGTGAAGGAGCCCAGCACTTCCCCACATACTCAGAATCTCATCCTTGTTCCCCGACATCACAAAGCTTGAGCTCCGTATTCTCGCGATGCATGAGCTAGTGGATTTGCAGTGTCGACATATTGTTCCACCCCTGTGCTGGCATCAGCCTCAGGGAATGAACTGTGCATGCGCTAGCTTGCGAATCGCGAGATTACGGCGCTCTAGCTTTGTGACGTTGGGAAGCAAGGAGGAGATTCGGAGTATGCGGAGCGGTGCTAGGCTCATTCACAGTGGGCGTAGCTGGGCTCAGAGTCAGAGAAAGCTAGACTCATCTCTCAAGCATGGAGGAGACAGGACTCATCCAAGGTTAATTTACATATCTATAAAATCTCTTTTTTTACACAATAAAAGCACACAGAGCTATGGGGACTGGATATTGCAGATGTGCTAGTGGCGATCTAGCAGCCCAAGTCCTCAGCTCTATACCCAAAATCCAGATGACAGGTTCCCTTTTATTGTTAATTTCATACCAGTGGCAGAAGTTTTACTACAACATGTACTGAAAGCAAAAGATCAGAGTATGGTGTGAAATAAATATACTCAAACAGAAAGAAAAAAAGGCTTTCAAAGATTTCTCTTTACCCAATGTACAGCACAAGTTAATGAATGCATTTGTAATATTAAAACGAAAGCTTTTATTATTACACAAACTGTCAAGAATCAAAAACATCTAAGAAAACAATTAATACATTCAAAAGGAGACAAATAATGTGGATCCACCATAAATAATGTAATATGCAAAGACACCCGAAACGTAATAAATAGCAGACACTGGCAGCAATAGTCTGCATTTCATGAGCCACACACTGTACATGTGCCACACACATTGAACACATGACACACACATGTCCGGGCCACACCGCACTAACATACAATACCCATAGTATATTCATTGGATGCACGGTGCATATATATTCTACATAGAACTCAATATCAAATATCAATCTTTATTATGAAATTAATCAGCAATGAATGTTGGTTCAATTAGATAATTAAGAAACTCTGTATTGTGCCATCCCCATATTATTCCTCCTACGACTGTCTGCTACTATTCCCTATGTCAGGCATGCTCAACCTGCGGCCCTCCAGCTGTTGCAAAACTACAACTCCCAGCATGCCTGAACAGCCTACAGATATCAGCTTACAGCAGGGCATTGTGGGAGTTGTAGTTTTACAACAGCTGGAGAGCCGCACGTTTAGCATGCCTGCCCTATGTTAAATGGGAAGTATACCTATGCACTCTGATTGTACACTGCCAAAGTGCATAGGAAAAGTTCCTTTCAAAAGGGGAATGGCACCTAGTTGTCAATGTCTTCTGTTTTGCACTGTGGTTACATGTTCATGCAGCTCTTTCTAATTTCCTGTGATGTTATGTCCATTCAGGGACAGTGATAGGGGAGCGTCTATGTAACTACCTGGGTGGGGGGAACTATAAACTAGCTGTTAACTAGTGGCATCCTGTAGCTGTTGGAGAGGAAGGAGAAGTGCATCATGGGTTTGGTTGGATACAGCAACATGAAGTGCTACATACAGAATGGAAACAAACTAGAGAGTGATTTGTTCACATGATGAAAAAGTCAAATTTGAAAAAAAAAATATATATGGGGAAGATATACAGGAGAAAAGCAACTTCATGAGCATAGCTATAGAAAAAATATAATAGTAACCCTGGAAAACCCATTTGAATGATTAATACTATGATGAGCTAAGTGTAAAAAAATAGGTTTTGGCAGCTTTGTCAAAGTTCCCTAAAAAATTTAATTTGTTCCGAATTAATTAATCACTAATTACTATAAATCAGGTATACCCAGGCCACTCTGCCTTAGGGTACGGTCACACGGAACGGTTGTGCAGCGGGTGGGTTGTGGCCATGCCCGGTGAAGAACTGCCTGGTCAATTAGCTTGCAGCTGACTTTCATGTAATAATGAAGACCACACTGTATAGTCAGTCTTCATTATTAATGGCTGCATGGCACCTTTAATGCACCTTTAAACAGGGGCTGTTGCTGGTATGGAGTTTGGCTGGTTAGGTGGGGGCACAATATGCTGGCATACCCACTTCTCCAACCCCGGTGCTCTCCTGCCTTACAGGTCGGAGCCCTTCTTCTGCTATTTGCTTTTCCTCCTTTTCCACATCATCTAATATCAATAAGAATATGTCATCAGGAACATCCAGCTCCTTCTCTCTCTGTATCTTGCTGACATTTCTAGGAAGTAGAAATCTTATGTATTTATCTTATGTTGAATACCAACAAATCCCTAAACTAAAAGTTTTTTTTCCGTCTTAACAGCAATCACTCTAAAACTCTACAAAGAATAAATTCACATTCATTAACATAGCAAATCTGCACAATGCTGTATAAACCACAAAACACATATAAACAGCTTGTGTTAATCAGATCAAAGAATGTGAATGCAGAAAGTTATTAATTATTTAAGCATTCTTGAACCAGTTAGTAATTGAATAATTGAAAAGTCTAATTGGAAATACTTTGATAGAGGAAGAACTAATAATGAAGAAACATTGTCATCTTAATGACATTAGATGCATATTTATTTAATACATTACGAAAAAATATTTTATTTTACTTAGGTTAAATTAGCTTTTTTCTACATTTGTTATTACATTCACAGTTCAAAGACCTTTTTATAAACAATTCCCAACTTTATAGTAAGCCAGTCATGTTCAAAGCACAGCTTGCAGTAAAGAAATTAGAAAACTAGAAGGTGCAATTTTGTTGAAACACTCAAAAACAAAGAGGATTTAAAGTGACAAGATCCAATTAAATTTAATTACCTGGGCTGTATTTTCATTTAACTGACACTTTTTATTAAGAAACCACATGCACTAACTTCAGAAACATTGGCTAAATTACACTGTGGTAATACAGTTATCTCATACAAAATTCTAACTATCTAATTTTATGAAATAAAATTATACATAAAGTGTTAAAAAAGATGTATACTTTGCATTTGTAGGACATAATAAAACTATATATTTATGCATTATTATGTTATGATTTATTACAAATGTGAAAAAACTGTAATTTATCAGCTGTAATTCTTTTAAAGCTCCAGAGTTTTATTATTTAGTGAGGGTATCACCATGGTGTGAAAAGAAAATTTGTGTTGTACATTAATTCTTGATGCTTTCTTCTGAATTATAGCTGTATTGGCACACATTAATTCTTCTAATCTGTTTTTTGCATCTTCATAATTACAGGGAAAATAAGCACACTCCTCTAGAATGGTACAGTGCTTTCTCCAAAAATGAGCCCCGAGGTTGTTATTACATCATTTGTTTTTCAGGACAAGCTGGATTATTCATTTTTAACTATACAAATACAACTAGGACAATTTATCTGCAGGCCTTCCACAGAAAAAGTTAGGCATATATCTTAGACCATGTTGGGCAGCTCTATAGTCACTATCCAAACCACCGCCAGTGAACCCAAAACTGCTACCAGACTTCTGAAACCTCTCCAGGTAGTATGAAACTAAGGCTAGCACTAGGCATTCAGCAGATCCTGCCGCAAGGTGCTGCAGAGCTTGATATCTGAATGTTGGTGAGGACACACTAGTAGCAGACCTTTCAAAATGACCAGGGAGGTAAAAAAGGGGTCAGCAAGTAGGGCCAAAAAATACAAGAGACAAACACAATGAATGCAGTACATGAGAGGTTAACTCTAGAGCCTAGCCAGAGTCAATAACCAGGAGAGTAGAAGTAACAGCATCAGTGACCACAAGGATAATTGAAAAAAACAAATCTGAATTAAAAAAACAGAGAACAATGTAGTAAGTCACAAAATACAGAGCTTAGAGAAGAAAAATGCAATCATAGGCAATGATTATAGGAAACAGCTAACTTAATTCCCCAATCAGTTCTAGGATTGGGCACAGAGAAAGAAACCTGATTGGCCTGGTTTCCAGTCACACTGCTAGGTCCATCAGCTGGGGCTTGTCTGGTCAACATGGCAACCCTCACAGTACAGCCCTGTATATTGATATGAGATAAATCCCTGATAGACCAGTAGTTATTAACCTGTAGCTTTGACTTTCCTGAAACATCTGCACACTGTACAATATATAGTACATAGGACAGCAAGTTTGTGCACTTGCTATGTACTTTCAGGGTACTTTAGTTTTAATCTGTTTTCTTTTTTTGTTTGACCATAGGACACTTTATTAAGGGGTTGTCATATTATCAACATTTATGATATAAACAAGTTTAAATAATAGGTCATCCACTAATATCAAAGAGAGGGTTCCAGTGCCCACTGTTTGCAAAATAATCTCTGTGTCTGCCATAGGCTGTAATCTAGACGTAACATGGTACAGTGCATGAATGTACTGCCCTCAAATCTATGGCCTCAATAATGGTCAGATTGGCTATCTCTATTATTGCCTAATTAATCTCATATTCCTGCATTTTTTTAAATCTTCTAATTGGTGAACCATGGTCAAGAATTGACTTATAGGATAGATACTTTACATCTGGCGGCCTTAGAAGCTCAGCTTTCTTTTCTTTTTGGAAAGGGGACAAATGTACATACGCTTTTCCCAGAGTATTATTGTCTGGTCTATAAGACTCATCATGTCTGCTAGGTAGTCTTCAAAAAAGAGATAGTACTCCGTAAATCCTTACAAAGTCCTCTCACTAAGTTAAGCCAATTCTCTCTGCTCTGCACTGATGAGGGGCAATCTTCCCGAAATAGCTGTGTGCAGATGAAGTGCTGGCTTACTTATAATCCTAAATTATGTCTCAAGGCCCATTTAAAAGGGTGAACATTGACTTATAATATAGCTACTTTACATCTGGTGACATCAGAGGTTCAGCGTTCTTTTCATTTTGGAAAGAGAGGTAATTTGCATAATTTATCAACCAAACATTATGCTACACCTACTGTTTACATAAAACCAGACAACCCTGCTAATTATAATTAAGTGTTCTTGCATGGCAAGACCACTTACTGTTATCTCACATATATATTCTTATTATTATAGCCAAATTTACCACCCTAACTCCTACCACAGTTTTTAAACTACATAGACAGTAATATACCGAAATGGTTCACAAAATATCAGCATTTTTGTGGCGAAGTTGGTCCCATAGGAATGAATGGCGGAATGTTCAAAACTAGAGTGGGAGCTGACAAAAGCTAGAGTGGGAGCTGGAAAATTAGGACATGATTTCTAAACTGCCACCACTCCTTTATTTTCAAGCCCACCTACAAAAATCATATATCAAAACATTCAGTTATCCCTGCTGCCACTAAAAATGTCCACAGCTAAGCCATAGTCCTAATAGTTTTCACAATATGACCATTTGTTTGCAACTCATGCCCCCCCTTGACATTCATTGAAACTTTACTCTAGCTACCTCAAATGTGACTGTGCCTTCATTTTTAATATTTCAGAGACATATTGGATCAAAATGTAGGTCTGTGTCTTGTGATTTTCACAATATAAAGCTCTTTGCTGTAGGATTCATAATTGTTAAACTACAACCATTTGAAGATGGCAACCGCCAGTGAAGTGAGCAAGTTGGAGCAGTTTGTTTTTCACCGCTCTTCTCTGCCCTTGCTGTAGAGTGAGTTGCCATAGGAACCCAGTTGTGTGAGCAGCCAGCAGAGTGACAAAAGCTAGAGTATGAGCCGAAAAATCAGGATATGATTTCTAAACTGCCACCACTCCCTCATTTTCAAGCCCACCTACACAAATCAGCTGCCAATGTTTTTACAAATGTATGTTTTAATGTAACTGTGAAGCACTTTGGGCAACAACATTGCAATTAAATGTGCTATATAAATAAATAAAAGTTGAAATGCATTTCTCACTCTATCAAGCTTGCCATGTGCACTTTTTAAATTTGATAAATCAATTGATTAGTGTAATGTTTACTATCTTTACTCACTCCAAACGCTCCACACAGTTACTCTGCCCACTACAGAAAGTTACTTTGCCCAGTCCAACCTTTGTACAGTTACTCCAGCCACTCCAACTACGCAACAGTTACTCAAGCCACTCCATCCAGTTACTCTGCCAACTCCAGTTGTAGACTACTGGTGGAGGCAAGAACACTTCACACAATTTCCCCAGAAATTGTAGCTTTTCTAGTTATTATTATAATTATTTCCTGCTTTCAAATGGGCTCTTCATCAACCAGTCTAAAATTGCTTATTCTAATATTCTATTCAGTCTATTATCACATAGAAAAGTCTGTGAGCTGAGTAAATGCTCAGTTGTTTCCATATGTTTAGTAACTGGTCTATACAACTCTTCTCCACCAATGCTGTCCTTATGGGAAAGGAGGGGAGAGCAGTTTTCTCTAGTGATCAGTGGGTGTTCCAGTAGTTAGTCATTGCCAATCTAACATATATAATTTGTCCCATGAAAAGATGACAAATGTTAATGATTGGAATTGTCCTTTAATTCCCATCACATTAAGGCCTCTTTCACACTACAGTATGTCAATTTCAGTGTTTTGCGGTCCGTTTTTCATGCATCCGTTGTTCCGTTTTTTTTTGCTTCCGTTGTGTTCCCGTTTCCGTTCCGTTGTTCCGTTCAGTTTTTCGGTATGGCATATACAGTATACAGCAATTACATAGAAAAAATTGGGCTGGGCATAACATTTTCAATAAATGGTTCAGAAAAAACAGAACAGAAACGGAAGACATACGGATGCATTTCCGTATGTGTTCCGTTTTTTTGCGGACCCATTGACTTGAATAGAGCCAGGGACCGTGATTTGCAGGCAATAATAAGACATGTTCTATCTTTAAACGGAACGGAAAAATGGAAATACGGAAACGGAATGCATACGGAGTACATTCAGTTTTTTTTTGCGGAACCATTGAAATGAATTGTTCCGTATATGGACCGTATACGGAACGCAAAAAACGGCCCGCAAAACGGTAACAAATAACGGTAGTGTGAAAGAGGCCTAAAGGGAACCTGTCAGCACCAAAATGGCCACTAAACTGCTCTCATTACCTTATAGCTGATTTTATCTGGTTTCTAATAATGTTCATGTCTAAGTCGTCTGAGTCGACAGGGTCACTGTAAAACTATTTTTATTGAACCAGGGGGAATCAGCTTTCATGCTTGAAGTCAAGCTTGTCATTTCTCCTTCACGTACCTTCATGTTTTATTGATGGGATTTGTAATTTCCTTCATGGGCAATTGCTTCTTGAGATCAAGTGCATGCGCAGTATGTACCATATGATATGTTATCTGACCTTCTTGCATGAGATCTCAATAGTATGAAATGAATCGTGCATAAAGGAAATGGGTGGGAAAACGGCATGGCGAGCTTGACTTCAAGGGTGAAAGCCACTGCACCCTTGACATCAAGATCCTCATTTGCATACAGCCTAAGGTGGAGTCAAAGTTGTTTTATAGTGATCATGCCCATTGGACAACTTAGGGTACTTGCATTGTTGGATTACGGCAGGCAGTTCTGTATGCAAGCGGATATTATTTGTAGACGGATCTGGATAAGGATCCATCTTACAAATGCATTGCAATACCGGATCCGTCTCTCCGGTTGTCATCTGGAAAAACAGATCCGGTATTTATCTTTTTCACATTTTTTAAAGTCTGTGCATGTGCAGACCGCAAAGCCGGATCTGTTTTTCCGGAACACTTGGGGCTGGATCCGGCATTAATGCATTTCAATAGAAAATATTGCCGGATCCGGAACTCCGGAAAGTGTTCTGGAATTTTGGACAGAGAAAATACTGCAGCATGCTGCGGTATTTTCTCCATCCAAAAACCGTACCGTGACTGAACTGAAGACATCCTGATGCATACTGAACTGATTGCTCTCCATTCAAAATGCATTAGATAAAACTGATCTTTTTTTTTTCCGGTATTGAGCCTCTAGGACGGAACTCAATACTGGAAAAGTTTAACGCAAGTGTGAAAGTACCTTTGGGCTCCTTTCACACTTGCGGCAGAGTGATCCGGCAATCTGCATGCAAATGCACAGCATTTGTAGACGGATCCGTCTCTGCATTTGTAGACGGATCCATATTGCAAGGACGGATCCGTCTCTCCGGATGTCATCCGGGGAGAAACGGATCCGTTATATATTTTTTTTACATTTTTACCGGTCTGCTCATGCACAAAGCGGAAGGACAGATCCGGCATTGCGGTATTTTTAATGCCAGATCTGGCACTAAAACATTTCAATGTAAATTAATGCTGGATCTGGCATTCCGGCAACTGATCCAGAATTTTGGACGGAGATAATATCGCAGCATGCTGCTGTATTTCCTCCATCCAAAACCCGTTCAGTGACTGAACTGATCCATCCTGATGCATTCTGAACAGATTTTTCTCTATTCAGAATGCATGGGGATAAAACTGATCAGTTATTTTCTGGTATTGAGCCCCTATGATGGAACTCAGTGCCGGAAAAGAAAAACACTAGTGTGAAAGTACCCTAACACAATCACATCTTTAGAAACCAATTGACATCAGCTGTAAAGTACAGAGGGAGTTTAGGGGCCATTTTGGTGCTGACAAGTTCCTTTTAACCTCTTAACCGTCACATTAAACTTGGAAAAACCTCCCAAAAATGTCATTTTGTTATTGTAAATTTTTAATGTGTCTGTAGTATATCATGTTGGTGCACAACTCAGAGGACACAATTGTATTTTTAACGCATTAATGACATAATTTTAGCTTTTAAGGACCAATAATATTTTGACCCTTTGTGCTCGGGCAGTCATAACTTTTCTTCTTCTAAAATGTATTTTATTTTTCGGGATTAGTTGTAGTATTTTAGGAACCATTTTGGGGTATATATAATGTAGTAAATGTTATTATTTTACTCAGGGGAAAAGATAAAAAAAAAACTGCAATTTTAACATTATTTGGTGGAATTTATTTATGGCGTTCACTGTGTGGTATAAATAACATAACCTTATTATGTAGGTGTGATGAATACCACCCCTCGTGCCAGCTGACGTCAACCACGTCGAGCTCACGAGACCCGGTATGATCACAGGGTTTACCAAAAACGTGAAGTTACGCCCTCCAGAGGAGCACGTAAGGTCAGGCTGGTATAGTTTATACACACACCTCCTGTCCACGCGGGCACAGAGAGGCAACAAGCTGAGAGAGCCTTTTCACTGCCACAGTGAAAACAGCCCATGCTCAGCCCGGGTAACTGCCACCAGTTTCTTGTTTGATATAAGCCCGGTCCGCTAACGGGATTATATAGGGTCAGAAACCAACCCGCGGTAGCTCATAACTAGGCCAAAACACGGACGTGGGGATTCGTGATCGAGATACAAGATAGCACAAGATTAAATTATAGATTTAATCGCTGTAAGAGCACACTAGATATGACACAATATACACAGACAATATATACAGTGGTCTGAGGTTTCAGATACAGATTATATGGGTATAACAGGGTTAAGCAGTGTAAAAGTAAGTTACCAAGTATGATGAAAGTTCCTTGTGATGTCCTGAGCTGGAGGCCACTCGAAGGGCTGTGATCTCCTGCTATTTCCTGGGTCCCTCTAAACACATGTGTAGGATGTGACCCCTCTTCAGAGAAAGGCCATGCCTACTTGCTGGCACCAGGCTTTTAACCTGTAGCCGGCCCATCCCCTCCCTGCCTCAGGGAGGGGTCAACTCCCCTTCTTCTGGGCTGACGGTGAATGACCCACAAAACCCTTTAGGTAACTACAGTGATGATAATGCCACATTTCTATATGTTTTATTATTTTGTCTTTACTCCTGCAGGCTGTCAGCTCTGCAAAACTGCCCCTTTCCTTTTCCAGACTGAAGGGGAGAGGGGAGAAGCTGCTTTAGCTGCTCATATCTCTGGTTTGGTAGCAGCTAGAGAAATGGATTGGATGACTACTGTTTGAAAGTTGGCATTCTAAGTTTTCAAACAATACCAGAATGAGAGCATTATCTTCACTACATTAGAAGATATCCCTGTTAGAAATCGGATGCACTAAATCTAACAGTCATATCTCCTGATTATCTTGGGCTAATGTCATTTTGGTCTTGTATAAAAGCCTGGAATGCCAGACAAGACAAGGCCCATGCTTCTAGATGTTACTAATCAGGAGATATCAGCAGCTATAGCCCCGCCCCCTTCCACTTCTGCCCGAGCCCAGCTCCGCAGAACAGTTAAGCCGTTTTCCCACAGCCCAATTAGGGTAAAGTCATATATATATATATAGAGCTGATTTGCCTTCCACACTCTTACCATGTTAAAGGGGTTCTGTCATCAGATATGTTCCAATAAAACTGTCCCTTGCCAGTTGAACATACGTATTGGTCCCATCTTGCTAGGTGCCTAGATTCTTGAGAAAATTGAATATTTTATAATATGCAAATGTACCCCCTAGAAGGGCATTGCTGTTACACCTCATTGGGGATTACTGTGTTCTCCTGCAAAAAACAGGATATACCAATTTCAAAGAAACGTTTCCTCCTTAAAAAAAACACACAAGAAAATAAAGTTGGAATCACAACTGTTTTATATGATAAGTATTTATTTAGAATAAAAGAAACTAAGCTAATTCATAGATGGATATGCAAGCAGGCACATGCATAAACATGGATATGCACACACACAGTTCCCTCCTTATGCATAGCTCTCTTGTTGTACTTGGATAATCTCCAGTCCTTTGCTATCCCGATGTCACTCTTCTAACATCTTTTGTATCTTTTAAAACCCAGTCAAGCTGAAAAAGCAATGTCAATGTCTGGGTCATTAAGGTCAGCAGAGACACCAGCCTGAAGTGTTATTCATCCTGATACCATGACAAGACAGATACATTGTGGTGTGACTAAACTGATGCATGTTAAATTTGTTGCAAATTACAAGCATGATAGATATATGAATGGCTCATTGCAGCTGTCTGAGTGTTTCTATCAGTCTTTCAGCCACCCTATTCAGCATTTGCATGGACAGAGACAAGTGAAGGATAAGACATCTAATGTTCTGCACTACAGTCATTTCAAAAATTAAGTCACAGTAGAATTGTACTGACTAAAGAGCAATCTAGACTTGGGTTTATTGAGAATTGCTGCTGCTAGCATTAAAAAATAAAAAATAAATCAAAAGTGAGGTGAAGTAAAAAGAATCCAGGAAAGCTGGATTATTTAAGGCAAAATGCAGTTTGCTGAGGCACGTTTCTTTAAAGTGTGAGCCAGCCTAAGTGTAGGTTCTAAAAGTTATGGGCCTGGATTCTTATTTTATGGTAGGCAGGTTGGTACAGGGACCTGCCATTCCCATTCACTCCAGTATAACTTTCCCTCTAGCCTGAGATAAACCCAGGTGTAGCTTCTGGGCTCATTATCATGGGAATTTATAGAAGACTTAAAAACTGTGCTGGCTGGCTGGCTGTGGATTTCCCATTTTTTTTCTGTATTATGTAGCTTGGGTAATCTTCTGTTTAGTTAGCTCCCAGGCGGGCAGGTCTTTTATGTATTACTTTTGTACTGTGCATTCACTCGACTGAATGTTGAACTTTGATATCAGAGGTGTTTATGAAGAAAATAAACCTTATTTGGACTTTTAAACTTTGATGCCTATGTTTTGTGTCCCTGCCTACCCCGCCCACAAGGACAGATCCCGACTATGTGTATATATATAAAGATTATGTTTGCAGACAGCCTATTGCACATCTCATATACTCACCAAGCCAGCTCACAACACGGGACTTCCTTCATGAGCTATACGTTGCTGACATCAAAAGTAGGAAGTAGTCATAATAATGTCTTCTCAGAGCAAAATATTTCTAGATGACTAGCTTAGGATGAGCGGCTTTGAAATAAATAAATAGCACTAATATTTTAAGTTGTTGTTTATGTTATATGCGTCTACGCACATTCGTCCCTCCTTATTACTTATGGTGTATTTGGGAAACATAGTTGTTGATCAACAATTATTGAATGTTTATGGCTATAAAGGTAAATTGCTAAATTCTGGATGTCTGCCTATTATTTAGTTTCTCCTAAACTCTTCTAGTGGTTGATGCCAGTAGCTAGGATTTTAAAACTTAAAGGGAACCTGTCACCAGTTTTATGGTGTCCTAACTAAGGGCAACATAAATAAGTGACTGATTCTCTTAGCAAAATGCTAGGTCACTTTCTTTAATTGACCCAGTCAATCTGCCAACATCTTATATTGAAAAGCTCCAGCTGATAATGATGAGTCCTGAATATTCATGAGCTCCTGACTCTCCCCGCCTACCTGCTGCTGATTGACAGTTATTTTCCATATGAATCAGCAGCAGGTGGGCAGGGGAGTTGCTATAGCTCTGAATTAAAAAAACGCTGGACTCACTGACATCACGCTGGACTCAAATAATCTCATTAGCATGCAGCATGTGGCATCTGTGTGTATATTATGAGGTAACCATCTGTCACACCAGTAAGTGAATACATCTAAGGTACTTTTTAGCAGTTAATGATTGCATATAATTAGTTAGATTATAATCAAATATCCACATGACAGTTTCCCTTTAACTCTTTGGAGGGGAATTTATCAAGCAATCTGCAAGCTTGTGATGGCCTAGAAAAGTCACAGATCTTGGGGCACATGATATTAGCACTATAATTTTCAACTTTTCTTATGATTCACCTCTTTTGAGAAGCTGTGAGAGAAAGGAGTTGGGTTAATTGGGAGGAATGTTTGCCAGATTTATTATTTGTAAAAAACTGAAAATGGAGCAAAAACATTTTGCATTCTCATAGGAACCATAGATTTCATTTTATACAGCATCTATACCTACAGCACCATGTTATAGAGCAGGAGAAGCTGAGATATATATTGTGTGACAAGATTTAATAAACCTGTAATTTATACATTTATATCTCTGCTTTTTCTTCCTTCTCTGAACACCTATCGGTAAAGGTGGAAAGTGTTATCAATGATTGATGGCATTGTGTACATAAGTATACATAGAGAGATAGCTGTCAGTCACTGGTAACTCTTCCCCCTGTATTGATAGCTCTTCACAGGATTCAGATATTAATGTAAAAGTTACAAGTTTTATGAATCTTTTCCCACAAACATATATCAATCACTCTGCTCCTTCTGCTCTATAGCATGGTGCTTTCAGATTGCATTGCACTTTTTTTGGGTGACAAAAAAGAAGAAAGCTAAATTTGGAAAGTGCCACATTTATCAAGGTGTTCACCAGCTCAAAATTTTAGACCTATTTAGATCAAAACAATTAAATATTCACTTTCACTTTTTAGTGAAATCATAGGGATATTCAAATTATGAAAAACTGGCTATTTTAACTACAGAATACAGATTTATTGCACAAAGGTCAACACGGCTATATAAAGTTTCTATGCATTTCCAGTTTTAAAAAAGATAGTATATTGCGCTTGTATCATTTATCTCTTAAAATCGACATCAGAGAGAGTATTTAATCTCCTTGATAATATTTATCATGAATGCAATATGTTATTTTTTGTCATTTATACATGGGACTAAGTCAAACATTGTAATCCATACTATATTATGTCCTGTAATCCTATACAAATCCTCTTTATAGCGTTAATTATGAAAATTATAGTCAATACACAATGTCTGGCTATTGTTTCTACCACTAAAACTGCATTTCAGTATATTTTCTCTCATCTGCTACATGTGCTGCAAATTATCCATTGAGAAGCCAATGCAACCTGCTCTGTAACTCAATTGAGGTTATTGACTCTGGCCATTTGGTATATTTTCAGCAAGAGTAAATTTTCAAAACTTCATCTTGATACAGTCAGACAAAATGAAAGATAATATTCTTTATCTGTCATGGATTGCTGCAGATCAACTGCTTTCATATGAACTTAAATAAGATTTAGTGTTTTCTGTCCGTCAGAGCGTTGAAATTGAAAGCGATCAGGATCAATACCTCTGCCCCTGGATGTAGCACCAGCTCTGTGCATTGCAACAGGCAAGAGGTCTGCATTTACAATTTTCTGTGTCAAATTAATTTCCATGTTATCTCCAAAATCAATTAACCATGAACCCTGTGGAAGTTTGAAAAAAAGGAGGCCGTCACCCAGTAGTGACAAATTGCAGTGCTTAGTGTGCATATCAAGGCAAAGTGTTGAGCCGTGCTAATCTTCTCACTAATTCTCAATTACCGTAAAATGAAGCAATAAATCACAAAGACACTGGATCGATGGAAATGTTGTTTTCAGGGTGATTGGCATCCTCCCTTAAGGTTTTCCTCAAGTTGTTTTAAGGTTATGCTTAGTAAAAAGGCAGTGGGACGGGGGATGAAGGGGGCTCTCGAGTCCAGAATAATATATAAGCCTACAGGCCTTTAGGGGATAGCATAGAGGGACAGCACCAATTTCAGCCCATCAGACATCCAATTTTTCTCCTTTTCATACCTGCTGTAGTAAATGAGAAACAAATTAAATTTCTCTCCACTCTCTCCACAAAAACCATTTAAATTTTTCATGGAAACTAATTTGTCCCCAGATAGATAGCACCTCATTCCATGAAAATATACTGTGTCGCTGGGAAAAAAAATAAATTTGTGTCACTCTGGATTTGCCTTTCTATGTAATGTCACTCAGAGCAGAAGGATAAATGAGGTCCTTGCAGAACACAATAGCAGTACCTTGTGCTCTGGTGCATTTGCATTGTCCTCCCCACTCCATAGCGTTCTCATATTCTTCCTGTTATTAATTTGCAGCCGGGGTTTTACATTCATGAGGCTGAGATTGAAATGTAAATGAGGCACAAAATAAGTAGTCAGCACTAGACCTGGCCCAGCATCCTATGTCATAGACTCATGAACGTACATGAAAATAGTTATCATTCAGAGAGATTAGCAGCTCAGAACATCAATCACTGCTGCAAGGAAACAATGAATAAAAAATCCTCAACATGAGGAAGGAAATTACTACAGTTTAAAGTGGAAAAGGAATATGTTATAGATCCAACCTGTTGTTGAAGCGGGAGAATGGTTGTAATGAAAGAAGGAAATCTGTATCCGATTAATTCTTTCCTTCTCATTTTCCTATCACTTGTATTCAAATTATTTCATTTTGTCATATCAATTTATCTATTAAATGAGCAAAACGCCAAGGTATAATATACCCCTCCAAAGGCAAATGAAACCGGAGATTTCCAACTATGGAATATTGTGTCACATATTTGCTGAATTCAATGATGGAAAACAATACCATACAAAAAAAAAAAGTAAAAAAGATTCACCTTGGTTATCATAGCGCAATTGGCAGACTTTTTCCCAAAATATTATAATATTTATGTCTGTTTTTTGAAAATGGAAAAATAAAAAATGTTTGTTATAAGCACTACTGTGATGGTCGCACTATGTTGTACAATCTACAATGAAATAGCTTTAATCTGCAACCAATAGTTTAGAAAACTCTTTTACTCTAGTATCTACTACAAGAGTCGTAAAATAGTTTAACCCTTAAATAGCATGTCTCACCATGTACCTGAGTAATAAATCAAATAAACCTGAAGCTTGATAGGCATCTCCTGATTCAAACGTTGTTGTCTCCCTGAGGATCAGTGCCCTCGTTGCTGAAAAATTAAGACTTTGCATTATGCAAATGAGCAATTTGGTGTAATGGGGATGTCATGTTAGCTCTGCCCCCCCCCAGTTGTGAGTGACCAGGCCATGCAGTGGCAGTGTAATCTTGCCTCACCCTGTGTTTTCACCTGTGTGCTGGCAGGGCTTCAGCCCTGGAAACCATCAAGGCACACAGGGGACCACACATGGCCAGATGAAATTACATCACCACTGCCTGGCTCTGTCACTTAAAGGGTGGGGAGCAGAGATGTTGGTGCCATGAGGTGTAAAAGTGACGCCATTGTTGCACCAAACAGCTCGTTTGCATAATGCAAAAGGCTTAACTTTGCAGAAAGGGAGGCACTCGCGATGACACTACCAGATGACTTTGTTTATTACTTAGATACATTAGGCTGACATTAGTGGATTGTTGGTGAATCCTGGGCTGATTGACAATCTAATGTGTATGCGCCACTACCAACTCTCCTCTGACAGATGCTATCAGGAAGGAATGGAATGAGAGAATTGAATTTTCGCTTTGTCATTCTGGTCTCCTGGGAGATAAGGCACAACCAGCAGTGTCTAGCAGCAGCTTTCACATGTTATTGAAAACATACATGCTTGGCAGAACTCAGCGTTTATTTGAGAGTCAGGAGAGAGAGCTATTGGCTGAACCATCATTTGGCCAACATCTAATGAAGGTGTATCAGCACCTTAAAGGGTTTGTCTCAGTTCAGAAACTGGCATTCATCATGAAGATAGAGAATGCTAATACAAGGCACGTAATAATGTATTGTGATTGTCCATATTGTCTCCTTTACTGGCTTGATTAATTTTTCCATTACATTATACACTGTTCGTTTCAATGGTTACGACCACCCTGCAATTCATCAGTGGTGGTCGTGCTTGCACAATATAAGAAAAAGCACCACCCTCTCTTTTCCCTATAGGGCGCAAGCACGACCACCACCGATGGATTGCAGGGTGGTCTGTAACCATGGAAACAAGCAGTTTATAATGTGATGGAAATATGAATCAAGCCAGCAAAGGAGGAAATATGGACAAATGGACATTCACAAGACATTAGTAAGTGCCCCTACATAATAAATGCTATTTGCTGAAGTGAGACAATGCCTTTAAATTGCAGATTCAACCATGTTGAAGATAGTTTAGCTGTAATGGACCTAAGTATCAATATCACAAGACCTCTGGTCTGTCTGTATACTTGCGAGTCAATCTTCCCAGTGGGCTGTGACAATGTGCATCATGGGAACTATGGAGCTATGGTTCTGTGTAACGAAACAACTCTGGAGCCATTCATTTGTGAGAATATAAATCAGTATTAATTTGGTTCGGTCATGCAGAGCATGTGTGGGTCTGTGGAACTGTGTGTCTAGGCCTCTTTAGGCTGGGTCTACACATCATGTATGTTTTATGAAATTTTGATTGTGGAACCTGCACCAATAAAACCACATAGAAGTACAACCATAATGTAAAACCCACACATAAACCACATAAAATGCTAAGGATTCTGCGGTAGGCATATTGGGATTTAAAGATCTGTAGAATGTCCTATACTGTATTTTGTATATTTTGCAGCAGATTTTACCCATTGCAATGCATGAAGTGTGTGGATAAATGCTTACCAAATCCATAGCAAAATCTGCTTCTAACAGATGCAGATTACAGATTTTACTGACAATTTTTAGGACGGATCAACAGTATATTTTGTATAGCTGTGATTTTGGAATTTGTAAAACTATGGAGCTATAGTCTAACGTACTGCTTAATTTGTGAATCCATGCAGCTGTTGATCCATGGAACTTTTCAGCCACGTTCAATTGATGGACCAACCCTGAACTCCCTACAACTAATCTGAATATCACCGATACTGAGTTTTCTACTCAGTAACTGGCAAATAGTTTATTATTTAGGTAGAAGATTTTTTTATTTAAATTAAAGATAGAATGAAACAAAAAGATCACCGATCTACACCTTTTACTGGGTCTACACCGCAATGCGGGGTGCATACAGCCAGTGCCCGTGTTTTGCCGATCTGTGGTTTGCAAGATGGACATGGCCGTCACACGGTCATGTGAATGCAGCCTTAATATTATTTTATTTTAATGATCTCCTCCTGTGATAAATTATTGAATAATGTGTATATGTTGAAACACAGTAGATATCCTTAACTGCTTCTTCACTTGCAACTATAGAAGCAAAAATATATTATTTCTGTCTGATTATTACCCTCTCTGCTCTGCACTCATGGTTGTTCGTGGACCTAATCCTTGCAATGTTAAAGGTTCTATTTCTAGTGCTTTCTCCCTACTTGCCATGTCTTTGCTGCTGACTTTGTTGATCCTTTGACTCTATTTCAGATTTTGTTTTTTGCCTGATCTCTGGTGCCACTGCCATGATCTGGTGCCACTTGCCTGATCTCTGGTGCTACTGTTTTCTGGCCGCCCATAGATCTTGTATTTGCCTTCTGGTTCCTAAAGTGCATTTACCACTTAAAGAAAATCCTTTAAATTGGTACTATCTGTGATAGAAGCAGAGGGTAATTTATTAAGACCAGCGATTTAGATGCTGATCTTAATACAGCCCTATAGCTGGCGGTAGATCCGCCAAAGTTATAAAGAGGCGCAGGCCTCTCCATAACTTCGGCGCATCCAGTGCTGCTTCTAAATGTAAGACAGCTTCCTAGCTGTCTTACATTTAGACCATTTTCTACGCCTTCGGCGACCACAATTTTAGACTTGGCGTGAGCGGGGAAAAGTCGCAGATTGTGGCACAACTTACAGTTGTGCCTCTGTCTACACCTGAAATATTCCTAATATAGGCATTGTTCAGTATAATGAATGACCCCCAAAGACCTTACCATACCTGTTAATTATAGGAAATTAAACTTCTCTGGGAATAATTAAAAAGAGCTGCTTTGGGCAATAAGTGGCGCAGGACCTCACTACACTCTGTACTCTAAAGCCTGCCTTCACTTTACATCACTGAGCTTTGTTGTCAGCATGCTAAGCATAGCAGTATATCTCATGTATAATTTCTCCATTTATATCTATTGTACAGCAGGAACTCTGCTCTACAATAGATGGCAATGATGTGATCCTGTATGCAAAATGCCATCATAGCTGAGCAGTCTGACTGGAATAGGGAGCAGGGCCATATCTCTACTCCCCTTTCCTCAGTTATGACAGCATATAGCACACAGTATCCCATCATTGCTATCTATCGTAGATGAGCAGCCTAACAGGAATAGGGAGGAAGCATGCAATCCTGCTCCCAATTCCTGAAATTCTTCCAATTCCTGTCTACAATATATAGTAATAGAGTGATCATGCATGAGCTATGCCATGACAGAAAAGCTCAACCATGGAAATCTTTTAAAAATATATAAAATTTGCAAAAATACAAAATGAATGGCAGGTGGCCAAAGAGAGCAAAAAAAAATCCTCAGAAGTTCTTAAAATCTATAACTGCAAAAAAAAAATCCTATCCAATAAGGTGTAAGATCCTCACCTGTCTCGCACTCCGGTGTGACCAAAAAGGGTCCTCGTGGAGCTGCAGGACAGGTTACGCGTGTCTCCATTGATACACCAGCTCCGACCCCTTTGCGAACCGACACGAGGATGCATTCGCATGTGCGCCGGAGGGGAAGATCGCATGGCTTTCGGGGACAGCCTGGCTGGACTAGTGGCAGTACGCTGCGGCCGAGCTTGTCTCTGGTGTCTGTTGCGGATTCCATGTTGATGCAGAGCCTGTTGTGCATCCGCATTTACGTTCGAAAATGGGTTCGCAAGGGGATATGCGGTCGCATGTATGTGCTTCCTATGTGCTTCGTCGACCAGCGAGGGGAAGAGCACCTGGCCGCAAGTTCAAAGCAGATTAGGGGGGACTAATGACCGACCAAAGCCTCATACACAGGTGTAGGGCAGGATCATGACCTATGGGGACACTTGGTGCCCTGGGATTTGTTAGCAGGCACATAAAAGGTGTCCTCCCAGGTCGGGTTCTAAAAATGTGAAGGCAGATGCTCTGTCCCGCTGCTTCCCTGAGGCTGCTTCCATCCTGAGCTCTGAGCCAGAGACTATTCTTCCCACTAAATGTTTTCTGGCCGCCCTAGGGACCGCAGAGTTATTGGAGGACTTGTCCTCTCTTCTCGAGCCTTCACAGGCAGAGAGTCCACCCAACAAGCCCGAAGGGCGATGGTTTGTACCAGTTTACCTTCGGTTAAAGGTTATCCAATAGCTTTACGACTCCAAGTCTGCAGGACATCTGGGTGTTAAGAAAACACTTGCCCTTGTTAAACGTCTTGCTTGGTCAGGAAAGCTCGCTTGGAGTCTTCTGAGCCACCTCATCGAGGGGGGGTAATGTAAGATCCTTACATGTCTCGCACTCCGGTGTGACCAAAAAGGGTCCTCGTGGAGCTGCGGGACAGGTTACGCCTGTCTCTATTGATACACCAGCTCCGACCCCTTTGCGAACCTACACTAGGATGCATTTGCGTGTGTGCCGGAGGGGAAGACCGCATGGCTTTCGGGTACCGCTTGGCCGGACTAGTGGCAGTACACTGCGGCCGAGCTTGTCTCTGGTGCCTGTTGCGGATTCCATTCCGGTGTCCATGTCCACTTTCGCAAGTACCTGTCGTGCATCCGCATTTACGTTTGAAAATGGTTTCGCAACGGGATACGCGGTCGCGTGTACACGCTTCTTATGTGCTTCGCCGACCAGCGAAGAGAATAGCACCTGGCCGCAAATTCAAACAGATTAGGGGACCGGCATTGGTCTAATTGACTAATGACCGACCAAAGCCTTGTACACAGGTGTAGAGCAGGATCATGACCTATGGGGAATGGACACTTGGTGCCCTGGGATTTGTTAGCAGGCACATAAAAGGTGGCCTCCCAGGTCGGTCGGTGTCCACTATTATCTTTCCAGGTGCAGGTCAGTACTGCTAGCTACTAACTGAAGTTTGCTGGGACTCCGTCCGTTCCAGTGGGACCCAGGACTTGGGACTTTCCATGACGCATCCATTTACCTGGCAAGTTGCACAGAGACTTATGCACGGATCGGGGCTACTCCTGGCTTTCCTTCGTTTTTTGTTTGCCTAATGTTTGCCCTGTGAAGTTTACCTTGACGTTGTTTTTTTTTTGTTAATAAACCCCTTTTACTTCACCCTCACTGGTCTGTTTCATTGATGCCTTGCATTACATAAGGTTAGTTGGTTAGTACATCCAGTAATATACTAAATCAGCTAACGGTCCAAACTCAGTTAAATAAGGTAAATGTAGGCAAGGCTCTGGGTCTAGATGGATTAAACCCAAGAGTTATTAAAGAACTTAGTTCAGTTATTGCTGTGCTCTGTTCACAATTTTTAGATTCTCAAATGACTGGTACAGTGCCAAGCGACTGTCACAAGGCAAATGTGGTGCCCATATTGAAAAAGGGCTCTAGGTCTTGCCCAGGTAATTATAGGCCAGTAAGCTTAACTTGTGTTGTGGGAAAAATATTTAAAGGACTCTTAAGAGACTATATACAGGAGTAAATGACTGTTAGGCCCCATACACGTGACCGTATGTGTTTTGCAGCCCGCAAAACACAGATACCAGCCATATGCATGCTGCCATTTTCTTACACCTCCTATAAGAATGTCCTATTCTTCTCCACAAAACGGACAAGTATAGGACATGTTCTATCATTTTTGCTGTGCTGTAGAATGGATAACCTGATGCGGACATCGCACTGTGTGCTGTCTGCATTTTTTGGGGCCCCCACTGAAATGAATGGGTCTGAATCCACCAAAATGCAATGGGATGCAGACCCAAAATTAGAGTCATGTGCATGATGATTTCATAATATCAGCACAGATTTAATAAAGACAGAAGATGGCAGAATAAACAAATTTGTTTTTATGAATAGGTGAGTGGAAGCCTGGACAGAGGAGCGGATGCATATGTAGTGTTCTTGGATTTTGCAAAACATTTAATACTGTCTTTCATAGGTGTTTAATACTGTAGGTAAAATAAGGTCTATAGACTTAGAAGGTATAATTTGTTATTGGATTGAAAATTGGCTGAAGGACCATCTCCAGAGAGTTGTGGTCAATGATTCCTATTGTGAATGGTCCATGTTTATAAGTGGTGTACCCCAAGGTTTGTTGCTGGATCCCCTATTATTTAATTTATTTTTTAATGATAGAGGAAGGGAATGATAGCACTAGCAGGATATTGTTATGTATTAAAAGAGCCCTGGAGCTGGAAAAAGTACAAAGGAGAGCAACTAAACTGATAAGTATAAATCAAAAGAGTAATATTTATTTAGTCTTGAGAAGAGACGTCTAAAGGTGGACATGATTAACCTATACAAATATAGAAATGGAAATGGCCTGTATAAAAAATATGGTAAAAAGCTGTTTCATGGAAAATCCCCTGAAAAGACAAGGGGGGGGGGGGGCACTGCCTCTGGAGAAGAAAACGTTCAGGCTCAGAAGGAGTCAAGGTTTCTTTACTGTAAGAACTGTAAGGCCTCATGCACACGGCCGTGTTCCGCGGCCGAGAGCGGACCGTGGAAACCCGGCCGGGATTCCTGCTGACAGCATGAGCGCACGGCGTCATTGGTTGCTATGACGCCGTGCGCTTCATGCAGCCGCTGCTGTACAGTAATACACTAGTATAGTGTATTACTGTACAGCAACGGCTGCATGAAGCGCATGGCGTCATAGCAATAGTGATGTCCCGAATAGTTCGCCAGGGAATAGTTCCCAGTGAACATAGCTTGTTCGCGTTCGCCGCTGCGGGCGAACATATGCGATGTTCAGTCCGCCCCCTATACATCATTGAGTAAACTTTGACCTTTTACCTCACAGTCAGCAGACACATTCAAGCCAATCAGCAGCAGACCCTCCCTCCCAGACCCTCCCACCTCCAGGACTGCATCCATTTTAGATTCATTCGGAATCTGCATTCACAGAGAGAGGAGGGAGAGTGTAGCTGCTGCTGATTCAATAGGGAAAGCGTTAGCTAGGGCATTGTTCTGTGTCCACAGACTCATCTGCTGTAAGGACAGCATACAGACAGCACCCCAAAAAGCCCTTTTCAGGGCTGGTACATCAATCTGCTTTTTTTTTTTTCCATATATATATATATTGCAGTTGCCTGGCTGCCCGTGTGTGAGAGGCTACAGGCTCAGTCATAGACAGCACTGTGTGCACAGTGCACACCATTCATACAGGGTGTGACAGAAAATACCTTGCAGATAAAAAAAAAAATCTATTTAATATTTTTCTGTGATCTAATCACATTTGCAAGCCCGTGTGTGTCAGGCGCCCACACATACTGTATTGTGTCCACTGGCTAGTGGCTGGCCTGCACTCATACCGTTACAGGGTGTCATTCACCCAAATACCTTTCAGAAAGAAAAAATAATAATTTAAATTTAACTGTGATCTAATCACATTTGCATGCCCGGGCCGTGTGTGTCAGACCCACACAGACTGTACTGTGCCCACTGCCCACCACTTATATAGAGTAGCACAGTACCTTGCACGCATAGTAACACTTATCTAATAAAAAATGACAGGTGACAGGTGGATCAGTGGCTGACCCCGCACCAACTGGAGATCGGCAAAGTGGTGTGTGACAATGGAAGCAATTTGTTGGTGGCATTGAATTTGGGCAAGTTCTCACATGTGCCGCGCATGGCACATGTGTTGAATCTCATCGTACAACGCTTTGTGTCTAAGTACCCAGGCTTACAGGACGTCCTCAAGCAGGCCAGAAAGGTGTGTGGCCATTTCAGGCGTTCCTACACGGCCATGTCGCACTTTGCAGACATTCAGCGCCGAAACAACATGCCAGTGAGGCGCTTGATTTGCGACAGCCCGACACGTTGGAATTCAACACTCCTAATGTTCGACCGCCTGCTCCAACAAGAAAAAGCCGTCAACGAGTATTTGTATGACCGGGGTGCTAGGACATCCTCTGCGGAGCTGGGAATTTTTTTGCCACGTTACTGGACGCTCATGCGCAATGCCTGTAGGCTCATGCGTCCTTTTGAGGAGGTGACAAACCTAGTCAGTCGCACAGAAGGCACCATCAGCGACCTCATCCCATTTGTTTTCTTCCTGGAGCGTGCCCTGCGAAGAGTGCTGGATCAGGATGTAGATGAGCGTGAAGAGGAAGAGGAAAAGTTGTGGTCACCATCACCACCAGAAACAGCCTTGTCATCATCGCTTGCCGGACCTGCGGCAACGCTGCAAGAGGAGTATGAGGAAGAGGAGTCAGAGGAGGAATGTGGCTTTGAGGAGGAGGAAGACCAACCACAGCAGGCATCCCAGGGTGCTCGTTGTTGTTGCCTATCTGGGACCCGTGGTCCTGTACGTGGCTGGGGGGAAGAACAGACCGTCAATGACATCAGTGAGGAGGAGGAACGGGAAATGAGTAGCTCGGCACCCAACCTTGTGCAAATGGGGTCTTTCATGCTGTCATGTCTGTTGAGGGACCCTCATATAAAAAGGATGAAGGAGAACGACCTGTACTGGGTGGCCACGCTACTAGATCCCCGGTATAAGCAGAAAGTGGCGGAAATGTTACCAAATTACCAGAAGTCAGAAAGGATGCAGCAGTTCAAAACCAAACTAAAAAATATGCTTTACACAGCTTATAAGGGGGATGTCACAGCACAACGGGAATCTAACTGGGGAAGAGGTGAAAGTAATCCTCCTCCTACCACAACCACGGCGGCAAGGACAGGACGCTTTACAGATGTGTTGTTGATGGAGGACATGCAGAGCTTTTTCAGTCCTACACATCGCCACAGCCCTTCGGGATCCAGCCTTAGAGAACGACTTGACCGACAGGTGGCAGACTACCTCGCCTTAACTGCAGATAGACACTCTGAGGAGCGATGAACCCCTTGACTACTGGGTGTGCAGGCTTGACCTGTGGCCTGAGCTATCCCAGTTTGCGATAGAACTTCTGGCCTGCCCCGCTTCAAGTGTCCTGTCAGAAAGGACCTTCAGTGCAGCAGGAGGCATTGTCACTGACAAAAGAAGTCGCCTCGGTCAAAAAAGTGTTGGTTACTTCACCTTCATTAAGATGAATGAGGCATGGATCCCGAAGGGACTGACAGTAGGGGATACGTTTAACTAACAAAAGGCCTGATGACATGCCTTGGCCTCGAAATGGTCCCCACGCTGCTGTATTTAATGTCTGCATACCGGATGACTTTCGTGAATTCTCCGCCACCAACTAGGGTTCAAGCCGCGATGTTTTAGTCACCTTTCTGCCTGGAAAACATCAATTTTTCCAGCCGCTGCTACAATAACATTGTTATTCAGGCATGTGTACATGCCTAATTTATCTGGCCTCTGGTGCTGCACTGTGGCTGCAAAAACAAAACAAACAAAAAAAAGGCACATACAAGTGTCAATTCCCCTTTCGTGATTGTTACCTTGTTGTGGTGAAGGGGCTTGCGTATCACAATGAAGCAATCATCACCTCTATGAGTGTGTTGGCAATGTTGCCACACCCCAGATGATAAGGCCGTTGCTTCATTATGATCAGACCAAAAGCGATCGGGGCAGCTGGATGTTTTTTCATAGAATTTTATTTTTTTAAGTTGTATGGGTGGGTTTTTAATACATAAAATAAAAAAATCATAATAAAGTCTCTTAATAGTTTATTAGAAATAATGCAGACAATTTAAAAAATCCCCAACAATTCCAATACAAATCAAGTACAAAGCTCAGAACTAAATTATTCCAGGATGTCGTAATAATTTGTTAATTCGACAATGGTTAATCAATTCGACACACGTCCCTGAATAGGGGACGTAACAGGGATTAAACTGATAGGAATAGGACTAGTTAAGACACCACTCATATAGGGTGTCACAGCACATTGCTCCATGCACGCGCAGTGCCCCAACTTGGGAGTAAGAGGACCGACCAAGCTGCTTTTTCCATCTCCCGGTTCCTAAAATTAATTCAGTTTGGTGTATCAGAGTTTGGTCTGTCACTGTGAAGGCAGTCGAAGATACCCGGCCTAAATTTTTTTTCACAAAAGGCAATCCCACCCTGATATGGGACGTAACAGGGATTAAACTGATGAGAATAGTACTACAGAAAATAGCACTCATATCGGGTGTGACAGTAAATTGCACGGCGCAGACGCAGTGACCGTGGCGTGGATTCAAACAAAGGGGAGGGAGCCAGCAATTTTTTAACCATCCCTCCGTTCGAAAAATCTATTTAATAAATGGACCCCAGATTGGGGATGTAACAGGGATTAAACTGATGAGAAGAGAGAACTACAAGAAATACCACTCATATCGGGTAGGACAGTAAATTGCATGGAGCAGACACAGTGAGTGGCGTGGATTCAAACAAAGGGGAGGGAGCCAGCGTTTTTTTAACCATCTCCCCCGTTCGAAAAATCCATTTAATAAATGGACCCCAGATTGGGGACGTAACAGGGATTAAACTGATGAGAAGAGAGAACTATAGAAAATAACACTCATATCGGGTGGGACAGTAAATTGCACGGTACAGACGCAGTGACCGTGGATTCAAACAAAGGGGAGGGAGCCAGCGTTTTTTTTTAACCATCTCCCCATTCGAAAAATCTATTCAATTCACCTTTCCGGAACCCTTGGTGTTGTACGTGGCTGGGTGGAGGAAGAAACCTTCAATGACATCAACGGGACATGGCTAGCTTGGTATCCAACCTTGTGCAAATGGGAAGTTGGCGGTTGGGCAAATGGACTAAAAGGGGAGTTTGGTCTGTCAATGTCTGAAGCGGGTGTAACCCTTACACTACCTGATTGATACAACATCATACCTGATCATATACACACACTGGATGTTTCAAACCACGTTGTTAAAAAAAAATTGAATTATTAGGTGATTTAAGCCCTTTATGGATTAAAATCCAACTCTGCGTCAACTATGTAATTTTCCATGGGAGTTTTGCCATGGATCCCCCTCCGGCATGCCACAGTCCAGGTGTTAGTCCCCTTGAAACAACTTTTACATCACTATTGTGGCCAGAAAGAGTCCCTGTGGGTTTTAAAATTCGCCTGCCCATTGAAGTCTACGGCGGTTTGCCGGGTTCGCCCGTTCGCGAACATTTGCGAAAATTCACGTTCGCTGTTCGCGATCGGAAAAATTTATGTTCGCGACATCTCTACATAGCAAACAATGATGCCATGCGTTCATGCTGTCAGCAGGAATCCCGGCCGTGTTTCCACTGTCCGTTCTCGGCCGCGGAACACGGCCGCGTGCAGGAGGTCTTAATCTGTGGAATAGACTTCCTCAGGACTTAGTCACAGTAGAAACAGTGGACAGTTTCAAAACAGCTTTACAACATGAAAACAACGTGCATGTCATTGCAATGATGTCATATGCTCCAACTTCAATTAACTGTACCCACTCTGAATTGGTATTATATTTTATAATCTGAGGAGAGTTGACATTTCAAGACAAAATTCATATTTACCATGTTTGGACAAATACACAACTATGTAACATAATGGATAACATATATAGCAGCTGCGTGGTCTGCCTCTATTAGAGTCCTGACGAAGAGGGCAATTCAGCCCTTGAAACGCGTAGACTACTATCAAATAAAGATCATCCTTTATTGCAAACATCGATCCTGAAGTTCTTTTCACCTGACACCAGGCAGTGCCTCCTAAGATCCTGAACCATTTTTAAAGTTTCTACTTTGCCTGCAAATTGCCCTTGAGCAAATGCAGAAGACCACAGCTGCAGCCCAGGACAACCACCTGCTGGTCGGGATACGAAATAACCAGTCGAGCGATCTACAGTTTTTGTGACTCCTCACAACAATATCTGGTAAGCACATCCTTACCTTTTAACCTGACACTATACAACTAATATATGTGGTGCCCTATTCTACCTATTTTTATTTTTTCACATAATGGATAACTTACTGTATCCATAACATTACATAATTTACTGTATTCATAACCTTATATTTCTATTTATACATTGTTATTTAGATATTATAAATTTGATTAGTTTAAAATAGAATGGCAGAGAGACAAATTACTATGATCTTTATGTTATATAATAATGTAACAATATGTAGTATAAATCATTAACTAAGGTCCAAACAACAGCAGAACTTAAAGTGGCAAAGTAAGTATCAGTAAGTGGTCACAATGGGGGAGAGTTATCAAACTGGTGTAAAGTAGAACTGGCTTAGTTGCCCATAGCAACCAATCAGATTCCACCTTTCATTTTTCACAGCTCCTTTGGAAAATGAAAGGTGGAATCTGAATGGTTTGCCATGGGCAACTAAGCCAGTTCTACTTTACACCAATTTGAGAAATCTCCCCCAATGTTTTTCCTATGTGGCAATTCTTTGATGCTACATGACAAGTAAAGAGTTACATCTTCACAAATATTTGATAGACTGTGATAAAGATAGTCATCTGATTTTATTTGTCCTTTTGATTTTATTGTAATGAAATATAGGATAATTCTGGTAATTATTTAATTATTTATTATATAGATAATTATAGCGCTATAAAAATCTTTCAATTTATTTTCCATCAAATGATTAGGTTGGATACTTAATTTTATGAGATGATAGATCACAATAGATGTTAATGACTATGTTAATAGCATCAGTGCTGTTCAATTTCAGGTCATAAAAAGGCATCCATTATTTGAATGCATTTGAAGACGCTTATGAAACATGTTATTCTAGCTGGACCATGATACTACCATAAATATATGTTAAATGCAGAAAGAAAGCTGGGCACTTGTGTAGCATGTATTTTATATTGTTCCATCTTCATGTGCATCATGTTACATTGTTATTGTTGTTGGTTCTACAGTAAATGAATCTGAATTATAGTCATCTTATATTCATTTTATATAATGACACTATAGAATGGTAATGCTGTACAGTGCATAAATTCATATTATGTAAATGTCAATAAAAAATACTTAGTGGTCAATGTGAACTACAGTTGTGATTAGTATAAACAAGTCACCTTTTAATTAATAATTGAATATTCATTTTCTAAAAGGGGTTCTCAAGGATAGAAAAGTCTTGGGCTATCCAAATCCATTAATAGAGCCATTAATATCAGATCTTGGGGTCTGACTTCTAGCACTCCCCCACCCCATCCAATGACTTAACCCATTAGTGAACAACAAATATCCCTTTTTACGGTGGTCACTAATGGGCCTTAGGCTGGACTGCTACCATTTCATGTCAGCCCAGTCTAAACACTGCATGGGTCTCCCATGCAGCGGAGAGTGGGGACTAAGCTCTCACATAGGAGGTGCACTCCTGCTCTAACAGCCCAGACTGGCAAGAGTGCTGATCCAGGCTGTTTAACCCCTTATATGCTGAGGGCAATGGGGCCTGCTTCATGTAAGCAGTGATAGAGGGAGCAGACTCCCTCTGTCTCCCATCAGCACCCCGCAAATGCGGTCACGGAGTTCTGATATGTGTATAGGCTGGCCGGCCTCATGATTAAATAAAAAACATGATTAAATAAAAAAATCCAATTAGAAAATACGCTTTTCCATTGAAAAAAATGTCATCTCCTCCACATGTTTAGGATGGCCATGTCCCTAAAAAACATGTAAATTACTGTGAATGCCATAAAGAAAATCAGCAAAAAAAACAACAGAATTTCTAATTTATTCTTAGTCGCACCGAAAAAACTTTACCCCAAAATAATACCAATTAAAACTAAAATCAAACCCTCAACTCAATACAAATTTTTTTTTTAAAGTTATGGGTCTTGGGATGTGGCATTGCAGAAAGGATTTCTTCTTTTAAAAAAAATAGATTTTATTGTACAAAAAAAGGAAAACGCAAAAAAAAAATAATAAAAAAAAAAAAATAATAATAATAATAATAATAATAATAATAATATATATATATATATATATATATATATATATACATACACACAGTACAGATCAAAAGTTTGGACACACCTTCTCATTCAAAGAGTTTTCTTTATTTTCATGACTATGAAAATTGTAGATTCACACTGAAGGCATCAAAACTATGAATTAACACATGTGGAGTTAAATACATAACAAAAAAGTGTGAAACAACTGAAAATACGTCATATTCTAGGTTCTTCAAAGTAGCCACCTTTTGCTTTGATTACTGCTTTGCACACTCTTGGCATTCTCTTGATGAGCTTCAAGAGGCAGTCACCTGAAATGGTTTTCACTTCACAGGTGTGCCCTGTCAGGTTTAATAAGTGGGATTTCTTGCCTTGTAAATGGGGTTGGTACCATCAGTTGCGTTGTGGAGAAGTCAGGTGGATACACAGCTGATAGTCCTACTGAATAGACTGTTAGAATTTGTATTATGGCAAGAAAAAAACAAAGTAAAGAAAAACGAGTGGCCATCATTACTTTAAGAAATGAAGGTCAGTCAGTCCGAAAAATTGGGAAAACTTTGAAAGTGTCCCCAAGTGCAGTCACAAAAACCATCAAGCACTACAAAGAAACTGGCTCACATGCAGACCGCCCCAGGAAAGGAAGACCAAGAGTCACCTCTGCTGCGGAGGAGAAGTTCATCCGAGTCACCAGCCTCAGAAATCGTAGGTTAACAGCAGCTCAGATTAGAGACCAGGTCAATGCCACACAGAGTTCTAGCAGCAGACACATCTCTAGAACAACTGTTAAGAGGAGACTGTGTGAATCAGGTCTTCATGGTAGAATATCTTCTAGGAAACCACTGCTAAGGACAGGCAACAAGCAGAAGAGACTTGGACAGGAATGGACATTAGACCAGTGGAAATCTGTGCTTCGGTCTGATGAGTCCAAATTTGAGATCTTTGGTGCCAACTACCGTGTCTTTGTGCGACGCAGAAAAGGTGAACGGATGGACTTTACATGCCTGGTTCCCACCGTGAAGCATGGAGGAGGAGGTGTGATGGTGTGGGGGTGCTTTGCTGGTGACACTGGATTTATTCAAAATTGAAGGCATACTGAACCAGCATGTCTATCACAGCATCTTGCAGCGGCATGCTATTCCATCCAGTTTGCGTTTAGTTAGACCATCATTTATTTTTCAACAGGACAATGACCCCCACACACACCTCCAGGCTGTGTAAGGGCTATTTGAGCATGAAGGAGAGTGATGGGGTGCTGCGCCAGATGACCTGGCCTCCACAGTCACCGGGCCTGAACCCAATCGAGATGGTTTGGGGTGAGCTGGACCGCAGGGTGAAGGCAAAAGGGCCAACAAGTGCTAAGCATCTCTGGGAACTCCTTCAAGACTGTTGGAAGACCATTTCAGGTGACTACCTCTTGAAGCTCATCAAGAGAATGCCAAGAGTGTGCAAAGCAGTAATCAAAGCAAAAGGTGGCTACTTTGAAGAACCTAGAATATGACATATTTTCAGTTGTTTCACACTTTTTTGTTCTGTATTTAACTCCACGTGTTAATTCATAGTTTTGATGCCTTCAGTGTGAATCTACAATTTTCATAGTCATGAAAATAAAAACTCTTTGAATGAGAAGATGTGTCCAAACTTTTGGTCTGTACTGTATATGGTATCACTGTAATCATACTGACCCAGAGAATAAAGAAATGTTATTTATGCCAAAAAAGAATGATGCAAAATTCATGTAAAAAAGTGTCAATATTGTTAAATTTTCACATCTCCCTCGCAGAAAGAGTTAATAAAAGTTAATCAGAAAGTTATGTACAGTGAATATAAAAAGTTTACACCCCCCCCACCCCCGTTATAATGTCAGGTTTCTGTAATGTAAAAAAATGAGACAAAGATAAATCATTTCAGTACTTTTTCCACCTTTAATGTAACCTATACACTGCACAACTCAATTGAAAAACAAACTGAAATCTTTTAGGTAGAGGGAAGAAGAAATATAAAAATAAAATAATATGGTTGCATAAGTGTGCACACCCTTAAACTAATACATTGTTGAAGCACCTTTTGAATTTTATTACAGCACTTAGTCTTATCAGCATGGCACATTTTGACTTGGCAAGATTTGCCACACTCCAAATCTGTCAGATCGTGAGGGCATCTCCTGTCCACAGCCCTCTTCAGATCATCCCACAGATTTTTAATCGGATTTAGGTCTGGCCTTTGGCTGGGCCATTCCAAAACTTTAATCTTCTGGTGAAGCCATTCCTTTGTTGATTTGGATGTATACTTTGGGTCGTTGTCATGCTGAAAGATGAAGTTCCTCTTTATGTATAACTTTCTAGCAGAAGCCTGAAGGTTTTGTGCCAATATTGACTGGTATTTGGAACTGTTCATAATTCCCTCTACCTTAACTAAGGCCCCAGTTCCAGCTGAAGAAAAACAGCCCCAAAGCATGATGCTTCCACCACCATGCTTCACTGTGGGTATGGTGTTCTTTTGGTGATGTGCAGTATTGTTTTTGCGCCAACCATATCTTTTGGAATTATGGCCAAAAAGTTCAACCTTGGTTTCATTAGACCATACCACCTTTTCCCACATGCTTTTGGGAGACTTCAGATGAGTTTTTGCAAAATGTAACCTGGCTTGGATGTTTTTCTTCGTAAGAAAAGGATTTTGTCTTGCCACCCTACCGCATAGCCCAGACATATGAAGAATACGGGAGATTGTTGTCACATGTCCCACACAGCCAGTACTTGCCAGATATTCCTGCAGCTCCTTTAATGTTGCTGTAGGCCTCTTGGTAGCCTCCCAGACCAGTTTTATTCTCTTTTCTAGCATGCTTCCTTGTCTGACCTTGGCAGCTGTGTGTTTAAAAAAGTTTGTGTAATGAAAATAAAATCCTCCATGACCTCTATGATTAATATAAGAGCAGTGAGGTTTTCACTCTTAGCTCTTCCTAAATCAGCTGATTGGAAGTGCTGTGGGATTTCAGCAAACACTTCATTACCTTCATTGTTTAATAGGCACAGATCTGTAATTTTAGTAGTGGCTGTGCTTGATATTGTAGCTCACTATGTCCCATTCAAGAGAATAGTAATTAGCTACAGTACCAGGCAGAACCACAACTAAGGGTATTGAGCTGTTAACTGTACCTGGTAACTAATGATGGTGATGCTGGAACACTGCGAATCCTTAACCCCTTAGTGACCAGCCTTACAGTTTTGGGCCTTACTGACCAAGCGTTTATAGTCGCCTTCCAAGAGCTATAACCTTTTTTATGCCTTACACCAGCATGTGTCCCGTAACATCACCAACGCAGTTACTGGGAAGGTCCACTTAACCACTGACACATGGAAGAGTGCTTTTGGCCAGGAATGCTACATTTCCTTGACGGCACAGTGGGTGAACGTTGTGGAGGCTGGGAGTGTATCATACCCTTGGATGGCACAGGTGCTACCGACGCCAAGGATTGTGGGCCCTAATTCTATCAGGGTTTCCACCACCACCTACGTTAGTGGCTTCAAACCCCACTTCTCCTCTGCCTCCTCCTCCACTTTCACCTTAGAATTATCCTCTTGCAGCACCAGTCAGGCATCAGTCGGTAGCTGGAAGCAGTGTAGCACTGCAGTCGGGAAGTGTCAACAGGCCGTGCTTAAGCTGATCTGCTTAGGTGACAAACAGCATACTGCCGCAGAGCTGTGGCAGAGGATAAGAGACCAGACTGAGCTGTGGCTCTCGCGACTTAACCTAGAACCAAGCAGACTGTGTCTGATAATGGCCGTAACTTGGTGGCGGCTTTGGAGCTTGTCAAGCTCACACACAAACCATGACTAGCTCACGTCTTCAACTTAGTTGTTTAGCGGTTTCTCAAATCCTACCCCAATTTGCCTGAGCTACTCGTGAAGGTGCGTCGGTGTGTGCCCATTTCCGCAAGTCATCGACAGCAACCACCGGTCTGTCAACGCTGCAGCAGCGATTACAATTGCCAACTCACCGACTGTTGTGTGACGTGAGCACGCGCTGGAACTCGACGTTCCACATGTTGGCCAGTCTTTGTGAGCAGCAGAGCGTAGTAGTGGACTACCAGCTGCAACATGGTAGTCGCCTTTCCAGTCAGCTTCCTCTCTTCACAAGCGAGGAGTAGGCATGGATGTCTGACCTCTGAGAAGTTTTTAAGAAACTTTGAGGAATCAACACAGATGGTGAGCAGCAAAAATGCTATTATCAGCGTCACCATCCCACTTCTGTGTCTATTCAAACGCTCGCTGTTCACAATTAAAGCCGACGCTTTGCATGTGGAAGAGGTGGAAATGGGGGAAGACATTACGCAGGGTGATAGCCAGATCACCCTCAGTTCGTCTCTCGGATGATGATGAGGAGGAGGAGGAGCAGGAGACGGTTGCCTCCGCTACAGAGAGTAGTACCCATGGAAGTTTAATTCCATCTTGTCAGCGCAGATGGGCAGAGGAGGAGGATGAGGAGATTGAGAATCATCCTCCTGATGACGACAGCAAAGTCTTGCCTGTTGCGACTCAGGCACACATGGCTGACTTTATGTTAGGCTGCCTTTCCCATGGCCCACGCGTTTTACGCATTTTGGACAACACCGATTACTGGTTGTTCACCCTTTCTGACCCTTTCTACAAAGAGAGGACGAGCAAAATGGTGCAATACCAGAAGGTCCAGAAATGTCCAGCTCACAACGCTGGCGGCAGAGTATGTAGTTCCTTGGCCAATTGAGTAGTGGAGACAAGGCGAACACACAGCAGTTCCAACAGAGGCAGGGCAACACTGTTCAAAGCCTGGGACAGTTTAATGACACCCCGCCAGCACCCTCACCCTGATGCACGGCCTAGTGTCACAAGGAGGGAAACATTTTGGAAGATGGTGAAGTAGGTAGCAGAACGTGTTGGTGTCCTCAATGATCCCTCTTTGCCTTACAACTACTGGGTGTCCAAGCTGGTCACGTGGCATGAACTGGCGCTCTACGCCTTGGAGGTGTTGGCCTGCCCTGCCGCCAGCATTTTGTCAGAGTGGGTATTTACTGCTGCTGGGGGCAACTAAAAATGCTGACAGGTTGTCTCTTATAAAAATGAACAAGGCCTGGATTTCCCCTTACTTCTCTACTCCACCAGAGGAAAGCGGCTGTACATAAAGGCACTTTAAATGTGTTTTTTATAATATACTGTATACACTGTATTCACATGCACCCCTTCCACCACAAAAAACGGTATATGGTTCAATCTTCCTTTTTTCGTCCTCCTCCTCTTCCATTATATCAACATGCTCATTAGTCTGCCCCTGGCTCCTAATGTTGTAGAGGGTCAGCTTACCTGCAGGCCCTCACATATGTTTTTGAGGGTTAGCTCACCAGCAGGCCCTCACCAACAATCTTATAGAGGACCAGCTCACCTGCAGGCCCTCGCATGTAATGTTTTAGAGGGTCAGCTCACCAGCAGGCCCTCGCTTATAATGTTTTGGAGGGTCAGCTCAACAGCAGGCCCTCAATCATAATGTCTTACAGGGTCGGCTCACCAGCAGGCCCTCACCTACAATCTTTTAGAGGGTCAGCTCACCAGCAGGCCCTCGTCCATATTTTTTTCAATGGTTAGCTAAGCAGTAGGTACTCTACCATAATTTTTTCATTGTTCAGCTTAGCAGCAGGCACTCGCCCCTAATGTTTTAGAGAGTCAGCTCTGCAGCAGACCCTCACCCCTGATGTTTTAGATGGTCAGCTCAGCAGCAGTCCTCGCCCGTAATATTTTAGAGGGTCACCATCATGCCTTTGCTCCTAATGCTTTTGAGGGTCACCAGAAGGCCATCAATCATAATTTTTCAAGGGTGAATGAGGCCCTCCTTTATGCGATATACAGGCTGTATCGGAGTGCCTCTTCCTTGTAATTTTTGGCAGCACTTGCACTTTATATACAAGTAAATATATAGGAAAGAATATTTCCCAAAAATTTTTCCTTAAAAATTATTTTTTTTCTTCGGTTTTCTGAGTATTAGTCTCAGTCTGTAAAAGTGGCGTACTACTCGGACAACATCGTTCCCAGCAGTGACCAAGATGCATCCAGACATCCTCCCCATGCTGTTCCCGAAACCATTTCGGTGGTGTTTCCACCAATTTCTGAACTTTTCCTATGAACCAGACACCCTCCCCTCTTCAGAGCAGGGGGTGCCTGGTTTAATGCTTGGGTTCTCCCATTGACTTCCATTGTGCTTGGGGGCTCGGAAGAGGTGTTCGGGTGCTCGGGTCGAACACCTCTTCCGACCCCCCGAGCACAATGGAAGTCGATGGGAGAACTTTGGTGCTCGATCAACACTAATAGAAAAATTCAATTTTTTATTTATTTATTTGAAATATCAAAAAAACTGTGGTGTTGCGCCTAATGTGCACCCACCCATGGGAGATTGACATGCTGAACAGATTTTTTACAGCGGAATTTCGAAGAATTTTGTGCAGATTTTGCTGCAGTTTTGCTGGCAGTTTGCCCCTAAATATGTGCAGAGGGTGAAATGCAGCTGATTCTCTGCACACAATGCTATTGTGGAAAATTTGTAGTGTTTACACCACATTTGACCTTACCATTATATGCACAGCGGGAGTGGGCAGTTATCTGGAAGGAAGCATTAATTCTACCTAATTTCCTCCACTGTATTGGGATGAGCTATGACTACTGCTATCACTCATCGTCATGCAGATTTATTGTTTATGGGCAACAGATTGCTGATTATACCCCTTGATCTGCAGCACAGAAGAGATGATTTCATGTGCTGTTAAGATTTCAGCCAATGAATGGAAATTTTGCGAATTGATCGGTTGATCCGTGGCACATGTGCATGGCCTCTTATCAGGAACAAGCATTCATAATAACTAGTGTTGAGGAAATCAAAGCCCAAGATGTGGACTTCAATACAAATTTCTGGGAAAATTCTATTTGCCACAAAGCCAAATTACCTTGTGCTTCGCGGCAGCGGAACGATTTTCCCAGAAAAAATCCATTTGCTCGCAACGGGCCAGCCATCACCATCTTGATTGAAGATTTTGCATGAAATCCCATGCGCTGTGACGTATGACCATACTACGTCGGCCGACATTATAACATCATCATAGGCCAAACAAGATTTTGCGCCAGATCTTCAATCAAGATGGCGGTGGTCGTCCCATCATGTGCAAATGGATGAGGAAAGTATGATGTAATATTAAAGAAAAATTTACACTGCATTATTACTTTTAGATGCCGCAATCATCTATGAACGCAGCATCTGAAGGGTACATTGACGGGAGCGGAACAACCGCCGTTCCCTGTCATTGCACCCACTACTTACAAAGAAATGTGCTTCATGGTAATTTGTCACAAAGCAAATAAAAAATAAATAAAAAAAATCAGCAAAACAGCCAGAACTAATTTTTTAATTACTTTGCTCATCACTAATAGTAACAATGGTTCACTGTGATCAGCTGGATTTCAGATCAGAACTAACAGTAAGGCTGCTCAAAATTTACCCTGGAAATGTATGGGAACCTGGCATTGCTTGACACATGATACAATTTAAGAATGAAAAAGAGCCAAATTACTTAGATTTTTTTCAAAGTAGTTCAAGTGCAAAACATAAAATGGTTTAATTTTATTTCCCCAACCTACTTTGACATAGTTACAACAACATAACTCTATCTATATTCAGTAATATGAAATAAAATGTGTTGTTCTATCTACAGCATTGTAAAATGACCCTAGAGAAACAGATGCCTGACTTATATTCTATGAAATCAAATTGAGTTACTTTTGGAGCAATATTTTCTACAGTAAATTAATGTTAAATGAATAGAAATGATATTAGTGAAAAAAGATCTACATGATACCTGGAGAGAAGTCCAGATGGTCACTTCTAACTGGTATAATCTAGTAAACTCTGCTGAGAATCAAGATATTGATTGAATTTCTGGTTTCAAATGCAAGCCCCATACCTTCACATGTCCAAGCTGATATTAAGTTCTTGAAATTCAATATAAATGTGTAGCACGGGATGCTGTTAGCCACTGTCTAATAAACTGTCAGTTCTGTCTAAATGCTAATTTTTTTACATGTTACCTTCAGTTTTAATAAATTGCAATTTACTTAGTTAGCATACAGTTCATTTATTGCAATAAGGCATTTTTGGGGGGAATTTTCATAAATGTTTGGAAAGTTTACCATTTATATGAATCTACAGAGCAGTTTGGTCCAATAAGTAAAGAATTTCAGAGTTTCACATGATGTGTATTATCAGCTAATTTTTAGACTGATTAACTCCCCAGTTAGAACTCTTTATCTGATAATGTACACCTAACTGTAGATTTCAACTGTATAAGTCAGCTTGGAGTTATGCAGCTATGTACTTAAAAAAAAATGTTATTAACATTTTAGGAAGTACTACAAGGATAACTTTGCCAACGGACAACAAGGGTTAGTAATATAGCGGGTAGACTTCGCACAAATGCAGAAGCACTACATTAAATCTAACCGAAATAGCATTGATAGCCACATTTGGGAGGATGGGGGGGGGCGGGGTCAAGGCCCTTGTGTCATTTTTATGTTGTCAAAAAGTCATCCTTTGTGCAAACATCATTTCCATAACAATGTTTGTGATTTTTTGTGGTTGTGTTCCACTCAAACCCCAAAACTTTTTGGAGCTTAGCAGAAGAGGAATTGCCTCCCATGTGCCAAAAGATTTAGTTTTAGTGTATTTATTCTTGGCACTGTTTATGGGTACATTTGGCTTTTTGATCACCTTTTATCTCTTGTTTTTTGGGAGGCAAAATTTTTGCAATTTAAGTGTTTTTTTTTATTTTAATGGGGTTCATCTTGCAGTATAGATAATATGATATGATAACTTGATTCTGCAGGTCGATACAAATCTAGTGATGCCAAATTAAAAACATTTTTTACGTTTCACTACTTTTGCAACATAAAAACTTTTCTTAAAAATCTGTTATATTTTATATCGCTATATACAAAAAACCATAACATTTGTATTTTTCCATGAACATAGACATCTGAGAGCTTGTTTTTTGTGAGAAGGGCTGTAGTTTTTATTGGTACTATTTTGGGATACATATGTCTTTTTCATTATTGCTGTTAATACATTTTTTACCATTCATAACACTGGAAAAGTAGCATTATCATTTTATAGATCAGGTTGTTACAGATGTGGCAATGCCAATTATGTGTCGTTTAATTTTATTTGCTTTGTTTTTTTCATTTTTTTTAATTATAAATGAGTGAAAACAAACAAAAGCGTTTATTTTTTTCTATTTTTTTAAGTACCACTTGGGGACTTAAAGACACTATATATAAAATATGTATATATATATTTTTTTATTTTATTATTTTTATTTAGTGTATATTGGAAGTGTTTGTGAGACTATTATAACTGTTGTTCCACAGACAGATTGATCTAACAGAGGGAGGAGGGAGAGAATATATACATTGTGCAGCAGGGGGAAAGCTGTGCAATCCTGTCTAATATGTTGACAGTTTAACCTTAGGCAGTGAGTCCAAAGATATATCAAATTTATCTCAGAGCTCACATTCTGGGATAAATGTGGTACATTGCTAGACACTTTTGACAAACTTTATACCCATTATGGGTTGGTTTACTTAGCAACAGAAGTTTGTCTCAAGGTTTCATAGCAATCTTGGTGCAAATTGTTGTATCTTAGGCCTTTACCAATAAACCATGCCCACCACGAGTCAGATTTGAATCATAAATACATCTAAAACTAAATGCACCACATTTGGCAACCTTTTACAATGTCTAGACACATTTGTTTTAGTAAATGCAAGTGTTTGTCATTTGCCTCATTTGACAACAGGAAGTGTAGCCATATCTGAATTAGCTGTTAAGTAACTGATGGTAAAACTGACACTATGCTGTTGATTTGACATAATAACAAAAGCTTATACACTTAGGCAGCACTTCCAGCTTTTTTTTTTTTATGAGCAGTAAACAAAACAAGAAACATCCCAATATATCAGTAGGTAAAGAAAATTAAAATACCAATCTATGGCTACTCAAATTTTTTTTTTTTTTTTTTAGAATATATTTTATTAAGAATCAAACAATAATTTTCTTTTTTTTTTAATTTAAATATTTTATTTGTAATACAAAAATACATATCCATATAACATTTATGCTATTATAAGATCCTGAAGTCCGTAAGTTTCTGATTTATAAACATAGTTAATAATAATTTCATTCAATTACCCATACTTATGGGGATAATACAGGTCAAATGGAGATCTCACTTGCTAAGAGGAGAGCGGGGCTCCCCCGACATCGGCAGCCCAATCGGGCAAACACATACAGCATCTAACTTAGCATGTTAGTGTCTATAAAGGGCAGAGATCGGGGGCCCACGGCCCGGGCGGCCACCAGGGAACGAGCGCACACCCCACGCGTCCTCTCCCAAATATGGGTGAAGAAGGACAGGATTAACAATCTTAGATCCATTCACCTGGTGCTCACATTAACCATGCATAGCGGGCTTACAACGATCTTTGATCGAAAACATTTCTTGAGGCAACCTAGGGGGTCCAGCAGTCTTCTACCGCAGTGGAGAAAGAAAAAAAACCCACATGCATATTTTGGTGCCTCATCCCCAGATAGTTAAGATTGAAAATTAATGCCCAGCTTAACCGTACCTCGCATACAATCACATCAGTATCTCAGGTGCAAGGGGACTCAGGTCGAGTATCACTCGGCAATCACCGGCATTTTAAAAGGAATGTGGACAGAAACACCACCAGAGACCGGCCCTGTCCCCTAATAGCACCCATACAACATGTATCGTATCACTGCCTACAGTCAGGCCGCATATCAACAGAGAGAACCGCATTTCGGGTCACACCCCGCCCCCGGGCCGCCCAGGGTCCCGAGCCCCGGGTCCCCGCCCACAGAGCGCACAGTGCCCTGATTTAGCAAAAAACTTTGGCCATTGTTCAGTTCCGGCGAGTCCCGCTATCCTCCAGCGTTCCTGGAGTAACTTCACATCCTTCGCCAATTACAATGCATACAGAAATACCGGACTAATAAGATCATCCCCAGCCCACCCCCCCCAAACCCCCCCTCCCCCCCACCTTGCAGGGAAAAAAAATATAAAATATTATATATATATATATATATATATATATACATACACATACATACACATATATATATATACACACATATACATACATATATACATAAATAAAAAAAGAAAAAGAAAAAAAGAAAATAAATAAAAATAAAATAAAATAAATGAATAAATAAAAAATAAAAAAGATATATAATAAAAAAGGGCAGTTCCAGATTGATTAATTAAGCATGTCCCAATCTTCCCAGAGTTTACCCCACCTTGAATAAGATCCTCTTTGTTTATACAAAATCTTCTCATAACTTTTCACTTTCTCGACCAGGGCCAACCAGTTACTACAATCTGGAGCGGAAGAGCAAAACCATAGCCTAGAGACCAGAAGCCTGGCCAAGAACATAACCTTAATCAATAGTTGGCGTTTTATGGGCTGGTAGTTAACCTCCGATAGGTCTCCCAGAACCCATATCCTGGGAGACAAAGGAACAACAATATTAAGTTTACGAGCCAGGGTAATTTGGACCGATCTCCAATAGCTGCCCACCATTAGGCAGTCCCAAAACAGATGTAAATGATCTGCCTCGGAGTCGCCACAGCGTGGGCAGTCAGAGGAGGCTCTAAGTCCTCTCCTATATAACCACATAGGTGTCACATATATTTTGTGCAGAATATTGAATTGTACAACAGTGTGATTAAAATTCTGTGAAACAAGTTTTAAGCTTTCCCCTATGTCCTCCCATTCTGGAGGACCCACCTCTGGGAATATCGAGGACCAAGATTTCTGTCCTGGAGAAAGAAGACCCATAATTTTTTTTTTCATTAAGTGTCTATAACAATGTGATATTTTAATTTTCGTGACAGCTTTCTTAGTAATTAAATCATGTAAGAATTCACGAGTATCTATAAGAAGAAGGTGACTATTCAGAGTGCTAGAGTGCTGACCTCAATTGAAAATATGCATACCAAGCCACCTTGCCCAAATCTGCCCTCTGCCCTAGCTCCATCGGGGGCAGAATTTGTCCACCACTAACCACCTGATGTAGGTGCTGAACATTCTTAGTCCTCCAGTACTGGCAACAGTTCAGATCCCTTAAATTCAAAAGCTTTGGATTATGCCACAATGGGGTGCAGATAAGTGATGCCTTAACTCCACACCAACTCCTAATAACCAGCGAGGTCTTTATAGCCATTCTGCAAAAAAGTGTATACCCAGTCTGTATGTTCAGTAAGTAATCGGACTCCAATACAGTAAAAAAGTCAGTGAAACCTGAGTCTTTCACCACCCTGTTGCAGAAGTGGCTATTTTCCCAGTCATTAAAAAAGCAAAGTTGAGAGGCCATAAAGTATCCCTTAAAATAGGGGAGATTAAGACCTCCCTGGTTGTAGGGCATGGAGAAATAGAGCGCCTTCAATCTCACGCGCTTCCTCCCCCATAGTAGGTCGTTAAGCATCCGCTCTATCAATCTAAAATACTTGTCTACAATCCATACAGGCGAGTTACGCAGGACATAAAGGACCTGGGGCAGCACTACCATTTTTATTAAAGAGATTCTGTCCGCTCTTGCATATACAATTTTTTGCCATATCTTGATTTTAGCCCTCAGTTTTGTCAGCAGGGGAATCAAATTAAGTTGTAAATATTCCTGAGGTTTGGCAGAAACTGAAATCCCCAGGTACTTTATTGAATCAGAAACTGTTAGCTGGTTATCCCAGTCACCTCGCAGCTCGTCTATAGGAAGGAGAACAGTCTTCTCCCAATTGATCTCCAAACCAGACGGCACAGAAAAGGAACCAACCAAATCCATTATGCGAGGGAGAGTGGTTTCTGTTTGATGAACAAAAACCAAGATATCATCTGCATAGAGGGATACACGGTCATGCTTCCCCATTATGCCAAAACCGGCCACCTGCAGATCCTGCCTTATACTAGCTGCTAAGGGTTCAATGTAGATATTAAACAAGAGAGGGGAAAGAGGGCAACCTTGACGGGTACCTCTTCCTAAAGTGAAGCTCTCTGTGATCGTATCATTAATCCTAATCCTAGCAACTGGGGAGCTATATAATAACTGAACCATCGCCATAAATCTAGGGCCAAAGCCCATTTTTTTCATCACCTCCCAAAGAAAGGTCCACTCCACCCTGTCGAAGGCTTTAGTGGCGTCCAACGACAGTATGGAGCGGGAACCACATCCCGGAGACTGAATATTCATAAATAGCCTATGCAGGTTATGATGGGTACCCCTTTTTGGCATAAAGCCATTTTGGTCTGGGTGGATAATAGTGGATATGACCCGTGAAAGCCTCCTAGCCAAAACTTTTGATAGTAACTTAGCGTCTGTATTTAATAACGAAATTGGTCTATAAGAACTCATTTCTATTGGGTCTTTGTCCTTTTTAGGAATTAGAACAATAAGAGCCTCCATCATAGAGCAAGGTAGGCTCCCTCCCTGTATTGCCTGGGAAAAAACCTCTAGCAGCTGAGGAAGAATCACATCACTATACTTACGATAGACCTCATATGGAAGGCCATCCATCCCTGGCGACAAATTCCCCGAGACAGATCCCAAAGCCTCCTGGAGCTCCGAAAGAGATAGCTCCTCTTCCATATATTCTATTTGGGCTTCATTTAAGGTAGAAAGTGGAATCCCCTCCAGGAACCGCGCCGCCAGGTCGGGTGACAAGCCAGAAGAGGGACTATATATCTGAGTAAAGTATTGTAAAAAAGGTGTCCCTAATTCCTTCTGGGTCTGTTACAATTTCCCCCACTATATTGCGAATAGAGACAATAGATTGATTTTTCTTGTCTTGTTGTGTGATTATCCTAGCTAAAAGCCTACCAGGACGTCCAGATTCCGAAAAATATTTTAGGCCCTTAAAGAATACTCTATGATTTGCTTTCTCTATTATATAGTTCTTCAAGGAACAGCTGGCCTTCTGCATCTCTTCCCTGTTATACTCAGTAGGTTGACTGGTAAATCGCTCAGTTGTATCTGCAGCAGCCTTGGCCAGTTCCTCCTCTTTTTTTTTTAAATGTTCTCTTTGCTGCGGCAATCTCGCTTATAAAGACCCCCCTCAGATATGCTTTCAAGGCATCCCATACTACATTGATGTTAGCAGAGGGAAGATTCACTTCCCAAAAGGAGGACATCAGGGATTTAATGGACTGAAGGTTATCCATAATAGTAAGCCAGTATGGATTCAGCCTAAATCCCAACCCCCTATTATCCTTATTCTTCCCAGTGCAAACCTCAACCAGTACGGGTGAATGGTCCGAAACTGTTCTTATCCCATATCGTATCTTTCGGATATTACTCAAATTACTCTCATTGGTAAATGCTAAATCGATCCTAGACATTGCACTACCACCCCTGCTAACACAAGAGTATACTCTCTTTCCTCCGCCAAGATATTCCCATATATCCACCAGTCCAACCTCCGAACAGAACTGTGGCAGCGGGGAATTACATACATTCCTCACCCGTTCTGCATCTAGTGTGAATCTATCTTTATTGGGGTCCATGACCGCATTAAAGTCCCCCATCAGAACTAGCCGGCATTCTGATCTCCCTTCAGAAAAACGTGTTAGCTGGATCAGTGGATACATTGAGAAGGGCGGAGGTATATAAAAGAAAGCGAGGATGTAGCTGCAACCATGCAGCTTACCATGCAAAAAGATAAACCTACCCTGGTAATCTATATAAGATTTTATGAGGGTAAAGTCCACAGAATTATGAATCAGAACTGAAACACCCCTAGAGGAACTACTAAAAGTGGAGTGATAAGATTGGGAATACCATCCCGTTGTCAGGCGGAACACGGTTTCTTTAGTGAGATGAGTCTCTACCATGCAAATAATTGCTGGGAGGTATCTCTTTAAGGCATCCATAATAGCTTTGTCTTTTGACCCTTTCCCCAAGCCCTCTGATATTCCAAGTTACAATTCTAGTGGACATCCTTCACTGCAACGTAGGAAAAAAAAAAAAAAACATAACCCCATAGCTGCAAGGTGGGTGCCCCCCCCCTTCCCTCCCATCCCCCCCTCTCTATTGATCCGCCCAATCAGCGAACCTCTAACCTCAGGCCATTCTCCCCCTCCCCCGCTCCACCCCCCCCCCCAACGCTTCAATCATAGTGGTGCGCAATTTCAAATACCCCTTTGCTCCATCCAATCTAACACTTGCTGTGGTGTTTCAAAAAAAAGAGAAGTCCCGTTGTGGATCACTCTTAATTTCGCTGGATACTGAAGGGAATATTTAATCTCCTTGGACGCCAGGCGTTTCTTTATCTCTATGAAATTTCTTCTTTTTTCCTGAGTCTGCCGAGCAAAGTCAGGAAAAAAGAGCAACCTAGTACCCTGATATTCAATGGGAGTACATTCTCTTGCTCTTTTCAGTATCATGTCTCTATCGACGGATGATAATAATTTCATTAAAATTGCACGCGGCGGCCTCCCTGGGATAGGTTTCCCTCCTGGGATTCGATGGGCTCTTTCTATTTGAAACATGGAGGAAAAGTAGTCGCTGCCAAGGTTATGCATGACCACATCCTTGAGTTGTTCCTCTAGATGTCGACCTTCCGCTCCCTCTGGGAAACCAATTATACGGACATTGTTTCGCCTTGACCTATTTTCAAAGTCCTCTAACTTATTTTGTAGTGCTTGATTTTCTGTTGCAAGAAGCAAAGTTTTAGATTTCAACATGTTAATATCGATTTGCAAGGAGTCCACAGTTTTTTCCACATTAAGGACTCGATCGCGGATCTTTACCAGGTTCTCTCTAATTAAAGAAATGTCGCTCTGCACAGACCCCAGTTGAGTAGACATCTCTTGCACTAAAATGCCGTTGTTCTCCACGGCAGAGAGAATTTTATCCAAAACGGAGGGGTCGTGTTGAGTTCGCATCTGTGCAGAGAGACCTTCCCCCCCTACTTCCTGATCTACCTCCGCTGAACCGTCCTCGGAAAGTTCATCAGTTTGGGGAGTTTTAGTAGATTTTTTCAGATTAGCGGAGGGTTTTGTTTTAGCTGAGTTCTTCTCATTTAAAAAGGGCGACTTCAAAAACTTATCAATTTTATTCTCTGGGGTCTTAGAACCCAACTTTGTTACAGAGGAGTCAATCGACCGTCGTTTTGGGGCCATTCTTATTCCTTTTTTCTTCCCCGTATCTCCTTTCCACCTCTTTCTTTGCCCCTTTTTTATTTTTTTATTTTAATTTGTTTTATACTCTTCTTTATATCCCCCTTTGCTTATTTCTCTTCTTCTCCTCTTCCTCCCTTTTTTTCTTTTACTTTCTTTTTTCTCTTTCCCCCTTCTTCCCTTTTTCTTTCCTTTTTTCCCCCTCTTCCTCTATTTTTTTTTTCTTTCCCCCCCCTCCTCTCTTTTTCTTTCCCTCTTTTTTTCCTTTTTTTATAACCTTTGCTCTCCTCTCTTTCCCATCTATTCACCCCTCTATCCCTCCCTCTCCAGCTCCGCAGAGGGAAGGGGGCAGCCAAATTCGCCTCTATGCAACCGAAAAATCTTTAGCCGAATAGAAATAACGTCACAATTAATTATTTTCTCACGTGGCCCAGCAAAGGGGGGCGAAGGTCCTCGCTGATCTTCAAGATGGCAGAGATCCGGATGGCAAGTCGGCAAATGGTCCAGTAGCCTTCAGGAAAAGGAGACTGCAGGCAAAAAATCTTCAGAGAAGAAAAAAATAAAAAAAAAAATAAAAAAAAATCCCACCGATCACCAGCAGAGGGAGCAAGCACCAAACAAACCAGGAAGCCGGTGAACAGCTGAGCCGAGCAGAGCAGCGGAGTCCAGGCACATGCCACGCACCAGAGAGGAGAAGAGAGGAACCAACTGAGGAGGAAGACAGGAGGTCCAGGCGGACCAGAACCCCGGAACAGAGAGGAACACGCCAGCAGCAGGAACCATGAGCCGAGAGAAAGCGGAGGGAGCCGCCGGCCAGCAGCCAGACCGGTAAGCAGATCACAGGAACCCCGACCTTCCAAGGCAGCTGAAAAGGGTGGTTAAAGCACCATAGCATCCCAGCATGCAGAGGCAGTCAGCGCTCAGTCAGCGCTCAGTCAGCGCTCAGGATCTCAGGATCGGAGGAGCCAGGAGCATAGAGGGGGGAGGAGGCCAACGGGAGGAGAGCGAAACGTGACGTGTTCACGTCATCACGCCACCCCACCTTCAAACAATAATTTTCAATATATATTATATAACATCAATAATAATTTTCTCCATTTTTTTTACCCACCCGGAAACCCTCCCCAACCACCACCCTTTTTGCGATGCGTCTCTCCTGAGAAGGAAAAAAGAAACTAAAAAGAGGGATTATTTCCAGATATCACATATCCTAGTCCATTTTTCCTCTATATTTCTCTGTTTGTAAAGAACCCTCTCATATCTCTTGATCTTATTCACCAAATTTAACCATGAAGCTACATTTGGTGTATCCCTTGAAAACCAGACCCTAGTAATCAGAAGTCTTGCCAAAAACATCACTCTTAATAGAAGGGCCTTTTTATCTTTATGGCAATTTACCTTAGAGAGATCACCTAGCATCCAGCATTCTAACATAAAGGGGATCACTTTTTTCAATTTTTCCTTAATAACCATATCAACTGCACCCCAGTACTGTTTTAATTCTATACAGGACCAAAACATGTGCACAAAATCACCCCCCAGTAAATAGCACTGTGAACCATTGGTTGTGTTTCTAAGACCACAATTTGTTAAGCCATATTGGCGTAACGTAAATTCTGTGTAGAATACTAAATTGAACCAAAACGTAATTGAAATTATAAGACACTAATTTTAAATTAACCTACATTTTTTACCAATCATCTCCATTTAATGTTGTGCAATCAGCTCTCCAAGCTTTTTGACCAGGGGAGCTTTTTGACCAGGGGATATCATTAAATAATGATTTTAACAGAAATTTATAAATTTTAAAAATCTTAACATTGTGACCTATATTCCCTATTTAGATATTGAAGTGTCAATATCTAATAAGGATTTATCTTTTAAAAGTGCCAAACGAAGCTGTAAATATCTGAACCATAATAAATTGGTTATATTATCTTTTTGTGCTATCTAAAAAAAAAACTAAAGTACTTCTCCCTGCCTCGCCACTTGTGCAAGATAAAAAAAATTTTTTTGCCAATATTGATCCCCTCCTAGTTGGTCTAGAACGTGCAGTTGAAAGTTATGCCAAAGGGGTGTACAAGATAAAGAACCCTTTATTCCCAGCCTTCCTCTAACTGTGCGCCAGGACTTGCTGAACAGTTTCCTTGTCTCAACATAATCCTGGCACATGCTAGATAACTGCCCGTATTCAAGTAAAGTAAACATGTTGTCGTAGCCCGATCTACTCACCAATGACCTACATAGTGGGCTTTTATTCCAATGACAAAAAGCCATAGTTGTGCAGATATAAAATAATCCTTAAAGTAAGGACGGTTCACCCCTCCTTTTTCTTTCGGCTTATATAGATGTTGCAGTTTAAGTCTCACTCGCTTTCTTCCCCACAGTAGGTCATTGATGATTCTATAGACTAACTTAAAAAATGTATTGTCAATCCGTACTTGAGAGTTCTTAGAATATCCTTGACTATCGGCTCTAGATAGAGAAAGTCTGAGCCATATTGCAAGTTTAGATCTCAGTTTGGTTATCAATGGATTTTAATTCAGGTGCACAAAAATCAATTTTCAATCTTGGGTAAAATTGTGCTACCCAATTACTCAAAGGACTCAGAGATCTTCAACATATTAAGGGGCCCCTCTCTGGTAAGTTTCAAATCTGTCTATAGGCATGAGAGTGGTTTTTGACCAATTAATATTAAGACATGATACTTCCCCAAAGGAATTAACTGATTGAATAATTCTTGGGAGCATTAAATTAGTATTATTTATAAAAAATAAATACATTGTCATCAGCAGATCCATTAAGGAAATCCAATGGGGATTTAGCCTAAAAGGGGGTCTTCCCCTAGCTTTATTGTCCACCATGGAAACCTCCAGGGAGAGAGGTACATGATCTGATAGAGCCCTGGCTTCATATTTCATCCGCCTAAAACATCTCAAGTACTCTTTATTTATCAGAGCCAGATCTATCCTGGACATAGAGTTTCCGGACTTGCTGACGCAAGAGTAGGCTCTCTTCCCTCTCCCTACAAGCCCCAATATATCAACAAAATCTGATTCCTGACAAAATCTTGCCAGGGGTAACCCTTGTAAGGGCATCTGAATGTTACCCCCCATTAAAATCCTATCAATCATTGTGTCAATAACACAGTTAAAATCTATTTTAATTATTACTGGGCATTCAGGCCAACAATCTATAAAGGTTAACAAAGAATTAAGTTCCCCAAAAGAAAAGGGTGGGGGGATATAAACAAAGGCCAGAATACATAATTTTCCAGTAAGTTTTCCATAAAGGAAAACATATCTTCCCTGTTTATCAATAGAGGATGCCTGGCAGAGAAAGTCATTCCGTTTTGGAACTAAAACTGACACCCCTCTAGAATACCTAGAGAAGATGGAATGATACGTCTGCCCGGCCCATCCTCTATCAAGCCGCCAAGCCGTTTCCCCAGTAAGATGGGTCTCCACTAGGCACACAATTGCAGGCAAATGGGTCTGAACCAGATCAAAGACCGCTTGTCTTTTAAGCCTATCACCAAATCCCGAACATTCCAATTTAGTATTTTGATATAATTGACATTTAGTTAATATAATTGACATTTAGTCAACCAATCAAAGTCCCAAAACCCCCAAAAATATATATAAATAAATAATGGGACCTCCCCTCATCCTCAAGAGAGGTGCATCGCATTCTCTCCCATGTCCCCCCAAACCTCCCCATAGACTACATGCCAATTCCCCCCCCCCTGGTCCCCACCCTGCACCCCATGATCCGCCACTAAAAAGTCAGGAGACTAATAAAATATGTTTACGTCTCTTTTCTTAAGTATCGTTAGAGAAGTCAGGGAAAAAAGATTTATTTCCATTATATATGATAGGAGGGCATTCTCTCGCCCTTCTTAAAATCATATGCCTATCTGGGGAGAGAAGTACCTTCGTGAGAAGTATCCGAGGTTGTCTCCCGGGAGTTGGTTTACCCAATGGGACCCAGTGGGTCCTTTCCACACAAAAAAAAAGGCTAAAAATGCTCCTTCGCGAACTTCTCCAAAATTAAAGTCTGTAACATATATTCAGAGTTGTCCCATTTCATGCCCTCTGGTAAGCCCAAAATTTTCACATTATTTCGCCTGAACCTATCTTCCAAATCCACCATCTTTGATTAAAAGGTGTTACCCTCTGATCTCAGCTTGGGAATTTCATTTTTTTAACATTTTAGCTTCCTTCTCCAAAACTCCCACCGTTTTTACTATAGTGGTCACTCTGTCCGGGATTTTAGAAAGGTTGTCTCTTGTCAAGATACAGTTGAGCGAACTCGAACTGCAATGTTCGGGTTCGTACTGAACGTTGCGAGTTCAAGTACCCAGACCCAACCTGGACTTTTTCACTGAAGTTTGGGTTCAGGTTCGGTGTTCGGGTGATTTTATTTTCCGTTATAACATGGTTATAACGGAAAATAATAACATTCTTAAAACAAAATGCTAAATAAAATGTCTTTTGAAGGGTTCAATTTTTTTTATAATCATCCACTTGATTACGCAGCCAGTATCTTCTTTTCTTCAGGACCTGCCAAAGGACCTGCGGTGGCGTCACCACTCTCACCACATCCTGCTGGATGAAGATAGAAGGACCATTCAGCAGGACCATTCTGTTTTAAAAATGCTATTATTTTCCATTATAACCATGTTATAACGGAAAATAATAAAGTGAAGTTCGGGTCCCCATTGACTTAAATATGGTCCGGGATGAAGTTTGTGTGAAGTTCGGGTCCCGAATACAAACTTTTACCTGAAGTTCGGCCGAACTCCACGGATTCGCTCAACCCTAATCAAGACCATATCAATTTGGATTGGCCAAAGTTGGGTTGAGATATCTTTAATTAGTTCTCCATTATTTTTCACAGCAGCTAAAATTTCCTTCAATGGAAAGGGTTCATCTTTAGCCAAAGCATTTTGGTCATCTCTCTCCACCCCTGCCTCCTGAACATCATCCTTCCCTGTATCCTCCATTCTAGATCCAGACTTTTTCTATATCCAGATTGTGGGATCCTTTCTGCCCAGCCCTTGTAGTTAGGACTTTTGGAGATTTCAATTTTTTTAAATGTTTTAACAGAATCAGAGCCTTTCTGGTTTGTTTTTAGTAGTTGTGTGTTCAGCAGAGCATCTATTTTATTTAGGGGCCATTCTTCTTCCTCTCCCTTGTCGTTTCCCCTTTTTATCTCTCGGGTTATCCTCTTGTTCAGAAGTTTTTTGTTTGTTTTTTCCCCTTCCCTTCTCCCCCTCTTGTGTCTGTTCTCCCCTTTCTCTCCCCCTTTCCTTCCCCCTTTTTCTCCTGATCTCTCTTTTTACTTCACTTTTAATAACTTTTTCGTTTTAGGATTCTCGTCCTCTCCCATTAATAAAAGCCAGTCCCACAGTTAGATATCAGCAACCTTATTATATAAAAATTCATCCACAGCCAGCCAGTTTGGCACTGACATAAAAATTCCAGGTGAACAGGAGGGACAATATATAAGTGAAGCAGCAGGGTTAGTTGCAGAAAGGTCGGAGCAGTAATTACAAAAAATTAGCAATGGAGGGGCTGATTACAAGGAGTGTGGGGGAGGATAAGTCACATATACAACTGCGGAGTAAAGGGGGGAGCGCAGGTTTCCAGCTTCTAACCCGTAGCCAGACGCCCACAACCACGGGGACCCGGAGGAGCGAGGCAGGAACATGCAGGAGAATCGAGGTCAGAACAAGACTAGGGAATAAAGGGCAGATGAAACACAACAGACCCAGGGGAGGAGCACGGTTACAGTAGATCAGGCGGTAAGTTCGAAAGACAGGAGGGAAGGTAGATCTCACCTAGATATCAAACACAGCGTGGAGCGACAGCTCCTCAAACCTTTGCCCAGGTGGCGTCCAGGGGTAAGGAGAGCCGGAACAAAGGGCATGGAGATACAGGATGTATGCAGACGCCAGTACCGTGGCAAGCATCAAGGGAGTGACGACAAAGGGCAAGACTTTACTCAGGTGGGAGACCGTTCTGGGGATCCAGTCTCAGACTCAGTCACTGTGAATGCGTCTGATCGGCGTGGCAGGACCCATCTCGGCATGGATCACATGGCACAGTGGGGTAAAAGGGAGAAGGGGGTGCAACGCAGCGTGCTACATCATCACGTCATTATGTGGCTTACCTGTACATGGCTACTTTAATTTCTGATTTGCTATTACATAGACTATTTAATGTTTTGGGGGGAAATCCCCTATGATATAAATTATGGTTGTACTATAAGGATGGTGTAGCGGATCACCTGGCACCCTGACTGAGTACCTCCGTTGATGGATGCTCCTAGCGTGTTCCTGAGGTTTCCAAGCACTCTGGCAGACTCCACAATCACCGAACCGAAGAAACATATAAATCCTCCCAAGCATATGAATGCTGTAGACAGTGGACTAGGAAACCATACGAATAGGTTTACGCTCCTAGCAGTCAAACTGGAACAGCATATCATAAATCCTCCCCCAAGAATGAGACGACACTTCACTTTGAGGGTTAAAACAGGAACTGACTTTATTTAGACATAGCACACCTACTTTAAACCCCCCCAACAGCCTCATTTACATACAATAGGGTACATGGAGCACTATGGTGCCAGAAAGGGTGGGGCCCGACAATAGCTAGGGCTGATGGGAGATTTGAGGAGGGACAAAGCAGCTGGTTTAAACTGGTCTCCCAGTGTCCCTGAGACAACACCTTGCTGGGGAAACAATGGGACAGGAAAAAGGGGGAGGAGAAGAGGCAAAGAACAGCAATGCCTCCAACACAGCAAACACCACAGTAAGAGCAAGATATATACAGTTTACAATACACCGCAATACAATTTAACCGAACCCATAATAACATACATAATATTTAAGACAGCCTGAATGCAATCTGCTACACAGTCCCTTTAAGGGCATTGTTCCTAAAAGTCATAATATGTCCATGGATGGTCCTTAAAGGGCCAGTAGCAGCAATATAAAATACCAATTGCCCAAATTGCATTCAAACGTACAAATTTACCAGGGGCCATAGTCAGCAGGTAGGAGGCTGGTAGCCAGTCCTCTCCAATGCCCAGTGGCGAGGCGGGTTCCGCCACAGATGGTAAATGCTATATTTTATATAAAGTCTATGCAGAAGTGTTAAAATAAGGGGTCACAGGATGGTCTCCAAGCATAAGGTTGCAAAAAGACTCTCTAATGTACAGCATTAATACAACATGCTTAAAGGAGCACCTCCATCAGATAGGGGTATTTTTTCTAACTAAATATTGATAGAAAATGATTTTTATACATTTTGGCCATTTTCTTTTCATTTCAGCAGTACTATACTATTGATAATAAAATGCAAAATATTGTGATTCTGTAGCAGTCAACACAAATGATAAGACTTACTGAATAAATAGGTAATCCAGTTTACTGCTGCTAGGATCTTATCTTTAAGGTAATCCTCATTATAATGATAGGTATAGAATTGGGATAACAGAATTATAGCGCAATTGTTTCTTTTTTAATAAGCGTAGATAAAGATGCCCTCAGAGGAGCATAGTATTGATTACATAGTAACATAGTTTATGAGGCTGAAAAAAGACATCTGTCCATCCAGTTCAGCCTATTCACTTATAGGTTGTTAATATGTGATTGAAACATTTTGATGAAAAACTTTTGTGTGTTCACTGGAGACTTGATAAAAACCCTTGATACGCCAGACACTCGGCTTCATTTTGTATACTTAGCAATATAAATTGCTAATTACAGGTAAGCAATCAAACAAACAGATCATTCTGGTATTCTTATAAAGAGTGTTTAAACACACTTTATAAAGGAAAAATTTAAGGACCCATAAGACCTAACTTTTAATCTAAATTGGATAAAAAGCGCCTTATATTTTCCGGCGAATAGAAAATACACAAAGGCAGCGATATAGCCCAACTACCACTGAGCGTATGGCATCCACAGGAGAAACCCAGTGATGGAATGTGTTAATATCAAGAGTATATAAGAGCAATTAACTAAGACAATGACAGAAGCAGGAATCAGAGGTCTGGGGTAATAATTAGATGCAGGCGAGGATAAGAAATAGAGATTCTCCCTGTACCCGCCCTAACTAAACCTCTGTCCAGGGACAATTCCTGATGGTGGGATCTCCCTATCCTCGTGCCTTCCCTGTCTGTCCCTAAATTAGCCCTAGATAGAGAAAATTCCCCTTAAAGGGAAGTAGATAGAAAACATAGTGCAGATAGAAAAAAAATGTAACAATGTATCTATCCCGTGATAATAATTGTTTAATATAGAATTATATAGCAATTATTATCACGGGATAGGTACAGTGTTCCTTTTTTTTTTCTATCTGCACTATGTTTTCTATCTATCTACGGCTAACTTAGGGGCAGACAGGGCAGGCAGGAGATCCCACCCATCAGTGATTGACCCTGGGCAGAGGTTTAGTTGGGGCAGCTACAGGGAGAGTTTATTTTCTTATCCTCGCCTGTATCTGACTATTACCCCAGACCTCTGATTCTTGCTTCTGTCATTGCCTTAGTTAATTGCTCTTATATACTCTTGATATTAACACATTCCATCACTGGGTTTCTCCAGTGGATGCCATACGCTCAGTGGTAGTTTGGCTATATCATTGTCTTTGTCTATTTTCTGTTTGCCCAAAAAAATATAGGGTGTTTTTTTTTTACATACATTTAGATTAAAAGTTAGGTTTTAAGGGTTCTTTAATTTTTCCTTTTGTTGTGTTTATACTTAGCAATATACCTACATTGCTATTTAAGAGACTGAGTATAAGAAGATGTATTACTTAAAAATCTGAGTTCATCCTCACAAAATTGATAGCTGAATAAGTGCAGCATCCTCTAAAAGATTTAGCTTTATTACACATAAAATCATTAAAATGAAAGACTATATGCATAGGCAGAGCTTTTATTTTCCAGTAGATAAATGATAGATTCATTCTATGCCTTTCCTTTTGCCAAGAAACTTTGGTAGAATTGAATTCCTTAAATATTAATGTCCTAAACATGGATGAAATGTTATTTATTTCTCTACTTCTTTAAATAATTATGTGTTTGAGGATATTTTTTATTTGCTGAAAGAAAGGCCAAACTACAATTTTATCAAACTTGAAAGATCTGCATGTTATTTCTGTAACACAAACCCCTCTGGGTCATGAAACGTTTAGAGGGACTGCATGTATTTATGTAGGCATTATTAGTTTTAGCTTTGTAATGATGTGACATATTCCTTATATCCTTAAGCCACTAAAACCGTATTGCAAACCAGTATACAGTACGCTGCTAAGCATATTAACAGAGGAATATAAACTAGTAAATGTTTTTGATCCAAGTAAATTAATGTTGCGTTGCTGAAACAGGTTGTAAACATTGTTTTAAGGGTAAAAGTAATATAATTTTGATTCCCATTTTAATCTAATCTCAAGTACTGGTATTACACCAATCAAATCAAATGCAGGGGTGGGCACAAGTCAAATGCCATCTTTGTCTAAGTGCCATTTTGTCAAAGTTCATGACAGTTTATCATGGCATATAGTGAACATGCATCTCTCCACACACCTAAATATTGCATATCCTCCTGCTAATTAAACAGATCTACAGAATTTCCACTACTGAAAGGGATTTTCAGGGTTTATTTAATTATACATACTACTGTGTCTGTTTTGCAAAGTGACCTAATGTTATCTCTTCAACTTTTGTAAAACTTGTCATCTTTAGTAATATTTATGGTCCATCCAGGCCTGCAACATTGTTTCCCTCTACACAACATTTTTCCTCATGCATCAAATTCAATTATCAATAGGTTAAATGAGCTAAATTACCTCTAGATCTAAGTTCATACTTCACTCTAAATCTAGACATAGTCTAAGGGCAAGGCACTCATGCAGAGACAGGAAAAAGAGTGCAACACCATCTTTGCCTAAGCGCCATTCTGTAAAAGTGCCTGGCAGTAAGACAAGGCAGTTAGGCATACACGTGACACAAAAATAACTTGTTCACAATTCAGGTCTTTTGCAATATTGTTGCACCATGTTCACTGCTTCTGTTTTCATTGTTGCTGCCTTTTATCTTCAAACTCATTCACAATTTGTTACCCTCTGTACCTCAGCTGTCTTTCTATTCTCCTGCTACTAGCTGTAGGCGACAGCACACCAAGCCCTATTCCACCTTCTGCTGATCGCAGCTTATCACCTGCCATGCAAATAAACCCTAAGAATTTGATTGACATTCACTTTATGTCTTCTACTTTCTCTTTTGTGCTTTCTGGAACTCCTAGTCAGTGTGCAACAAACTCCCAATTATCCATGACTCTTTCCTTTCAAAATTTCAGAACTTGTTTTCCTCCAACTAAAAGTTTAGAAACCTGCCTTCAATAATCTGACACCACTTCCCCTGGTGCTTATTTTTAGGGTGGTGATAATAGTCATGGTGGAGTAGGCATACTTCTTTCTCCACAATACACGCTTTAGGTCATTCCTCCTGTAGCCATACTTACATTTCTCTCTTTTGATGCCCATTCTCCTGCAAGTGGCTTTGGTTTATCATCCCTCATGATCACCCCACCAGTTTGTGGATCACTTTGCTACTTTGCATCCTCATTTTCTATCTTGCTAGTTACTGACTCTTATAATCCAATCTCATATGCTTCTCGTTGTCTATGTATAACCTCCATTCTAGGTCTTGACAACTTACTACCTGTGCCACATACAAAGTCAGTAATACACTTGATCTGGTCCTTTTCAACCCTTGCTTAGTTTCTAGCTTTATTAAACTTGTTCTTCCTGTTTTCTGACCACAAACCTCTTTCCTTTAATGTCAAGAATTCTCATAACACTCCTACCTTTCACATATACAGAAATCAACAAATCATAAATTCCCAGCAATTTATTAACATTCTACTAGTCTCTTTTTTTCCCTATTTACCATAGTTAATGCAGCAAACACTACACTTTAACCTTCCCAACACAGACCATGGTAACCTTGGCACATGCCCGAAACACATTTTGTACAGTAGTGTCAGCAGATTTTCTTCATTATAAGTTTATGCTTAAAACCTATAACTCTTCCCTTCACCATGCCTACTTCATTTTTCTCTTGTTCTCATGATCCAATAACTCAAAACGTCATTTTGGTACTTTTTACCCCTCCCTCATACTCTTCCTGACAATCCAGCAGTGTAAAACCACCTTTAGTAATAAAGTACTTGTGTCACTGCCATGTGTGCTATAGATCTGGCCACTTATTTCAAAGATAAAACTAATAACATTCTATAGGGAATAATCTCCCATTCCCCAAACAGTATCAATCCACCTCCCTCCCACCCTTCCTCTTTTTTCCTCTCTCAGTTTGAGCCTATAACAAAAGAGATCTCCAGGCTCCTCTCTTAATCTCACTAAACTACATGCAGTAGTGTTCCTATTCCCTCATGTACCCCTCAGTCACTATCATTAGTCACCTAAGCAAAATATTTAACATCTCTTTTTCTTCTGCCATTTTTGCTCCCTCTTTTAAACATGCTGTTAATACCCTAATGCTAAAAAAAATCACTTGACCCATCCTGTGCTACTGCTAAAAACCTTCTCTAATTTCTCCTTTATCTCTAAACTCCTAGAATGCTTGGTCTTCTTTTGCCTAATAAGCTGCCTCTAAGCTAACTCTCTTCTTGACCCTTTAGAATTTGGAAACTTCCCTAAAGTGTCTAATGATCTCTTGATGGTTAAATCTAATGGTTACTATTCTCTACTGATTTTTCTGGATAGTCTCTGCAGCGTTTGACAGTGTAGACCAGGCATGGCCAACCTGTGGCTCTCCAGCTGTTGTAAAACTACAACTCCCACCATGCCCTGCTGTAGGCTACTAGCTGTAGGCAGTCTGGGCATGCTGGGAGTTGTAGTTTTAGCTCCCCTACTTTTAATCCATCCTAAATGCAGGATCATCTTTCTGTCCAGCCACTACATTGTTGCCTCTAGCCTTTGCCAGTCACTTCACTAGTTTCCCATCCACTACAGACTACAATTTAAACTTCTCTCTCATTTCTGTCTATTAATCTACTTGCGTTTCTTGTTCTACCAATGATCTAAGATTAACCTCCTTTATAATATCTTGAGCTACATCATCTCTCTGGAATTAACCACTTAATCAATTTAATTTCCTAATTTATTTAGTTTTTACCCCTTAGTGACCACCCATACATGTTTTTACTGACGTAAACAAAGGGGGTTTTAGCTAAACGGCTGGCTTTAATCAATCATTACATGTACTTAAAATGGTGCATTAAAAACTATAACTTGTCCTGCAAAAAATAAGACCTCATACAAGTACATTTATGAAAAAACAAAAAAGTTCTAGCTCTTGGAATGCAATTTTTATAAAATGTGCTTGGTCACTAAGGGGTTAACATGATTTAAAAACATATCTTTTCAGATAGGTTTATTATATTTCCTAATCTGACATTTCCCTGTTACCCTTTACACCCATCCCCATCCCTCATTCTTCAGAATTAGATGACTTCACTTAACTGTAACTGCAACACTCAATGCATACAGCTTTATCTGTAACATAGTAACATAGTACATAAGGCCAAAAAAAGACATTTGTCCATCCAGTTCGGCCTGTTATCCTGCAAGTTGATCCAGAGGAAGGCAAAAAAAAAAAACTGTGAGGTAGAAGCCAATTTTCCCCACTTTAGGGGAATAAAAAATTCCTTCCCGATTGAAAATCTGTGGGGTGATCTGAAGAGGGCTGTGCACAGGAGATGCCCTCGCAATCTGACAGATTTGGAGTGTTTTTGTAAAGAAGAGTGGACAAATCTTGCCAAGTCAAAATGTGCCATGCTGATAGACTCATACCCAAAAAGACTGAGTGCAGTAATAAAATCAAAAGGTGCTTTCAACAAAGTATTAGTTTAAGGGTGTGCACACTTATGCAACCATATTATTTTTTCTTCCCTCTACCTAAAATATTTCAGTTTGTTTTTCAATTGAGTTGTACAGTTTATAAGTCACATTTAAGGTGGATCTTTGTCTTTTTTTTTTTTACATAACAGAAACCTGACATTTTAACAAGGGTGTTTAGACTTTTTATATCCACTGTGTATATATATATATATATTTATATTTGCACATACTTTAATCTGATATTCTGTTTGGTCTATGGTTCTGCCTATACATCAGATACAAAAAAAAATCAAAAAAATCTCTGAATGAAGTGGTCTAAATGGGAGGAAGTGCTCAATACCCCAAACACTGTAGCGTGTTTATACCTGGGGGAGCAATCCCTCCGCATGTGATCCGCTGCTAATGGCAATCCCCAGCAAAAATGCATGCAATGGAGGATGTCGGCAGTGGACCACATGCACCACAAAAACATCCTGCACAAGATGGAATAATGTGTGGATGAAAATATAAAAATCCATAAATCACTGCAAAAGGTGCACCACAATAATATGCTACTAACAATACTGGCCAAACCCTCACGCTGATGCAAGGGCGGACACAGACAGCAGAGGGCCACTGTGCAAAGAATGTGTCTTCGCCCTCTCCCCTCCAAGCTAAGTTCTCAACATAACCAATTCCGTCCTAACATTACTTATAGCAATACAAAACATACAGGTTAAGGCTACTTTCACACCTGCAGCACTACGCGCTGGCCACCTGATCCGGCAAAGAATGCAAGCGGTTTGTGTCCCGCTGATTCTCTGCATTTTTTCCAGATTATGGCCGTATCTCTGCCAGACTCCATTATAGTTATTAGGGCCGACGGACATTCTGTCTGCATTCAGCAGTAATGGAGCATTCCAGCAGGCTGTTCAATGCTGGAAGAGCCTGCCAGAATCACTAACTCAAATGTGAAGGTAGCCTGATATAGGTCCATATACCTCATACATCCAGTGACATCTTCTTTAATGTAATATCGCAGGCTAATTAAAACTGTAAAAAAAACACAGATGGGCGCACCATAGGGTAATTCTGTGGATATACAATAATAGGTAGAAGAAACTGGCAAGGCTCACATTGTGTTGTTGTGCAAATGTAGGCACAACACTAGTGTAGGTATGTATGACAAGCCTAGGCGTCTGGGTATGGCGGTCTGCAGCCACAGGACCACAATGGATCTTTAATTGGAGATGCCTGGAGCCCCCGAGAAGATGATAAATGCAAAAAACGAAATTCGTCCCACGGCGCGAAATACCGTCAACCAGTCACCAAGATCAGGAAGGAATCTTTTATTGCAGCTCCTTTGTACCTGATGAAGGGGAGTGATTCCCCGAAATGCGTTGTATCGCTGCAATAAAAGATTCCTTCCTGATCTTGGTGACTGGTTGACGGTATTTCGCGCCGTGGGACGAATTTCGTTTTTTGCATCTTCTTTAATGTAGATGTTCTCTGTCCTCATCTTCTCCTTTCAGACCACACCGCCATGATGATTTTTTTCAGTCATCTCTTCTCTCTGCAAGGGTTGACAGACATCTTAGTTTCCTAGTTTTCCATCATCCCCCCACCTAATCAACACCCCTCTAATATTGTGCCTGGTGTGCTCCATATACTAGTTAAACACAGATAGTTCCTCTTCAATAATTATTGGCACACAGTGTCCTAAAAAATAACTGCGAGCAGGAAAAACAGTGTCCCTGATACTAATAGTGTAAACATAATGTTCCCCAAAAATAATTGTGCTAAGCTGATACCGTGCCAGGGTGCCCACCAAAGTAACAGTGCTCCCCAAAATCCCACCAATAGAAATAATTATCTACCAGACAACACGTAGTAGTAATAGTGCCCCTACAGTAATAATGTCCCCACTCCAATATGTCAGCATTAACGCCTCGCTTAAACTATCACATCGAGACACAGGTGGTGGAACGCACCACTTCCGGACTCCTATGGAACGCCATGCCACATCCGCCCGGTCATGTGACCCATGAAACGCACGGTGGACCGCATTCACCCGGAAGAGAGCCTAGGAGCTCTCGGCACACAGCAACACTCCCCCCCACGCTACATAGAGGTGCGCAGAGCAGACATCAGAGCGCATCCCCAGTTAGACGTGTGGACACACGCCATCACCTATCAAGCGCAGCACAGACTGGCGCATTACTTAACAGCAGCAGTGGGTACGTTTTCCACAATACATAGCAATTAGGACTGCTTATAGATATACTAGGTCTGCTCTACTAATCGCCCTGGCCCCACCACACCAGAGCCACCCTTAGTATGATGACATACAACCCGACCTCTCCACTCCTCCTGTGCTCACTCCCATATAGTACTAGCACGTGAGATCATACAGTGTACTCTACCTCTAGATCATGGTCACCAACATAGGTTTCTTTTCCTTAACATATATGTCCTATATACTCCTATCACTGGAGATGTTGACTTAAGTATGCTGCTAATTTATTTTTTTCTTTTCCTTTTGTGATTATTTTCTCCCAATTTTTCTTTGTTTTTTTTATTTTTATTCTAAGTATCCGTTTATTCTAAGAACTTGGTTGCAATTAATACCTATGTACGATATAACTAGTGTATGCAAAATTGTCCTATGGATACCAAGCTAATTCTTTACACCATGTGTTGGTATATATATATATATATGTATTTCTACACGATTATAACTGTCACTTTTTCAATTGTATTGTCACACAGTTTGATAAAGGCCATCTGGGCCGAAACGTCACATTTTGACGCCGCACCTCAAATAAACAGAATATCATTTGACGCACAAAGCTGGAGTTTTTCTATTTCATTACTATACGGGGTGGGAACCCGACTCCAAGCGACAACTTCCAGAGTGCCAGGAGGTTGACATCTCTAGTAACTAAGAAAGGGCACCCCATAGTGCTCCTCCTTTCCCTCCATAGTGCCCCCATGTGTGTCAGTATTTAAAATAGGGCCCCCATAGTGCTCCTCCTCCTCAATAGTGCCCCCCATGTGTGTCAGTACATAAGATAGGGCCCCAGTAGATGCCCCCATGAGTGCCAGATAGGGCTCCTAGCAAAGTGTAAATAAATAAAAGATAAACACACACACTTATTACTTACCTCCTTGCTGATTTCAGCTCTTCCTGTGTCCCACACTGTACGGCTCAGACAGCACGATGATGTCATTGGGCCGCCTGCGCCGGCCTCTGATAGGTTATTGGCCTGAAACCTATGAGAGGACTGGGGAAGGGAGACACCTCTCCCCTGCCCCGCCACAGCATCCATATGTATCACCGTCCTAAGGACAGCGATATAGATGAATAGAGATGAGCACTTCCACAATGGAAGTGCTCATCTCCCCCTGCCGCCAGTAAGAAGGGGCCCCCTCCTGCTCTGGGCCCCTGTGAAACCGAACCGGCTGCACATGCAGTATGTCCGCCCCTGCGCTGATGCTAAAAACTGAGACTTGGGCTCCGATAAGTTCCTGACTGGAATATATTGGCCAAAGTCTCAGTTTTTAACATCAGCGTGAGAGTTTGACTAGTATTGTTAGCAGCATATTATTGTGGTGCATCTTTTGTTGTAATTTATACATCAGATACACCTTAAAGGCTCCTTTACACTACTCAATTAAGCAGACTATTCTCAGGAAGGAAGCGTTCCTTCTGTTCAGTTCAACAATCTCCCCCACAGTGCTAATGCCTTTGCTCATCCCCATACAGAATCATTGTTTGCCAGCAGCAGAGTGATGCTTAGACTGCAACTGTGTCAACTCTACACAGTTACATATAGTTGCATAGTTGGTTGAGGCAGGTGTCAATATATACCCTATATTAAGGAAATAAATCCTTAATTTGGTAATCAGAATACATTTTTGGATCAACTTCCCATCTCGAGATTCAACTTAATAAATCCCTGGATCAACTTCCCATCATGATATAGTACCCATAACCTGCAATATTTTTTACATTTAAGAAAAGGATATGAATCAGCAACCACAACTGTCACCTCTCCTGACATATCTAATTTAGTAGCTACTTGCATTCCCCATGCAATAACAAATCTGGAGCATCTATTCTTATGAATCTATGTTGTGCCATTGCTCTATAATTACTACTATAAATTTGTGAATGAATTGGCAGAAGTTTGCAAGGAAGTTCCAACTGGGTGTTACCAGTCATGAGTGTGTCCCTGCATAGTCTGACACTATCCAATCAGTGGTGTCAGTGTCAGACCGTGCAGGGACATATCCCCAACTGGTAACACCAAGATGGACCTTTATTGAAAACTGCTAGTAAATGATGCATAACTAGCAGGAATAATAATGAAATGGCACAACGTAGACTCAGAAGAAAAGATGTTCGGGAATTGTTATTTTAGGAGGAATGCAAGTAGTTACTGCAACAGATATGTCAGGAGAGGTGAAAGGTTCTCTTTAAGTGTTGTTTAGCTATGTAAACTTTTTACTATTTGTAGCATATGAAATACATTTTTAAACCTGCATGTTCTTTGAGGTTTGACTAAAAAATATGCCCTACACCATTCTAATGGGAAAAGCTTACAAACCGTTTTGATATTTCTGTTCTTTATTGAACACGGTCGAAGGGTCATACTTAAGTCTTCCATGCTTATAAGTTAAAATCTCTGGAAATTCCAAGTAAATTGTCAACAATTTTTATGGCAAATCTAATTGGTCCAGTCATCTTTCTATGCCATGAACTATACCAGACAACAAATATGCACTGAGCTAAAACCTTTGTAAGAAACCATCATCCATTATTTAGTATGTGCTAGATGCTTGCATTTTCTTTTTACCCCATGTGAAAATAGTTAACCACATGGAATCAGTCCCACCCCTCCACTTTACAAAATGGTGAAATTAAGTTTTCCTACAGCTACCAAGGGACAGCAGTAAATCACCCTGGTAACAGAGTTTACATTGATTCTGAAAAAAGCACTTGTCCATATGTAACAACGATAACCTTTTAGAAGGTTTGGAAAACAAATCTGACACCCCATTAAAAGGCAAATGATTTTTTCTCCCGACAAGAAAAAGAAACTTTTAAAACATAGAAGCCTATTAATAAATAATGGGCCTTTTTTATAGGAAAGGCTGACATGAAAGCTTAAGCTATAAACTGTATCAGAGGCAGTATTTTGACTTGTGTGGCTTATTTGTTAAAGTAGTGAGATTGAAGCTCAGTTTTATTAGCTGTACAAAAGATATTTTATTAAATGTCACATTGTAAATTGATTTTTAAAAAGAACAGAAAAAATTACATTTTCTCGGATGTGTAAAGCAGCAAAAACCTGATACTTATGAAAACCACTAAACCACAAAGTGAAGTTAAATCATCGTTCCAAGACCTAGTAACATCTATGACTGAGTTTAACATCATTTTCCTATTCTTTGTAATGTGTTTGTATTTTTGCATTTCATTTATTTTCATTGTAATGTTCCTTTTTGTTATATCTGAATGCATTGTAATGTATATTGATTTTCTGTATTAGTTTTTCTTTATAGCGTCTTTACAAAATGCAGTATTTTTCTTGTGAGCTTTCAGTTTATAGAACTGTAAATAGCTTATGGGTCTAATCTATGACTCATGGTCAACCAAAGGATCCTGCCTCTCACCCTTTCAGGTCTTGCTGTCAGTCAATTACAGCAAAAGAACCTTCCACTTCCAAAGAGTGTACTGTACAAAGCCATATGTTATTAAGCCTACTGACCATTTGATTAGGGCTTATTTATGCCTGGCTGTGTCAATGTGGAGAGGCCACAAAAGTTGCAAAGAGAGCTGAGCCTCTAGGTGTAAACGCAATGCCCTCATTGCTCCTAGTGGCTCATTTACATATATCAAAACATAATTTTTTTCAGCAATGTGGGCACATATGAACATGGGACCAACAAAGGTGCCTTCAGCTACCAAGTACACATGCAACAGGTCAACCAGTTTCATAGGTGCAAATCTGCCAGACGCACTGTACATGTAAAAATAAAATAAACAGCAAATAAAAAGTATCCTGTAAATATAGCCCGAAACATAAGCCTTACACTAAGGATACACAATGTTTTCTAGTTCAAGGGCCGCCCACATATCAGTAGAATGAGGATCCTCTTAAACCCAATTTGCACTTCTTAATAAGGATCTTTTGGATTGCCGAAGTGAAGTAGAGGTGCTGGCCTTTTTCCCGCCTGTACCACGCCCACTTTTTTATACCTGGCGTAGACCCGTTTAATAAATGAAACCCTTAATCTGTTCTGTTATACTTAGACTTACCATGTGTCAGACTCAGTCTCAACAGGCGGTCTAATATATAGGTGTGTTAATCTAGTTAATTTGCTGTGCCATTCATAATTAATCTGTTAATACACACATATATATATATATATATATATATATATATGTACTGTGCGTCAGACCATCAGACTCAGTCTCGACAGGCAGTCTAATATATTGTTGCGTTTAAATTGTTCACCTGCTGCGCCATTAATACTTAATTCATTACATTACTGATTCAGTTACTGTACACTATGGCCAACAGAGAGTTGCCTGGGCCGCCCAAAGGAACAAACATTGGCAAAAATATTGCTATAGCCGACACAGGTAGCAACAGAAAAGGGATGGTGGAAGCAGCAGCTGAAGCAACAGTCCAGAACTCCCACTCAGGTGATAACAGATACACATAGCCAGGAATTGGTGGGTTCCTCTGACATTATGCTTAGTTAATATGGCCCAGGAACTGCCTCTGTGCCCTCATCTGTCCTGAACCTGCTTCTTGCTTTTGCTGTTCCTTCTGTTAGCCAAGTAATGTATGCTGTTGGCTCTGCTCCACTTTTATATACAGGATAAGCTTTTTTTGGACAGTCAGCAGTTATAAGCGAGCACAGATAGAGTAGAGGTCCGTTAGGGACATGTTGCAAGAGGTCAGGGATGAGCACAAGATACAGGTGAGGGTGACATTAGTGAGAAACAATCCGATGTAGATGACGGTGCAGTCAATCACACTCGGGAGCCTGGTGGAGAGGGGGCATCATCATCATCAGGGGGCAAGGGTGGCTGCGTGTCCATGAGACAGCAGGGTGGCAGAAAGCTAGTCAGACAGCAGGGTTGAAGCATGCCCATGAGATCTGCAGCCAGACACAGGAGGGGTACTGCTACTCAGGAATCTACCTGTGAGGAACCAACTAGCAGTGCATAAGATCATAAAAGCGTCAGGCAGGCTGTAATAGAGGTCAAATTCCATACTCGGCAGTGTGGGAATTTTTCAGCAAGTCGCTGGGGGGCGTTAGCATGGCGGCATGCAGGATATGTGGGCAGAAGATGAGGAGCAGCCAGGGTGCTAATGTAGGCACAATGGCCCTGCGTCAACACATGGAATGTTACCATAAAGTGGCGTGGGAAAACCATGCCACTCATTTAGTGTTACAACCTAATGCACCAACCGCTGCATCTCCCAATGGCCCTCACCCCCTCTCCAGCAGTCAGGGCTCGACAATGTCAGCAGAAGGAAGCTGTTGTTCCTTTCCAGTAACTTTAACATTGTCAACAGCTCCTGATGCTCCTCCTACCCCTACTCCTCATCAATTGTTTCAACAGCAGTCGATAACCAAGGCGATTGCTAAAATACTACAGTATGTGTGCACTCATCCAACTGCGCAGAAGCTAAACATGCACCTGGCCAAATTGCTGGTACAACAGTCCCTCCTCTTTTTGCATGTTTTTGACTCTGCACATTTTAATAGAACTGATGGCTTGTGCCCATTTTGCCTTCTTTGCATCACGGAGGGCTGACCCATGCCTGCATGGTGCACATCTTCAATCTCTCGTTATCACCTGGTTTCTCAAGCTGACTTTGATACGTATTTCAGGGAAAATTTGCAGCAAAGCTAAATTTCCTCATGCTCAGGGAGAGCTGTGCTGATGTAGGGAAAGGTAGTGTAGGGAGTCAATTTTTTTTCTAAGTTGAAAAACTTGTAAGAGACCCAAAAGTCCTTTTAAGGACTATTGTTGTGTGTGGCAGCAGCAATATATATTTTTAGCGTAACTTGCGCAAAATTGCTAAAACTTTACAGACCCAAAAGTCCTTTTAAGGACTACAGGGAGTGCAGAATTATTAGGCAAATGAGTATTTTGACCACATCATCCTCTTTATGCATGTTGTCTTACTCCAAGCTGTATAGGCTCAAAAGCCTACTACCAATTAAGCATATTAGGTGATGTGCATCTCTGTAATGAGAAGGGGTGTGGTCTAATGACATCAACACCCTATATCAGGTGTGCATAATTATTAGGCAACTTCCTTTCCGTTGGCAAAATGGGTCAAAAGAAGGACTTGACAGGCTCAGAAAATTCAAAAATAGTGAGATATCTTGCAGAGGGATGCAGCACTCTTAAAATTGCAAAGCTTCTGAAGCGTGATCATCGAACAATCAAGCGTTTCATTCAAAATAGTCAACAGGGTCGCAAGAAGCGTGTGGAAAAACCAAGGCGCAAAATAACTGCCCATGAACTGAGAAAAGTCAAGTGTGCAGCTGCCAAGATGCCACTTGCCACCAGTTTGGCCATATTTCAGAGCTGCAACATCACTGGAGTGCCCAAAAGCACAAGGTGTGCAATACTCAGAGACATGGCCAAGGTAAGAAAGGCTGAAAGACGACCACCACTGAACAAGACACACAAGCTGAAACGTCAAGACTGGGCCAAGAAATATCTCAAGACTGATTTTTCTAAGGTTTTATGGACTGATGAAATGAGAGTGAGTCTTGATGGGCCAGATGGATGGGCCCGTGGCTGGATTGGTAAAGGGCAGAGAGCTCCAGTCTGACTCAGATGCCAGCAAGGTGGAGGTGGAGTACTGGTTTGGGCTGGTATCATCAAAGATGAGCTTGTGGGGCCTTTTTGGGTTGAGGATGGAGTCAAGCTCAACTCCCAGTCCTACTGCCAGTTTCTGGAAGACACCTTCTTCAAGCAGTGGTACAGGAAGAAGTCTGCATCCTTCAAGAAAAACATGATTTTCATGCAGGACAATGCTCCATCACACGCGTCCAAGTACTCCACAGCGTGGCTGGCAAGAAAGGGTATAAAAGAAGAAAATCTAATGACATGGCCTCCTTGTTCACCTGATCTGAACCCCATTGAGAACCTGTGGTCCATCATCAAATGTGAGATTTACAAGGAGGGAAAACAGTACACCTCTCTGAACAGTGTCTGGGAGGCTGTGGTTGCTGCTGCACGCAATGTTGATGGTGAACAGATCAAAACACTGGCAGAATCCATGGATGGCAGGCTTTTGAGTGTCCTTGCAAAGAAAGGTGGCTATATTGGTCACTGATTTGTTTTTGTTTTGTTTTTGAATGTCAGAAATGTATATTTGTGAATGTTGAGATGTTATATTGGTTTCACTGGTAAAAATAAATAATTGAAATGGGTATATATTTGTTTTTTGTTAAGTTGTCTAATAATTATGCACAGTAATAGTCACCTGCACACACAGATATCCCCCTAAAATAGCTAAAACTAAAAACAAACTAAAAACTACTTCCAAAAATATTCAGCTTTGATATTAATGAGTTTTTTGGGTTCATTGAGAACATGGTTGTTGTTCAATAATAAAATTAATCCTCAAAAATACAACTTGCCTAATAATTCTGCACTCCCTGTATTGTGTGTGGCAGCAATATCTATTTTTAGCTCATCCTCCGCTAAATAGCATGCAATAGTTAGGCCGCTGCAGACAGCGACATTATCTGTGCTACATCTCCTGTGTAACGTGTGCGCATCCCAAAAATATCTGGGACATCCAAAGTACTTTTTCCTTAGACGGTGTCCGCTGCGGACAGTGACATTAGGTGCGCTACATCTCCTGTGTAACCTGTGCACATCAAAAAAAATATCAGTGACATCCAGTGTACTTTTTCCGTACACGGTGTCAGCTGCGGACAGTGACATTACCTGGGGTACATCTCCTGTGTAACGTTTCCACATCCCAAATACCTGTGACATTCCCTGAAATTTTTTATTAGCCGTTGGTGACATCAGCGACATTATCTGCGGTATTTCTCCTGTGTAACGTTTCCACATCCCAACTACCAACTTTTTATTAATTTTTATGCACATACAGTAGCCGTAGGATTTGTAAGTGTGTTACAAACTTTCAAGCATATATAAAATGTAATATGAAGAAGGCAAGCAGTACGGGACAAGGAAGTGGCCGTGATGCTGATGTTGCACGCAGAGGCTGTGGCCCTGGGCACATTTAAACTGTGCCTGCTGCCAGAGCACAAGAAAAAAAAAAAAACATTCAAGATACCTAGCTTCATGTCCCAGTTTGCAGGGCAGCGCAGGACAACGCTCTCGAAGTAAGACAAATGCGAGCAGGTGGTCGGTTGGATTGCAGCAGATAATGCTTCCAGTCGGTTAAGCACCACCCTGTCTTCCACCAAGTTCATTCTCAGTAGCAAAGAGTCTGCTCAACACAATCCCACTTTTATCCTCCTTCCTGTCACCATGGAGAGTCTTGCCAAACAAGTGATCCCACGCTCGGATATTCAGAGGAGCTCTTATCAGCGCCATTCCTTCACTTGTGCTTCTCGACAAGCCCGTTTCAAGAGGGACATGAGATCTTGTGCCCTGGTTCCCAAACTCTTGCGCATCCACAGTCACAAGAAGATGACAGTGTGAAACAGAAATTAGTATTTCACTAGGTGGATGATGATGATGAGACACAGTTGCGAATAAGTCAACAGCAATTAGTGTCTAAAGAGGTTGATGATGAGGATGAGACACAGTTGTCAATAACGGAGGCTGTTGTTAGGTCAACAAGTCAGGAGGACGAGCAGAGTGAGGACTTGGAACAGGAGGTGGTGGACGATGAAGTCACTGACCTAACCTGGGAAGGTGGCAAGCCAGGTGAGGACAGCAATACAGAGGGGGAGGGATGTGCAGCACCACAACAGTTTGGAAGAGGCAATGGGGTGGCAAAAGGGAGAAGGTGGGCCACACCAAAAAGGCCCACACACCCTTGCGGAAATCTCCCTTGCCAAGGAGTAGGTGTTCCGCAGTCTGGTGCTTTTTTGAGGAAAGTGTGCACGACAAAAGAATTGTAATTTGCAACCTGTGCCATACAAAAATGAGCAGGGGCGTGAACACTAGCAACCTCACCATCACCAGCATGATCTGCCACATGGCATCAAAGCACCTTAATAGGTGGGCCGAACGCTTGGGTCCACAATCTGTGTCTGCGGGTCACACCACTGCCTCCTCTTCCCCTGTGTTATGCGCTGGCCAATCCCCTGTTGAATGTGCAGGCCCGGATGCCTCCAGCACTGCACCTGGACCTTTGCAAGCACCGTCAGCAACCACATCCACTTCCGTGTCCCAGCGCAGTGTACAAATTTCCTTACCCCAGGCATTTGAACGCAATCGCAAATACCCAGCCACCCACCCACAGTCCATAGCACTAAATGAGCAACTTTCCATATTACTGGCCCTGGAAATTTTGCCATTTAGGCTTGTGGACACTGAGGCCTTCCGCAGCCTGATGTCGGCGTCTGTACCTTGTTACGCAGTCCCCAGCCGCCACTATTTTTCACGGTGTGCCGAACCCGCCTTACACCAGCATGCATCCCATAACATCACCTGTGCTCTGACCAATGCAGTTACTGGGAAGGTCCCCTCAACCACTGACCCTGACGGCATACTGGGTGAACGTTGTGGATGCCGGAAGCGAGTCGTACCCTGGGATGGCACAGGTGCTACGAACGCCAAGGACTGTCGGCCATAATTCCATCAGGGTTTCCGCCTCCACCTACGTTAGTAGATCCAACACCCACTTCTCCGCCTCCTCCTCCACTTTCACCTCAGAATTATCCTCTTGCAGCACCAGTCAGCCATCAGTTGGTAGCTGGAAGCAGTGTAGCACTGCAGTGGGGAAGCGTTAACAGTCCGTGCTTAAGCTTTGACAACGGTGTGACAAACAGCACACCGCTGCAATGCTATGGCAGGGGATAAAAGCCCAGACTGAGCTGTGGCTCTCACCACTCAACCTAGAACCAGGCATGGTTGTGTCTGATAATGGCTGTAACTTGGTGGTGGCTTAGAAGCTCGGCAAGCTCACACACATCCCATGCCTAGTCAACGTCTTCAACTTAGTTGTTTAACGGTTTCTCAAAACCTACCACAAATAGCCTGAGCTACTGGTGAAGGTGCACCGCATGTGTGCCCATTTCCGCAAGTAATTAACAGCTTCTGCCGGTCTGTCAACACTGCAGCAGCGATTACAATTGCCAGCTCGCCGACTGTTGTGCGATGTGAGCATGCACCGGAACTCCACGTTCCACATGTTGGCCAGACTTTGTGAGCAGATTATATTACACAGATATGAGCCGTTGGGGTTTAAGGTACCTAGAGTTAGAAAAGACAATTTTGGAATAATGGTCACCTTTAATATTTAACTTTTATTATTAAAAAATAAAATAAATGCCCTAAAATGAGGTGCAGAATTGGAAGGAGCAGGGTGGAACCACCCTACTCTTGGTGAGTATACTGAGACTCTAGGGAGGGAGGGAGGAAAGGGAGGGAGGGATGCTGGGTCTCAGCCCCTAGTAGCGCCCTATTAAAGGAGCCCTGTTCCCGTTCACCACCACCTCCTAACCAAAACCCTCAGTTCTCCCTAAGCAGTGCTCTGACTGCCCAGCTTCGTCCTGACAGGGAGCAAGTGAGGGGGGAGGTAGTCCCTAGATGTCGTTGTGGTACACCACCTGCGATACGCCACCAGGTCCCTGGAGGCGATCGCTAGTCGTACACTAGACCTGTGAGGATAGTGTCCTGAAAAACAATATATGTGTGGGTGTCAAGGTAGAACACCCCACATATGTATTCGTTGATGATGCTGAGAAGCTCAATAACCATGGGTGGCCCGACGCGTTTCCCTGTTGTGTTACAGTTCGTCAGGGGCCCCAAGAAATGGATATAAGCAACAATAGGGGTGACTTGTCCACCAGTTGGGACAGTTCACCAAATCACACTTAAATTGTAAACAGCACGGTTATTAACAGCTGATATGTATCATTACTATTTCAAGCAACCCCCATAGTGTGGCATTATAACGAGCCGCAGTCACAGATGGGGGTGAAGAGAGGTACTTAGCTCGTCAGGAGTCACCGGTCAGTGGACCTGTCCCTGCGATGCAGACTGGTTCCTGTTCTTGCACAGTCTGTGTGCTGGGTCCTGCGTGTGGCAGTGCAGCAAGAGACGCCGGCTCAGCTGCACCATTTGAACCATCGGCGTCATCTAAGCTCCGCCCATTATGCCGTCATGTGACCCATCATGTGACCACAGCGTCATGGTCACATGGGGCGTCACATGATCGCAGGTCCTGCGACCATAGTGAAATGAAGCAACATAACCAACAGGTCATTTAGATATGCAAGTGTGCTTATTGTATATAAAGCCCAATCACTGACCCACTGTATATGGACCTCATGGGGTAACCAGGATTCGGTCCCCATGAGTATAAGACGGAGAAGTTCGGTCTGGATGCCCTAGAGGGATAGGGAAATCCCTACCATTTAATGAATGAAATTCCATATTCATTCAGATGATTAGTGCGCCGCTGTGAACCACAAATCAATTGGCGCAGCGTCACTTTTAAGAGTATTTTGGCCGGAAGAGAAGTAATAGACAAATGTCCATATACTGTAATTACCCAAAAGTGGATCAGAGTAACGTCCCTGCAGTATGTGACAAATTTTCCAGAGTGTCCATTAGTGATAGTGTATGCCCCTAATGATGAGCAGAACCATTCAGATTAGGAATGGGTCTGCGCTGGAGATAGTCAAAGTTGGGAATGGGTCTGCGCAGGAGATAGGAGATACACTCAGATGAAACAGCTGAATGACAGCTGCTCATTCAGACCCTGTGGGTGAACAGTTTTTAATTGAAAGATCCACCAGGTCTCTCTTTGTAGGATCTTTTGGTCCCAATTGCCTCCCCTGTTAGGGGGTGGGACAGCCTCAATACCCATAAAACGGACTTCTGAGTAATCCCCGCCATGGACCGAGGTCACATGGCGTGCCAAGGGGGTATCCTTGTGATGACGTAGGTCCCCCAGGTGTTCTCCTATCCTCCTGCGCAGCTCCCGCTTGGTTTTCCCAATATATTCAAGGCCGCATATACATTGTGCACGATATATCACACCTCTACTCCGACAGTTAATGAACTGCTTAATGGTGTGGGTGTGATTGGTCACATGACCAGTAAAACTGTGTCCCTGTTTGATGTAAGGGCAGGCAACACACCCACTGCAATGGTAGGAGCCAATTGGGGCTCGCAGCCATCCAATCGATGCGGTGCCGGCGCCAGAGTAGTGGCTATGTACCACATGATCTTTGATGTTACGCCCCCTCCGATAAGTGACTTGAGCAAATGGGGCCACCATTTTTGCAATATCTGGGTCGAGCAGGAGAGTACTCCAGTTTTTCTTGAGAACCTCCTTTACCTCTTCTGCCCCCCTGTCAAAGGTGCCTATCAACCGTATCATTTTATCCTCACTTATGGATCTCTGTGGATGTAGCAGCCCTGTACGATCAGAGGCGAGTGCCCTCTGGTAGGCTTTTCTCAGGACACAGTCAGGAAACCCCTTATCCAAGAATCTTTTGCGAAGGTCCCCCGCCTGTTCCTTGAACTGCCGGATGGAGGAACAGTTCCTTCGCATCCTCAGGTATTGCCCTGTAGGGATGCCTCGCTTCAGGGGGCCGGGGTGGAAACTCTCCCACTCCAATAAGGAGTTTGTAGCCGTAGGTTTTCTATAGGTTTCTGTGAGGAGTTCAGACTTTGTGAGCAGCAGAGAGCAATAGTGGAATACCAGCTGCAACATGGTCGTCGCCTTTCCAGTCAGCTTCTGCTCTTCACAAGCGAGGAGTGGGCATGGATGTCTGACCTCAACACAGATGGTGAGCAGTGATAACAATGTTAGCGTCACAATCCCACTTCTGTGTCTACTCAAACGCTCACTGCTCACAATTAAGGCCGATGCTTTGCATGTGGAAGATGTGGAAATGTGGGAAGACATTACACAGATTGATAGCCAGACCACCCTCAGTTTGTCTTCTCAGAGCAAATTGGATGATGAGGAAGAGGAGGAGGAGCAGGAGACAGTTGCCTCCGCTAAGGAGGGTAGTACCCATGGAAGTTAAATTCCATCTGTTCAGCGTGGAAGGGCAGAAGAGGAGGAAGAGGATAAGGAGATTGAGAGTCATCCTCCTGATGATGACAGCGAAGTCTTGCCTATTGGGACTCAGGCACACATGGCTGATTTTATGTTAGGCTGCCTTACCCTTGACCCATGCGTTTTGGACAACACTGGTTACTGGTTGTTCACCCTTTCTGACCCTCGCTACAAAGATAACTTCTCATCTCTCATTCCTCTGGTGGACAGGACGAGCAAAATGGTGCAATACCAGAAGGTCCTTGTGGAAAAATTGCTCCAAAAATTTCCAGCTGACAAGGCTGGCGGCAGAGAATGTATTTCATTGGGCAACCAGGAAGGGCAGACGAGGGGAACACACAGCAGTTCCAACAGAGGCAGGGCAACACTCTAAAAATCCTGGGACCATTTAATGACACATCGCCAGCACCCTCACCCTGATGTGCAGCCTAGTGCCACAAGGAGAGAAAATTTTTGGAAGATGGTGAAGTAGTAGGTAGCAGACCGTGTCAGCGTCCTCAATGATCCCTTTGTGCCTTGCAACTACTGGCTGTCCAACACGTGGTACAAACTGGAGCTCTATGCCTTGGAGGTGCTGGCCTGCCCTGCCACCAGCGTTTTGTTAGAGCGGGTATTTAGTGCTGCTGGGAAAAAAAATAACTGATAAGCGCATCCACCTGTCAACTGAAAATGCTGACAGGTTGAAACTTCTCAAAATAAACAATGCCTGGATTGCCCCTGACTTCTCTACTCCACCAGAGGAAAGCGGTTGTACATAAAGGTACTTTAAATGTGTTCTTCATAATGTACTGTATACACTGTATTCCCATGCACCCCTTCCACCACGAAAAAGGGTATATGGTTCAATCTTCCTTTTCTGATCCTCCTCCTCCTCTTCATCACATCAACATGCTTATTAGTCTCCCCTTGCTCCTAATGTTGTAGAGAGTCAGCTCACCTGCAGACCCTCACATTTAATGTTTTTTTAGGCTGGCTGTATACACAGTGTGGTCCTCAGAGTGCCTGATGAAGGGCGTTTATTAAGCATGAAACGTTGCAACTGACATACCACCTATTCCGGCTGAAATAATATGAAATAAAATCATTATCTTTCACTACCTAAGGAGTGCTGTCCTAATATTTGTGAGATTTATAGTTCTGGAGGTGGAGCTTTAGAACACAACCTGGACGTGCACCCACCCTTGCCATTTTACGAATAGAGTGCTGTGGCCCATTTTCCTGTTAATGTTTTTTTAGGGTCATCTCACCAGCAGGCCCTCAACCATAATGTTTTACAGGGTCAGCTCACCAGCATGCCCTCACCTACAATCTTTTAAAGGGTCAGCTCACCAGCATGCCCTCACCTACAATCTTTTAGAGGGTCAGCTCACCAGCATGCCCTCACCTACAATCTTTTAGAGGGTCAGCTCACCAGCAGGCCCTCAACCATAATGTTTTACAGGGTCATCTCACCAATAAGCCCTCACCTACAATCTTTTAGAGGGTCAGCTCACCAGCATGCCCTCACCTACAATCTTTTAGAGGGTCAGCTCATCAGCAGGCCCTCAACCATAATGTTTTACAGGGTCATCTCACCAATAAGCCCTCACCTACAATCTTTTAGAGGGTCAGCTAACCTGAAGGCCCTCGCATATAATGTTTTAGAGGGTCACCTCACTAGCAGGTCTTCACAATCTTTTAGAGGTTCAGCTCACCTGCAGGCTCTCAAATATAATGTTTTTGAAGGTCAGAGATCTGTTCTGGGACCCATATTGTTTAATATCTTTATCATCGAAATCGCAGAAGGCCTCGATGGTAAGGTAAGTCTTTTTTCTGATGACACAAAGATTTGTAACAGGGTTGATGTTCCTGGAGGGATACACCAAATGAAAAAGGATTTAGGAAAACTAGAGGAATGGTCAAAAATCTGGCAACTAAAATGTAATGTTGATAAGTGCAAGATAATGCACCTGGGGCGTGAAAACCCAAGAGCAGAATATTAAATCAGTTATACAGTCCTAACCTTAGTATCTGAGGAAAGGGATTTAGGGGTCATTATTTCAGGAGTTTTAAAGGTAGGCAGACAATGTCATAGAGCAGCAGGAAATGCTAGCAGAATGCTTGGGTGTATAGGGAGAGGCATTACCAGTAAATAAGAGGGAGGTGCTCATGCCGCTCTACAGAGCACTAGTGAGACCTCATTTGGAGTATTGTGCGCAGTACTGGAGACCATATCTCCAGAAGGATATTGATACTTTGCAGAGAGTTCAGAGAAGAGGTACTAAACTAGTACATGAATTGCAGGATAAAACTTACCAGGAAAGATTAAAGGACCTTAACATGTATAGCTTGGAAGAGAGACGAGACAGAGGGAATATGATAGAAACTTTTAAATACATAAAGGGAATCAACAAAGTAAAAGAGGAAAGAATAGTTAAAAGAAGAAAAAAACTGCTACAAGAGGACATAGTTTTAAATTAGAGGGGCAAAGGTTTAAAAGTAATATCAGGAAGTATTACTTCACTGAGAGAGTAGTGGATGCATGGAATAGCCTTCCTGCAGAAGTTGTAGCTGCAAATACAGTTAAGGAGTTTAAGCATGTATGGAATAGTCATAAGGCCATCCTTCATATAAGATAGAGCCAAGGGCTATTCATAGTATTCAGTATATTGGGCAGACTAGATGGGCCAAATGGTTCTTATCTGCCGACACATTCTATCTATGTCTATCCAGACATCCTCCCCATGCTGTTCCCGAACTATTTCGGTGGTGTTTCTATCAATTTCTGACCTTTTCCTATGAACCAGACACCCTCCCATCTTCAGAGCAGGGGTTGCCCGGTTTAATGCTCGGGTTCTCCCATTGACTTCCATTGTGCTCGGGTGCTCGGGTGCTCGGTAGAGCACCCGAGCATCCCGAGGTGTTCGACCCGAGCACCCGATCAACACTACTCTAGTGTACATTGTTCCTGCCAATGCTCCTGACAACCTGAATCTTCGATTCTAGTTAAGTTCACGGTGATAAATTAGACCTGACGTTTTTTATTGACCTTTAATACTGACGCACAGTAATTTGACAGCTAACAGTAGGGATTAGCTATCAATCTTAGTGGACGGTGATATGGACGGTGATAAATTACAGTACAACTGACTATAATACTGAAGGCACAGTATCCACAGAACAGATTAAGTAATGGACTCAGTGATACACTCTCCCTGCACTCTCCCGTCACACTGAGATTGGGCCACAAAGTGGGATGTATATAATTAGTAGTGTTGAGCGGGAGGTGCCATATTCAATTTTGCGATATTTAGCGAATATTTGCTTGAATATTTGTCTTATATTCGTCTAAATAGAATATTCGTCATAATTGTATTTATCGCGATTAATATGCTATTTAATCATTCACATATTGCGATTTTTAAGCTTAGATTTAGAAGTTATAAATTATAACTTCTAATTGCCTTATAACTTAATAATAAGGCAACTTTCCTATTCTTTAATCTTGGAGATCTAGATTTAACACGAATATAGCGCTATATTCTATGTCTTTGTTAATAAAAGAATCAAGATAGCGAAGTATTCTTTATTCTACATCAACGAATTTAGTGAAGTTTTCTAAATCAACGAAGATAGCGAAGTATTCTACATGAACGAAGATAGCAAAGTATTCTACATCTTCCTCAATTTAAGTTATTATAGCATTATGCGATACTGACAACTACATCATTATCGAGTAAGGCGATTTATCTCCCTATGTTTAATGCTCCACAAAAGTAACTTAGCATAGTTAATAGTGCATTATAAAAGTTGGATTTGCAATGCGGTTAATAGCAAATACAAACCGGATTCCAAAAAAGTTGGGACACTATACAAATCGTGAATAAAAACTGAATGCAATGATGTGGAGGTGCTAACTTCTAATATTTTATTCAGAATAGAACATAAATCACGGAACAAAAGTTTAAACTGAGAAAATGTACCATTTTAAGGGAAAAATATGTTGAATCAGAATTTCATGGTGTCAACAAATCCTCAAAAAGTTGGGACAAGGTCATTTTCACCACTGTGTGGCATCTCCCCTTCTTCTTACAACACTCAACAGACGTCTGGGGACCGAGGAGACCAGTTTCTCAAGTTTAGAAATAGGAATGCTCTCCCATTCTTGTCTAATACAGTCCTCTAACTGTTCAATCATCTTGGGCCTTCTTTGTTGCACCTTCCTCTTTATGATGCGCCAAATGTTCTCTATAGGTGAAAGATCTGGACTGCAGACTGGCCATTTTCAGTACCCCGATCCTTCTACGCAGCCATGATGTTGTGATTGATGCAGAATGTGGTCTGGCATTATCTTGTTGAAAAATGCAGGGTCTTCCCTGAAAGAGATGACGTCTGGATGGGAGCATATGTTGTTCTAGAACCTGAATATATTTTTCTGCATTGATGGTGCCTTTCCAGACATGCAAGCTGCCCATGCCACACGAACTCATGCAACCCCATACCATCAGAGATGCAGGCTTCTGAACTGAGCGTTGATAACAACTTGGGTTGTCCTTGTCCTCTTTGGTCCGGATGACATGGCGTCCCAGATTTCCAAAAATAACTTTGAATCGTGACTCGTCTGACCACAGAACAGTCTTCCATTTTGCCACACTCCATTTTAAATGATCCCTGGCCCAGTGAAAACGCCTGTGCTTGTGGATCTTGCTTAGAAATGGCTTCTTCTTTGCACTGTAGAGTTTCAGCTGGCAACGGCGGATGGCACGCTGGATTGTGTTCACTGACAATGGTTTCTGGAAGTATTCCTGAGCCCATTCTGTGATTTCCTTTACAGTAGCATTCCTGATCGTGGTGCAGTGTCGTTTAAGGGCCCGGAGATCACGGGCATCCAGTATGGTTTTACGGCCTTGACCCTTACGCACAGAGATTGTTCCAGATTCTCTGAATCTTCGGATGATGTTATGCACAGTTAATGATGATAGATGCAAAGTCTTTGCAGTTTTTCGCTGGGTAACACCTTTCTGATATTGCTCCACTATCTTTCTGCACAACATTGTGGGAATTGGTGATCCTCTACCCATCTTGGCTTCTGAGAGACACTGCCACTCTGAGAAGCTCTTTTTATAGCCAATCATGTTGTCAATTGACCTAATTAGTGTTAATTGGTCTTCCAGCTCTTCGTTATGCTCAAATTTACTTTTTCCAGCCTCTTATTGCTACTTGTCCCAACTTTTTTGGGATTTGTTGACACCGTGAAAATTTGAATCAACGTATTTTTCCTTTAAAATGATACATTTACTCGGATTAAACGTTTGATCTGTCATCTACGTTCTATTACAAATAAAATATTGACATTTGCCATCTCCACATCATTGCATTCAGTTTTTATTCACAATTTGTTTAGTGTCCCAACTTTTTTGGAATCCGGTTTGTATTATCGCATTGCTATTACAACTTAAGCGATTTTGATAATGGTGGTGTTGGGAGAATTAACGGTCGGATATAACGAATATAGTACTATATCTAAGAATAGTAGATTATAAAAGTTTGATTCGCAATGCGGTTAATAATAATAGCAAAAATTATCGCATTGCGATTACAAATTAGCACTGCTAGATTCCATATTCAATAACTTTGTTAATTCTAGCAAGCTGACCCATTCCATAAGAGACCCAGCAGCAGCTACAAGTTAAAATCGCAATGCGATTAATATAACTTTAATTAATCGCATTGCAATTTCAACTTAGACCTGGTTTACTAAATTACTTTAACCACTTCAACCCCGCTAGCTGAAACGCCCTTAATTACCAGGCCACTTTTTACACTTCTGCACTACACTACTTTCACCGTTTATTGCTCGGTCATGCAACTTACCACCCAAATGAATTTTACCTCCTTTTCTTCTCACTAATAGAGCTTTCATTTGGTGGTATTTCATTGCTGCTGACATTTCTACTTTTTTTGTTATTAATCGAAATTTAACAATTTTTTTGCAAAAAAATGACATTTTTCAATTTCAGTTGTAAAATTTTGCAAAAAAAAACGACATCCATATATAAATTTTTCGCAAAATTTATTGTTCTGCATGTCTTTGATAAAAAAAAAATGTTTGGGTAAAAAAAAAAATGGTTTGGGTAAAAGTTATAGCGTTTACAAACTATGGTACAAAAATGTGAATTTCCGCTTTTTGAAGCAGCTCTGACTTTCTGAGCACCTGTCATGTTTCCTGAGGTTATACAATGCCCAGACAGTACAAACACCCCACAAATGACCCCATTTCGGAAAGTAGACACCCTAAGGTATTCACTGATGGGCATAGTGAGTTCATAGAACTTTTTATTTTTTGTCACAAGTTAGCGGAAAATGATGATTTATTTTTTATTTTATTTTCTTCTTACAAAGTCTCCTATTCCACTAACTTGTGACAAAAAATAAAAAATTCTAGGAACTCGCCATGCCCCTCACGGAATACCCTGAGGTGTCTTCTTTCCAAAATGGGGTCACTTGTGGCGTAGTTATACTGCCCTGGCATTTTAGGGGCCCATATGTGTGAGAAGTAGTTTGCAATCAAAATCTGTAAAAAATGACCGGTGAAATCCGAAAGGTGCAATTTGGAATGTGTGCCCCTTTGCCCACCTAGGCTGCAAAAAAGTGTCACACATCTGGTATTGCCGTACTCAGGAGAAGTTGGGGAATGTGTTTTGGGGTGTCATTTTACATATACTCATGCTGGGTGAGAGAAATATCTTGGTCAAATGCCAACTTTGTATAAAAAAATGGGAAATGTTGTCTTTTGCCAAGATATTTCTCTCACCCAGCATGGGTATATGTAAAATGACACCCCAAAACACATTCCCCAACTTCTCCAGAGTACAGCGATACCAGATGTGTGACACTTTTTTGCAGCCTAGGTGGGCAAAGGGGCACATATTCCAAAGTGCACCTTTCGGATTTCACCGGTCATTTTTTACAGATTTTGATTGCAAACTACTTCTCACGCATTTGGGCCCCTAAAATGCCAGGGCAGTATAACTACACCACAAGTGACCCAATTTTGGAAAGAAGACACCCCAGGGTATTCTGTGAGGGGCATGGCGAGTTCCTAGAATTTTTTATTTTTTGTCACAAGTTAGTGGAATATGAGACTTTGCAAGAAAAAAAAAAAAACATTTTCCGCTAACTTGTGACAAAAAAAAAAAAATTCTAGGAACTCGCCATGCCCCTCACGGAATACATTGGGGTGTCTTCTTTCCAAAATGGGGTCACTTGTGGGGTAGTTATACAGCCCTGGCATTCTAGGGGCCCTAATGTGTGCGAAGTAGTTTGAAATCAAAATGTGTAAAAAATGACCTTTAAAATCCTGAAGGTGCTCTTTGGAATGTGTGCCCCTTTGCCCACCTAGGCGGCAAAAAAGTGTAACACATGTGGTATCGCCGTACTCAGGAGAAGTTGGGGAATTTGTTTTGGGGTGTCATTTTACATATACCCATGCTGGGTGAGAGAAATATCTTGGCAAAAGACAACTTTTCCCATTTTTTTTATACAAAGTTGGCATTTGACCAAGATATTTATCTCACCCAGCATGGGTATATGTAAAATGACACCCCAAAACACATTCCCCAACTTCTCCTGAGTACGGCAAAGCGGCCCAAATTGCTTTTAGGAGGGCATTTTTAGACATTTGGATCCCAGACTTCTTCTCACGCTTTCGGGCCCCTAAAATGCCAGGGCAGTATAAATACCCCACATGTGACCCCATTTTGGAAAGAAGACACCCCAAGGTATTCAATGAGGGGCATGGCTTGTTCATAGAAATTGATTTGTTTTGTATTTTCTCACAAAGTCTCCCTTTCCGCTAACTTGGGACAAAAATTTCAATCTTTCATGGACTCAATATGCCCCTCACGGAATACCTTGGGGTGTCTTCTTTCTGAAATGGGGTCACATGTGGGGTATTTATACTGCCCTGGCATTTTAGGGGCCCTACGTCTGAATGGAGCCTTACAGGGAGGTGATCAATGACAGGGGGGTGATCATGGGTGATCAGGGGTTAATAAGTGACAGGCGGGGGTGTAGTGGTGTTTTGTGGTACTTTACTGAGCTATCTGTGTCCTCTGGTGGTCGATCCAAACAAAAGGGACCACCAGAGGACCAGGTAGCAGGTATATTAGACGCTGTTATCAAAACAGCGTCTAATATACCTGTTAGGGGTTAAAAAAAAATCACATCTCCAGCCTGCCAGCGAACGATCGCCTGTGAACGTTCACAGGAAATCACGGCTCTCGCGAGATGACGCGTATATGCGTGACTCTGCGCTGAGCTGCCGCCTCCGGACCGTTGATCTGCGTTAGGCGGTCCGGAGGTGGTTAAATTAGCAAGGATGACGAATATATTTATTAGTCAAAACAAAATATTCTCCATCTTTGCTAATTCAAGAAAGCCAACCATTGTAAACCAGGTACAAGTTAAAATCGTTATGCGATTTATTCAAGTTATATTATTCGCATTGCGATTGCAACTTGATTCTCACATCCGACAGTACATTCTAGCATGGAGGCGTTCCCATGGTGATGGGGACGCTCCATGCGCATGGGAAGTAGATAGAGGAAGCAACAGGCACTGACTTGAGTGGGCAGGGATCAAGGAATCCTCTAGGGTAAGCTAGGGTAACAATTAAAAAAAACAAAAAACTAATATTCAAAATAACGAATATATAGCACTATATTTGAAATATTCGCGAATTAGCAAGTGACGATATTCGCTGAAAAATTTTGATATTCGAATATTTGCGCTCAACAATAATAATTAGGCAGAGGGGCCTGGGTATACCTGATTTATCACCATTCATGACAAATTAATTTGGAAAAAAAATCGAATTTCTTGACGAAGTTCGGTGAATCATCCACATCAAATTTTTCAAAACTTTGCTCACCTGTAACAGACTGTGTACTGTAGCTCAAATACATTTTACTGCATTTTACCCCTGAGTCTTACACCATGCCTTGGAGGCAGGGGTCACAGCATTCCTCCTGCTTCTCCTCCTTGCAGCCCCCTTCACTTGCATCCTTTTTGCCCTTCCTAATGGGTGCTCTTTTTTTTCCAAAGAAGAGGCAACAAAACTCTACCACGTGCTAAGGAAGATACTCAAGTGAGTCTTCCTTTTGATGACTTGTGTGAGAACAGTCAGAGTTTAGACTGACATAAGGAGGAGATTCAGGAGAATCAGGAGGATGCAAGGAACCCCATGCATAGCAGTGTTGGTGGTAGTAATGGCCCTTGTAGCCACAGTGGTGGCAGAAGGAACAGTGATAGGCACAGTGGCTTTGGGGGCAAATACAAAGAAGGAAATAGGGAGGGGGGCCAAGGAGCCCACAATATCACAGTCTGATAAAAGCATTAAGGGTGAGGATGACAATAATTGTGTGTTGGACAGGACCCGGGAGCCATTTTAGGGTGCAGAGAATGAGTTGAAATCAGGGAAGGAGGGGGGAGGCCATGGCGGCAGCGGAAATAAATTGCAGAGATAATGTCTGGCCAGAAACTCTTTAAAAAAACTACAAGGGCCAGATCTGCTTCTATTATGAAAAAGGACCGTCACTCGCGTTGAATTTCTCTCAATGTAGTTTATTCAGTCACTTATTGTGAAGCATAGACACTGGCACATAGTCTCAAGGTCATATCCCCAGATAGAGGCTTTTCAAAATTTACCAATGATGTGCTTTAAAACAGTGTTTCCCAACCAGTGTGCCTCCAGCTGTTGCAAAACTACAACTCCCAGCATGCCCGCACAGCCAAAGGCTGTCCAGGCATGCTGGGAGTTGAAGTTTTGCAACAGCTGGAGGCACACTGGTTGGGAAACACTGCTTTAAAAGAGCGGACAACATCCGTGATAAAATTATTAGAGCCGACATAGGCACTAATAAATTAAGTTTGAGGCAAACTACATTGACTACACCGCGTCAGGGCACATTTCCATGTTTAAATTGTAACAACTGTTCCAGTGTGATCAGAGGTACCACCTTCACTCATCCTCATTCTGGTGAACAAATCCCAATTAAGGGTATGTTCACATGTGACAGTAAGAATGTTATATATATTCTCAAATGTCCCTCCGGCTTACTTTATGTAGGGGAAACCTCAATGCGGATGAAAGACAGATTAAGCAAACATAAATCCACCATCTGCACTGAAAATCTATTACTTCCCTTACCATATCATTTTCATGAAAAACGGCATGCGATATCGCAGTTGCGATTTCAAATAATTGAAAGTATAACACTACCCCGCCGCGGTGGAGATAGAAACAAATTACTTCTAAAGAGAGAAGCCTATTGGATCCACCGATTACAAACGGTGGAGCCAAGAGGGCTTAATCGTGATTATAATATTTCTGGATTCATTTAGTTCTTGATCATGTGTATATAATATACAATATTTATATCTTATTTTATGTTTTACTTACAGCGGACCTGAATCCCTACCGCTCTACATTGATTTCTATGTTACATGGTATTTACAATTGAATCAATCTGTATCGGCTCCCATGTGGGAGGAGCTTAATATATGATGTAATTTCCATTTTTTTGTTCATCGGATGTATATAAGATGCAATGATAGGATTGTATTGTGTAGTCTGAAGAAAGCATGAGTATGTGCTGAAACGCGTCACTATGCTTCACAATAAGTGACTGAATAAACTACATTGAGAGAAATTCAACGCAAGTCCTTTTTCTTCATTTCGTAAGTTGGGACGCCTGCCCATCGACACGTGCACCGCAACTATATAAAGCAGTGCCGACCTTTCTCTATAATATACTGCTTCTATTATGGTCAGCTCGGGAACGCATGATGCCACTGGTACTGTGGATGCAGGCCCAAAATATGCCAGGCCTAAGCCAAGCTCTGCTGCCGTTAGCGCTGTACAAGTATTTCACAATCTGGCAGTTTTTTTTCCATAATGTCTGAAAACAAAAGCATTGCCATGTTCAAAATCTCTAAGATTAAAATAAGTTGTCATCGTCATCATAGCTTACTGCTTCTCTGACTCAGACTAATCTTTCTCCTCCAAATACACTCTGTTAGATATCAATAACTGAATGTGTGGTCTGGAAACAACTGTACACTCCCAGCAGTCCGCTTGTTCGCTGTCACGGACATACCAAGACATACGGACGTCACCGTGACAGTGAGTGGCAGGAGATCTTTGAGATTGGCAACATGTGATTTGACTTGACATGTTTACCTTGTGGATCATGATGTCTGTGTTGTTTCTGGTACTGGCCACACCCTTAACCTTCAGGTGTTGCTAATGTGGTCATTTAACTTTCCCTATTTATAATTGTTTCTCCCACAATGCTGTGCAGTTTATAGCGTCAGTCGGACCTGTAGATAGTTGGTGTTTGGATCTCGGCTGAGTTCCTGGTGCGGTCATAGCTTCTTGGAAGTTAAGTGTTACCTTTCCCTTTGTATTTTGGCTTTTATGTGTGTTGTATTTCTTTGTTGTTTTGTATTAGGCCTTAAGGAGACTCCCGTTCATCCTTCCTTTTGGACAAACAGGATGTCTCTTACCTGTCATTAGTACCAGGGTCTTTTAGGATTAGATAGGACTTTAGGTACAGTATTCCTGTGTATGAACTCACCTACCTCTGGGGTCTGTTCATACTTGTAGTCAGTCAGGGCTTTCATTAGGGTTTTCACTAGGAGGTATTCATCTTACTTCCCTAGTTTTCAGACCTTATTTTTATTTCCGTTCTATGTTCGGTGTGGGGTTTCCCTCCCACACTAGAGCGTGACATTCACATTCCTAATAAGGCCAAGTTGCTGGCAGTGCAGTCACTGCCATACAACTTAGTGGATTATGTTTCCTTTAGGGAACTGAGGATGTGCGCTTAGCCTCACTGGAAGATACCTAGCCAGCATTATTTCTCCAAAAAAACATCCCTGCTCTGTACTCCCAAATGTCTGAGAATGTAAGCTGCTCCTTGCAATTCTCACTGTGTGGCAAGGTGCACGCTGTGGTGGACACCTGAAGCAGCTGTTATGGGCAGAGACAGTACATCTCTTTCATGGCCCACTGGCTCAATGTTTTTCGTGGCAATGACAAGATAGCACCCTAGCAAAAAGGCCAGTTCCTTTTGACACCCCAAATTTTGTGTCCATCTGGTCACAGCAATCGGCGTTATCCACCTACTCTACATCCTCCTCCATGGACATCCTCTGTCCCCAACAGAAGCAGGGCAGAGCATCACTTCCCCTGTCCTATCAAACGTGTACAGTGGACCCTTGCCTTGCAATGATCGGCCTGGACGAGAGTAGCCACATAGCCAAAGTGCATCAATCAGTAAACATCTAGTTGGCTGTCTCCCTGCTAACTCCAACTAGGCAAGGTTGTAAACTACTGTGGAACATTGTAGCCTTGCTGGTTTTGGGGGAAATAGTACATGTTTCCTACATGGTGCAAGTGATAAATGTAGATGTGCAAGGCTTTTTGAAAAAGTACCATAGCTTGCAGAGGGTACTAGCTATGTCCAGGAGACTTTTCTCGCATTTCAGCCCTTTGGACTTTGTAAGCAGTGGGTGCAATGACCGGGAGTATTAATAACATAGTCTAAAATGAAAAAATCTGGCGGTCTGGCGGCCGGTGTGGGGAGGTCATACCACGCACAGGTTTTTCGGCCGAGATCCTCAAGCAAGATGGCGGAGGCCAGCCCGTTGTGAGCAAATGTATCAGATAGTGGGTTTTATTTTGTTTGTTTGTTTTACACTATTTCAGTTTAAATCGATTAATACCGTGAAGCACGAGCACATTCAGCTTCATGGCAAATCTAATTTATCCTGGAATTTGGGTCGAAGTCCATGATTGTTATATGCCTGGATTCCATACACCACTTATTAGATGTCACTTGTCCTCAGAACCACCACAGTTTTCTTGTTGATGTGATTCATCTTTTCAATGTTTTTATGTATTTTTTGTGTTAATAAAGTACGGTACTATATATTATTTATATAATTGGACTATAGGTTTACATGATGTATGGGAGTCAGACTATTATTGGGGATATTATTTTTTGGTACCCTTAACAGGGATAATGTAGAGATTTATATTCACATATCTGTTAACTGCCTATTGAAACAGAGTACCTTTCTCAGGAGCACACCATGTTCCCTGACACCATGGACTTCTGGGCAGGCCAATTAGAACAATGGCTGAAAACTGGTCCAGTATGCCCTTTCTGGACCGTCTTGTCCTGCCTCCAGTGTCATCTCAGAAACGGTTTCTAGCACTGCAGTGGCAGGAGTGAGACCCAAACAGACAGAGTTGTCCTTTGCCAATGTACAAAATATCACATTTGTTAAAATGAATGAAACATGGTGAGGATTATCACAGACCCCTGACCAATGAATAGATATGCCATTGGTGACAGTGCTTCATTATGCCAAAAATTCAGATGCCAAGTCCAATTGTATATGTTGGTAGGGTAATATACAGTCGTGGCCAAAAGTTTTGAGAATTCCATAAATATTGGAAATTGGAAAAGTTGCTGCTTAAGTTTTTATAATAGCAATTTGCATATACTCCAGAATGTTATGAAGAGTGATCAGATGAATTGCATAGTCCTTCTTTGCCATGAAAATTAACTTAATCCCAAAAAAACCTTTCCACTGCATTTCATTGCTGTCATTAAAAGGTCCTGCTGAGATCATTTCAGTAATCATCTTGTTAACTCAGGTGAGAATGTTGACGAGAACAAGGCTGTAGATCATTATGTCAGGCTGATTGGGTTAAAATGGCAGACTTGACCTGCTAAAAGGAGGGTGATGCTTGAAATCATTGTTCTTCCATTGTTAACCATGGTGACCTGCAAAGAAACGCGTGCATCCATCATTGCGTTGCATAAAAATAGCTTCACAGGAAAGGATATTGTGGCTACTAAGATTGCACCTCAATCAACAATTTATAGGATCATCAAGAACTTCAAGGAAAGAGGTTCAATTCTTGTTAAGAAGGCTTCAGGGCGTCCAAGAAAGTCCAGCAAGCGCCAGGATCGTCTCCTAAAGAGGATTCAGCTGCGGGATCGGAATGCCACCAGTGCAGAGCTTGCTCAGGAATGGCAGCAGGCAGGTGTGAGCGCATCTGCACGCACAGTGAGGCGAAGACTTTTGGTAGATGGCCTGGTGTCAAGAAGAGCAGCAAAGAAGCCACTTCTCTCCAAAAAAAAACACCAGAGACAGATTGATCTTCTGCAGAAAATATGGTAAATGGACTGCTGAGGACTGGGGCAAAGTCATATTCTCTGATGAAGCCTCTTTCGGATTGTTTGGGGCATCAGGAAAAAGGCTTGTCCGGAGAAGAAAAGGTGAGCGCTACCATCAGTCCTGTGTCATGCCAACAGTAAAGCATCCTGAGACCATTCATGTGTAGGGTTGCTTCTCATCCAAGGCAGTGAGCTCACTCACAATTTTGCCAAAAAACACAGCCATGAATAAAGAATGGTACCAAAACACCCTCCAACAGCAACTTCTTCCAACAATCCAACAACAGTTTGGTGAAGAACAATGCATTTTCCAGCACGATGGAGCGCCGTGCCATAAGGCAAAAGTGATAACTAAGTTGCTCAGGGACCAAAACGTTGACATTTTGGGTCCATGGCCTGGAAACTCCCCAGATCTTAATCCCATTGAGAACTTGTGGTCAATCTTCAAGAGGCGGGTGGACAAACAAAAACCCACTAATTCTGACAAACTCCAAGAAGTGATTATGAAAGAATGGGTTGCTATCAGTCAGGAATTGGCCCAGAAGTTGATTGAGAGTAGAGTTGAGCGAACACCTGGATGTTCGGGTTCGAGAAGTTCGGCCGAACTTCCCGGAAATGTTCGGGTTCGGGATCCGAACTTCGTCCCGAACCCGAACCCCATTGAAGTCAAAGGGGACCCGAACTTTTCGGTACTAAAAAGGCTGTAAAACAGCCCAGGAAAGGGCTAGAGGGCTGCAAAAGGCAGCAACATGTAGGTAAATCCCCTGCAAACAAATGTGGATAGGGAAATGAATTAAAATAAAAATTAAATAAATAAAAATTAACCAAAATCAATTGGAGAGAGGTCCCATAGCAGAGAATCTGGCTTCACGTCACCCACCACTGGAACAGTCCATTCTCAGATATTTAGGCCCCGGCACCCAGGCAGAGGAGAGAGGTCCCGTAACAGAGAATCTGTCTTCATGTCAGCAGAGAATCAGTCTTCATATCATAGCAGAGAATCAGGCTTCACGTCAGCCACCACTGCAACAGTCCATTGTCATAAATTTAGGCCAAGCACCCAGGCAGAGGAGAGAGGTCCCGTAACAGACAATCTGGCTTTATGTCAGCAGAGAATCAGTCTTCATATCATAGCAGAGAATCAGGCTTCACGTCAGCCACCAATGCAACAGTCCATTGGCATATATTTAGGCCCCGGCACCCAGACAGAGGAGAGGTTCATTCAAATTTGGGTAGCCTCGCAATATAATGGTAAAATGAAAATAAAAATAGGATTGAATGAGGAAGTGCCCTGGAGTACAATAATATATGGTTAAGGGGAGGTAGTTAATGTCTAATCTGGACAAGGGACGGACAGGTCCTGTGGGATCCATGCCTGGTTCATTTTTATGAACCACAGCTTGTCCACATTGGCTGTAGACAGGCGGCTGCGTTTGTCTGTAATGACACCCCCTGCCGTGCTGAATACACGTTCAGACAAAACGCTGGCCGCCGGGCAGGCCAGCACCTCCAAGGCATAAAAGGCTAGCTCTGGCCACGTGGACAATTTAGAGACCCAGTAGTTGAATGGGGCCGAACCATCAGTCAGTACGTGGAGGGGTGTGCACACGTACTGTTCCACCATGTTAGTGAAATGTTGCCTCCTGCTAACACGTTGCGTATCAGGTGGTGGTGCAGTTAGCTGTGGCGTGTTAACAAAAGTTTTCCACATCTCTGCCATGCTAACCCTGCCCTCAGAGGAGCTGGCCATGACACAGCTGCCTTGGCGACCTCTTGCTCCTCCTCTGCCTTGGCCTTGGGCTTCCACTTGTTCCCCTGTGACTTTTGGGAATTCTCTCAGTAGCGCGTCTACCAACGTGCGCTTGTACTCGCGCATCTTCCTATCACGCTCCAGTGCAGGAAGTAAGGTGGGCACATTGTCTTTGTAGCGTGGATCCAGCAGGGTGGCAACCCAGTAGTCCGCACAGGTTAAAATGTGGGTAACTCTGCTGTCATTGCGCAGGCACTGCAGCATGTAGTCCCTCATGTGTGCCAGGCTGCCCAGGGGTAAGGACAAGCTGTCCTCTGTGGGAGGCGTATCATCATCGTCCTGCCTTTCCCCCCAGCCATGCACCAGTGATGGACCCGAGCTGCGTTGGGTGCCACCCCGCTGTGACCATGCTTCATCCTCATCCTCCTCCACCTCCTCCTCATCCTCGTCCTCCTCGTCCTCCAGTAGTGGGCCCTGGCTGGCCACATTTGTACCTGGCCTCTGCTGTTGCCAAAAACCTCCCTCTGAGTCACTTCGAAGAGACTGGCCTGAAAGTGCTAAAAATGACCCCTCTTCCTCCTCCTCCTCCTGGGCCACCTCCTCTTCCATCATCGCACTAAGTGTTTTCTCAAGGAGACATAGAAGTGGTATTGTAACGCTGATAACGGCGTCATCGCCACTGGCCATGTTGGTGGAATACTCGAAACAGCGCAACAGGGCACACAGGTCTCGCATGGAGGCCCAGTCATTGGTGGTGGAGTGGTGCTGTTCTGTAGTGCGACTGACCCGTGCGTGCTGCAGCTGAAACTCCACTATGGCCTGCTGCTGCTCGCACAGTCTGTCCAGCATGTGCAAGGTGGAGTTCCACCTGGTGGGCACGTCACATATGAGGCGGTGAGCGGGAAGGCCGAAGTTACGCTGTAGCGCAGACAGGCGAGCAGCAGCAGGATGTGAACGCCGGAAGCGCGAACAGACGGCCCGCACTTTATGCAGCAGCTCTGACATGTCGGGGTAGTTGTGAATGAACTTCTGCACCACCAAATTCAGCACATGCGCCAAGCAAGGGATGTGCATCAAACTGGCTAGTCCCAGAGCTGCAACGAGATTTCGCCCATTATCACACACCACCAGGCCGGGCTTGAGGCTCACCGGCAGCAACCACTCGTCGGTCTGTTGTTCTATACCCTGCCACAACTCCTGTGCGGTGTGGGGCCTGTCCCCCAAACATATGAGTTTCAGAATGGCCTGCTGATGTTTACCCCGGGCTGTGCTGAAGTTGGTGGTGAAGGTGTGTGGCTGACTAGATGAGCAGGTGGAAGAAGAGGAGGAGGAAGTCGAGTAGGAGGGGGTGGCAACAGGAGGCAAACAATGTTGCCCTGCGATCCTTGGCGGCGGAAGGACGTGCGCCAAACAGCTCTCCGCCTGGGGCCCAGCTGCCACTACATTTACCCAGTGTGCAGTTAGTGTCATGGAACCATGAACCAGACGTACAACAAGAGATAAGTGGAAATAAGAAGGCTTTATTGAAAATCAAGCTGTAAGGCAAAAGTCCAAACGGATGGCTAAACCGAAGCAGGGTCTTGCGAAGCCAGAGGTCAGGAACCAGAAGGGTAGTCAGACGAAGCCTGGAACAGGAACCAGCAGGGTAGTCAGACGAAGCCTGGATCAGGAACCAGCAGGGTAGTCAGACGAAGCCAGGATCAGGAACCAGAAGCAGCAGCAGTCTTAGAAGCATGTGAATACAGGAGGACCAAGCAAGGAACTGAAGCCACAGACCTCCTATATATATGAGCTAGGCATCCAGCTCCTCCCAGTGGGAAGGAGAAGCCGCAGGGTGGAAGGCTACAAGAAACCCAGAAACCAAGATGGCCGCCAGCACATGTCAAACGAAGGAGAACAGCAAGAAGGTAAGACCATGACAGTTAGGGAGATATAGCGTCCCTGGCCGTGCTTACTGGTCCACGTATCTGTGGTTAGGTGGACCTTGCCACAGATGGCGTTGCGCAGTGCACACTTGATTTTATCGGATACTTGGTTGTGCAGGGAAGGCACGGCTCTCTTGGAGAAGTAGTGCCGGCTGGGAACAACATACTGTGGGACAGCAAGCGACATGAACTGTTTGAAGCTGTCCACCAGCCTAAATGACAGCATTTCATAGGCCAGTAGTTTAGAAATGCTGGCATTCAGGGCCAGGGATCAAGGGTGGCTAGGTGGGAATTTACGCTTTCTCTCAAATGTTTGTGAGATGGAGAGCTGAACGCTGCCGTGTGACATGGTTGAGACGCTTGGTGACGGAGGTGGTGGTGGTGTTGGTGGTACATCCCCTGTTTGCTGGGCGGCAGGTGCCAACGTTCCTCCAGAGGCGGAGGAAGAGGCCGAGGCGGCAGCAGCAGAAGAGGTAGCAGGGGGAGCCTGAGTGACTTCCTTGGTTTTAAGGTGTTTACTCCACTGCAGTTCAAGCTTTGCATGCAGGTGCCTGGTCATGCAGGTTGTGCTCAGGTTCAGAACGTTAATACCTCGCTTCAGGCTCTGATGGCACAGCGTGCAAACCACTCGGGTCTTGTCGTCAGCACATTGTTTGAAGAAGTGCCATGCCAGGGAACTCCTTGAAGCTGCCTTTGGGGTGCTCGGTCCCAGATGGCGGCGGTCAGTAGCAGGCGGAGTCTCTTGGCGGCGGGTGTTCTGCTTTTGCCCACTGCTCCCTCTTTTGCTACGCTGTTGGCTCGGTCTCACCACTGCCTCTTCCTCCGAACTGTGAAAGTCAGTGGCACGACCTTCATTCCATGTGGGGTCTAGGACCTCATCGTCCCCTGCATCGTCTTCCACCCAGTCTTGATCCCTGACCTCCTGTTCAGTCTGCACACTGCAGAAAGACAAAGCAGTTGGCACCTGTGTTTCGTCATCAGAGACATGCTGAGGTGGTATTCCCATGTCCTCATCATCAGGAAACATAAGTGGTTGTGCGTCAGTGCATTCTATGTCTTTCACCGCTGGGGAAGGGCTAGGTGGATGCCCTTGGGAAACCCTGCCAGCGGAGTCTTCAAACAGCATAAAAGACTGCTGCATAACTTGAGGCTGAGACAGTTTCCCTGGTATGCATGGGGGTGATGTGACAGACTGATGGGGTTGGTTTTCAGGCGCCATCTGTGCGCTTTCTGCAGAAGACTGGGTGGGAGATAATGTGAACGTGCTGGATCCACTGTCCGCCACCCAATTGACTAATGCCTGTACCTGCTCAGGCCTTACCATCCTTAGAACGGCATTGGGCCCCACCATATATCGCTGTAAATTCTGGCGGCTACTGGGACCTGAGGTAGTTGGTACACTAGGACGTGTGGATGTGGCAGAACGGCCACGTCCTCTCCCAGCACCAGAGGGTCCACTAACACCACCACGACCATGTCCACGTCCGCGTCCCTTACTAGATGTTTTCCTCATTGTTATGGTTCACCACAACAACAAAAATATTATTTGGCCCAATGTATTGTATTCAAATTCAGCGGGATATAAATTTGAGGCCTAGTATTTAGGCGCTGGGTGACCGGTATGGATTTACTGACAGAATTAGACTTGGAAATGCACAGTAGCGTGTGTGTGAAGTTATTCTGAATGACCCTATGTGCACCTTGAATATTATATGCCCTTTTAGGGATAGATTTCAAATAGCTCTGATACAGCAGAAACCACTAAATTAGGAAATTGCTAAATTGGGAATTGTTTTTCAACCCAGAACAAAAAATGTGCTTTGACGGACACTAAATAACTTGCCCAGCCAGAATAGTACAGCGGTAACGACAGATTTAGCGGGATATAAATTTGAGGCCTAGTATTTAGGCGCTGGGTGACCGGTATGGATTTACTGACAGAATTAGACTGGGATATGGCCAAAAAAATAACCACACTATTGCTGGTTAAATGCACTTGGTGTGACAGCTTGACCAACCACACTACTGAGGGTTAAATGCACTTGGTGACAGGCGCAGCTTGCCCCTGATGTAGTATATGGCCAAAAAATGAACAGACTATTGCTGGTTAAATGCACTTGGTGTGACAGCTTGACCAACCACACTACTGATGGTTAAATGCACTTGGTGACGGGCGCAGCTTGCCCCTGATGTAGTATATGGCCAAAAAATGAACAGACTATTGCTGGTTAAATGCACTTGGTGTGACAGCTTCACCCTGATGTAGGCTTTAGCCAAAAAACAACGACACCATTGAGGGTTAAATGCACTTGGTCGCAGCTTGTGCTGGCGCACCACATGACACAAAATGGCCGCCAATCACCCCAGAAAAAAGTGACTGACAAACGGTCTGGGCAGCCTAAAAACAGTGAGCAATTGAATTTCAGCAGCTCAATGATGCACAGCTGCAGATCGATCGATTAATCAAGTCCTTTGGAGGAGTTAATCTGCCTAATCTCGCCCTACTGTCGCAGCTGCAACCTCTCCCTACGCTAATCAGAGCAGAGTGACGGGCGGCGCTATGTGACTCCAGCTTAAATAGAGGCTGGGTCACATGGTGCTCTGGCCAATCACAGCCATGCCAATAGTAGGCATGGCTGTGACGGCCTCTTGGGGCAAGTAGTACGACGCTTGTTTATTGGCTGCTTTGCAGCCTTTCCAAAAGCGCCAAGAAAGCGTCACAAAAGCGCCAAGAAAGCGACGAACACCGAACCCGGACTTTTACGAAAATGTCCGGGTTCGGGTCCGTGTCACGGACACCCCAAAATTCGGTACGAACCCGAACTATAAAGTTCGAGTTCGCTCATCCCTAATTGAGAGCATGCCCAGTTCCTGGATATGGATTCTTGAAGATGGACCAATAAATATAATACAGAAAGAGCAATACAACACCGAGAATAGTACAAATTCGCCTGTAGGCAAACTTTTGTAAAAAAAAAAAAAAAAAAAGGGGAACACTGTCCCTATCACCAAAAAGCATCCCTGCCTGCAAATGGAGTATTTGCCCTGAAAGCGGAAACCCCACTTCTCTTTGTCATTCCCTCACTACACCCATCCCTACCTAAAATAAGTCCTGACAGAAGTCCCCTTTCAAAAGTTGCAGGTTCATCATGAGACAATATAAGTAAAAGCACTCAATCACACAAAAATGTGTGAAGATGTGTGAATGGCAACATTTCATAAAGGCTGCTGCCAGCTAGTCTGCTGCCTTACAGAACTTAAATTGTCCCGCTCTAATCTAATTTGCATCCCTAGCAATGCACCATGGTGACATGTAACTCGTCATCAGGGCGTGTACACTGGAACTAAGGTGCTTCGATAGGATTAATTTCACGCATACATGGATTATGACATCACCAAGCTTGCGTCGGATGACACTAGGGCAATGTCAGTGACAACACCTAATGTGTTTATGTCACCACTGGAGCATGCCCAGATGATAAAGTGAAGCTACAGTAACATGGAAAAGGTAAGTACTGGGCACACAGCGACCACAACATACATACGTATAAGCCACCATTGGGGCATGTGCAATAATTAACCTTAAAGTTGGTAAAAGCTTGATATCTTACAGTTGGTAAAAGCTTGACATACACGTAATTACTAAAATATTTAAAGGTAAGAGCTCAATATTATGCCGTACAAATAAATATATATATATATATATATATATATTTATTTAGGAGCCAACATAAGATAATGATGATCATACCAACACATATTTAGTAGTGATGAGCGAGCATGTTCGGTCAAATACTTGTTCAGCTCAAGCATCGCTATGCTCGGCACATGGCGGTACTTGGCTGAGTGTCACATGTGCTCGAGCGCCATGCTCGAGTCTCCTTCCCGCACGTTTCACGGCTGCCAAGCAGCCAATAAACATGCAGGTAAGTACTGCCATCACTCTAATGCCAGTAGCCATGTTGGCTGCTGGCATTACAGTGATTGGCTGGCTGGAACACGTCATCGGGTGTATATAGCACCCGATGATGCAGGTTCGGCTCATTGCGAGTCAGGGAGAGCTGCGTTTAGTAATGGATAGATAGTGTAGGGAGTTTGTGATCGCAATGTATTCAATTTTAAACGTTTCAAAGACCCAAAAGTCTGTTTAAGGACTATTGTGTGTGGTGGCAGCAATTTAATTGTGCAAGTTGTACAAAAAAAAAGTTTTTTTATACTTTTTGAAATATCGATTATTTTGCTATATAGAAGGTGTCTGCAGTGACTTGTGACATCTGTGCAGCAATACCTTCTGTGTGTCAGGGGCAGAGATAGGAAGAATATTAGTGAAAATAATAATTGTTTTCCCATAATCCAAATTTTTACAGTCAACTGCGTAATCCGTGAATTGTGTGATCTGCGCTTCAATACCTTGTGTATTGTGGTTGTCAGGCTCAGATATAGGGAAAAAATTATAATACAGAAAACACAATTTTTTCCCATAATCTATCCACATTTTTTTTTCTGTCAACGGTGTAATCCATGAATTGTTTGATCTGCGCTTCAATATCTCGTGTGGTTATCATCAGGCCTAGATATAGGGAAAAAAAATATAAATACAGAAAAAAAAAATCTCCCATAATCTATCCACTTTTTTGCTGTCAACTGTGTAATCCGTGAATTGTGTGATCTGCGCTTCAATACATTGTGTGGTTGTCAGGCCCAGATATAGGGAAAAAATGTTGAATACAGAAACCAATTTTTCTCCCATAATCTGTCAAGATTTTTGCTGTCAACGGTGTAATCCATGAATTGTTTGATCTATGCTTCAATATCTTGTGTGGTTATCAGGCCTAGATATAGGGGGGAAAAAATTTAATACAGAAAAAAAAATTCTCCCATAATCTATCCACATTTTTGCTGTCAACGGTGCAATCAGTGAATTGTGTGATCTGCGCTTCAACACATTGTGTGGTTATAAGGCTGAGATATAGGGGGAAAAAAAAATACAGAAAACTATTTTTCTCCCATAATCTATCCACATTTTTTCAGTCAACGGTGTAATCCGTGAATTGTATGATCTGCGCTTTAATACATTGTGCGATTGTCAGGCATAGATATAGGGAAACAAATTAAAATACCGAAAACAATTTTTCTCCCATAATCTGTCCACATTTTTTCTGTCAACGGTGTAATCCGTGAATTGTGTTACCTGTGCTTCAATACATTTTGTGGTTGTCAGGCCTAGATTTAGGGGGGAAAAATTTAAATACAGATTTTTTTTTTCCCATAATCAACATTTTTGCTGTCAACGGTGTAATCCGTGAATAGTGTGATCTGTGCTTCAATACATTGTGTGGTTGTCAGTAGGGTTGAGCGAACCCGAACAGTAAAGTTCGGGTTCGTACCGAACTTTAGGATTTTTGGAAAAGTAAAAGTTTGGGTTCAGTGTTCGGCGAGTTAATGTCGCTTTATGAAAGGCTGCACAGCAGCCAATCAACAAGCGTTTAACTTGTGTGCCCTTAGAAGCCATCACAGCTATGCCTACTAATGGCATGGCTGTGATTGGCCAGTGCAGTATGTGACCCAGCCTCTCTATAAGCTGGAGTCACGTAACGCTGCACGTCACTTTGCTCTGATAAGTGTAGGGATAGGATGCTGCTGCTGTGAGGGAGAGACTAGGACAGAATCTTTAATCAGAAGTGCTTGTTAACTCAGCAATCTACCTAGATTTTGTTTTGTTGGTGCAGTGCATAATCTTTTTACCCTGCCCTGAGCCCAGTGACCCAGAAAAATAACTTTTATCCGTCTGTTAGTTAGGTGGGCGGTGGCAGCGGCCATTTTATGCAAGTTCTGTGCAACAGCACAGCATATGTGCATATGTGACAGTCAAATAGAAGCTTAAACTACTGCAATTATATTGTGGGTAGAGTTGAGCGAACACCTGGATGTTTGGGTTCGAGAAGTTTGGTCGAGCTTCCCGGAAATGTTCGGGTTCGGGATCCGAACCTGACCCAAACTTTGTCCCGAACCCCATTGAAGTCAATGGGGACCCGAACTTTTCGGCACTAAAAAGGCTGTAAAACAGCCCAGGAAAGAGCTAGAGGGCTGCAAAAGGCAGCAACATGTAGGTAAATCCCATGCAAACAAATGTGGATAGGGAAATGAATTAAAATAAAAATAAAATAAATAAAAATTAACCAATATCAATTGGAGAGAGGTCCCATAGCAGAGAATCTGGCTTCACGTCACCCACCACTGTAACAGTCCATTGTCAGATATTTAGTCCCAGGCACCCAGGCAGAGTAGAGAGGTCCCTTAACAGAGAATCTGGCTTCATGTCAGCAGAGAATCAGTCTGCATGTCATAGCAGAGAATCAGGCTTCACGTCAGCCACCACTGTAACAGTCCATTGTCATATATTTAGGCCCAGGCACCCAGGCAGAGGAGAGAGGTCCCGTAACAGAGAATCTGGCTTCATGTCAGCAGAGAATCAGTCTGCATGTCATAGCAGAGAATCAGGCTTCACGTCAGCCACCACTGTAACAGTCCATTGTCATATATTTAGGCCCAGGCACCCAGGCAGAGGAGAGAGGTCCCGTAACAGAGAATCTGGCTTCATGTCAGCAGAGAATCAGTCTGCATGTCATAGCAGAGAATCAGGCTTCACGTCAGCCACCACTGTAACAGTCCATTGTCATATATTTAGGCCCACGCACCCAGGCAGAGGAGAGAGGTCCCATGACAGAGAATCTGGCTTCATGTCAGCAGAGAATCAGTCTGCGTGTCATAGCAGAGAATCAGGCTTCACGTCACCCAACATTGGAACAGTCCATTGGCATATATTTAGGCCCCGGCACCCAGACAGAGGAGAGGTTCATTCAACTTTGGGTTGCCTCGCAATATAATATTACAATGAAAATAAAAATAGGATTGAATGAGGAAGTGCCCTGGAGTACAATAATATATGGTTAAGGGGAGGTAGTTAATGTCTAATCTGCACAAGGGATGGACAGGTCCTGTGGGATCCATGCCTGGTTCATTTTTATGAACGTCAGCTTGTCCACATTGGCTGTAGACAGGCGGCTGCGTTTGTCTGTAATGACGCCCCCTGCCGTGCTGAATACACGTTCAGACAAAACGCTGGCTGCCGGGCAGGCCAGCACCTCCAAGGCATAAAAGGCTAGCTCTGGCCACGTGGACAATTTAGAGACCCAGAAGTTGAATGGGGCCGAACCATCAGTCAGTACGTGGAGGGGTGTGCACACGTACTGTTCCACCATGTTAGTGACATGTTGCCTCCTGCTAACACGTTGCGTATCAGGTGGTGGTGCAGTTAGCTGTGGCGTGTTGACAAAAGTTTTCCACATCTCTGCCATGCTAACCCTGCCCTCAGAGGAGCTGGCCGTGACACAGCTGCCTTGGCGACCTCTTGCTCCTCCTCTGCCTTGGCCTTGGGCTTCCACTTGTTCCCCTGTGACATTTGGGAATGCTCTCAGTAGCGCGTCTACCAACGTGCGCTTGTACTCGTGCATCTTCCTATCACACTCCAGTGCAGGAAGTAAGGTGGGCACATTGTCTTTGTACCGTGGATCCAGCAGGGTGGCAACCCAGTAGTCCGCACACGTTAAAATGTGGGCAACTCTGCTGTCATTGCGCAGGCACTGCAGCATGTAGTCCCTCATGTGTGCCAGGCTGCCCAGGGGTAAGGACAAGCTGTCCTCTGTGGGAGGCGTATCGTCATCGTCCTGCGTTTCCCCCCAGCCACGCACCAGTGATAGGCCCGAGCTGCGTTGGGTGCCACCCCGCTGTGACCATGCTTCATCCTCATCCTCCTCCACCTCATCCTCGTCCTCGTCCTCCAGTAGTGGGCCCTGGCGGGCCACATTTGTACCTGGCCTCTGCTGTTGCAAAAAACCTCCCTCTGAGTCACTTCGAAGAGACTGGCCTGAAAGTGCTAACAATGACCCCTCTTCCTCCTCCTCCTGGGCCACCTCATCTTCCAGCATCGCCCTAAGTGTTTTCTCAAGGAGACATAGAAGTGGTATTGTAACGCTGATAACGGCGTCATCGCCACTGGCCATGTTGGTGGAGTACTCGAAACAGCGCAACAAGGCACACAGGTCTCGCATGGAGGCCCAGTCATTGGTGGTGAAGTGGTACTGTTCCGCAGTGCGACTGACCCGTGTGTGCTGCAGATGAAACTCCACTATGGCCTGCTGCTGCTCGCACAGTCTGTCCAGCATGTGCAAGGTGGAGTTCCACCTGGTGGGCACGTCGCATATGAGGCGGTGAGCGGGAAGGCCGAAGTTACTCTGTAGCGCAGACAGGCGAGCAGCGGCAGGATGTGAACGCCGGAAGCGCGAACAGACGGCCCACACTTTATGCAGCAGCTCTGACATGTCGGGGTAGTTGTGAATGAACTTCTGCACCACCAAATTCAGCACATGCGCCAAGCAAGGGATGTGCGTCAAACCGGCTAGTCCAAGAGCTGCAACGAGATTTCGCCCATTATCACACACCACCAGGCCGGGCTTGAGGCTCATCGGCAGCAACCACTCGTCGGTCTGTTGTTCTATACCCCGCCACAACTCCTGTGCTGTGTGGGGCCTGTCCCCCAAACATATGAGTTTCAGAATGGCCTGCTGACGTTTACCCCGGGCTGTGCTGAAGTTGGTGGTGAAGGTGTGTGGCTGACTGGATGAGCAGGTGGAAGAAGAGGAGGAGGAAGCTGAGTAGGAGGAGGTGGCAACAGGAGGCAAAGAATGTTGCCCTGCAATCCTTGGCGGCGGACGGACGTGCGCCAAACAGCTCTCCGCCTGGGGCCCAGCTGCCACTACATTTACCCAGTGTGCAGTTAGGGAGATATAGCGTCCCTGGCCGTGCTTACTGGTCCACGTATCTGTGGTTAGGTGGACCTTGCCACAGATGGCATTACGCAGTGCACACTTGATTTTATCGGATACTTGGTTGTGCAGGGAAGGCACGGCTCTCTTGGAGAAGTAGTGCCGGCTGGGAACAACATACTGTGGGACAGCAAGCGACATGAGCTGTTTGAAGCTGTCTGTGTCCACCAGCCTAAATGACAGCATTTCATAGGCCAGTAGTTTAGAAATGCTGGCATTCAGGGCCAGGGATCGAGGGTGGCTAGGTGGGAATTTACGCTTTCTCTCAAATGTTTGTGAGATGGAGAGCTGAACGCTGCCGTGTGACATGGTTGAGATGCTTGGTGACGGAAGTGGTGGTGGTGTTGGTGGTACATCCCCTGTTTGCTGGGCGGCAGGTGCCAACGTTCCTCCAGAGGCGGAGGAAGAGGCCGAGGCGGCAGCAGCAGAAGGGGTAGCAGGGGGAGCCTGAGTGACTTCCTTGTTTTTAAGGTGTTTACTCCACTGCAGTTCATGCTTTGCATGCAGGTGCCTGGTCATGCAGGTTGGGCTAAGGTTCAGAACGTTAATGCCTCGCTTCAGGCTCTGATGGCACAGCGTGCAAACCACTCAGGTCTTGTCGTCAGCACATTGTTTGAAGAAGTGCCATGCCAGGGAACTCCTTGAAGCTGCCTTTGGGGTGCTCGGTTCCAGATGGCGGCGGTCAGTAGCAGGCGGAGTCTCTTGGCGGCGGGTGTTCTGCTTTTGCCCACTGCTCCCTCTTTTGCTACGCTGTTGGCTCGGTCTCACCACTGCCTCTTCCTCCGAACTGTGAAAGTCAGTGGCATGACCTTCATTCCATGTGGGGTCTAGGACCTCATCGTCCCCTGCATCGTCTTCCACCCAGTCTTGATCCCTGACCTCCTGTTCAGTCTGCACACTACAGAAAGACAAAGCAGTTGGCACCTGTGTTTCGTCATCAGAGACGTGCTGAGGTGGTATTCCCATGTCCTCATCATCAGGAAACATAAGTGGTTGTGCGTCAGTGCATTCTATGTCTTCCACCGCTGGGGAAGGGCTAGGTGGATGCCCTTGGGAAACCCTGCCAGCGGAGTCTTCAAACAGCATAAGAGACTGCTACATAACTTGAGGCTCAGACAGTTTCCCTGGTATGCATGGGGGTGATGTGACAGACTCATGGGCTTGGTTTTCAGGCGCCATCTGTGCGCTTTCTGCAGAATACTGGGTGGGAGATAATGTGAACGTGCTGGATCCACTGTCGGCCACCCAATTGACTAATGCCTCTACCTGCTCAGGCCTTACCATCCTTAGAACGGCATTGGGCCCCACCAAATATCGCTGTAAATTATGGCAGCTACTGGGACCTGAGGTAGTTGGTACACTAGGATGTGTGGCTGTGGCAGAACGGCCACGTCCTCTCCCAGCACCAGAGGGTCCACTAACACCACCACGACCATGTCCGCGTCCGCGTGCTTTACTAGATGTTTTCCTCATTGTTATCGTTCACCACAACAACAAAAATCTTATTTGGCCCAATGTATTGAATTCAAATTCAGGCCTTTTCTTTTTTTACAGACACCTAACACTATCTGGCTATCTATTTAGGTACCGTATTACACTAATACAGGCACAGCAGTAACCACAGATTTAGCTGACTATGAATTTGAGGCCTATTATTTAGGCGCTGGGTGACAGGTATACGTTTACTGACAGAATTAGACTGGGATATGCACAGTAGTGCATGTGTCAAGTTATTGAGAATGACCCTATCTGCACCTTGAATCTAATATACCCTTTTAGGGATAAATTTAAAGTAGGCCTGATACAGCAGAAACCACTAATTTAGAGAATTGCTAAATTGGGAATTGTATTTCAACCCAGAACAAAAACTGTGCTTTGACGGACACTAAATAACTTGACCAGCTACAGCAATAATGACAGATTTGCATGAATATAAATTTGAGGCCTATTATTTAGGCGCTGGGTGACAGTTATACGTTTACGGACAGAATTAGACTGGGATATGCACAGTAGCGTGTGTGTCAAGTTATTGAGAATGACCCTATCAGCACCTTGATTCTGATATACCCTTTTAGGGATGTATTTAAAGTAGGCCTGATACAGCAGAAACCACTAATTTAGAGAATTGCTAAATTGGGAATTGTATTTCAACCCAGAACAAAAACTGTGCTTTGACGGACACTAAATAACTTGCCCAGCCACAGCAATAACCACAGATTAAGCTGACTATAAATTTGAGGCCTATTATTTAGGCGCTGGGTGACAGGTATACGTTTACAGTCAGAATTAGACTGGGATATGGCCAAAAAATAACCACACTATTGATGGTTAAATGCACTTAGTGTGACAGCTTGACCCTGATGTAGGATATAGCCAAAAAACAACCACACTATTGAGGGTTAAATGCACTTGGTGACAGCTTGCCCCTGATGTAGTATATGGCCAAAGAATAACCACACTATTGATGGTTAAATGCACTTGGTGTGACAGCTTCACACTGATGTAGGATATAGCCAAAAAACAGCCACACTATTGAGGGTTAAATGTACTTGGTGGCAGCTTGTGCTAGCGCACGACAAGACACAAAATGGCCGCCGATCACCCCAGAAAAAAGTGAATGAAAAACGCTCTGGGCAGCCTAAAAACAGTGAGCAATTGAATAGCAGCAGTTCAATCATCCACAGCTGCAGATCAATCACTGAATGACGTCTTTTGGAGGAGTTAATCACTGCCTAATCTCGCCCTAACGTCGCAGCTGCAACCTCTCCCTATACTGATCAGAGCAGAGTGACGTGCGGCGCTACGTGACTCCAGCTTAAATAGAGGCTGGGTCACATGCTGCACTGGCCAATCACAGCCATGCCAATAGTAGGCATGGCTGTGATAGCCTCTTGGGGCAAGTAGTATGACGCTTGTTGATTGGCTGCTTTGCAGCCTTTCAAAAAGCGCCAAGAAAGCGCCGAACACCGAACCCAGACTTTTACGAAAATGTCCGGGTTCGGGTCCGTGTCACGGACACCCCAAAATTCGGGTTCGCTCATCCCTAATTGTGGGTTTAAAAAAAAATCACCTATTTTTTGCAAGACCCTACATCTGTGGCCTTTCCAGCAGTAGTCAGTGTGCAATTTAAGCTAGAAATAGAGCAATAATTGTCAGGGCTTTAAAAAGCACACGCTTTTTGGGCAAAATACTCAATTTTACACCCCTTGCTGCATCTGTCAGTGTGAAATTCAAGCGTTATATACTGCTGTCATATTCTGTTAGTAAAAAAACACCCATTTTGGGCAAAGTACTTAATATTGCAGCCTTTGCTGCAACTGTGATTGTTAAAAACAAGCTTGAAATACTTGAATAATTCTCTGGGTTTTAAAAAACACCCATTTTTGGCAATACCCTCCATCTGGGGCTTCTGGCGCATTAGTCAGTGTACAATTTAAACTAGAAATACAGCAATAATTTTCTGGGTTTTAAAAAACACCCTTTTTGGGCAAAATACTAAATTTTACAGCCCTTGCTGCATCTGTCAATGTGAAATTCAAGCGTTATATACTGCTGTCATATTCTGTTATTAAAAAAAACACCCATTTTGGGCAAAGTACTTAAATGGAACCTGTCACCAGTTTTATGGTGTCCTAACTAAGGGCAACATAAATAAGTGACGGATTCGCTTAGCAAAATGCTGGGTCACTTTCTTTAATTGACCCAGTCAATCTGCCAACATCTTGTATTGAAAAGCTCCAGCTGATAATGATGAGTCCTGAATATTCCTGAGCTCCTGACTCTCCCTGCCCACCTGCTGCTGAATGACAGTTATTTTCCATATGAATCAGCAGCAGGTGGGCAGGGGAGTGGCTATAGCTCTGAATTAAATATACGCTGGACTCAATGACATCACGCCGGACTCTAATCAACTCATTAGCATGCGGCATGCGGCATCTTTGTGTGTATATTATGAGGTAACCATCTGTCACACCAGTAAGTGAATACATCTAAGGTACTTTTTAGTAGTTAATGATTGTATATAATGAGTTAGATTATAATCAAATATCCACATGACCCTTTAATATTGCAGCCTTTGCTGCAACTGTGAGAGTTAAAAAGAAGCTTAAAATAATTCAATAATTTTCTGGGTTTTAAAAAACACCAATTTTTGGCAATAACCTCCGTCTAAAGCCTCTGCCGCATTAGTCAGTGTGCAATTTAAGCTAGAAATTCAGCAATAATTTTCTGGGTTTAAAAAAAAACACCTTTTGGGCAAAATACTAAATTTTACAGCCCTTGTTGTATCTGTCAGTGTGAAATTCAAGCGTTATATACTGATGTCATATTCTGTTATTAAAAAAACACCCTTTTTGGGAAAAATACTTCATTTGCGGCCTTGTCTGCATCTGTCAGTGTGAAATTCAAGCGTTATACTGTATACTGCTGTCATATTCTATTATTAAAAAAAAACACTGATTTTGGGCAAAGTACTTAATATTGCAGAAAGTACTTAATATTGCAGCCCTTGCTGCATCTGTCATTGTGAGATACACCCTTTAGAATCAAGCATTGTCTACTGCTGATATATTCTGTTATTAAAAAAGCACCCATTTTGGGCAAAGTACTTAATATTTCAGCCCATGCTGCATTTGTCATTGTGAGATACACGCATTAGATACTGGTGTTCTATTCTGTTATCAAAAAAACACAAATTTTTGGCAAAAAACAAAATTTGCGGCCTTGTCTGCATCTGTCAGTGTGAGATACAATCTTGAAATGCAGCAATAATATTCTCGGTTTAAAAAAACACTTATTTTGGGCAAAGTACTTAATATTGCAGCTCTTGCTGCATTTGTCATTGTGAGATACACTCGTTAGATACTGGTGTTCTATTCTGTTATAAAAAAAACACCAATTTTGGGCAAATAAACTTAATTTGTGGCCTTGTTTGCATCTGTCAGTGTGAGATACACCCTTTAGATACTGTTGTTCTATTCTGCTATATAAAAAACCCACCTATTTTGGGCAAAAATAATAATTCTGCAGCCTTTGCTGCATCAGTTATTGTGAGATTCACCCTTTAGATACTGTTGTTCTATTCTGCTATTAAAAAAAACCAACTATTTTGGGAAAAAAAAAAAAATTTTGCAGTCTTTGCTGCATATGACATTGTGAGATACACCCTTCAGATACTAATGCAAAAACACAAATGCAATCGCACTCTGCAAACCAGCACTCTGCCCTGCCTCTATGCTGGATGTTGAATGAGGCAATGGTGTACATTTTGGCCAAAGCGTAATAAGCTACTTACCACGTCAAGGTCGCCTTCATGAGTGGTCCCTAACACTAGTTCCTACCTGTTATGGGCCATGACAGCCACACAAAGTCCAGGGAGCGCAGGTACAGCATGCACGCCAAGCACACTCTGCTTTTAACCCCGTCTGGTGCCATTACAGCTTTCATCGGATCCAGGGATGCAAGTACCAACATGCATGCTGAGCTCACTATATACTTCTCCTGGAGCCAAATGGCTACTGGTAGGTGCTATATAAGCAGACTCAGTTTTATAATGACTTTAAAACTAGCCTCCAGGGCAGACTAACTGGTTTGTATCTGTATTTCGCCATAGCAATGTGCACCTGCATACATGGTTGTGCGGGCTGAACCCCCCACCCTTCAGATACTGTTGTTCTATTCTGTTATTTAAACAAAAAACTAATTTTGGGCAAGATCCTAAATTTGAGAAATATGAGGAGAGCGTCAAATAAGGCACGTGGCCCTGGTCGTGGTGCTGCTGGTGGAGCTCCTGTTGTAAAGAGAGGACGTGGTCGATCTGTGCCAGCTACACACACAAGTGAAACACCATCCTCAGGTGCGAGTAGACGACAAACTTCAGCGGTATTTGGTCGGGCCTAATGCGGCTCTACGAATGGTGAGGCCAGAACAAGTACAGGCGATAGTAGATTGGATTGCTGACAGTGCCTCCAGTTCCTTCACATTGTCTCCCTGCTGCAAGATCAGAGTTAGCACCTGCAGCCGATGTCCATCAGTCTTTCACCTCACCCCCTTGCAAATCAGCCAAGCAGTCTGAGTCCCTAGTCATGCAGCAGTCTCTTCTGCTTTTTAATGACTCTGCTAGCAGGATTTCCCAGGGCCATCCACCTAGCCCTGCCGCAGAAGTGGAAGAGATTGAGTGCACCGATGCCCAACCACTTATGTTTCAAGACGAGTACATGGGAGGACCACCGCAGCACGTCTCGGATGATGACGAAACACAGGTGCCAACTGCTGTGGCTTTCGAAAGTGTGCAGACCGACTAGGAGGGCAGGGGTGAAGACTGTGTGTAAGATGATGTGGAGCACGATGAGGTCCTTAACCCCACATGGAATCAAGGCCATGCGAGTGACCTGTGTCGTTCGGAGGAAGAGGCGGTGGTCGCACAGAGCCACCGGCACAGAAGAAGAGGGAGCAGGGTGCAAAAGCGGAGCGGCTGTCCCTTAGACAGTACGCCTGCTACTGCACACCGTAGCAAGAGACCAAGCACATCAAAGCCAGCTCCAAGGAGTTCCCTGGCGTAGCAGTTCTTCAGACAATGTGCTGACGACAAGACACGAGTGGTTTGCACGCTGTGCAATCAGAGCCTGAAGCAAGGCATAAACGTTCTCAACCTGAGCACAACCTGCATGACCAGGCATCTAAGTGCAAAGCACGAGCTGCAGCGGAGTAGACATAGCAAAAACCAAGAAAGGTCTCTGGCTCCTCCTGCCTCCTCTTCTGCTGCAGTCTCGGGCTCATTATCCACCTCTGGAGTGACAGTGCCACCTGCCACCCCGCAAACAGAGGATCTGCCAGCAACACCAACACCTGGGACACCAAGCATCTCCACAATGTCCTACGGAAGCATTCTGCTCTCCATCTCCCAAACACTGAAGCAGAAGAGGAAGTCCCCCCCTACCCACATGCGATCCCTGGCCCTAAATGTCAGCATTTCAAAATTACTGTCCTTTGAAATGCTGTTATTCCGTCTGGTGGAGAAGGAGAGTTTTAAAAGCCTTATGGCATTGGTTGTCCCACAGTACGTTGTGCCCAGCCGCCACTACTTTTCCACCAGTGCGATCCCTTCCCTGCACAACCAAGTGGGGGACAAAATCAGGTGTGCACTGCGCAAAGCCATCTGTGGCAAGGTCCACCTACCTGCGGATACGTGGACCAGTAAGCACGGTCAGGGATGTTGTATCTCCTTAAGAGCACACTGGGTAAATGCAGTGGCGGCTGGGCCTGAGGCGGATAGCAGTTTGGCTCATGTCCTTCCACCACCGAGGATTGTAGGGTGCTTCAGTTTGCCTCCTGTTGCTTCCTCCTCCTTCTCCGCTTCCTCATCCTCTACCGGCTCCTCAGCCGGTCAGCGTAACACTTCACCACCAACTTCAGCACAGCCAGGGGTAAACGACAGCAGGCAGTTTTAAAACGTATCTGTTTGGGGGACAAACCCCACACTGCGCAGGAGCTGTGGACGGGCTTTGAACAACAGATCGATGAGTGGTTGATGCCAGTGAGCCTCAAGCCCGGCCTGGTGGTGTACGATAATGGGCAAAATCTCGTAGCAGCTCTGGGACTAGCCGGTTTGAATCACATCCCTTGCCTGGCGCATGTGATGAATTTGGTGGTGCAGAGATTCCATAAAAATTACCCCGATATGTTATAGCTGCTGCATAAAGTGCGGGCCGTCTGTGCGCGCTTTTGGCATTCTCACCCTGCTGTTGCTCGTCTGTCAGCGCTCAGGCGTAACTTTGGCCTTCCGAAGGGCCCACAAGGTGGAACTCCACCTTGCACATGCTGGCCAGACTGTGCGAGCAGCATCAGGCGATAGTGGAGTTTCAGCTGCAGCACGCACGGGTGAGTCGCTCGGCGGAACAGCACCACTTCACCACCAGTGACTGGGCCTCCATGAAAGACCTGTGTTCCTTGTTGCACTGTTTTGAGTACTCCACCAACATGGCCAGTGCCGATGACGCCGTTCTCAGCGTTACTATCCCACTTCTATGCCTCCTTGAAAAAAAGCTGCTGGCGATGATGGAAGAGGATGTGGCACAGGAAGAGTAATCATTTCATATGGTTTCCGGCCAGTCATTCACAAGTGGCTCCAAGGGTTGGTTTCTGCACCCACAAACGCCAGGTACACAATTGTCCAGCCAGGGAACAGTCCTGGAGGATGACGAGGTGGAGGATGAGGAGGAGGAGATTGAGGAGGAGGAACCGTGTTCACAGCAGGGTGGCACCCAAACCAGCTTATGGCCATCACTGGTGCGTGAAATTTGTTTATTTCGGCAGAAAATGTAAATGACACTTTATTTATTTTTTAATCGGCCTACTAGGTATAGCAGTGGTACTATACACCCCAAAATTTGTTAATTTCACCCTAAAATGTAAATGACAAAGTAGTGAAATAATATAAAATAAAAAACGTACAAAAAATAAATAAATGGATTTATGAGGTGGAGTTTCATATGGACTAGGAGTTTGAGGAGGCAGTGGACGCATCAGAGTAGGTGGAAGCGGCGGTGGAGGAGGACGAGCCAACACAGGTTTTTGGTTTTAATTTAATTTTGTAAAATTAAGGTACACTCCAAAAGAGTGTGAAATATCCAAAATACAAACATAAGCAATTGTGCTGCAATATAACAATGGCTGCTTAGTGCCGGTATACATGTCTATTCTGCACAAGGTACGGACAAGTCCTGAGGGATCCATGCCTGGTTCATTTTAACGAACGTGAGCTTGTGCACATTGGCTGTGGACAAGCGGCTGCGCTTGTCTGTGATGACGCCCCCTGCCGTGCTAAACACACGTTCAGATAATACACTGGCTGCAGGGCAGGCCAGCACCTACAAGGAATAAAGGGCAAGCTCAGGCCATGTGCCAAATTTGGAGACTCAGAAGTTGAAGGGGGCACCATATTGCTCCACCATATTGGTGAAATGATGCCTCCTGCTAAGATGTTCCATATCAGCTGGTGGTGCTGGTTGTTGTGGGGTGCTGACAAAGCTTTTCCACATTTCGGCCATGCTAACCCTGCCTTCTGAGGTGCTGGTGGTGCCCCAGCTGCGTTGGCGACCTCTTCCTCGTCTGCCTTCCCCTTGTGCTTCCACTGTGCCTCCACTGTCAGGTGGGAATGCCACCAGCAGTGCGTCTACCAGCGTGCGCTTGTACTCGCGCATCTTACGATCACGCTCCAGTGACAGAATTAAGGACGGTACGTTGTCCTTGTAACGGGGATCCAGCAGCATGGCCACCCAGTAATCAGCACAAGTTAGAATGTGGGCGACTCGGCGGTCGTTGCGGAGACACTGCAGCATGTAATCGCTTATGTGTGCCAGGCTGCCCAGAGGCAACGAAAAGCTGTCCTCTGTGGGAGGTGTATCGTCTGTGTCCTGTGTATCCCCCGCATCTACGCATCAGTGATGGCCATGAGCTGGTCTGGGTGCCACCCTGCTGTGAACATGGTTCCTCCTCCTCCTCCATCTCCTCCCCCTCATCCTCCACCTCCTCATCCTCCAGAACTGTGCCCTGGCTGGACAATTGTGTACCTTGGGTTTGTGGGTGCAGTAACCCACCCTCGGAGCCACTTGGGAATGACTGGCCGTAAACCCTACGAAATGATCCCTCTTCCTCCTCCTGTGCCACATCCTCTCCCATCATCGCCAGGAGCAGTTTTTCAAGGAGGCACAGAAGTGGGAAAGTAAAGCTGAGAACTGCGTTATCGGCACTGGCTATGTTGGTTGAGTACTCGAAACAGCGCAACAAGGAAGACAGGTCTCGCATGGAGGCCCAGTCATTGGTGGTGCTGTTCCGCCAAGCGACTCACTCGTGCGTGCTGCAGCTGAAACTCCACTATCATCTGCTGCTGCTCGCACAGTCTGGCCAGCATGTGCAAGGTGGAGTTGCACCTTGTGGGCACATCGCATATGAGGCGGTGAGCGGGAAGGCCGAAGTTACGCTGCAGTGCTGACAGGCGAGCAGCAGCAGGGTGAGAACGCCGAAAGCGCGGACAGACGGCCCGCACTTTATTCTGCAGCTCTGACATGTCGGGGTAATTTTTAAGGAATCTCTGCACCACCAAGGATGTGCGTCAAACCGGCTAGTCACAGAGCTGCTACGAGATTTTGCACATTATCGCACACCACCAGGCCGGGCTTAAGGCTGACTGGCACAAACCACTCATCGGTCTGTTGTTCAAGGCCCGTCCACAGCTCCTGCGCGGTGTGGGGTTTGTCTGCCTGCTGTCGTTTACCCCTGGCTGTGATGAAGTTAGTGGGGAAAGTGTTATGCTGACCGGATGAGGAGCTGGTAGAGGATGCGCCCTGCAATCCTCGTGGTGGAAGGACATGCGCCAAACTGCTATCTGCCTCAGGCCCAGCCACCACTGCATTTACCCAGTGTGCTGTTATGGAGATATAATGGCCCTGACCGTGCTTACTGGTCCACGTATCCGTAGTCAGGTGCACCTTGCCACAGATGGCGTTGCGCAGTGCACACCTGATTTTGTCCCCTACTTGGTTGTGAAGGGAAGGGATGGCTCACCTGGAAAAGTAGTGGCGGCTGCGCACAACGTACTATGGGACAGCCACCGCCATAAGGCCTTTAAAACTATCCTTCTACACCAGACGGAATAACAGCATTTCAAAGGACAGTAATTTAGAAATTCTGGCATTCAGGGCTAGGGATCACGGGTGGGTGGGGGGTACTTCCTCTTCCTCTCCAGTGTTTGGGATATGGAGAGCTGAACGCTTCCGTGTGACATTGTGGAGATGCTTGGTGACCCAGGTGTTGGTGTTGCTGACAGATCCTCTGTTTGTGGGGTGCCAGGTGGCACTGTCACTCCAGAGGTGGATGAAGAGGCTGCGACTGCAGCAGAAGAGGAAGCAGGAGGAGCCAGAGACCTTTTTTGATTTTTGAGGCGTCTACTCCACTGGAGCTCGTGCTTTGCACTTAAATGCCTGGTCATGCAGGTTTTGCTCAGGTTGAGAACGTTTATGCCTCGCTTCAGGCTCTGATTGCAAAGCGTGCAAACCACTCGTGTCTTGTCGTCAGCACATTTTCTGAAGAACTGCCACACCAGGGAACTCCTTGGAGCTGGCTTCGGTGTGCTCGGTCCCTTGCTATGGTGGGCAGTAAGAGGCGTACTGTTTAGAGGACGGCCTCTCCACTTTTGCACCCTGCTCCCTCTTCTGCTGTGCTGGTGGCTCTGGGAAACCACTGCCTCTTCCTCCAAACTACATCGGTCACTCGCCTGACCTTGATTCCATGTGGGGTCAAGGACCTCATCGTCCTCCACATCATCTTCTACCCAGTCTTCACCCCTGACTTCCTTTTCAGTCTGCACACTTCGAAAGCCCCAGCAGTAGGCACCTGTGTTTAGTCATCATCCGAGACGTGCTGCGATGGTCCTCCCATGTACTTATCTTGAAAAATAAGTAGTTGGGCATCGGTTCACTCAATCTCATTTTTTTAATTTAGGATCTTGCCCTAAATGGGTGTTTAGTTAATAGTAGAATAGAAAGACAGTATGTGAAGGGTGTATCTCACAGGGCCTGAACCTCTGTAGGCCTGAAGTAAATATATCTTTGCACAAAAAGGCTGTATTTCAAATGGCTGTATTTCAAATGCCTAATTCAAACCCCTGTATGTAGAGGTAGTATCTCAGAGGGCCTGAACCTCTGTAGGCCTGCAGTAAATATATCTTTGCACAAAATGGCTGTATTTCAAATGCCTAATTCAAACCACTGTATGTAGAGGTAGTATCTCAGAGGGCCTGAACCTCTGTAGGCCTGCAGTAAATATATTTTTGCACAAAATGGCTGTATTTCAAATGGCTGTATTTTAAATGCCTAATTCAAACCCCTGTATGTATAGGAGGTATCTCACAGGGCCTGAACCAGTGTAGACCTGAATTCAATATTGGTGCACCAAATGGCAGTATTTAAAATCTCTGAATGTAACCCAAATGTATTAAGGGTGTATCTAACAATGACATCTGCATCAAAGGCTGCCAACTAAATTTTTTGTGCCCAAATGAGTGTTTGTTTAAAAACTGAATTTGACAGCAGCATATAAGCCTGTAATTTCACACATGCTGATGCTGCAAGACTTGAAAATAGTGTTTTTTGTCAAAAGAGTGTGTTTTTCAAACCCCAGAAATGATGGGTGTATTTCTACCTTAAATTGCACACTAATACAGATGTTGCAGATTGGAAAAAAAGTGTTTTTTTGCTAACAGAATATGAAAACGGTATATATTAAACTTGAATTTAACATTTGCAGATCTGGAAAATACTGTTTTTAAAAAAAATAAAATAAATTGTGTGTTTTTAAAACCCCAGAAAATGATGGGTGTATTTCTACCTTAAATTGCACACTGACTAATACAGATGTTGCAGTTTGTCCCAAAAAAATTGTGATTTGCAATATCCCAAAAGCTCAGATGCAGCGATGGTGCACTGAGCATGCATAAAATGGCCACCGCCACCCACCTAACTAACAGAATTCTAAAAGTTTGTATTTTTGGGTCAATGAGCTCAGGGCAGGATAAAACGATAGTGCCCTGCACCCACACAACTATTTGTCTGTAGATCGCTGAGTTAGATTCTCTCCTATTCTCTCCCTGAAATCAAAAGGCCAGCAGCATCCTCTCCCTACACTTGTAACAGCAGAGTGACGTGTTATGTGACTCAAACTTATATAGAGGCTGGGTCACATTCTGCTCTGGCCAATCACAGCCATGCCATTAGTAGGCATGGCTGTGATGGCCTCTTGGGGCAAGTAGTATGATGCTTGTTGATTGGCTGCTGTGCAGTCTTTCAAAAAGCGCCAAGAAAGCGCCAAACACCGAACTCAAACCTGAACTTTTACGGAAATGTTCGGGTTCAAGTCCGTGGTCCAAAAATCCTAAAGTTCAGTACGAACCCGAACTTTACAGTTCGGGTTCGCTCAACCCTAGTTATAACCACTGACAAGTCTGCTACAGATGGAGTTTATGGCAAAGAAAAAAAAAGCTACATCATGCCATTGTCGCTGTTTGCCTGCCTACCATCATGTTATATACTGTATGACTGCCTCTGTCACCACTAGGGATGAGCAAAGCGATCTTTGGATCCTAGATCCGAAGTCACTTCGCTCAAAAGTTTGTTTTATTGCTGTATGGAGATTCGTTTACATAAAGCATTAAAATGTATGTGCTCTGGTGAGGCAAAGTCGTTATCACTGAAGTCTCGCTGAATAACTTCGGGATTTGATTTTTCAACTTGAAAACCATTTTAAAACTTGGTTCCGAAAATGGCTTTGGTACCGAGGTACCAGATCTCCATACAGCATTAAAACAAAAGTTCTGAGCAGAGTGAGCTTTGGATCTATAATGTGAAGCTCGCTCCGCTCATTCCTATTAACCACCACAGCTGCTACTCCTTGCTGCTAATCTTCCTACCTAAGGTCTCATTCACACGTCAGTGTTCCACGGACATGTGCTGCATGTGTTCTCCGTGTTTTCACACATCAGTGTATTAGCACTGTCCATGGGTCAGTTTTTTTAGCACGGATACAAGTTCTATTTTGTCCGTGTTCACGGATCTATCACGCCCATTACAGTCTATGGGTCCGTGAAAACCACAGATTCAACACGGATGCCATCTGTCTTTCGTGGATCATTAGGAAGAGATGCTTTGAAAATTATTTTTCAGCTGTTCCGTGTCAGTGAAACACGGATGGCACATGGACAGCAAAAAACGGACACACGGACCTAACACGGATCCTTCAAAGACAGCTTCACAGAAGCAGAAAGATGGAGGGCCACAGCAGCATATCACCAAAATTCTTCTTTATTTAGAAAGATGTGCTTGACAAAGGCTACCCTTAGCCGAAACGTTGCTACAATTTTTTATGCCTTGCTGTGAGGTGTCTTTCTAAATAAAGAAGAATTTTGGTGATATGCTGCTGTGGCCCTCCATCTTTCTACATATGCCTTTGGATCGCGTTGGATCTGTGATCCCCTGCCCAGCTGCTGCATGACCACCATCCTCACTCTCTACAAGCAGCCTGTGTTGCTGCTCCTGAACAAATCTATTCAGCTTCACAGAAACGTCACTGACCACCTTCCCATGGATATGAGCACCGACACGGATGTGTGAATGAGGCTTAACAGTTAGTGGACTGTGCCTGCCCCTGCCTTGATACTCATCACGCTGCCCAGCATCCTCTGCAAGCTGCTGTCCATTGCTTCAGTCTCTGCTGCCTTATGGCATGTGTGCACTTATCTGTGGCCTCTTATAGGGCCAGTGCATGCATTTGCACATCCTTCCTCACCCAATGGCTGAGGGTCCCTGGGTATTTAAGGCACCCTGTCTAGGCACAGTGTGCCTGAGCTTCAAGGTTCCCTTCTAGCAGCAAAGGTGTTTGGAAGACTTTGTGCTTCAACGATTTCCTTGGGATTTAGCTGCATTATCCAGCCTGTGTTCCTGAGTTTTTCTGTCTGTGCTACGGTCTTGGTTCCTGCCGGCCTTGTTCCTGCATCCGCCACTAACTGCCCTCCTAGTGTCTCCTGTTCAGTGTTGCCAGATACTGTATCTGCAGTTCAGGTAATACTGACTGTCCAGACTGCTTCTGTGATTGTGCAGTTTCTTAGCATTCCAGACATCCAGCCAAGTTTCCTACAGTCAAGTTCTGCCTAAAACCCCCATAATCTGTATAAGTGACTGTTCAGATTATACCTGCGGTTTTGGTGCATTTGCTGTGCCCAGAGTCTATGGTGCTTGCTTGCACAAAAGTCTCTTACCTCAGTGGGTCAGCTGCAAATTGTTAGGCTGGCTGCTCATGTATGCCACTGTTCTGTTGTCCCGGGCAAGAGCAGGCATTGCTCAATTTTCCCTGTGCATACTAAGACTACTGATCAGTGAACTCCTTTCAGCACTGTGAGAGTTCATCTCTTCCTCCTGCCCCGTTAAGTTGCTGATCAGCCTCTCTATTTAGCTGGGCTGTGGATCCACCTCCTCATCTGAGCTTTGTGGTTATCTACTTGCTAGTAACCAGTGAAGGTGATCTTGTCTGAATATCCATGTACCGAACCTTGTCGTGTACCTTGCCTTGCACTGCATCACCTGTCATATTCCCCTTGTGGGACTTATAAATAGTAAAAAAAAAAAAAAGAACGAAATAAACGTTATTAAAAAATAATAATAATTAAAAGAAATATAATGTTTTCCCATTGAAAAAATGCTTTTCAATAGAAAAAAAGTAAAAAATAAAATTCCCTCCACATATTTGGTATCACCATGTCTGTAAAGACCGGCACTAGATCAGGACTGAATGTCTCAAGCTGCAGTAACAGGCACAGTTGCAGATACAAACAAGTCGTCAGACTTGTATCAGGTAATATATCCAACACAAAACTGCACTAAAAGGCACAGTTGCCTACAGTTGCCCACACAAACAAGTCACTAGGCTTAAGTGAGGTAATATAGCCAGCACAGTGACATAAAAAAAATTGAAGAAATGTTGTTTTTAGCTTATTCGTCATGAAAACAAAAGCAAAATTAAAACCGAAATTAAAAAGTGTACCCCAAAATGGTGGATTGGGACTCAGTGTGTGAAGTTGCAGTAACAGGCACAGGTGCCCATACAAAGAAGTCTTGTATCAGGTTATATATCTAGCACGGTGACATAATAAAATGGCAAAAATGCTGTTCTTAGCTTATTCACCATTAAAAAAAAAAATGGAATAAAAAGTGAAATCAAAAAGTGTTATGTACCCCAAGATGGTATCAATGAAAACTACAGGTCACCCTGCAAAAATGAAACCTTGAAACAGCTTTGTAGAAAGAAGAATAAAAAACTATGGTCGCTTGGAATGCAGAGATAGAAAAACAATATCTTATTTTTTTTAAAGGATTTTTATTGTGTAAAAGTAGTAAAACTTAAAGAGACTATATATTTGATATTGTTGTATTTGTACTGACCCAGAGAAAAGTTCTATCACGATCAGTGTGAGGCAAAAACTCCACACTAAACACAGGAGGGAAGGGGAACAGTAACTGGGCCTGGAAACTAGGGAAGGAACAGGTCACCTCCTAAACAACTTTAATCTGGGCCCTAACTACCTATCAATATGAATAGACCTTGAAGGTAGGAATATTCATATGCTGTATACCTAGGCCCTTATATCCCTATAAGGCCCTGGAATTAGGTTAGGACCAAAGACAACCCATTCCTCCCCAGATAAATTACCAACAAGCAACACCTGAAGCAAGGGGTGTCGCATTCACCAAAACACAGACACAATAAGATCCACAGTGAACTTGTCAATTTAACCCACGAGTTGCCAGTCTCTCCGATCTCCTGGTACCTGCGACGAGTGCGATGGGAACGTCTGTGACAAGTTCTTCATTAATGCCGCAAAGTGCAAATACACAAAAACTCAGTATTACATTTTTTTTGTTTTAGTTTTTTACAGGGGCAGAGGTTAAAAGGATTCTGTCACCTCTTTTTACCCTATAGAGATGCGGACATGAACGTCTAGATCGGAGCTAGCATGACCGCAATATACTTGTCCCATATCTCTGTATGGTTTGATTTAGGGGAAAAAATGATTCTATATATATATATATATATATATATGCAAATGAGCCTGGTAAGGAGCCTACGGGCCTGTACTAACTGTTCTGGAGCCCAGCCCCGCAGTGCCGGCATAGTGTTCTTTCCCTGTGCTGGCATCAGCCTCAGGGAAGGAACTGCGCATAAACGAGCTCGCGCATCTCGAGATTACGGCGATCTGACTTCGTGAGCAAGGAGGAGATTGCTGGTTACAGGCGGTGCTGGGCTCCTTCACAGGGGGGTGTGGCTGGGCTCCAGAACGGTTAGTACAGCCCCTTGGGCTCCTTACCAGGCTCATTTACATATATATAAAATAATTTTTTCCCCTAAATAAAACCACACAGAGATATGGGACAAGTATATTGCGAACATGCTAGCGCCAATCTAGCGGCGCATGTCCGCATCTTGTGAGAAGGCACAAGGTGCCATAATAGATGATAGATACGTGTCACCGAGGTGCCTGGCCTCAGTGAAATGAACCGGTAATGTTTCGTCAGTAACCCTAGGTTACTGACAGTTGCTAGAGGTAGTTTAGCTGCTAGCTGCAGCTGATCCGGGCCGGGTTTCATTGGAGTAGTCAAAGAGCAGGGTGGGATGACTACTCCCACGTATCCAGGCCAGGTGTTGGCTGGCCTATTTAAGCCAGGAATCCCAGGAGAGCTGGGGGTGTGGTTCCTAGTCTGGAAGTGTAACAGACTGGGAGTAAAGCTGTGTGGTGTGTTGCTGTGGATAAGCCTGCCGTGGCCTAATCTTTTTTCCCCCTCTCCAGCGGGTGGTGGAACTCTGGAGCTACAGAGGACTGTGAGTTAGACGATTTTCCTATGAACTGTGTTTCTTTGTGTTTACCCGCTGAAGTAAACGAGCATTTGTTTAAAGCTGTGTTTGAACAAAATAAAAGACTATTGTTTAAATGACACCTGAAGTCACTGTTTGAGCTGATCCCCACAATCTCTATAGGGTAAAAAGAGGTGACAGAATCCCTTTAAGCATTGTTGGTCTTTCAGGAATCAATACAATAAAAGGGCAATGGTGATTCATTGGGAGCTTATTGTTTACACAGCCACATTGGTTTGTCTGTACAGGTGCCTACTAACATGGTTGTCAACCATAATTTTTCTGAACAATTCATCCCAAAATCACTGACAGACAACATTTTGTACAGACAAATTGGAGAACCATGATAAATGATGAAAATTATTTTAAGTAATACTGTACATGTCTATAGCTCAATAGTAACATAGTTTATAAGGCTGAAAAAAGACATCTGTCCATCAAGTTCAGACTGTTATCCTGCAAGTTGATCCAGAGGAAGGGAAAAAAAAACTGTGAGGTAAAAGCCAATTTTCCTCACTTTAGGTTCAAAAAAATCCTTCCCAACTCCAATCAGGCAATCAGAATAACTTCCCAGATCAATGACCCCTCTCTGGTTACTATAAACTATAATATTATTACACTCCAGAAATACATCCAGGCCCCTATTGAACTCTTTTAGTGAACTCACCATAACCACCTCCTCATCCTCAAGCAGAAAGTTCCATAGTCTCACTGCTCTTACCGTAAAGAATCCTCTTCTATGTTTGGGTACAAACCTACTTTCCTGGTGCAGATGCAGAGGATGTCCCCTCGTCACAGTCACAGTCCTGGGGATAAATAGATGATGGGAGATATTTCTGTACTGACCCCTGATATATTTATACATAGTTATTAGATCTCCCCTCAGTTGTCTTTTTTCTAAAGTGAATAACCCTAATTTTGATATGATTTCTGGGCACTGTAGTCCACCCATTCCAGTTATTACTTTAGGTTCCCTTTCTCTGAACTCTTTCAAGCTCAGCTATGTCTGCCTTGTTCACAGGAGCCTAAAACTGTACACTGTGCTCTATGTGTGGTCTGACTAGTGATTTGTAAAGTGGTAGGATTGTGTTCTCATCACGGGCATCTATGCCCCTTTATATGAAAACCATTAACTTATTGACCTTGGCAGCAGCTGCCTGACACTGGTTTCTACAGTTTAGTTTGCTGTTCACTAAAATTACTAAGTCCTTTTCCATGTCAGTGTTACCCAGTGTTTTACCATTTAGTATGCAGTGGTGACTTGTATTATTCCTACCCATGTGCATAACCTTACATTTATCGGTGTTAAACCTTCTCTGCCCAAGCCTCCAATCTATGCAGATCCCTCTGTAGTAGTATACTGTCATCTTCTGTGTCATTTATTTTACACAGTTTAGTGTCATCTGCACAAATTGATATTTTACTGTGCAAGCCTTCTACAAGATCATTAATAAATATATTCAAGAGAATAGGGCCCAATACTGACCCCTGTGGTACCCCACTAGTGATAGTGACCCACTCTGAGTGTGTATCAATAATAACCACCCTCTGTTTTCTGTCACTGAAGCCAGTTTCTTACCCACATACAGACATTTTCTCCCAGTCAAAGTGTTTTCATTTTATTACCTAACCTTTTATGTGGTAGAGTATCAAATGCTTTGTAGAAGTCAAGATATACAACATCCATTGATTCAACTTGGTCAAGGGCACTTTTAATGGGGAATTTGCTTTTACATTCTGCGTTTCATCTGACAGTTTATTTTCCTCAGTAAATACAGTGGAGATAAAAAAAAAATTAAATAGCTTTGCTTTGCAACTCCCCACTCATCACTCTGTAAAGGGCTGACACTTTCAGATTTATACCTTTTACCATTTATATAATGGAAGAAAATTTTAGGGTTAGTTTTACTCTCTTTTACAATGATACTCTCTGTCTCTAGTTTGGCTGCTTTTATTTGTCTTTTACATGCTCTATTTTTTTCCTTATAGTTTTTCAATGCTTCCTCACTACCCTCCTGTTTTAGTGATTTAAATGCTCTCTTTTTATCATTCTTTGCTTTCTTTACAATATTTACATTGTTTTTTTTCTTGTTCTTCACCCTTTTAATCCCATAAGGTATGTACCTCTCACAATTAGAGTTTAGATGCTTTTAAAAATATCCCATTTTGTGGCAGTATTTTTTATTTTTGAGGATTTTGTCCCAGTTAATTAGGCCAATGGCCTCTCTTAGTTGGCTAAATTTAGCCTTTTTGAAGTTTGGTATTTTTATAGCTCCCTGAAAAAACACTCTTTTGAATGACAGTTGGAAGGTTATTATTTTATGTTCACTATTTCCCAGGTGTCTTCCAACCTGCACATCTGTTGTTCTGTAAGGTCTATTGGTTAACACTAAGTCCAGTGTGTCCGTCCCACTAGTCGGGTCCTGAACCAGTTGGGAAAGGTAATTGTCTTTGATTATTGCCAAGAAACAGTTTCCTATATGAGATCTACAGGTTTCAGTTTCCCAGTCTATATCTGGGTAGTTGAAGTCCCCCATAATAACGACCTCATGAATTTCCGCCTCATCTATCTTATTTAGAAGTAGATTTTCTGTGGACTCTGGTATATTAGGTGACTTATAATAAACTCCTATTAGTATTTTATTGTTGTTTTTGCCTCCATGTTTTTCTACCCACAGTGACTCCACATGTTCCTATCCCTCACTTATATCTTTCCGGATTGTGGGGTTTAGACAGGACTTTACATAAAGGCAGACCCCTCCCCCATCTTCAGTTTTGATTATATGTTCCAAACAAACTGTAACCCTGTACGTTAACTGCCCAGTCATAGCTATCATCCAGTCATGTCTCAGTTCACTATGTCATAGTCCTCCTCACACATTGTTAATTCCAGTTCCCCAGTCTTATTAGTCAGACCTCTGGCATTAGTGTATAGTATATACAATTGAGAGGTTTATGTATATTTTTTACCCTACATCTTTCCTTATGAACTGTTCTAGTCCATCCTTCTATTCCTCCCCAGTTCTATTACCTCACACCAGGTCTCTATCTTTACTATCTTCCCCTCCTATAATGTAATTACCCTCCCCAACAGTCCCTAATTTAAACACTCCTCCAACCATCTAGTTATTTTTTCCACTAAAACAGCTGTACCTTCCCCATTGAGGTGCAGCCATCCCTATGATAGAGCCTGTAGCCTACACAGAATTCAGCCCAATTCTCAAGGAACCCAAGCCCCTCCTTCCAACACCAGTTCTTGGGCCACTTGTTAATCTCCCTAATCTCCTGCTGCCTTTCTTGTGTGGTTCGTGGTACAGGAAGTATTTCAGAAAACACTACCTTTGAGGTTCTTACCTTAAGCCTGTGACCTAAATCCCTAAAATAATTTTTAGGGACACTTCACCTACCTCTGACTTTATCATTGGTTCCAATATTGACCATGACTGCTGGATCTTTGCCATCCCCTCGCAGTAACCTATCCACCTGATCTGTGATATGTCAACTTGAGTGCAAGGAAGACAATACATTGTTCGATGCTCCCGGTCTTTGTGAGAGATCGTCCTATCTGTACCCCTATTATGCCTCATAACCAGCATTTACTGTGAGCTATTGTCATGGTCTTACCTTCTTGCTGTTCTCCTTCGTTTGACATGTGCTGGCGGCCATCTTGGTTTCTGGGTTTCTTGTAGCCTCCCACCCTGCGGCTTCTCCTTCCCACTGGGAGGAGCTGGATGCCTAGCTCATATATATAGGAGGTCTGTGGCTTCAGTTCCTTGCTTGGTCCTCCTGTGTTCACATGCTTCTAAGACTGCTGCTGCTTCTGGTTCCTGATCCTGGCTTCGTCTGACTACCCTGCTGGTTCCTGATCCAGGCTTCGTCTGACTACCCTGCTGGTTCCTGATCCAGGCTTCGTCTGACTACCCTTCTGGTTCCTGACCTCTGGCTTCGCAAGACCCTGCTTCGGTTTAGCCATCCGTTTGGACTTTGCCTTACAGCTTTATTTTCAATAAAGCCTTCTTATTTCCACTTATCTCTTGTTGTACGTCTGGTTCATGGTTCCATGACATTAGGACCAAGCCATGAATTCTGACGGTACAGGGCCATCCTCGCTACCTACGCTGGTTGCCAGACTTGATCAGCAGGATCACCTGTTGGGTCGGTTCGCTGTGGCGTTGCAAACCCTGCTTGAACGCACGGCTCATTTAGCTTCCGTTGCCGATGGGTCGGTTGTCGCTCCTGGGCCCGCTCCTACTGCCGCTCCGGTTGTTGCGCCAGAGTCTACCCCGACACCTGTTGCTGCGCCTGCGGTGTTTCGGGGTATGACCGGTTCTGCCCCCCTTCCACAGCACTTTGGGGGAGAGCCAACTCAGTGCCGAGGTTTCCTTAACCAGGTGGGCATTTATTTCGAGTTGCTGCCACATGCCTTTCCTACTGAGAGATCAAAGGTGGGCTTCTTGATCTCGCTGCTCTCGGACAAGGCCTTTGCCTGGGCCAGCCCTTTATGGGAGAACAACAATCCGGTGGTTGCCGAGTTTTCCGGTTTTGTTGCTTCTCTTCGGAAGGTATTCGATGTGCCGGCTCGTGCTGCCTCTGCTGCGAAGCTCCTTATGTCCATCAGACAGGGTTCACGATCCGTAGCTGAATACGCCATTGAGTTTCGTACCCTGGCAGCAGAGGTGGGCTGGAATAATGAGGCTCTGGTCGCTGCTTTCTCTCATGGTCTCTCGGATGCCTTGAAGGATGAGGTTGCAGCTAAGGACCTACCAGTGGAGCTCGAGTCTCTTATTTCTTTCCTGATTTTGATTGACACCAGACTCAGGGAGAGACCTTCCTTTAAGGAGAGCCTGCGGAGGTCTTCTAACAGATTGGCGCCTACGTTTGCTGTCCCACCCGTGCCTCCCTCTCCTCCCACGCCTCCTGGGGATGACTTGTCTGGGGGTGAACCCATGCAGCTGGGGTTTGCTCGCCTGTCCGAGGGGGAGAGGGTACTCCGGAGACGCGAGGGCCGATGCATGTACTGTGGTCTCGGTGGGCATTTTCGGTTGGCATGCCCGAACCGTCCGGGAAACGCTCGCACCTGAGATCCTGTCGGGGGCAGATCTTGGGTGGAGTCTCCTCGTCCCCGCTTTCCCGTGTTGACAAACCACTGATTACTGTTGTCCTCTCCTGGGTCGGGGGCTCGGTGACGACCCAGGCGTTGGTGGACTCTGGTGCTGGTGGTTTGTTCATTGATAGTGTGTTCGCTGCCTGCCAATTCCATTCCTCTGCAGCCTCGAGGTTCCCCACTGGCTCTTGAGGCGATAGACGGCAGACCCCTTCTGCCGCCACACGTGACTCAGGAGACCCTTCCAGTGGGGATGGCCATTGGTGCCGTTCACAGAGAGTCGGTCTGTCTCCAGGTTATTTCGTCTCCACACTACTCGGTGGTCTTGGGGTACCCCTGGCTCCAGAAGCATAATCCGACTTTCGATTGGAGATCGGCCGAGATCCTCTCGTGGTCACCGCAGTGTGGGGCTAGTTGCATCCATGGGCCTGTCAAGTTGCTGTGTACTTCCTCGGACTCTCTGTTGCCTCCTGAATACGAGGAGTACCGGGATGTATTCGATAAGGTGCGTGCGGTTGCCCTACCTCCGCACCGCCCATACGATTGTGCCATAGAGTTACAATCTGGTGCCGTTCCTCCTCGTGGCAAAGTCTATCCACTGTCGGTAGCGGAGAATGAGGCCATGGAGGAGTACGTGAGGGAGGCGCTTTCACGCGGACACATTCGCAAATCCTCGTCCCCGGCAGGGGCTGGATTTTTCTTTGTGAAAAAGAAGGGCGGTGAGTTGAGGCCTTGCATCGATTACAGGGGTCTCAATCGCATCACGATCAAGAACGCTTACCCGATACCCTTGATTTCCGAGCTGTTCGATCGCCTCAAAGGGGCCACGGTCTTTACCAAACTCGACCTGAGGGCGGCATATATCCTGGTAAGGATCAAGGTGGGCGATGAGTGGAAGACCGCGTTTAACACCAGGACCGGTCATTATGAATCCTTGGTTATGCCCTTTGGGTTGTGCAATGCGCCCACAGTCTTCCAGGAATTCATCAACGATGTTTTCCGTGACCTGTTGCAGCAGTGTGTGGTGGTCTATTTGGATGACATCTTGGTATATTCTGAATCCATGGAGGCCCACATTCTGGATGTCAGACGAGTGTTGCAACGGTTACTAGATAACAAGCTGTTCGGTAAGCTTGAGAAATGCGAATTTCACCGATCCCAGGTAACCTTCTTAGGTTACATCATTTCCGCTGAGGGGTTCTCCATGGATCCTGAGAAGGTTTCGGCTGTCTTACAGTGGCCCCAGCCCAGTGGTCTTCGTGCCCTGCAGCGCTTTTTGGGCTTCGCCAATTATTATCGGAAGTTCATCAGGGACTTTTCCATGCTAGCCAAGCCTCTCACGGATCTGACCAGGAAGGGCAGTAATCCCCAGGTCTGGCCGCTCGAGGCCATCCGAGCTTTTGAGGCTCTAAAGTCCGCCTTTGTGTCGGCTCCGATTCTGTCGCATCCCAACCCTGGGTTGCCTTTTGTCCTCGAGGTGGACGCGTCTGAGACGGGAGTAGGCGCCCTTCTGTCTCAGCGTAGAACACCAGAGGGTCCTCTGCTTCCTTGTGGGTTTTACTCCCGGAAACTGTCTTCCGCGGAGTGCAACTATCAGATTGGTGACAGGGAGCTATTGGCCATCGTGCAGGCCCTTAAAGAATGGAGGCACTTGCTCGAGGGCTCGGTGGTTCCGGTTCTCATCCTGACGGACCACAAGAATCTGACCTACCTCTCTGAGGTCAAGAGATTGACACCACGTCAGGCCAGATGGGCTCTGTTCTTGTCACGTTTTAATTACGTGGTCTCCTACCTACCCGGTTCCAAGAACATCAGAGCGGATGCCTTATCACGGCAGTACTCCGAGCTGTCCGGGGAGGAGTCGATTCCGACTTCGGTCATACCTCCGAATCAGATCCTGGCCGCCATTCGCACCAGCCTGACCTCTCCCCTGGGTGAGCAGATTTTGGCGGCTCAATCTGGTGCTCCCTCTGGGAGACCCAACGGCAGATGTTTTGTGCCTGAGGAGTTGCGCACTCGGTTGTTGCGAACCTATCATAACTCCAAGGCCGCGGGGCATCCTGGAAAGAATCAGCTGTCCTGGGCTGTTTCACGTCTGTTCTGGTGGCCTTCTCTACATTCCGACATCGCCGCATATGTAGCGGCATGCTCCGTTTGTGCCCAGAGTAAGTCCCCTCGGCACCTTCCGTTGGGCCTTTTGCAACCCATAGCCACCGGGGAGCGTCCATGGTCACACCTGGGGATGGATTTCATTGTGGACCTCCCTGCATCCCGAGGCCATACGGTCATTCTCATGATTGTGGATCGGTTTTCCAAAATGTGCCACTGTGTTCCTCTCAAGAAGTTACCCTCTGCACAAGAGTTGGCCTCGATTTTTGCCAGGGAGGTCTTCCGGTTGCACGGTTTGCCCAAGGAGATTGTGTCGGATCGGGGGAGTCAGTTTGTGTCCAGGTTCTGGCGCGCCTTTTGCTCCCAGTTGGGGATTCATCTCTCTTTCTCCTCGGCCTACCACCCTCAGTCCAATGGGGCCGCAGAACGATCCAATCAGGCCTTGGAGCAATTCCTTCGTTGCTATGTCTCCGATCACCAAGACAATTGGGTTGACCTCCTGCCTTGGGCTGAGTTTGCCAGGAACACGGCGGTGAACTCTTCCTCTGGGACGTCTCCCTTCATGGCCAATTATGGGTTCCAACCTGCCGTGTTACCGGAGGTATTCTCTCCCCAGGATATTCCGGCTGTGGAGGATCACCTTTCCGTCCTACGTGCTTCTTGGGTACAGATCCAGAGGTCCCTTGAGGTCTCTGCGCAGCGCCAGAGACTCCAGGCTGATCGCAGACGAGCGCCCGCTCCTTCCTACCAGGTCGGAGACCGCGTATGGTTGTCCACCCGCAACCTCAACCTTCGAGTGCCCACTCCCAAGCTGGCGCCTCGCTTTGTTGGTCCCTTCCGAGTGCTTCGCAGGGTAAACCCGGTAGCCTATGCCCTTGCGCTTCCTCCTGGCATGCGGATCTCCAACGTGTTTCATGTCTCCCTGTTGAAGCCACTGGTGTGTAATCGTTTCACTTCCTCGGTTCCTCGGCCTCGTCCGGTCCAAGTGGGCAATCGTGAGGAGTATGAGGTGAGCAATATCCTGGACTCACGCCTGGTCCGCGGTCGGGTGCAGTTTTTGGTCCATTGGCGTGGTTATGGTCCAGAGGAGCGTTCCTGGGTTCCCTCCGCAGATGTCCATGCTCCTGCCTTGCTCCGAGCCTTCCACGCACGCTTCCCTCAGAAACCGTTCTTTACTCCGCGGAGGAGGGGCCCTTGAGGGGGAGGTACTGTCATGGTCTTACCTTCTTGCTGTTCTCCTTCGTTTGACATGTGCTGGCGGCCATCTTAATTTCTGGGTTTCTTGTAGCCTCCCACCCTGCGCCTTCTCCTTCCCACTGGGAGGAGCTGGATGCCTAGCTCATATATATAGGAGGTCTGTGGCTTAAGTTCCTTGCTTGGTCCTCCTGTGTTCACATGCTTCTAAGACTGCTGCTGCTTCTGGTTCCTGATCCTGGCTTCGTCTGACTACCCTGCTGGTTCCTGATCCAGGCTTCGTCTGACTACCCTGCTGGTTCCTGATCCAGGCTTCGTCTGACTACCCTTCTGGTTCCTGACCTCTGGCTTCGCAAGACCCTGCTTCGGTTTAGCCATCCGTTTGGACTTTGCCTTACAGCTTTATTTTCAATAAAGCCTTCTTATTTCCACTTATCTCTTGTTGTACGTCTGGTTCATGGTTCCATGACAGCTATAAAATGACAATTAGCACCAAAATTATCTAGTCAAGTACCACCAGCCCCAAAAAAATATAAGGGCACATCTATTTTTATTTACAAAGACATAGGAAAAAAGTTGTCTACTTTTACGGACTTTCCAGAAATTTCTGGACTGTTGACAACCCTGCCTACTACTGATATTTCAGCTCCACCCATTCATTAAATCGGGACTGAATGTGTCAAGCTGCAGTGACAGGCACAGTTTCCTATACAAATAAGCCACTAGGCTTGTGTGAAGAATGCAGAAGATGTGACTGTATTTATGCAGATCTGTGTGATATTAGAAGTCAGACCCCACCAAGCAAACATTTATAGTCTAAAAAGAATAGACATTCAAAATTTTAGTCCAGGATAACACCTTTCATATCTAAACAACCTCAGAAGACCAAACCATTTATTATCATCCTCCTAAGCATTCAAGACTGCGAAGCAAATAAAGTATTATATAGAATATACTACTAGTTGCTTTCATTAATCCAAATTTGTTTAGTGTGGCTTGAGGAGAGGAGCTGAACTTCATCTTTGCCCTTTGGCTAGTTACAGTCAGTATGCTGGTGTGCACAGTTACTGGCGATGCTATAATCATGTGCAAACTAGTGGCTACTATAATGTAACAGCATCTTAAATCTGCAAGGATGAAGGTAGAAAATGGACATGGCTGCATTTTTTTCTGTAACTACAAGCTGGGAATCATCATTTCTACCATTTTTACAAGCATGATTATAGCACAGATGCAGATTCATCATCACATCTGAAGCTTTTTGTGTTTTGACTGTTACATCTGATACGCATGAAGGCAAAAGAAGCAGAAATAATATCCTTTAATAATAAAAGATCTTATGGAAATCTGTCAAAAATGTATTAGCTCATCAAGTCAAAATTTGCATTAATCAACGGTAATGGCCAAACTGGAAAAAACAGCTCAGAATAAAAGTTAACCTATAACGTGCAAGTCAAATAAACCAAATCACTTACTCCATTACTCAAGGTAGCCTGTTCCTTTACAGACAGCTTCAATTAAATAGATAATTGCAAGAGAATAGTACATTTCTGTTTTTGCAAAAGAAAGTCGGAAAGCTTTATGTGATGGACTTTAGGAAATTACTAAACTCATATTACTTGAGCAGCATCAAGATCCATGGACATATATTCAGTATAAAATTGGAGACATACGTTAAAGAATGTCCCTATAAAATTTATACACTTCATATTACAGCTTCATGCCACTTAAAAGTGGTACAAAGCCATAATATAGTCATGTGCATTATGTACAAGCCACATGGATAGCTTCAAATACAGGGCCGAACTGGGACTGAAATAGGCCCTAGCATTTTAAAACAGACAGGCCCACCTGTTGTGTGGTAAAAGTGAAACGTTTGCGCCCCTCCCACCCTTCCCAATGCTAATGGTACATTTGGATGGACATTACATTCACAACTACTAAACATCTAGGAGAATACAGAACAACACACCTTTTATTTTCTCTATAGTTCCCAGTAGTTATTATAGCACCCCCTATAGTAGCCTCCATTAGTTATTATAGGTCCTTCTATTGCGCCCCAGTAGTTGACATAGGCCCCAAATAGTTGATATAGGCCCCTCTATAGTGCCCCAGTAGTTGATATAGGCCACAAATAGTTGCTATATGCCTCTCTATAGGGCCGCTGTAGTTGATATAGGACCTTTTAAAGTGTCCCAGTATAGTGTCCTCAGAAGTAACAGGGAAAAAAAATCTCACCTAAAGTCCTGCCCCTCAATTCAATCTGTGGCTACAAGCCATCTTCCCAGTGTCCTGGCATAGGTGAGCACTATAAAGATATTGCACTACCTACGACCATCTGAGACATGGTGGTGGTGCTCGAGATGATGTCATCGAATTTGGGTTGACTTTAACCACTTCAACCCCCCTAGCTGAAACACCCTTAATGACCAGGCCACTTTTTATACTTCACTTCTGCACTACACTATTTTCACCGTTTATTGCTCGGTCATGCAACTTACCATCCAAATGAATTTTACCTCCTTTTCTTCTCACTAATAGAGCTTTCATTGCTGCTGACATTTTTACTTTTTTTTGTTATTAATTGAAACTTAACGATTTTTTTGCAAAAAAATGAAATTTTTTACTTTCAGTTGTAAAATTTAGCAAAAAAACACAACATCCATGTATAAATTTTTCTCTAAATTTATTGTTCTACATGTCTTTGATAAAAAAAAAAGTTTGGGTAAAAGAAAATGGTTTGGGTAAAAGTTATAGCGTTTTCAAACTATGGTACAAAAATGTGAATTTCCACTTTTTGAAGCAGCTCTGACTTTCTGAGCACCTGTCATGTTTCCTGAGGTTCTTCAATGCCCAGACAGTACAAACACCCCACAAGTGACCCCATTTCGGAAAGTAGACACCCTAATGTATTCACTGATGGGCATAGTGATTTCATAGAACTTTTTATTTTTTGTCACAAGTTAGCGGAAAATGATGATTTATTTATTTTTTATTACAAAGTCTCATATTTCACTAACTTGTGACAAAAAATAAAACTTCCATGAACTCACTATGCCCATCACGAAATACCTTGGGGTGTCTTCTTTCCAAAATGGGGTCACTTGTGGCGTAGTTATACTGCCCTGGCATTTTAGGGGCCCAAATGCGTGAGAAGTAGTTTGAAATCAAAATCTGTGAAATCAGAAAGGTGCTCTTTGGAATGTGGGTCCATTTGCCCACCTAGGCTGCAAAAAAGTGTCACAAATCTGGTATCACCGTACTCAGGAGAAGTTGGGCAATGTGTCTTGGGGTGTCATTTTACATATACCCATGCTGGGTGAGAGAAATATCTTGGCAAAAGACAAGTTTTCCCATTTTTCTATACAAAGTTGGCATTTGACCAAGATATTTATCTCACCCAGCAGGGGTATATGTAAAATGGCACCCCAAAACACATTGCCCAAATTCTCCTGAGTACCGCGATACCAGATGTGTGACACTTTTTTGCAGCCTAGGTGGGCAAAGGGGCCCACATTCCAAAGAGCACCTTTAGGATTTCACCGGCCATTTTTTACAGATTTTGATTTCAAACTACTTTGCACACATTAGGGCCCCTAAATTGCCAGGGCAGTATAACTACCCCACAAGTGACCCCAGTTTGGAAAGAAGACACCCCAAGGTATTCTGTGAGGGGGATGGCGAGTTCCTAGAATTTTTTTTTTTTTGTCACAAGTTAGTGGAATATGAGACTTTGTAAGAAAAAAAAAAAAATCATCATTTCCCGCTAACTTGTGACAAAAAATAAAACATTCTAGGAACTCGCCATGCCCCTTTCGGAATACCTTGGGGTGTCTTCTTTCCAAAATGGGGTCACTTGTGGGGTAGTTATACTGCCCTGGCATTCTAGGGGCCCTAATGTGTGGTGAGTAGTTTGAAATCAAAATGTGTAAAAAATGACCTGTGAAATCCTAAAGGTGCTCTTTGGAATGTGTGCCCCTTTGCCCACCTAGGCGGCAAAAAAGTGTCACACATGTGGTATCGCCGTACTCAGGAGAAGTTGGGGAATGTGTTTTGGGGTGTCATTCTACATATACCCATGCTGGGGGAGAGAAATATCTTGGCAAAAGACAACTTTTCCCATTCTTTTATACAAAGTTGGCATTTGACCATAATATTTATCTCACCCAGCATGGGTATATGTAAAATGACACCCCAAAACACATTCCCCAACTTCTCCTGAGTACGGCGATACCACATGTGTGACACTTTTTTGCAGCCTAGATGCGCAAAGCGGCCCAAATTCCTTTTAGGAGGGCATTTGGATCCCAGACTTCTTCTCACGCTTTCGGGCCCCTAAAATGCCAGGGCAGTATAAATACCCCACATGTGACCCCATTTTGGAAAGAAGACACCCCAAGGTATTCAATGAGGGGCATGGCGAGTTCATAGAATTTTTTTTTTTTGGTACAAGTTAGCGGAAATTGATTTTTCTTTGTATTTTCTCACAAAGTCTCCCTTTCCGCTAACTTGGGACAAGAATTTCAATCTTTCATGGACTCAATATGCCCCTCACTGAATACCTTGGGGTGTCTTCTTTCCGAAATGGGGTCACATGTGGGGTATTTATACTGCCCTGGCATTTTAGGGGCCCTAAAGCGTGAGAAGAAGTCTGGAATCTAAATGTCTAAAAACATTTACGCATTTGGATTCCTTGAGGGGTATGCTGAGTTAATGTGAGATTTTATTTTTGACACAATTTCCGGTAACTTGGGCCAAAATAATGTCTGAATGGAGCCTTACAGGGGGGTGATCAATGACAGGGGGGTGATCAGGGAGTCTATATGGGGTGATCACCCCCCTGTCATTGATCACCCCCCTGTAAGGCTCCATTCAGACGCCCGTATGTGTTTTGCGGATCCGATCCATGTATCCGTGGATCCGTAAAAATCATACGGACGTCTGAATGGAGCCTTACAGGGGGGTGATCAATGACGGGGGGTTGATCAGGGAGTCTGTATGGGGTGATCACCCCCCTGTCATTGATCACCCCCCTGTAAGGCTCCATTCAGACGCCCGTATGTGTTTTGCGGATCCGATCCATGTATCCGTGGATCCGTAAAAATCATACGGACGTCTGAATGGAGCTTTACAGGGGGGTGATCAATGACAGGGGGGTGATCAATGACAGGGGGGTGATCAATGAGTCTATATGGGTGATCACCCCCCTGTCATTGATCACCCCCCTGTAAGGCTCCATTCAGACGTCCGTATGTGTTTTGCGGATCCGATCCATGTATCCGTGGATCCGTAAAAATCATACGGACGTCTGAATGAAGCCTTACAGGGGGGTGATCAATGACAGGGGGGTTATCAGGGAGTCTATATGGGGTGATCAGGGGTTCATAAGGGGTTAATAAGTGACAGGGGGGGTGTAGTGTAGTGGTGTTTGGTGCTACTTTACTGAGCTACCTGTGTCCTCTGGTGGTCTATCCAAGCAAAAGGGACCACCAGAGGACCAGGTAGCAGGTATATTAGACGCTGTTATCAAAACAGCGTCTAATATACCGGTTAGGGGTTAAAAAAAATCGCATCTCCAGCCTGCCAGCGAACGATTGCCGCTGGCAGGCTAGAGATCCACTCGTTTACCTTCCGTTCCTGTGAACGCGCGCGCCTGTGTGCGCGCGTTCACAGGAAATCTCGCCTCTCGCGAGATGACGCACGGATGCGTCCAGGAGGAATGAATCGACAGCCTCCAGGACGCATCCGTGCGTTAGGCGGTCCTGGAGCGGTTAATTTGTTTAGAATTCTTTCACTAATCTCTAATTACTAATAATCTTGATGTCAAATATTCATATCCAATATTTTTTTGGGGGGGCTGATTTGCTAATATAATGGTAGAAATATTCATAATAAATTGCAATACTAATCACCAATAGGTAACAGACAATATTCCCCTATAATCGCCAAGCTTCTGAATCACAAAACTATCTCACATACTTATGTTACCTGTCCAAGCATCTCTTCCTACCTAGGTTTAAAGTATAACAAACAAATACATTACTATATCTCAAATGCAAAAAGATTATATAAAAGCAATGTTCTTTTTGTAGAGGAGCAGCTTTGTTTTTGCAATTCTACCATGCACACCATTGTTGTCCAGTGTCCTCCTGATGTTGGACTCATTAACAATAGGTTATGTGAGAAAGGCCTTTAGTTGCTTAGAGGTTACCTTGGCTTTTTTTGTGAGCTTGCGGACTATTATACACCTTGCTCTTTGCATGAATTTTGTTGGTCATCCTTTCCTGGGGAAGGCAATAATGGTCTTGAATTTCCTCCATTTGTATACAGTCAGTCTGACTGTTGAAATCCAACCTCTTTAGAGATGGTTTTGTAACCATTTCCAGCCTGATGATCATCAGCAACTTTTCTTCTGAGGTCCTCAGAAATCTCCTGTTTTCATGTCATGATGCACTTCCACAAACATGTGTTATGAAGATTATTTTTTTGATAAATCCCTGTTTTTTAAATAAATGAGATCACCCTCTCACACCTGATTGTCACCCCACTTATTAAAAACACAACTCTATTTTCACCTTCAAATTATCTGCTATTCCTGAAGAATCACATTCTTTTGGCACTCATAGGCATGATATATTATAATCAATAAATTAATAAAGTCTAATATTTTTGACTCACTTGTTTGAATCGGTTATCTTTATCTACTTTTAGGACTTGGGTAAAAATCTGATGCAGTTTTAGGTCAAATTTATGCAGAAATATAAAAGGGTTCACAAACTTTCAAGCACCACTGTATCTTCACATACACCATATATCTTACAATACAGGCAAAGCATATAAATCATGTTATTTTTAAGCTTTATTTTCATTGTGCATATAAAAAATTACAAAGCCAATGAAACAGCATCCAACTCAGAAGACACTGAGCCTTGTGCTGCACAAGCACCACCATTTTGACAATATTTTATGGTATTACTCCTCTATTAATAATCCACTTGTATATGTTAAATAAGCACAGGTAGGAGGATGGGTAATGACTATGAGTCCAGTGACTCCAAATCATGTGACTAATTTAAATATCAAAACAGTGTCAAATCTCAGTCCTGTAACACTAATAAAGGTTAACGGCCGACATACATATGCAACTGAATAGACATAGAGTTAAATGTATTTTCCCTTTTAAAATGGAGTACATTGACATATATTAGAAAACTATATGCTAAGCAGATTAAATGTAAAGCCATAAAAACAGAATTTAGACAAAATAAGTCACATTGGTATGTCTTAAATCTACTATTGCATCCCCCCCCCCCCCCATCAAAACAAGCAGAGAGCTCTATTGGGTCAATCTGTAGCCCTTATCTGAGAACTCCTGACAGCTCATAAACATTCATTGTAAGGGAATCTGTCACCGGGATTTTGTATATAGAGTTGAGGACATGGGTTGCTAGATGGCCGCTAGCACATCCGCAATACCCAGTCCCCATAGCTCTGTGTGCTTTTATTGTGTTAAAAAAAACGATTTGATACATATGCAAATTAACACAAGATGAGTCCTGTCCCTGACTCATCTCAGGGACAGGACTCATCTCAGGTTAATTTGCATATGTATCAATTTGGTTTTCATATTATGGCTGTGTACAGTAGTACAGTGGATATAAAAAGTCTACACACCCCTGTTAAAATGTCAGGTTTTTGTGAGGTAAAAAAAAGACAAAGATAAATCATTTCAGAACTTTTTTCCACCTTTAATGTGACCTATAAACTGTACAACTCAAAACAAACTGAAATATTTTAGGTAGAGGGAAGAAAAAACATAAAAATAAAATAATATGGTTGCATAAGTAGGCACACCCTTAAACTAATACTTTGTTGAAGCACCTTTTGATTTTGTTACAGCACTCAGTCTTTTTGGGTATGAGTCTATCAGCATGGCACATTTTAACTTGGCAAGATTTGCCCACTTTTCTTTGCAAAAACACTCCAAATTTGTCAGATTGCAAGGGCATCTCCTGTGCACAGCCCTCTTCAGATCACCCCACAGATTTTCAATCAGATTCAGGTCTGGGCTCTGGCTGGGCCATTCCAAAACTTTAATCTTCTTCTGGTGAAGCCATTCCTTTGTTGATTTTTATGTATGCTTTCGGTCGTTGTCACGCTGAAAGATGAAGTTCCTCTTCATGTTCAGCTTTCTAGCAGAAGCCGAAGGTTTCGTGCCAATATTGATTGGTATTTGGAACTGTTCATAATTCCCTCTAGCTTAACTAAGGCCTCAGTTCCAGCTGAAGAAAAACAGCCCCAAAGCATGATGCTGCCACCACCATGCTTCACTGTGAGTATGTGTTCTTTTGGTCATGTGCAGTGTTTTTGCGCCAAACATATCTTTTGGAATTATGGCCAAAAAGTTAAACCTTAGTTTTATCAGACCTTAACAACTATTCCCACATGCTTTTGGGAGACTTCAGGTGTGTTTTTGCAAAATGTAGCCTGGCTTGGATGTTTTTTTTCTTAAGTAAAGGCTTTCGTCTTGCCACTCTACCCCATAGCCAGGACATGTGAAGAATACGGGAGATTGTTGTCACATGCACCACACAGCCAGTACTTGCCAAATATTCCTACATCTCCTTTAATGTTGCTGTAGGCCTCTTGGTAGCCTCCCAGACCAATTTTCTTCTCGTCTTTTCATCAATTTTGGAGAGACGTCCAGTTTCGGTAATGTCACTGTTGTACCTTATTTTCTCCACTTGATGATGACTGTCTTCACTGTGTTCCATGGTATGTCTAATGCCTTGGAAATTCTTTTGTACCCTTTTCCTGATTGATACCTTTTAACAATGAGATCCCTCTGATGCTTTGGAAGCTCTCTGTGGACCATGGCTTTTGCTGTGGGATGCGACTAAAACAATTTGAGGAAAGACCAACTAGAGCAGCTGAACTTTATTTGGGGTTAATCAGAGGCACTTTAAATTATGGCAGGTGTATGATGACTCCTATTTAACATGATTTTGAATGTGATTGCTTAATTCTGAACACAGCTACAACCCCAGTTATAAGAGGGTGTGCACACTTATGCAACCACATTATTATTTTGTTTTGTTTTCTTTCCGCCACCTAAAATATTTCAGTTTGTTTTTCAATTGAGTGGTGCAGTTTATAGGTCACATTAAAGGTGGAAAAAGTTCTGAAATGATTTATCTCATATTTTTACATCACAGAAACCTGAAATTTTAACAGGGGTGTTTAGACTTTTTATATCCACTGTATATAGGGTTCTAGTGGGTGTGTATTTTAGACCTTACTTAATGGAGTTCTTCAGGAATCATTTAAAATGGCCACCAGCAACCTGTCCTGGAATATGAGCAGGACTGGTTGTCTCCACTTGCAGAGCTGCCTAGAGGGTGGATGCGGACCCACACTACACATTATGCTCTTACACTTGCATATAGTACATACTTGTGAGTTTTCCTATCAGGATGCCCAGCCATGGTGGCATATAAATGGCAGGATCACATCATTACCATGTATTGTAATGCAGAACAATGTGTAGTGAGACTCTATCTCTTAACCCTCCAGGCAGTGGGGGCAACTAGCATTGCTCACATTCTAGGACAGATTGCTGGTGACCATTTTAAATCATTCCCTAAGAACCCCTTTAAAGTGAGTACAAAGGAAACAATTTGCCAATGTAAACCAGATTGTTTCAAATTCTTTATATGTGAAAAAAAAAAAAAAAGAAACATACAGCATATTAAGAATTTTATTATTTTAACTAATACCAATATTTTGAATGTACACCATTTTTTTTTAGAAAATATTCTCATTGTTGGAAGACCACAAGTCTAACAGTGATCAGTTATTAGACATACTTGAACATATAAAGTCCTTTGAAACATTCAACTTAAGCAGCATATTTATAGTTCCAAAGGAGCAATAAAATTAAAACATCCTGTGCTGCTCCAAGAAATTAATAAATCCCAGTTATTAAGATATTAAATATTAAATATTAGATAAACATGTGTAAGAGCCATTTTGCAGACTAATATTTTGCTTCCAAATTAATCTTTGCAGGCTCCATATTTGATAGTCACTTAAGCGTACACACCACCCACTAAATAAAATAATGTCTCTTTTGTGTACGGTGCTATTTAAAATTACCCTTTTGATGCATGACCTTTTTTAAATATATGTATATGTGAAAGTCATCTGGTCCTTTAAGCTGGAGTGCTTACTTATTCTTTTACAACCCGGCAGAGAATAAAACTAATAAGTATTTCTGCTTCTTTTAAGATTGATTTATTATCATTTAAAAAAAAAAAAAAAAAAAAAAAACTTTTTCATTTGGAAAGCCATTCACTCAATTTTGATTGCATATAAACAGCAACTAAGGGTTAGCCTGGATCTTAACTCTCATTATTGCTTGCAGTCGTGTCCTGGGATTCTTAAGTCTGTACTGATTACCAACAAATGCACCTTTAGGATTAACAGAAGAAGTCTTGGGAGTAATGGAGCCAAGGTAATCTGAGGCAATCCTGTGACGCCTCGGGTAATAAAATGAAGTATTACTATCAAATTGTCTTTGTTGATATTATTATAGCAAATATGGTAAGCGTCACCATAACAACAAGATGTAAGTATAAAAAATATCTAAAAAAACAGACAACATTTCAGGCTGTGTTGTCCTTTCTCACTAACCAAATGATTTAAAATTAATTGCTTTCCTTTAAGACTGTGTTACTGACTTAAAAACTCCATCTATTATTTATGATGTGAAGGCCGCCATGGAATTCAGATGCCTTTTGTGAATGGACCTTTGTACAGACTGCTATAATTTAGAAAGAAAAGTAGAAATCATCAAAGTGATGGTAATCATTAGTTCTAGGAAATTGAAATCTACCAATGTTGACTATTTAACCTACACATAGGGGGACCATTTGTGAAAAATGTTCAATAGTAACATAGTAAAACATCCAGCAACCAATCAGTTTTTAGCTGTCAGCACGTCTTAGACAATAAAACAGAATATTTCATAGGCCGATTTGTTTGTATAGTTTTTTTTTAAATCTATCTGTTGAGGGAGTTTTGCTTAAGGCCCATGTGATGTATACAATTATAATACTGTAAAGAGTTAAATATGAGAAATAAGTGTTTAAATATACAGTGCCTTGCAAAAGTATTCACCCCCTTTGATTTTTTTCGTGCTTTGGTGCCTCACAACCTGTAATTAACATGGATTATTTGAGGATTTGCATCATGTAATTTACAGAACATGCTCACAACTTGGAAGATGTTTTTTTATTATTGTAAAGCAAACAACAAATAGGACAAAATAACAGAAAAACTCAATGTGCATAACTATTCCCCCCCCTAAAGTCAATACTTTGTAGAGCCACCTTTTGCAGCAATCACAGCTCAAAGTCGCTTTGGATAAGTCTCTATAAGCTTGCCACATCTTACCACTGGGATTTTTGCCCATTTCTCCTTGCAGAACTGCTCCAGCTCCTTCAAGTTGGATGGTTTGCGCTTGTGAACAGCAATCTTTGAGTCTGAACACAGATTTTCTATTGGATTGAGATCTGGGCTTTGACTAGGCCATTCCAACACATTTAGGCTACTTTCACACTTGCGTTCAGAGCGGATCCGTCTGGGGTCTGCACAAACGGATCCACTCATATAATGCAGATGATGGGATCCGTTCAGAACAGATCCGTCTGCATTATAGTTTAGAAAAAATTCTAAGTGAGAAAGTAGCTCAGACGGATCCGTCCAGACTTTACATTGAAAGTCAGTGGGGGACTGATCCGTTTGAAAATTGAGCCATATTGTGTCAACTTCAAACGGATCCGTCCCCATTGACTTACATTGTAAGTCTGGACGGATCCGTTTGCTTCCGCACGGCCAGGCGGACACCCGAACGCTGCAAGCAGCGTTCAGGTGTCCGCCTGCTGAGCGGAGCAGAGGCCAAACGCTGCCAGACTGATGCATTCTGAGCGGATCTGCATCCACTCAGAATGCATTAGGGCAGTACGGATGCGTTCGGGGCCGCGTGTGAGAGCTTTCAAACGGAACTCACAAGCGGAGCCCCTAACGCTTGTGTGAAAGTAGCCTTACCTGTTTCCCCTTAAACCACTCAAGTGTTGCTTTAGCAGTGTGTTTGGGGTCATTGTCCTGCTGGAAGGTGAACCTCCATCCTAGCCTCAGATTACACAAAGAGTGGTACAGGTTTAGCTCAAGAAAATCCCTGTATTTAACACCATCAATCTTTCCCTCAACTCAGTCCCGGCTGCTGAAAAACATCCCCACAGCATGATGCTGCCACCACCATGTTTCACTGTGAGGATGGTGTTCTTTGGGTGATGTGATGTGTTGGGTTTTTGCCAGATATAGCGTTTTCTTTAATGGCCGAAAAGTTAAATTTTAGACTCATCAGACCAGAGCACCTTCCTCCATACATTTTGGGAGTCTCCCACATGCCTTCTCGCAAACTCACATCATGCCTTTTTGTTTTTAGCTGAAAGTAATGGATTTCTTCTGGCCACTCTGCCATAATGCCCCCCTCTATGGAGGGTATGCCTTATTGTCGTCCTATGTACAGATAGTCCAGTCTCTGCTGTGGAACTCTGCAGCTCCTCCAGGGTTACCTTAGGTCTCTGTGCAGCCTCTCTGATTAATGCCCCCCTTGCCCTGTCCATGAGTTTTGGTGGGCAGCCGTCTCTTGGCAGGTTTGCTGCTGTTCCATGTTCTTTCCATTTGATTATGATAGATTTGATGGTGCTCCTGGGGATCAACAAAGATTTGGATATTCTTTTTACAACCTAACCCTGACTTGTACTTTTCAACAACATTGTCCCTTACTTGTTTGGAGAGTTTCTTGGTCTTCATGGCACTGTTTGGTTAGTGATGCCTCTTGCTTAGGTGTTGCAGCCTCTGGTGTCTTTTCAAAAAAAAGTGTGTATATGTAATGACAGATCATGTGACACTTAGATTGTACACAGGTGGACATCATGTCACTAATTATGTGACTTCTAAAAGTAATTGGTTACACCAGAGCTTTTTATGGGCTTCCTAACAAAGTTGGTAAATACATACGCACATGCCAATTTTCTGTTTTCTATTTCTAAACAATAGATGTATTTATATATTTCTCATTTCACTTCACCAACTTTTTTTTGAATCAGACAATTTTTATTGCTTTTTCAAGAGATTTGTAATACAAGTAAAACAATAACCCACCCCTCCCACCCAGCCCCATCCCCACCCCCACCCCACCCCCACCTTAAAGCACGACCATATTGAAGAAGCAAGGTATAGTCCATAACAGTAGTTGGAAAGTCCTCCTGAAAACTTTGCAGTCCGTTTTCCCAAATCATGGCATACGGCACCAAAGAGCTTCTGTATTTCAAGATATGTCCACCACATATAACGGCACAAACATGTATTCATACTCTACTAACCTATATCTCATCAGTCACAGATACATACACATCCATCTCTAACCCACCTTTCATATCCCACAGACATACTCTAAGACAGACCATAATGTGTAATCCACTGGGACCAAACCGCTTAAATTTTTTTTCCAGAGTTCCTCTTCAAATAAACATATTCCTCCAGCTTAACCAGTGTGTGCACCCTACTTACTACCTCCTGAATGGTAGGAGCCGCCTCATCTATCCAGTGAAAAGCTAGGCATTTCCTTGCCTGATACAATATCCTCATGACAGCTATCTTTTTTTTTTAGCATATTTCTTGGCACTTTCACAAAGCCAAGTAAACAAATCAATGGTCTAACTTCTAAGCTGATGTGAAAAACCCTATTTATGAGTCCCACTACCTCAGTCTAATACCTCCTTAATCAATTCTACATAAGATGGATCAAACTTGCACTCGTGGTATTACAACGCGGGCAGATATCAGTCTCCCTATAACCCATTTTGAACAGTAATTCAGGTGTTCTATAAACCCTGTGCAGCAGGTATAATTGAGAGATCCTATATGACTCGCTCAGTGACAGCGTCGGTAAGTCGGCGAGAATTTCCTCCCATTGCTCCTCAGTGAGATCCTCAATATCCTTCTTCCATTTCTCATACAGTTTGAGTGGGTTGGATCTATCAATTTCCTCCCTGAGTGTACTGTAATAGAGGGATATCACTCCACTAGTGTTCCCTGGCCTTGCAGTGTAGTCAATAATAGAACATCTGGATGCCTGCTGAATCTTCCCCTTCCTTTCCTGAGTCTGAATAGCATGCCTCAACTGCAAATATACATAAAAATACGTATGTGGAATACTAAATTCCTGCCTCAACATTTCAAAACTCTTCAAAGACCCATCCGAGAACAATTGAGCCCTCTTTCCCAACCCATATTGCTCCTACTGTTGTACACCACTAACCTTATTCAATTACGAATATAAACAATTAGGCCATATAGGCGTGTGAGTACTATACCCAGTAATATTCATCCTTTCTTTAGCTTTCCACCATATCTTATGCATCATGCTTATCACTGGATATTGAGTACCATGAGAATGAAACAAACCATCCTCCAAAGCTAACAGTAAACACAAACGATTTATCAGATGCTGAACAATGCGACCCGCACTATTCAATTGTGACACATCCCCCCCATCCTCTAAAATGCTGTAACTGGGCTGCAATATAATAGGACCAGGGATCTGGTACCGCCAGACCTCCTTGTGTTTAAGACCGTTGAAGGGTTGAAAAATTAATCCTAGGGACACCTCCCCTCCATATTAAATCTCTAAATACTGCATTAACAGTGTTAAAAAACTTAAGCGGAATCCAGATTCATTAAAGTCGTATTTTAGTGATCTGGATAAATTAAAACTTAGCTTTTATTATAGCTCTTATAAGATAAATGAGATTTTGTTCCTCAAAATGAAAAATAAAGAGGTAGGTATTCATAGATTGCTCGCAGTGTCCCACAATGTAACGGGGCTTATACTGAGGGCAATACTAGAATGTCCACAGAGGCAAGAGGTGAAATAACTGATGTATTCCAAGGTGATGTTTCAAGGTCTAGACAATTAGGGTGGTGCACATCAGTATTCAAGCCTACAGGTGGTCGGGTTTGGCACACATAGGCGCCAATATCTGACACATCAAGGTGGACATATAACAAGTGTTTAAACAACAAACAATTTCTATGCACAACGACAAACACAACACAAAAATGACATGGATGTATGTGTATCCGTGTTACATATTGTACACTAATACATCCACAGCATATAGGTGCACGGCGGCACCGCTTGTAAGAAAGACACACCACCAGGTGTCCTACCGTACAGGTTTGATGTACTCCAGGCACCTGTGTTCTTTATGTCTTTTTCAGGCAGGGTGGTCCTTTTCCGGCAGTTGGAGGATAGTTGAAGGGAATGGAAACGGTGGTTTTCCTTTCTATCCCTAATTGGCCCTCACAGCCCTACAATAAACCTCCAAAACTAGCCACGGGGTGTCCCACTATTTGGGCCCCCGTCCGGAACCTAGCCCTGGAATTGTGGTCCCTAAAAAGGCCCTACAAGGATCCCTACATGCATGTTTCTGGGGTGGGGGAATGAACCCCTCCCCTCATCAGGGGATATAATTTCTAAGGGCCGGAAAATACAGAAAGAGGGTCACCAGAGATGGTGGCTCTCCTATAGAGTAAGGCGCACAGGTGGGTGTGCAGCCGACAACGGGAATGAAGGAGAGGGGACAGATAGAATAGAGTTCCCTCCCTTTTGCTCACTAAAGTGGAGCGCACAGATAGGTGCACAGCCGCAAACATGGTATTGTTCCACGTGGTCTGAGAATCTCGTTAACTCCGGTCCCTAAACAAAGAAGTACTGGTTTTAATTCCCGATGGGAACAGCTTGCCACCTCTAGCTCATTGCAGTTTATGAAACTACTCTTGGAGGAGGAGAAAACCACATTAGCGGGCTTAGGTGACAAACTAAAAAACCAAATTGAAATAACAAAGTCTTTTTCTTTGGACCCGGATTTTTCAAACAAGGAGAAATTACTTCAGACCACGGTGGAAAAATATCAATTCTATTTACGTGAAAGAAAACACCGGCAGTTTAATCGGGATCTCTCCGAGTTCAAAGAAAATAAAGCCTACTGTGTCCTTACGGAGAAACCAACTAGTAGGGATATTGCGTCCGAACTGTCCACTTCAGAAACTGATATTTCAGATAGTGATCGAGAACAAACCACTAGGCCGAATCGCGGCAAATACAAAAACACCCAGAGGAGAGGGAGGGGAAGAGGAGGTAGAGGTAGGAGTTATCCCACAGGCCACTCGCCCGATTTTTTAGATCAGACCAATCCATATCCACTGAGAAATCGACCGAATACCCAGGGAGGGGCGGTCCAGAGGTAATCAATCTATCTCAGCGTCCCCTTACAACAACGGAGATGACAGTTCTCAGTAAGGGACTTACTTTTGTCCCAACACAACGGTTTGACAAATTCGGATGGGTTAAAGATCTCCATCTTTTTATCCGCAAGTTGCGGTGGCATAAATTCCACCTCAATGCGGATAAACGAAGCTGTCGGGATTTGGGCATCCCCCCGGACATGCTTCAAGACGTGAGATTACTTTTTGGTCTATCTGAGACCCCCTGTGAGAACAGGGGGGAAGGCCCCTTCACTTCCCTGAGGAATAGCAGCAAAAGGATGCCACCGGCAGCCGAAGTGTCCTGCCTGGACGTCTTTCTGCAGCTAGTCTGCAGGGACCTTTCTAATATCCGACCATTCCCCACAAATCGCAACTATTCTACGGAGGAATGGAATGTCATACAGTCCCTCAAGCGAGACTCCAGTGTTACCCTAAAACCCTCAGATAAGGGTGGGAACACCGTGATCCTCAATACTCCCGACTATATCAGCATGTGTCAACAACTTCTTAATGACAAAAATAACTACACTGTGCTTACACACAACCCCACAGTGGTGTTCTTGGGGGAGTTAAAGAGAATTCTGCTAGCGGCAAAGGAAGAAAAAATTATTTCAGATGAGGAATTTGAATTTATGTACCCACGGAACCCAACTATGGCTACATTTTATAGCCTTCCAAAGATCCACAAGGGGACTAGCCCTATCAAAGGCCGCCCTATTGTGTCAGGAATTAATAGTTTGTGTCAGAATATTGGTGTCTATATAGATCAAATCCTAATGCCGTTTGTTGTGTGTCTCCCGTCCTATGTCCGTGACAGTATGGATCTTCTGCGGAGGATCGACGGTGTGACTATCGAGGATGAGAGTATTCTGGGTAGCATAGACGTTGAGGCCCTGTATTCCTCGATCCCGCACGAGGAAGGACTTAAGGCGGTTGAATACTACCTGAACACAAGAGGTATACAGTACAGGGCCCATAGTCGGTTTGTGCTCAGAATACTGGAATTCCTGCTGACACACAACTTCTTCCTCTTCAACGGCAGGATCTACCACCAGCTCAGGGGCACGGCGATGGGATGTTCCTGTGCGCCGTCCTACGCCAATTTGCTCCTGGGCTGGTGGGAAGAAACCACAGTTTTTGGGGACGCGATGTCGTCATGTGCCGTGCCCATACTCATGTGGGCACGGTACATAGACGACATCTTTGTCATTTGGAATGACACGAAAGACTCCTTTTTTGAATTTGTCCGTGGACTTAACACCAACACGGTGGGACTACGCTTTACCTCTGAGGCTAACTCTGACAGTTTGGCATTCCTGGACATTAAGATATCCAGGGGGGGCTCTAACGAACTCGACACCACCATATATAGAAAGCCGACGTCGACGAACTCTGTCCTGCATTGGAACAGTGGCCATCCCTTCTCCCAAAAAAGAGGGATCCCAAAGAGTCAGTATTTGCGCCTCAGACGCAACTGTTCCAGCAGGTCAGAGTTCGTCGACCAGGCTAAGGCCTTACAAAATCGGTTTTTGGACAGGGGATACCCTAATAAGGTTCTCAAACAAGCTTATCAAACTGCATTAACAGCAAGTCGCCCCGACCTCCTAGTACCCAAGATTAGAAAGGAGGAGACGGAAAAGAAGATCCGCCTTATTGCGACTTATGACGACGCGTCAGGACAAATTAGGGATGTCCTCCGGAAACACTGGCCTGTCCTATTGATGGACCCTGAGATCGACAAAGTCATCTTTAATTACCCACAAATTACCTTCAGGAGAGGGAGCAGCCTAAAAGATATGCTGGTGCACAGCCACTACACCCCGGCGACCCAAGCAGCGACGTGGTTGGATCGCAAGATCAACGGCTGCTATAGGTGTAGTGGCTGTGTAGCTTGCAAAATTCTACAGAGCAGTAAGACCTTCCATAGCTCGAACTTAGATAAGTCCTTCATTATCAAGGATTTTATCAATTGCCGCACACGCGGTGTTATCTACAAGATCACATGCGTGTGCGGACTCGAATACGTCGGCAAAACCAAGAGGGAGTTGCGTAGACGTCTAGGAGAACACCTGGGCGATATCACGAATGAACGCGACACCCCAGTGGCCCGACATGTTAATGAACACCACGGTGGAGACTCGAACTGCATCCGAGCCATTGGAATTGACAAAATCCCACCACCAATACGTGGTGGTGATTGGGACCGTCTCCTACTTCAACGAGAAGCACGTTGGACCTTCCAACTGGACACGGTATCCCCCAAAGGTTTGAATGAGTCCCTCCACTTTGGCTGCTTCCTCTAAGAATACCCCTTCAAATTTTTCTGTCTCTTATACAGACTTAATTAAACAAATACCCAAAATTGCCTCACCCTGCCTTATTGAACCTCGGCTACATGGGAGATATGACATATAATACCCATTAATTGCACGGTGTCATTTTTTGCTGACTACTGTTGAAAAATAAAATTAACAAGACCGCAAAAAATACCACTAAATAATTTATGCTGTATACCCATATCAGGGTTCCTGAGTGAATCTGTTGGACATATGTTCCGCTGCCCACAGATCCACCTTTATACGGAGCTTATATATCAATACGCCCGTACATACGGACAAGAGAAATATATATATATCTATGCTTTGTCCGTATTTCTACATTTGCAGGTTTATATTGTGCGCCTGTACAATACACATTAACTTGTCCGGCGCCCGATGTATACTTTATCCTTCTTACTTTTTTGCATGTCGTTAACAGTAGCATCTGATTAACGACATGCAAATAAAACAACAGTACCTTTTTGATTGCAGCCCCATTATGGAAGTGAAGTCATCAGTACGATGGTTTGCTGGCACAATATAGATGTAAATATTGACCTATGGAGGCTGTATACTGGAACCCAATAACTATCCTTGTGCATTATGGCCTGGATACATCATTTCAGGCATAAATGCGATGTTTTTGGAAATATAATGTACGCGTACTACTGCGCATGCCCAGCGCCCATCCGGCGTATGGGCATGAGACGCAAAGTAAGGGCAAAACGTCATCACCGCCCGCCGCCGCACTAGGGGAAGGACTGACGTCATCATGGCGTGCGACGTGCCGATATCCCGGCGCGAACCTTTAAAGGAGCGGACGTGTACACCTCCAGGTTAGGTAAGACATATGCCTGCGGCACCAACCTGTGCACTACAAGAGGACAAGGGGCGCTTTTATCTGTCCCCCTTCTCTATCTTCACTGCGGCTGTGCACCTATCTGTGCGCTCCACTTTAGTGAGCAAAAGGGAGGGAACTCTATTCTATCTGTCCCCTCTCCTTCATTCCCATTGTCGGCTGCACACCCACCTGTGCGCCTTACTCTATAGGAGAGCCACCATCTCTGGTGACCCTCTTTCTGTATTTTCCGGCCCTTAGAAATTATATCCCCTGATGAGGGGAGGGGTTCATTCCCCCACCCCAGAAACATGCATGTAGGGATCCTTGTAGGGCCTTTTTAGGGACCACAATTCCAGGGCTAGGTTCCGGACGGGGGCCCAAATAGTGGGACACCCCGTGGCTAGTTTTGGAGGCTTATTGTAGGGCTGTGAGGGCCAATTAGGGATAGAAAGGAAAACCACCGTTTCCATTCCCTTCAACTATCCTCCAACTGCCGGAAAAGGACCACCCTGCCTGAAAAAGACATAAAGAACACAGGTGCCTGGAGTACATCAAACCTGTACGGTAGGACACCTGGTGGTGTGTCTTTCTTACAAGCGGTGCCGCCGTGCACCTATATGCTGTGGATGTATTAGTGTACAATATGTAACACGGATACACATACATCCATGTCATTTTTTGTGTTGTGTTTGTCGTTGTGCATAGAAATTGTTTGTTGTTTAAACACTTGTTATATGTCCACCTTGATGTGTCAGATATTGGCGCCTATGTGTGCCAAACCCGACCACCTGTAGGCTTGAATACTGATGTGCACCACCCTAATTGTCTAGACCTTGAAACATCACCTTGGAATACATCAGTTATTTCACCTCTTGCCTCTGTGGACATTCTAGTATTGCCCTCAGTATAAGCCCCGTTACATTGTGGGACACTGCGAGCAATCTATGAATACCTACCTCTTTATTTTTCATTTTGAGGAACAAAATCTCATTTATCTTATAAGAGCTATAATAAAAGCTAAGTTTTAATTTATCCAGATCACTAAAATACGACTTTAAAGATTCATGCGAGTGATTATATGTGAATAATCCATATTTAAGTTTATTTGGAATCCAGATTCATCAATATCATTTTCAAGAGATTGACCCGACCAGCCACAGATAAGGGTAATTTGCTCCAGGCCTGTATCTTCTTCCGAAATTCAGTGAGCATTGGCATCAAATTTAGTCGCTCATAGTCACCTAAATTTGTGGCTACCCATACCCCCAAATACTTTAAGGATGTCACCACTTGTAACCTACCAGTATCGGGCGGCGGACTATTATTATTACCACCTAAGGGTAGTAAAGCGGATTTTGACCAGTTAATCACTAACCCAGACATAGCCCCGAATTGATTAATGATCGCCATAGCAGCAGGAAGAGACTGCCCCCAATCATCCAAGAATAGAAGCAAGTCATCTGCATACAAAGCCACTTTTTCTATTCTAGGTCCATACTGAAGTCCCTTGACTGCAGCAGCCATTCTCAGCGCCTCCGCCAAGGGCTCCACCGCCACCGCGAAAAGAAGCGGCGACAGTGGACACCCCTGTCTAGTTACTCTAAACAACATGAATGGGTCAGATAGGTCCCCGTTAACTCTCACTGCCGCTCTAGGGCAGGCATACAGTAGTTGAACCCATGAAATAACTTCAACTCCGAAACCCATCCTTTTAAGAACCATCCATAGATAACGCCATTCCACGCTGTCAAATGCTTTGGCCACATCAAGAGATGCAACCGCCGCGTTCGAGGCGTGGACCTGTGTAGCTTGAATGTTTAGAAAAAGATGTCTGATATTCACCGCCGTCGACATATTCGGCATAAAGCCCGCTTGATCCTGACAGATTAAGGTAGTTATCACTGAATTCAGACAGTTCGCTAATACTTTCGCTAAAAGTTTAACATCAACTGGCAGCAGAGAAATGGGTCTATACGATTCAGCTTCAAGCACATCTTTACCCGACTTAGGCAAGAGCGCAATGACTGCTTCATTCATGGAATCAGGGAGCCAACCCTGCCGCTTGGCGTCATTGCAAACCTCCAGTAGTTGAGGAAGAAGAATGCTAGAATAACGCTTGTATACCTCGGCCAGTAAGCCATCCCTTCCCGGGGCCTTATTATTAGACATTGTGCCTAATGCTACTTCTAGTTCCTGAACAGTAATAGGACCATCTAACAGTGCCCTATGTTCTCCTGATAAGGTACGCAATTTTAGGGGTTGTAGGAATCGATCTATCTCCCCATCCGTAACTTTCAGTTTAGATTTATATAGTGTGGAATAAAAGGAATACATGACCCGGAGCAAATGTGGTGGTTAAGTTTGCACAATACCATACGAATCCCTTAAGACTGCAATGTACGTAGATTGCAAATGGGCCTTAGATATTAGTGCCAAAAGTCTACCCGCTCTCTCCCCTTCCTCATAAAAGGTTTGTTTTTTAAAGAATCGTTTGTTTTTTGCCTGCATCATTACCCTGTCATTCGGTTTCTGTTGAGATTCTTTCCATTTATCTCTGGTGACATCTTGTGGGTGCAGGATAAAATCCGCCTCTGCTGCCTCAACTGCCAAAGTTAACTTTCTCGTAAGTGCCCTAGATTCACTCTTTTTCCTGTTTACTTCTGCTATAAGCAAGCCCCTCAAAAACGCTTTAATAGTCTCCCACACTACTGACTTGGTCGCAGACAGTAAATTAATCTGGAAGAATTCCTTAAGTTTTTCGCCAATTCCGCCAGCGTCCGGCAGGAGAGGTAACCAGTATGGATTAAACTTCCAACCCCCACATTTAGTATTTCGCATCGTACGGAAATCAAGCACCATCAGTACCGGCGAATGATCTGAGATCCTGCGTGGCAGATACTGCACGTCCCCTACATATTGTCCCATAAGGGCATTACCAAGGATGAGGTCTATTCTGGATAAAGAGTTATATGTACTAGAGCAGCAGGAAAATTGCTTTACTGACGGATTTCTCATCCTCCAAAAATCCAACAACATAGCTTCTTGCATCAGAACCCCAAAAGATGTCAACCCAGACGCTGGAGGAGTTTGACCCGCCCCCATTCTATCTAGGTTATGGTCAAGAATGTTGTTAAAGTCCCCCAACAATAAGACTGGAATATCAGGCACATCCGCTATAAACTGCAGAATACCACCGTTGAGTACGGCGGCGGAATATATACTCCCACCAGAACACATGCAGTTGCAAAAATCACACAATGTAGACAGATATATCTCCCTTCTTTGTCCACCTTTTTAGTAATGCATTGAAACGCAATTGATCTGTGTATCAGGAGACTCACCCCCCTTGCATAAGACGAGAAAGTGGAATGATAACAGTGTCCTGCCCACCTAGGGGTATGCAATTTGGTCTGATCCACGGTAAGATGAATCTCCTGCACACAACAAATCAAAGGTTGATGTTGACTGAGGCAGTCCATAACCGCTCACTTCTTAATCACATCCTTAATCCCCCGTATATTCCAGCTGAGAACATTAACCTTCCCTGCCATATTTGAATATCCAAAAAAGCATATACCCAGCATCCAGACTAATAGCATTACTAGAGAGAACATAGTAGTAAGACACATCACATTCAGACAGTAGACTGATACCTACCCCCCATATACAATGCGTGCATTTAGGATGAACAAAACCGCCCCCCTCCCAAACATTCCCTCCCAAACATTACAAGTTATTACTCAGCACAGCGACCACCTCAACAACGGGCCCCACTGCAACACCTATATAAGGCCTGTTGGAAAAAATGCACAACCCGTTATTAAAGTTAGTCTCGCGCTGAAAACCTCCATCTAGTCACTTAGAGAAAAGGGTAAAGCGAACCTAGAAACAACTGTGGGTGCGCAACCACTAAACGGTGAGCTCAAAAAAGGGGTCCGGAACCTCCCCTCACATTACACCTCGGACAATCATATGAGAAAACAGTTAAAGAGTAATTATACCTATCAGATCATACGTTCCAGTCGTATATTACAGTAAGACTCTTATTCACATACCCTCATCACGTACCACACCACACCTGAGCATTCACACCCAAACACGACCAGGCCGCATCAAACAGGATTACATGACTAAGGTAATAGACAACATGGCACTTCTCCTAGTGTGCATCACTCGCGTTCTTCTGCTAGTTGCCTCTCATGTCGATTTGTCCACCTTTCTGCCTCTTTCGGATCCTCGAAGAAATGAGTGGTCCCCAATGCGGCTACCCGTAGCTTGGCCGGATACATCATAGAGTAAGACACGCCAAGTGTCCGCAAACATCTCTTCACATCTGTAAATCTGGCCCTTCGCTTCTGGACCTCTTGCGAATAATCCGGGAAGAGTGCCACTTTATGACCATCAACAGACAAGTCCGGTTTGTCCCGCACTTTCCTCAGAATAATGTCCCGGTCTCTGAAGTGCAGGATCTTGATCAGGACTGTTCTGGGTGGGGCACCTGGCGGTAAAGGACATGTAGGGACCCTGTAGGACCTTTCCACAGCAAATAATGGAGTTAGTACATCTGCACCAAAGTTCTCCCGTAGCCAGGACTCAAAAAATTCTGACGGATTTCCACCTTCCACTTTTTAGGTGCTCCCACCACCCGTACATTATTTCTGCGGGATCGGTTTTCAAGATCATCCTGCTTTGCGGCGATAATATCTAATCTTATTGAATAGTCCCTCACATTATTAGTCAGAGGTGCCATGGCGTCCTCCATTTCACCCATCCGACCCTCCAGAGCAGTCGTGCGGTCAGCCAATTTCCTCATATCGTGCCTCACTATGGAGATATCCTCTTTAATGGCCCCCACCTGCATGGTAAGGGTGTTCACTGTTCAGCAATTTTCCACATTTAGTTATGGCCTGCATCACATCTTTTAAAGTCGGCTCCTCTGTATCCGAATCTAGCGTTCCTGAGGGCGAACGTTCATGTACATCAGCTAGTGCGCCAAAACGATTTGAATAGGACGCCGGGATACTATCCGGATCAGGCCCCTCAGCATCAGAGTCTGCGTCATGTCCTCAGTAACTACTGATTTTTTAGGAGTACCTCTCCCAGATGCAGTCGCCGATGATCGGGCGTATTTCACCAGCTTTGCCGCCGCTTCTTTCTGAAGCTCAGTGACGCGGCCTGAGCGCCCAGGAGTGGCACCAGCGCCATCTTGGCCCTCCTTCTCCGGCCCTCGTTGCTCCTTCCTACGGGTGATGCAGTCTCCCCAACTGTTCAGAAGGGTTCACTGACGTCCGTCCGACAAGGTATGAGTAGAAGACGCTTTAATCCAGGAGTCTAACAGGATAAACTGGCCGAGGTAGAGGAAGAGCTCTGCACCACACGTCTGCTCACATACTCCGCTAGGCCGCGCCCCCTTCACTTCACCAACTTAGACTATTGTTTTCTGATTCATCACATGAAAGCCAGTTTAACAAAACATTGAACTATAAGGCTGTAATGTATCAAAATATGAAAAAAGTCAAAGGGGTGATTAGTTTTGCAAGGCACTGTATTTAGCTGTTCATTCATTAGATTTGGAAATGTAGGAATTTTGCTTAGCATCATTTTGCCTGTAGGAACCTATAAAATTTACATAAATAAGCTCAAATGGTGTATTAAAAATTGCCGTGCTTTGATGCAAAATTGCATATTCTATTGGATGCCTTTCAGAAAGTATTTTGCATGTGCATCTACAATATGATTTTTTTTTTTGTTTATAATATTAATATATAGAGAATATAGAGATATGGTATAATATATAATATACTTAGATAAACTAATTTGAGAAATACCTTATCATTACTACTTTATAGTATGGTAACTGTATGAATAACAGTTAGGATACACTGATAAACTATGAGGCAGATTGTTCCTTAGAGATAAAGAGGTTAGGCCTTGTTCACACCAGCGTTCAGCCTTTCCGTTTTCCTGCTCCGTTATAGGAGCAGGAGAATGGAAAGGACGGATTGGGCACATAACTGAGGCGAGCGGAGCCTACGGACCCCATAGACTATAATGGGGTCCGTTAGGTTTACGCTCAGAAGATGATTTTGGAGCGGAGACAAAAGTACTGCATGCAGGATTCTATGGGGCCAGGGCTGCGTGAAAAACGCAGAATATAGAACATGCTGTGATTTTCAAGCAACGCAGAACTGATGCATGAAAAACAATGCTCATGTACACAGACCTATTGAAATGAATGGGTCAGGATTCAGTGCGGGTGTATGCGTTCACATCACGCATTTCACCCGCGCGGAAAACTCGCTCGTGTGAAAGGGGCCTTACACTTCCTACACTGTCTGTTCCTTCCTATGCACAGCTCTCCCTAACACTGAGCAATTTAGCACAGGCTGTGCTACAAATATATATTGCTGCTGTTACACACAATAGTCCTTACAAGGACTTTTGGATCTCTGAAACGTTTTTGTACAGATTTTCCGCGCGGGTGCAATGCGTTTTTCACTGATGGTTGCTAAGAGATGTTGTTTGTAAACCTTCAGTTTTTTATCACGCGCGTGAAAAACGCATCAAAACGCATTGCACCCGCGCGGAAAAAAATGAACAACTGAACGCAATCGCAGACAATACTGACTAAACTTGCTTGCAAAATAGTGCGAGTTTTCACTGAACGCACCCTGAACGCATCTGGACCTAATCCGTCACGCTCATGTGAAAGAGGCCTAATAGGAAGTGAAAGAGGCCTAATAGGAAGATTTGTAAACAAAAAACTTTTCAGAGACCCAAAAGTCCTTTTAACCCCTTAAGGACACAGCCATATTTCACCTTAAGGACCAGGCCATTTTTTGCAAATCTGACCAGTGTCACTTTATTTTCAGTTACAAAGCAAGGGTTAACAGCCAAACAAAACTCAATATTTATGGCCCTTATTCTGTAGTTTACAGAAACACCCCATATGTGGTCGTAAACTGCTGTACAGTCACACGGCAGGGCGCAGAAGGAAAGAAATGCCATACGGTTTTTGGAAGGCAGATTTTGCTGGACTGGCTTTTTGACACCATGTCCCATTTGAAGCCCCCCTGATGCACCCTTAGAGTACAAACTCCAAAAAAGTGACACCATTTTGAAAACTACGGAATAGGATGTCAGTTTTGTTGGTACTATTTTAGGGTACATATGATTTTTGGTTGCTCTATATTACACTTTTTGTGAGGCAAGGTAACAAGAAATAGCTGTTTTGGCACAGTTTTTTTTTGTTATTTACAACATTCATCTGACAGGTTAGATCATGTGGTATTTTTATAGAGCAGTTTATCATGCACGCGACAATACCAAATATGACAACTTGGTTATTTGTTTCAGTCTTACATAACAAAGCATAAAAAGAAAAAATTATATGATTCTTTAGTGTCTCCACATTCTGAAAGCCATAGTTTTATTTATTTTTTGGGCAACTGTCTTGTGTAGGGGCTCATTTTTTTCAGGATGAGATGACAGTTTGATTGGCACTATTTTGGGGTGCGTATGATTTTTTTGATTTCTTGCTATTGCACTTTTTTTATGTAAGGTTGCAAAAAATTGCCTTTTCTACACCTTTTTTTACACTTTTATTTTTACGGTATTCACCTGAAGGGTTAGTTTATGTGATATTTTTATAGAGAAGGTTATTACAGATGCAGCGATACTTAATATGTTAACTTTTTTTTATTTATGTAAGTTTTAGTGTCTCCATAGTCTGAGAGCCATAGTTTTTTCAGTTTTTGGGTGATTATCTTGGGTAGGGTATGATTTTTGCGGGATGAGATTACTGTTTGAATTATTTATTTATTTTTTACGGTGTTCACCTGAGGGGTTAGGTCATGTGATATTTTTCTAGAGCAGGTTTTAATGGATGCGGTGATACCTAATATGTATACTTTTTTTATTTACACAATACCAGCATTTTTAAACAAAAAAATATGATGTTTTAGTGTCTCCATATTCTGTGCCATATTTTTTTTTATTTTTGGGGCATTTGGCCCAGGCAGGAGCCTATTTTTTGTGGGATAAGATGACGGTTAGATTGGTACTATTTTGGGGAGCATACGCCTTTTCTGATCACTTGGTGTTGCACTTTTTGTGATGTAAGGTGACAAAAATGGCTTTATTTACACCGTTTTTATTTTTTCATGGTATTTATCGGACAGGGTGGATCATGTGATACAGTTTTATAGAGCCGGTCATTACGGACGCGGCGATACCTAATATGTGTGTATTTATTTTTCAGTTTTTTATTATAAATTAAGGGGAAAGGGGCGTTTTTTTTTTACTTTTTTACTTTATTAATTTTATTACTTTATTAATTTTATTTAAAAAAAAATTGTTACTTTTTTCCCCCTTTACTTTATTTCTGATGTTCACTTTTGGGGGTCTGATCCCCTCTGCAATGCATTACAATACACTTGTATTGTAATGCATTGCCTGTTCGTTTACTGCAGTGAGTAGTACACAAATAGGTTGCCTAGGAGACCTAGCCTGAGGCTGGATCTCCTCTGCTCCCGTAGAAGGCAGGTCCCGATGCCGTGCAAGGCATTGGGCAGCCTCTGCATGGCATCGGGCTGCCTTCTGAGACATCGAGTCCCCGCCACAGCAGCGGTAGCGGTATAGAAGTGGTTAATCCACCATGATCGCTGATATGGGGGGGTCACAGGATCCCCCTCGGCATTAAACCAAGGTGCCTGCTCAATGATTTGAGCAGGCACCTTGTTCTAATCACCGCCCGCCGCACGGCGGTGATCGGAAATACACAGAGCGTACAGGTACGCCCTGTGTCCTTAAGTACCAGGACATCAGTGCTGAGTCAAATTAAGCCGCAGGCTCCATTCCTGGTGGTGTCCTTCCGTCAATTAGTTTAAGTTTCAGCTTTGCAACCATACTCCCCCCGGAACCCAAAGACTTTGGTTTCCCGGAAGCTGCTCAGCGGGTCATGGGAATAACGCCACCGGATCGCCTGTCGGATCGTTTTTGAACCTCCGACTTTCGTTGTTGGTTAATGAAAACATTCTTGGCAAATGCTTTCATTGTGGTTCATCTTGACAAATTTCACCTCTAGCAGCTCAATACGGATTCCACCGGCCGTCCCTCTTAATCATGGCCCCAGTTCCGAAAATCAAGACATTTTTTGGCTGAACTTGCACTTTATATACAAGTAAATATACAGTAAAGAATGTTTCCTACAAGTTTTCCTCTAAAATTGATTTCATCTTCGGTTTTGTGTGTATTATTGTCAGTCTGTAAAATTGGCGTACTAATCAGACAACATTGTTCCCAGCAGTGACCTGGGAGTCCAAGATGCATCCAGACATCTTCCCCATGCTGTTCCCGAACCATTTCGGTGGTGTTTCCATCAATTTCTGACTTTTTCCTATGAACAAGGCACCCTCCCCTCTTCAGAGCAGCGGGTGCCTGGTTTAATGCTCAGGTTTTCCCATTGACTTCCATTATACTTGGGTGCTCGGTCGAGCACCTGAACATCCTGATGTGTTCGGCCCGAGCCCCTGAGCACCTAAGCACTACGGTGCTCAATCAACACTAGTTATGTCATGATCAACACATCCCCGGCAAACGATTCCACCCCCTCGCCACGTCATTTTCTACCGTCAATTAATGCCCCGTTCTTTTTCCTGTCGGCCGCCAGAAATCTCATGCAGGCGCAGTACCTCCTGCGGTCTGCGCCTGCACGATCATCAAGCTCCTAAAGGGCAACAGCCTCAAAAGTATCACTGGGCATGCGCCGAGCCCAGTGACGTAATTTGAGCGTTGTTGCCTCAGGATCAAAGATGATCGTGCAGGCGCAGGCCGCAGGCGGTACTGCGCCTGTGTGAGATTTCTGGTGTCCGACAGGAAGAAGAACGGGCATTTTTTTAAGGTAGAAGATGACGTCGCGAGGGGGCAGAACCGTTTGCCAGGGCTGTGGGAGGTCATTTCAGGTTTAGGAGGCGTTCTTGGGCTTCAAATTAAGGCGGGCTGGGCACTGCATAGGGGCATCACTGGGCTCTAGAGAGAGAAAAACAAACGCCCCTTTGGGCACCTTGGAGCTTCATTAGCATATCAGAAAAAGATCTTTTTTTTATCAAAATGACAAAATGAAATAAAATAAGAAGACCACTGCAGGAAATAAGGTACTTTATTGAACATGGCAAAGTTGAAAGCTTAAAATGCTAAAAGCAGGTGACAGATTCCCTTTAAGGGAATTGATATACCTGCTTCCACAAAATATTGATTAAGGCCTGTGATATACCTGCTTCCACAAAATACTGATTAAGGGGTATGATATGCCTGCTTCTTCAAAATACTGATTAAGGGCTGTGATATACAGGGAGTGCAGAATTTTTAGGCAAGTTGTATTTTTGAGGATTAATTTTATTATTGAACAAAAACTCATTAATATCAAAGCTGAATATTTTTGGAAGTAGTTTTTAGTTTGTTTTTAGTTTTAGCTATTTTAGGGGGATATCTGTGTGTGCAGGTGACTATTACTGTGCATAATTATTAGGCAACTTAACAAAAAACAAATATATACCCATTTCAATTATTTATTTTTACCAGTGAAACCAATATAACATCTCAACATTCACAAATATACATTTCTGACATTCAAAAACAAAACAAAAACAAATCAGTGACCAATATAGCCAGCTTTCTTTGCAAGGACACTGAAAAGCCTGCCATCCATGGATTCTGTCAGTGTTTTGATCTGCTCACCATCAACATTGCGTGCAGCAGCAACCACAGCCTCCCAGACACTGTTCAGAGAGGTGTACTGTTTTCCCTCCTTGTAAATCTCACATTTGATGATGGACCACAGGTTCTCAATGGGGTTCAGATCAGGTGAACAAGGAGGCCATGTCATTAGATTTTCTTCTTTTATACCCTTTCTTGCCAGCCACGCTGTGGAGTACTTGGACGCGTGTGATAGAGCATTGTCATGCATGAAAATCATGTTTTTCTTGAAGGATGCAGACTTCTTCCTGTACCACTGCTTGAAGAAGGTGTCTTCCAGAAACTGGCAGTAGGACTGGGAGTTGAGCTTGACTCCATCCTCAACCCAAAAAGGCCCCACAAGCTCATCTTTGATGATACCAGCCCAAACCAGTACTCCACCTCCACCTTGCTGGCGTCTGAGTCGGACTGGAGCTCTCTGCCCTTTACTAATCCAGCCACGGGCCCATCCATCTGGCCCATCAAGACTCACTCTCATTTCATCAGTCCATAAAACCTTAGAAAAATCAGTCTTGAGATATTTTTTGGCCCAGTCTTGACGTTTCAGCTTGTGTGTCTTGTTCAGTGGTGGTCGTCTTTCAGCCTTTCTTACCCTGGCCATGTCTCTGAGTATTGCACACCTTGTGCTTTTGGGCACTCCAGTGATGTTGCAGCTCTGAAATATTGCCAAACTGGTGGCAAGTGGCATCTTGGCAGCTGCACGCTTGACTTTTCTCAGTTCATGGGCAGTTATTTTGCGCCTTGGTTTTTCCACACGCTTCTTGCGACCCTGTTGACTATTTTGAATGAAACGCTTGATTGTTCGATGATCACGCTTCAGAAGCTTTGCAATTTTAAGAGTGCTGCATCCCTCTGCAAGATATCTCACTATTTTTGACTTTTCTGAGCCTGTCAAGTCCTTATTTTGACCCATTTTGCCAAAGAAAAGGAAGTTGCCTAATAATTATGCACACCTGATATAGGGTGTTGATGTCATTAGACCACACCCCTTCTCATTACAGAGATGCACATCACCTAATATGCTTAATTGGTAGTAGGCTTTCGAGCCTATACAGCTTGGAGTAAGACAACATGCATAAAGAGGATGATGTGGTCAAAATACTAATTTGCCTAATAATTCTGCACTCCCTGTACCTGCTTCCACAAAATACTGATTAGGTGGATTGATATACCTGCTATTACCAAATATTGAGTGAGGCCTGCGATATACCTGCTTCCACAAAATAATGATTAAGGGAATTGATATACCTGCTTCTTCAAAATACTGATTAAGGGCTGCGATATACCTGCTTCCACAAAATATTGATTAAGTGGATTGATATACCTGCTATCACCAAATATTGAGTGAGGCCTGCGATATACCTGCTTTCACAAAATAATGATTAAGGGAATTGATATACCTGCTTCCACCAAATATTGATTGATGCCTGCGATATACCTGCTTCCACAAAATACTGATTAAGGGGTTTGATATACCTGCTTCCACAAAATACTGATTGAGGGCTAAAATATACCTGCTTACACAAAATACTGATTAAGGGGATTGATATACCTGCTTCCACAAAATAGTGATTAAGGGGTTTGATATACCTGCTTCTTCAAAATACTGATTAAGGGCTGCGATATACCTGCTTCCACAAAATATTGATTAAGTGGATTGATATACCTGCTATCACCAAATATTGAGTGAGGCCTGCGATATACCTGCTTTCACAAAATAATGATTAAGGGAATTGATATACCTGCTTCCACCAAATATTGATTGAGGCCTGCGATATACCTGCTTCCACAAAATACTGATTAAGGAAATTGATGTACCTGCTACCACCACATATTGATTGAGGCCTACAATATACCTGCTTTCACCAAATATTGATTGAGGCCTGCAATATACCTGCTTCCACTAAATATTTATTAAGGGGTTTGATATACCTGCTTCCACAAAATATTGATTAAGGGGTTTTATATACAGTACAGACCAAAAGTTTGGACACACCTTCTCATTCAAAGAGTTTTCTTTATTTTCATGACTTTGAAAATTGTAGATTTACACTGAAGGCATCAAAACTATGAATTAACACATGTGGAATTATATACATAACAAAAAAAGTGTGAAACAACTGAAAATATGTCATATTGTAGGTTCTTCAAAGTAGCCACCTTTTGCTTTGATTACTGCTTTGCACACTCTTGGCATTCTCTTGATGAGCTTCAAGAGGTAGTCACCTGAAATGGTTTTCACTTCACAGGTGTGCCCTGTCAGGTTTAATAAGTGGGATTTCTTGCCTTATAAATGGGGTTGGGACCATCAGTTGCGTTGTGGAGAAGTCAGGTGGATACACAGCTGATAGTCCTACTGAATAGACTGTTAGAATTTGTATTATGGCAAGAAAAAAGCAGCTAAGTAAAGAAAAACTAGAGGCCATCATTACTTTAAGAAATGAAGGTCAGTCAGTCCGAAAAACTGGGAAAACTTTGAAAGTGTCCCCAAGTGCATTCACAAAAACCATCAAGCGCTACAAAGAAACTGGCTCACATGCAGACCGCCCCAGGAAAGGAAGACCAAAAGTCACCTCTGCTGCGGAGGATAAGTTCATCCGAGTCACCAGCCTCAGAAATTGAAGGTTAACAGCAGCTCAGATTAGAGACCAGGTCAATGCCACACAGAGTTCTAGCAGCAGACACATCTCTAGAACAACTGTTAAGAGGAGACTGTGTGAATCAGGCCTTCATGGTAGAATATCTGCTAGGAAACCACTGCTAAGGACAGGCAACAAGCAGAAGAGACTTGTTTGGGCTAAAAAACACAAGGAATGGACATTAGACCAGTGGGAATCTGTGCTTTTTTTCTGATGAGTCTAAATTTGAGATCTTTGGTTCCAACCACCGTGTCTTTGTGCGATGCAGAAAAGTTGAACGGATGGACTCTACATGCCTGGTTCCCACCTTGAAGCATGGAGGAGGAGGTGTGATGGTGTGGGGGTGCTTTGCTGATGACACTGTTTGGGATTTATTCCAAATTGAAGGCTTACTGAGCCAGCATGGCTACCACAGCATCTTGCAGCGGCATGCTATTCCATCCGGTTTGCGTTTAGTTGGACCATCATTTATTTTTTAACAGGACAATGAACCCAAACACACCTCCAGGCTGTGTAAGGGCTATTTGACCATGAAGGAGAGTGATAGGGTGCTGCGCCAGATGACCTGGCCTCCACAGTCACCGGACCTGAACCCAATCGAGATGGTTTGGGGTGAGCTGGACTGCAGAGTGAAGGCAAAAGGGCCAACAAGTGCTAAGCATCTCTGGGAACTCCTTCAAGACTGTTGGAAGACCATTTCAGGTGACTACCTCTTGAAGCTCATCAAGAGAATGCTAAGAGTGTGCAAAGCAGTAATCAAAGCAAAAGGTGGCTACTTTGAAGAACCTAGAATATGACATATTTTCAGTTGTTTCACACTTTTTTGTTATGTATATAATTCCACATGTGTTAATTCATAGTTTTGATGCCTTCAGTGTGAATCTACAATTTTCATAGTCATGAAAATAAAGAAAAGTCTTTGAATGAGAAGGTGTGTCCAAACTTTTGGTCTGTACTGTACCTCTTTCCACCAAATATTTATTGAAGCCTGCGATATACGTGCTTCCACAAAATAATGATTAAGGTGATTGATATACCTGCTTCCACCAAATATTGATTGAGGCCTACATTATGCCTGCTTCCACAAAATACTGGTTAAGGGGTTTGATATACCTACTTCCACCAAATATTGATTGAGACCTACGTTATACCTGCTTTAACAAAATTAAGGGGTTTGATATACCTTCTTCCACAAAGTACTGATTAACCCCTTAAGGACCGAGGACGTACCGGTACGCCCTATTTCCCGAGTCCTTAAGGACCGAGGACGTACCGGTACGTCCTGACTTAAAATCTGAATTCCGGCGCCGCGGGGGTTAATCGAAACGGGATTTCGGCTGAAATCATTCAGCCGGCATCCCGTAACAACGCAGGGGGGGGTCATTGGACCCCCCCGTATCGGCGATCGCAGAAAACCGCAGGTCAATTCAGACCTGCGGTTTTCTGCGTTTCCGGTCCATTCGGGTGTCCTGTGACCCGATGAACCGGAAAAAGACTGCGATCGGTGGCGTAATTTTACACCACCAATCGCAGTCCGAGGATTTGCAGAGGCGGAGCTGGCCCTGGTGCTGAACGCCGCTGTCCAGGGTGCTGATTGGTGCAGGGGAGAGAGGCGCGAGATTCAAACTTCCTGCGCTCCTCTCTCCCCTCCTCTTCCTGTCCAGCACCCTGACCGTGCAGCATCGTCCAGCACCAGCTCCTGTGTCCCCCTAAATCGGCATCCATCACCCTCCTGCACCCATCGCCACCCAGGTAGGTTAGGGTCAGTGAGGGAGAGGCACCTTTAGGCAGGGATAGAAGGGAAAAGTTAGAAAAAAAAAAAAAAAAAAAAAAAAGCACATTTATTCCAAACTTTTTTTTTTCAACTTTCAGACCCCAGACCCCCCCTGCCACTTGCCCCCCCCGCATCCCCCCCACCACCAGCCCCCCCCCCCCACCAGCCCCCCCCCCCCACCACCAGCCCCCCCCCACCAACCCCCTCCCCCCACCACCAGACCCTTCCCCCACCACCACTTTTTTTTTTTTTCTGCGTGCGCTGACTGGCCGGCACTTTTTAGCGTCCGTCCACTGTTAGCGCATCGCCCGCCCCACCACCCCACCGACCGCTGATCAGCGTTGAACCGCAGATCAGCAAGTTTGAACTTTTTTTTTTCCTAACACTTTTTTTTGCCTGGACTTTTTAGTACGTGAACACCCGTGCCCCCACACACACGCACATAGAATAAAGGTTTACACGCACGCACATACACACGCACACACACACACCCATGGCCCGCCGGGTGTTCTCGGCCGAGGAGGCATATGCCCAGATTGCCTCCGACTCTGAGAGCCCCAGTGAGGATGAGGATGACCCCACGTTCCTTTTGTCATCCGCATCCTCCTCATCATCATCGGATGACGATGAGCCACCAAGGCAGCGGAGACGCCGCCAGGCGGAGCCAGGGGCCACACATGCTAGGGATCCTGTGGCCCACCCTAGTACGAGCCGCCCTGGGGTTCGTACTGGTTTCCCGGCCCACCAAATAAGTTCACCGGAGCCCCCTGCCGATGAACTTAGCTGGTGTCCCCCAGTGGACTTTGAGCCTGAGATTCCGGATTTCGCTGGCAATCCTGGAATCCAGATTCCCACAGTGGGGTTTACTGAAATAGACTTTTTTAGTTTTTTTTTCAGTAACCCACTGGTGAATTTGATGGTGGAGCAGACGAATCTGTACGCCCAACAGTTCGTCGCTCAAAACCCAGGCTCAGTTTTGGCTAGACCCGGTGGCTGGATGCCGGTCAGTGCAGCCGAAATGAGGACATTTTGGGGCCTCGTGCTGCATATGGGTCTAGTCCAAAAACCCAGTGTCAGGCAATACTGGAGTGGGGACGTCCTGTACCAGACCCCACTGTACAGTATGGTCATGATACGTCACCGGTTTGAGGCCATCCGGAAATGTCTGCATTATTCCGATAATGCAGCATGTCCACCCCGAGGTGATCCTGCCTATGACCGGCTGTACAAGATACGGCCGGTCATCGATCACTTTGGGGCCACATTTCAGCAGGCCTACGTACCTGGAAGGGAGGTCGCGGTTGATGAGTCTCTCGTTGCGTTCAAGGGGAGACTCAGTTTCCGCCAATACATTCCCACAAAGCGGGCGAGGTATGGCGTGAAGCTATACAAAATTTGTGAGAGTACCTCAGGGTACACTTACAAATTTCGTGTGTACGAGGGGCGAGATTCCCGGATTCAACCACCAGAATGTCCCCCCACTCTGGGTGTTACCGGGAAACTCGTGTGGGACCTTATGTACCCACTGCTGGATAAGGGTTACCACTTGTACGTGGACAACTTTTATACCAGCATTCCCTTGTTCAGGTCCCTTGCCGCCAGATCCACGTTCGCTTGTGGGACCGTGCGGAAAAATCAACGCGGCCTCCCTGCCTACCCCCTCCAGGTACCTATCCCCAGGGGTGAGACCCGTGCACTTACCAGTGGAAACCTGTTGCTGGTCAGGTATAAGGACAAGAGGGATGTCCTTATGCTGTCCACAATCCACGGTAACAGCACCACCCCAGTCCCTGTGCGAGGTACCGCGGCAACGGTCCTCAAGCCCGATTGTATCGTCGACTACAATCGGTATATGGGAGGAGTTGATCTCTCTGATCAAGTCCTCACGCCATATAACGCCATGCGCAAAACCCGGGCATGGTACAAAAAAGTTGCGGTCTACATGGTGCAGGTTGCCATGTACAACTCTTTTGTACTATCCCGAAGCGCTGGCAGCACAGGGACATTCCTCCAATTCTATGAGGCAGTCCTCAAAGACCTGATCTTTTCGGACCGGGAAAGAGCAGGCCGGAGTACCTCGGGAACTGGAGGCGCCCGGATCGTCCCTGGCCAACACTTTCCAGGTGTGGTCCCCCATACTGGAAAGAAGGGACGAACCCAAAAAAAGTGCAGAGTGTGTCACAAGAGGGGGATACGGAAGGACACCACAACTCAATGTGACACGTGCCCCGATCATCCGGGCCTCTGCATTATCGATTGCTTCAGGGAGTATCACACTTCCATGGAGTACTAAATTTTTATAATCCCCAACAGTTCACTAGAGAACATAAAACACTATGGCTCTCAGACTTTGGAGACACGAAAACAATTTTTCTTTCCCCAAAAAATATTAGTTTTAGTGCAGGCATCCTCAAACTGCGGCCCTCCAGATGTTGTAAAACTATAACTCCCAGCATGCCCAGACAACCTACAGCCATCATCAGGGCATGGTGGGAATTGTAGTTTTACAACATCTGGAGGGCCGCAGTTTTAGGATGCCTGCTTAGTGTCTCCAAAGTCTGAGAGCCATACATATTGGGCATCGTCGCGTGCGTAAAAGTCGTCGCTATAAAAATAACTTTTTACCAAACGCCTCGGATGAACGGTGTTAAAAATATAAAATAAAAACGGTGCCAAAACACCTATTTTTGGGCAAAATTTTAATTTAAATCCATTTTGCCGGTAATAAAGCAAGGGTTAACAGCCAAACAAAACTAAACATTTATTGCCCCAATTATGTAGTTTGCAGAAACACCCCATATGTGGTCGTAAATGGCTATATAGCCGCACGGCAGGGCATAGAACGAAGGGAACTCCATACGGTTTCTGGAAGGCAGATTTTGATGGACAGTTTTTTTTTTTTACACCATGTCCCATTAGAAGCCCCCCCTGATGTAGCCTAGACTAGAAACTCCAAAAAAGTGACCCCATCTAAGAAACTACACCCCTCAAGGTATTCAAAAATTACTTTACAAACTATGTTAACCCTTTAGGTGTTCCACAAAACTAAATAGCGAATGTAGAAACAATTTTAGAATTAAATTTTTTTGTTACATTGCCTCAAAAAAGAGTAATATAGAGCAACCAAAAATCTAATTTACCCCAAAAATTGTCCCAAAACAACAACCACCTTATCCCGTAGTTTCCTAGATGGGGTCACTTTTATGGAGTTTCTACTCTAGGGGTGCATCAGGGGGCTTGAAAGGGTACATGGTGTAAATAAACCAGTCCAGCAAAATCTGCCTTCCAAAAACCGTATGGCGTTCCCCTTCTTCTATGTCCTGCCGTTTAGCCAAACAGTAGTTTACGACCACATTTGGGGTGTTTTTGCAAACTACAGAATCAGGGCAACCCATTTTGAGTTTTGTTTGGCAGTTAACCCTTGTTTTACTCCTGGAAAAAACTGATTATATTGGAAAATTTTCCAAAAAATAGAAATTTCTAAATTGTTTCTCCATCTGCCATTAACTCTTGTGGAACACCTAAAGGGTTAACAAAGTTTGTAAACCCAGTTTTGAATACCTTGAGGGGTGTACTTTCTTAGATGGAGTCACTTTTTTGAAATTTCTATTCTAGGGGTGCAACAGGGGGCTTCAAATGGGACATGGTATAAACAAAACCAGTCCTGCAAAATCTGCCTTCCAAAACCCATATGGTGTTCCCCTCCTTCTATGTGCTACCGTTCGGCCAAACAGTAGTTTACGACCACATATGGGGTGTTTTTGCAAACTACAGAATCAGGGCAACCCATTTTGAGTGTTGTTTGGCAGTTAACCCTTGTTTTACTCCTGGAAAAAATTGATTATATTGGAAAATTTTCCAAAAAATAGAAATTTCAAAATTGTTTCTCCATCTGCCATTAACTCTTGTGGAACACCTAAAGGGTTAACAAAGTTTGTAAACCCAGTTTTGAATACCTTGAGGGGTGTACTTTCTTAGATGGAGTCACTTTTTTGAAATTTCTATTCTAGGGGTGCAACAGGGGGCTTCAAATGGGACATGGTATAAACAAAACCAGTCCTGCAAAATCTGCCTTCCAAAACCCATATGGTGTTCCCCTCCTTCTATGTGCTACCGTTCGGCCAAACAGTAGTTTACGACCACATATGGGGTGTTTTTGCAAACTACAGAATCAGGGCAACCCATTTTGAGTGTTGTTTGGCAGTTAACCCTTGTTTTACTCCTGGAAAAAATTGATTATATTGGAAAATTTTCCAAAAAATAGAAATTTCAAAATTGTTTCTCCATCTGCCATTAACTCTTGTGGAACACCTAAAGGGTTAACAAAGTTTGTAAACCCAGTTTTGAATACCTTGAGGGGTGTACTTTCTTAGATGGAGTCACTTTTTTGAAATTTCTATTCTAGGGGTGCAACAGGGGGCTTCAAATGGGACATGGTATAAACAAAACCAGTCCTGCAAAATCTGCCTTCCAAAACCCATATGGTGTTCCCCTCCTTCTATGTGCTACCGTTCGGCCAAACAGTAGTTTACAACCACATATGGGGTGTTTCTGCAAACTACAGAATCAGGGCAACCCATTTTGAGTGTTGTTTGGCAGTTAACCCTTGTTTTACTCCTGGAACAAATTGATTATATTGGAAAATTTTCCAAAAAATAGAAATTTCAAAATTGTTTCTCCATCTGCCATCAACTCTTGTGGAAGACCTAAAGGGTTAATGAAGTTTGAAAAAACAGTTTTGAATACCTTGAGGGGTGTAGTTTCTAGAATGGGGTCATTTTTGGGAGGTTTCTATTATCTAAGCCTCACAATATGACTGCAAACCTGAACTGGTCCATAAAAAGTGGGATTTTGAAGATTTCTCAAAAATTTCAAAATTTGCTTCTAAACTTCTAAGCCTTGTAACATCCCCAAAAAATAAAATATCATTCCCAAAATGCTACAAACATGAAGTAGACATATGGGGAATGTAAAGTCATCACAATTTTTGGGGGTATTACTATGTATTACAGAAGTAGAGAAACTGAAACTTTGAAATTTGCTAATTTTTCAAAATTTTTGGTAAAAAATGTATTTTTTTATGCAAAAAAATTAACTTTTTTGACCCAATTTTAGCAGTGTCATGAAGTACAATATGTGACGAAAAAACAATCTCAGAACGGCCTGGGTAAGTCGAAGCGTTTTAAAGTTATGAGCACTTAAAGTGACACTGGTCAGATTTGCAAAAAATGGCCTGGTCCTTAAGGTGAAAATGAGCCTGGTCCTTAAGGGGTTAAGGGGTTTGATATATCTATTCCCACGAAATATTGATTGAGGTCTACGATATAACTTCTTTCACAAAATACTGATTAAGGGCTTCAATTTACCTTTTTCCACCTAATATTGATTGAGGCCTGCGATATACCTGCTTTCACAAAATACAGATTAAGGGCTTCAATATACCTGTTTCCACCAAATATTGATTGAGGCCTTCGATATACCTGCTTACACAAAATATTGATTAAGGGGATTGTTATACCTGCTTCCACTAAATATTGATTGAGGCCTGCCATATTACTGCTTCCACAAAATTCTGATTAAGTGGTTCGATATACCTGTTTCCACTTAATATTGTGTGTAAAAAGTTTATTACGCCAGATAACCCTCTTGCCCAACAGCTGACCACTGGATTTTCAGAAGTGCTAGCCCGCCAACTATTTCCATATAAACTGGTGGACTCGGAGGCCTTTAGAAAATTTGTGGTCATTGGCACACCGCAATGGAAGGTCCTCGGAAGGACTCCCTCGGATATTTCTCCCAGAAGGGCATCCCAGAGCTATATGGCCACGTTCAGCGGCAAGTGAATATATCTCTGGCACATAGTGTCGATGCCAAGATACAAATGACCACAGACACATGGTCTAGCAAACACAACCAGGGAAGGTACATAACTTTTACTGCCCACTGGGTGAACCTGGTGATGCCCGTCAAGCAAGCATGTAACCCGTGGCTCCCGTGTGGATTTGGTGTTACCGCCACAGATTGCATGCAGGCCTGCCTCTTCTTCTTCTCTTCCTCCCACTCCATCCTCTGTCTCCTTCTCGGCTGACTCCTGCTTTTCCACTGCTACCGCCTCTTCTGGTGCACCCTTCAAGCTCTTCAGAACCTATTCGACATCCCAGGTGAGATGTTGCCATGCTGTGCTGCGGCTGTTGTGCCTGGAAGCCAGCAGCCACACCGGTCCTGCACTGCTTTGAGCTGTGCGGTCGCAGGCCGATCAGTGGCTAACCCCGCTCAATTTGACAGTTGGTAAAGTGGTTTGCGACAATGGTGCCAATCTGCTGAGCACTCTGAAACAGGGCAAAATTACACACGTGTCGTGCATGGCACACGTCCTAAACTTAATCGTGTAGCTATTCTTTGCCAAATACCGTGGGGTCCAGGACGTCTCTGGCTCGCAGAATCTCTGGCTCGCCTTGCTGACGTTCAGCGGCCACTAGTGTTGTGCGTCAGAGGCAATATTCGAATTCGCAATATTTAGCGAATATTCGGTAGAATATTTGTCATATATTCGAGAATTCAAGATGATTTTCTAAATTGCTAAATCGGCAATGCAGTATGCGCGTAATGCGTATGCGCGATACAGACGTGGCCTAGTTTTGTTAGTTGTCATACTGCCAGAAGTTTCCTGAGACTGGAGAAGATGGTTGGCAACAACTTTCGTGAATGTGAGGAAGAACTCCTGATTACTGTAAGTAATTTTACATTACAGCACTGTTTGAACAATAGCTTTATACGCAGATAGTGTTCCAATATATTCACGATTGCTCAAATCGGCATTAATGACGCGCAATCGCAATATATACCACTTCAAATTTTATTAGGTCTAAGCAGATATTACAAGTATCGTTGTGACATCACACCACTATGTCTGTAGCATGTATGTATAGACAGCAGAGAAATATCTCTCACATGCACATTGCACATCCATATTTCTGCCACACAGTATACACCACACACACACACACACTAGGGTGGCGGGACAGTCTGGTTTTCAGGCTCCTGGTCCTCTGTTCAGCGCAAGGCCAGGACAGCTGGCCAGAAGTTCTTCTTTTACACGGGTGTTGGCAGTTGGCACGGTTTAGGATGGGAGCAGGGCCTGGCAGCATGTTCGGACAGCACAGTGCACTGCATGATGTGACATCACAACGTCATCAGCGCTGCTGCATGCGTGGCACGCCTGACATGTACCTTTAGTTCAGGCAGGAGCGGCTGCGGAGCACATGTTCCACTGTGATCAGTGCTAACTGGCACTGCTTGCCATCTATGATTCCACGCTGGTCCAGGCTGTCCAGTGCTTGAAGAGCCAGCAGGATCAGCACTCAGCCCAGGACTATATATCCGAGTATAAATTATATATGGACTAAGCTAGAATAACTGGGCATCATCTGTATATCATTATAAATGTACAGCTGGTATAAATTATAATAATTTAATTAGGTCATGCTGTTATAACCTGGGTATCTCCTGTGTATAATTATATATGTACAGCTAGTATATGTTATACATCTTCTTATATATAGTAATGTGGACCTTGCTGATATAACCTGGGCATCTACTATGTAGTATATAAATATTGTGCGCCACTGTTCCCAGTACGCTGTCCTCCTTTTTGGGGCTCTGCAAGTGGCCACTCTAACACACACACACACACACACACACACAGTCTATAGATTTCAGTTTGTGTCCTTTTGGTCAGGACTCAGGAGAAGCTTTCTTTGTCTGACCGCCAGTATTTGCTGGTTCATTTAGGGTTACCCGGGGTGCACCATGGGGAGGGGCAAACCAGCTGCACACCCCATACCGTACCGTCACTTCACAAGACAAGTAAATCTCTGCTTTGCTGTCCAATATCCGATTGCTCAAACCCCACACACATACAATTGCAATGCAATCAGATCTTATAATGGTAACATTAAATCTAATATTTCCCCTTCAAAGACTTAAAAACTTTCAGTTGTGTTGTTGAGGACATTATTTTAAATACTATTAGTTAAAAAATATAGGATTATATGCTTGCGTCTATATCCTGCAGCGCATGTTGGAGCGGGGCTATGACCGGACCCGGCTCCAAGAAGAGAAAAAGAGAATTGTGAGGGAAATACAGAAGCTAATATCTGATTGAGACTATTGGTGAAAACAGTCCCACTGATATTCCAAGATTAACAAGGCTCTGAGTGGCCCACAATGTAAGAAATGTGGGGAAATATCCTTATTTAAAAATTAACTTTTATACGATATACATTAAAATATACACCTAAGGATGTATCACAAAACAAAACATATAGTCAAGGGGTACTATGGTGTCGACCCCACTGCTGGCAGGAAAGAAAAGGCACTCATTTGCACTGATGCGCCTGTATGTGCGCTCAAAGTGTTACCCAACCAACACACACAAACAACATATATTGAGGTTCAATGGTAGGTACCCCACTTCTGGTGGAAAAAGGATAAATGTTACTGCTGCGCCTGTGTAGACGCAAGCAGTCTTACCTTACCGACCAGGTGACTAGGATCAGCGCAGCAAGGGACCAGGCCTGATGAAAGGGAGTGTAGACAGGAGATGTAGTCATGAAAATATCGATGCTGTGCCCTATATCACCCTATATTCTTGGTAGGAATGGGGCCTATTTTCATGCTACCTGTCTATACAGAGCACTCGCCCTAAGAAGGGCGACCCCGTCCGGATGCCTGTCCCTAGTTAGGACCTGAACCCTAGAATACAAAACAAAACAAAAATAGATATTGTAGTGACTACAAGCCTCCCGACGTGGCACGTTTCTGTCGTGTCGACTCCTCAGGGGGATTTAGAACATGTAGAGACAAAAAAGGCAAAGAACCGTTCTATAACCACAGGTAACAGTTGAGTATACACTGCGGTTAGGCGGTTACATGAAACACTAGACTCAAAAAATAATAGAGGTCAGAGTCTAGGGGCAGGCATCCGTGGTGCTGGATAGCCATGCTGCAGAGGGATGGATACTTCTCCGCTTCTTAGTGTGAGAGGATATGGTGGTCCTCAGTACGGTGGTGTCCCTGTCATTAAGGGGGTTCCTCAACCTATACCAGCCACCCTGACACATACCTTGGTGGAGTTTAAATACATCGCCAGCGCGCCTCTTCCTGGGAGACCGCCCTGTCAGCACCTGCGTCGGCGTGTGACGTCACGCGCATGCGCCTCGACGCACAGCACGCCGCTGCCTGTGCCACATGATTGCGGCGACCAATCAGATCCGGAGGCGGAGGGAGATGGCGGTTACCTTGGAGAGTATGTCAACAGGAAGTAACCTCACAGTACGTCCCTGAATAGAGGCGTCCGTGACAATGCTACGATATAGAGTCGCAGCAGAATAAGGCCGATATTTCTTGCATGATACCAGCGACACGATTACAATAAAAAGAACTGGACACGATACCAAGAATTTTACAAGTATTTGGAGTAGAAAGATGTCTCATGCGTATGCATGTTATCCTAAAGAAGGAATTACCTTCATGATTATGGGCATAGACTCCAATACAGGAGAATATAGATTGCATCGCCAATGTGGGCATGATCTCTGTTATTGGAGAAAATACCCCATACTTTATATAAAGCACCCAAAATCCAGCCTTTCATTTAGGCCTAGGGGTATAGATGTTTTGAGTTGAAAAATCCATCGAGATTCTTGTTGCAGCAGACACCTGTCCCAATTACCCCCTCTCACAGGCGGTTTGACCAGGTCGAAACCCAGGAATTTCAAGGAGGGTTTTCCGTTGTGTACAGTATGTACATGTTTCGAGATAGGGGTATCTCGTTTATGAGAGATGTCCCCCAAGTGCTCCCCTATCCGCCTCCTGAATTCACGTATCGTTTTACCAACATATTCAATCCCACATTCACACTGGATCCGATAGATGACCCCTCTGGATTTACAGTTAATGAAATGTGGGATTGAATATGTTTTGTTGGTGACATTGCTCACAAACGACTTGGTGACGTCTATGCGTTTGCATGCTATACAGTTCCCACATCTATAGCATCCCACACTCCTAGATCGCAACCAGGTGGTTTTGGTGCGATCAGGTGCATAGTGACTGTGCACTAGCTTGTCGCGTATGTTCGATCCTCTGCGATAGGTAATTTGTGGTTGGTCACCCAAGACGTCTTTTAGGTCAGGATCCATTTTGAGAATTTGCCAATGGCGTCCTAAGATCTGCCTCACTTGTTTGGACCCCCTATCGAAATTGGCAATCATTCTCATGGCCCTAGTTGGCGGAACAGATGGTTGATTGGGAGTGAGCAATGGGCCTCTTGGTCGAGACAGGGCTGTCTGGTACGCCGATCTCAAAACATGGTCGGGGTATCCCCTGGACAAAAATCTACTCCTCATATCCGCTGCTTGATTGACAAAATCACGTTTGTCAGAGCAATTTCGTCTAAGACGCAGGTATTGACCTCTAGGAATTCCTGTCCTGAGTGGGAGAGGGTGGTTGCTCTCCCACCTCAGGAGGGAATTCGTAGAGGTAGCCTTCCTATAAATTGAAGTATCCAGTTCCCCCCTCCCGTTCCTGGAGATCTTTATATCAAGGAAAGGCAAGGTGGTGGGATGGAACTCACTAGTGAAGCGCATACCAATCTTGTTATGATTAAGATGCTGGACAAAGGCTTCAAAGGTCCCCTGATCACCATTCCAGAGAATGAATATGTCGTCGATGTATCGCGCCCACAGACCAATCTCATACGTGTCCAGAGCGTCATCCTCCTTAAATACGATGGTCTCCTCCCACCAGCCCAGGAATAGATTGGCATACGATGGGGCACAGGGGCTCCCCATCGCTGTACCCCTGAGCTGGTGGTAGGTCCTCCCATCAAAGGTGAAAAAATTACGTGTAAGCGTAAACTCAAGCAGACGTAGGACAAATTGGCTGTGGGCGCGATACTGACAACCCCGTGATCGGAGAAAATGTTCTACTGCGTTGAGACCCAAGTTGTGTGGTATAGATGAATACAGGGCTTTAACGTCAATACTGGAAAGGAGACATGTCTCCTCCAATGTCAGCCCCTCAAGACGCTTGAGGAGGTCAGTGGTGTCTCTGACTATTCCTGGGCTGGTGGGAGGAGACCATCGTATTTAAGGAGGATGAGGCTCTGGACACGTATGAGATTGGTCTGTGGGCGCGATACATCGACGACATATTCATTCTCTGGAATGGTGATCAGGGGACCTTTGAAGCCTTTGTCCAGCATCTTAATCATAACAAGATTGGTATGCGCTTCACTAGTGAGTCCCATCCCACCACCTTGCCTTTCCTTGATATAAAGATCTCCAGGAACGGGAGGGGGGAACTGGATACTTCAATTTATAGGAAGGCTACCTCTACGAATTCCCTCCTGAGGTGGGAGAGCAACCACCCTCTCCCACTCAGGACAGGAATTCCTAGAGGTCAATACCTGCGTCTTAGACGAAATTGCTCTGACAAACGTGATTTTGTCAATCAAGCAGCGGATATGAGGAGTAGATTTTTGTCCAGGGGATACCCCGACCATGTTTTGAGATCGGCGTACCAGACAGCCCTGTCTCGACCAAGAGGCCCATTGCTCACTCCCAATCAACCATCTGTTCCGCCAACTAGGGTCATGAGAATGATTGCCAATTTCGATAGGGGGTCCAAACAAGTGAGGCAGATCTTAGGACGCCATTGGCAAATTCTCAAAATGGATCCTGACCTAAAAGACGTCTTGGGTGACCAACCACAAATTACCTATCGCAGAGGATCGAACATACGCGACAAGCTAGTGCACAGTCACTATGCACCTGATCGCACCAAAACCACCTGGTTGCGATCTAGGAGTGTGGGATGCTATAGATGTGGGAACTGTATAGCATGCAAACGCATAGACGTCACCAAGTCGTTTGTGAGCAAAGTCACCAACAAAACATATTCAATCCCACATTTCATTAACTGTAAATCCAGAGGGGTCATCTATCGGATCCAGTGTGAATGTGGGATTGAATATGTTGGTAAAACGATACGTGAATTCAGGAGGCGGATAGGGGAGCACTTGGGGGACATCTCTCATAAACGAGATACCCCTATCTCGAAACATGTACATACTGTACACAACGGAAAACCCTCCTTGAAATTCCTGGGTTTCGACCTGGTCAAACCGCCTGTGAGAGGGGGTAATTGGGACAGGTGTCTGCTGCAACAAGAATCTCGATGGATTTTTCAACTCAAAACATCTGTACCCCTAGGCCTAAATGAAAGGCTGGATTTTGGGTGCTTTATATAAAGTATGGGGTATTTTCTCCAATAACAGAGATCATGCCCACATTGGCGATGCAATCTATATTCTCCTGTATTGGAGTCTATGCCCATAATCATGAAGGTAATTCCTTCTTTAGGATAACATGCATACGCATGAGACATCTTTCTACTCCAAATACTTGTAAAATTCTTGGTATCGTGTCCAGTTCTTTTTATTGTAATCGTGTCGCTGGTATCATGCAAGAAATATCGGCCTTATTCTGCTGCGACTCTATATCGTAGCATTGTCACGGACGCCTCTATTCAGGGACGTACTGTGAGGTTACTTCCTGTTGACATACTCTCCAAGGTAACCGCCATCTCCCTCCGCCTCCGGATCTGATTGGTCGCCGCAATCATGTGGCACAGGCAGCGGCGTGCTGTGCGTCGAGGCGCATGCGCGTGACGTCACACGCCGACGCAGGTGCTGACAGGGCGGTCTCCCAGGAAGAGGCGCGCTGGCGATGTATTTAAACTCCACCAAGGTATGTGTCAGGGTGGCTGGTATAGGTTGAGGAACCCCCTTAATGACAGGGACACCACCGTACTGAGGACCACCATATCCTCTCACACTAAGAAGCGGAGAAGTATCCATCCCTCTGCAGCATGGCGATCCAGCACCACGGATGCCTGCCCCTAGACTCTGACCTCTATTATTTTTTGAGTCTAGTGTTTCATGTAACCGCCTAACCGCAGTGTATACTCAACTGTTACCTGTGGTTATAGACCGGTTCTTTGCCTTTTTTGTCTCTACATGTTCTAAATCCCCCTGAGGAGTCGACACGACAGAAACGTGCCACGTCGGGAGGCTTGTAGTCACTACAATATCTATTTTTGTTTTGTTTTGTATTCTAGGGTTCAGGTCCTAACTAGGGACAGGCATCCGGACGGGGTCGCCCTTCTTAGGGCGAGTGCTCTGTATAGACAGGTAGCATGAAAATAGGCCCCATTCCTACCAAGAATATAGGGTGATATAGGGCACAGCATCGATATTTTCATGACTACATCTCCTGTCTACACTCCCTTTCATCAGGCCTGGTCCCTTGCTGCGCTGATCCTAGTCACCTGGTCGGTAAGGTAAGACTGCTTGCGTCTACACAGGCGCAGCAGTAACATTTATCCTTGTTCCACCAGAAGTGGGGTACCTACCATTGAACCTCAATATATGTTGTTTGTGTGTGTTGGTTGGGTAACACTTTGAGCGCACATACAGGCGCATCAGTGCAAATGAGTGCCTTTTCTTTCCTGCCAGCAGTGGGGTCGACACCATAGTACCCCTTGACTATATGTTTTGTTTTGTGATACATCCTTAGGTGTATATTTTAATGTATATCGTATAAAAGTTAATTTTTAAATAAGGATATTTCCCCACATTTCTTACATTGTGGGCCACTCGGAAATACAGAAGCAGCTAAAGAGGGAGTTTAAGGGGAAGCATACTTTTATGGCGATCATCAAACATTGGTCGGATCTAAAGAGGAGGCACATCGGGTGGATCAGTGAGATCCATGACAGGAAATGCCCTGGTACAATGCTTAAATTACTTTTGCATCTCTCGTCTCTCGCCTACACTCTGTAATGTGTATATATACAGTTATGCAAATAAATATTTCATCCCTTTGCAAATTATTACTTAGTACCTGGTGTGACACATACCAAATCATCCGGTTACATCATACATTTCAACCTCGCTGTGAGTGTACCGTATCTATATTTATACATACATGGAGGTACAGATATATGATGTAACCGGCTGATTTTGTATGCTTCACACACACATAAATCAATATACGTATGTGTGTGTATATTGTAAGGCAGTGACAGACCTCACACAGGTTAGAGGCAAGGAAGGGGTGGATATTACGGTCCACACCCCAATTCCACCATAGGTGAGACCAGCTGGAGGTACTCAGGCTGAGATAAAGCACCTTCCAGTGTGTTAGTCTGGGGGAAGTGTTGTCTTGGGACAGAGACTGTGACAGAGGCCTGGAGGCTCTGTAAGTGTGGTCTCAGCCGGGCAAGGCTGAGGGGCCATGAGGCTGGGTGGTAGCCTGAAGTTAGAGGATGCAGCGACGCCTGGGAGGGATGCAGGGCCATAATCAGGCGGACTACTGAGCCTTATTCCCCCACAAGAGACATTGGACTTGAGACTGTGTATGGATGGTGCTCTGTACAGCCAGGAGGCTGTGGGACATTGGCTGGGGAAGCCGCATCGGTTCACAGGGTGTGAACGGTACCTAATAGGTGAGTCAGAGACATTAATGTATTAGAGCCTAGATGGGTGAGTGTTTAGTATTTTGTTGATCTGCTTTTGCTGGTGTGCCACAATAAATGCACTGTTTGGACCTTAAACCTGGTGTCCTGAAGCCGTATCTGTGAGGATAATGCCCTGAAAGAAAGCTACCCCTCACAATATATACATAAACTGCAATCATCATTCTGTATTCCAGTAAAAGGCCCCATCCATTATTACATTACATACATTCTCCACTTATTTTGGATTTTTATATGAGTTCTGAGTTGTTTGTTTAAATTCTGAACACTGTATGATTACAGGTGTTCCCGTTACCTCTGTCCGCCACAGGCCTTCCACAGAGGATCTGGAGGTAGTGGTGGTGTCCGCGGAGGAGGGAGAGCAGGCGGGACCCTCCCAGCAGCAGGATGCACCACCCCACCTGATGTGGGCAAAGTCGTGGAGGTGGATGCTGAAGAAGCCGGACTCTCTCAGGACCCTGTTCTCCCCCCAGGTCCTGATGAGGAGGAGGAGGATGTTACCAGCCCCCACCAGGAGGGTAAATATGTGAACACGGCAATATAATTCTGTATCCATAACATTTATATTGAATATTTTAAGGTGTGTAGTGAGCATAGAAAAATTTAATTTTTTCCAGGAAAAGTGGCTTTATAACAAAATTTTTCACTTTTATAAGGGGTAACAGGATAAAATGCACCCTACATTTTGTTACCCATTTCCTCCCAAAACGTCAACACCCCATATGTGATAAAAGAAAATTATGTATGGGCGCGCAACAGGGCTCTAGAGTCAAACATCAAATTATGGATTTGGCTGACTGTCATGGTCTTACCTTCTTGCTGTTCTCCTTCGTTTGACATGTGCTGGCGGCCATCTTGGTTTCTGGGTTTCTTGTAGCCTCCCACCCTGCGGCTTCTCCTTCCCACTGGGAGGAGCTGGATGCCTAGCTCATATATATAGGAGGTCTGTGGCTTCAGTTCCTTGCTTGGTCCTCCTGTGTTCACATGCTTCTAAGACTGCTGCTGCTTCTGGTTCCTGATCCTGGCCTCGTCTGACTACCCCGCTGGTTCCTGATCCTGGCTTCGTCTGACTACCCTTCTGGTTCCTGACCTCTGGCTACGCAAGACCCTGCTTCGGTTTAGCCATCCGTTTGGACTTTTGCTTACAGCTTGATTTTCAATAAAGCCTTCTTATTCCCACTTATCTCTTGTTGTACGTCTGGTTCATGGTTCCATGACATTAGGACCAAGCCATGAATTCTGATGGTACAGGGCCATCCTCGCTACCTACGCTGATTGCCAGACTTGATCAGCAGGATCACCTGTTGGGTCGGTTCGCTGTGGCGTTGCAAACCCTGCTTGAACGCACGGCTCATTTCGCTTCCGTTGCCGATGGGTCGGTTGTCGCTCCTGGGCCCGCTCCTACTGCCGCTCCGGTTGTTGCGCCAGAGTCTACCCCGACACCTGTTGCTGCGCCTGCGGTGTCTCGGGGTATGACCGGTTCTGCCCCCCTTCCACAGCGCTTTGGGGGAGAGCCAACTCAGTGCCGAGGTTTCCTTAACCAGGTGGGCATTTATTTCGAGTTGCTGCCACATGCCTTTCCTACTGAGAGATCAAAGGTGGGCTTCTTGATCTCGCTGCTCTCGGACAAGGCCTTGGCCTGGGCCAGCCCTTTATGGGAGAACAATAATCCGGTGGTTGCCGAGTTTTCCGGTTTTGTTGCTTCTCTTCGGAAGGTATTCGATGTGCCGGCTCGTGCTGCCTCTGCTGCGAAGCTCCTTATGTCCATCAGACAGGGTTCACGATCCGTAGCTGAATACGCCATTGAGTTTCGTACCCTGGCAGCAGAGGTGGGCTGGAATAATGAGGCTCTGGTCGCTGCTTTCTCTCATGGTCTCTCGGATGCCTTGAAGGATGAGGTTGCAGCTAAGGACCTACCAGTGGAGCTCGAGTCTCTTATTTCTTTCCTGATTTTGATTGACACCAGACTCAGGGAGAGACCTTCCTTTAAGGAGAGCCTGCGGAGGCCTTCTAACAGATTGGCGCCTACGTTTGCTGTCCCACCCGTGCCTCCCTCTCCTCCCACGCCTCCTGGGGATGACTTGTCTGGGGGTGAACCCATGCAGCTGGGGTTTGGTCGCCTGTCCGAGGGGGAGAGGGTACTCCGGAGACGCGAGGGCCGATGCATGTACTGTGGTCTCGGTGGGCATTTTCGGTTGGCATGTCCGAACCGTCCGGGAAACGCTCGCACCTGAGATCCTGTCGGGGGCAGATCTTGGGTGGAGTCTCCTCGTCCCCGGTTTCCCGTGTTGACAAACCACTGATCACTGTTGTCCTCTCCTGGGTCGGGGGCTCGGTGACGACCCAGGCGTTGGTGGACTCTGGTGCTGGTGGTTTGTTCATTGATAGTGTGTTTGCTGCCGCCAATTCCATTCCTCTGCAGCCTCGAGGTTCCCCACTGGCTCTTGAGGCGATAGACGGCAGACCCCTTCTGCCGCCACATGTGACTCATGAGACCCTTCCAGTGGGGATAGCCATTGGTGCCGTTCACAGAGAGTCGGTCTGTCTCCAGGTGATTTCGTCTCCACACTACTCGGTGGTCTTGGGGTACCCCTGGCTCCAGAAACATAATCCGACTTTCGATTGGAGATCGGCCAAGATCCTCTCGTGGTCACCGCAGTGTGGGGCTAGTTGCATCCATGGGCCTGTCAAGTTGCTGTGTACTTCCTCTGACTCTCTGTTGCCTCCTGAATACGAAGAGTACCGGGATGTATTCGATAAGGTGCGTGCGGTTGCCCTACCTCCGCACCGCCCATACGATTGTGCCATAGAGTTACAATCTGGTGCCGTTCCTCCTCGTGGCAAAGTCTATCCACTGTCGGTAGCGGAGAATGAGGCCATGGAGGAGTACGTGAGGGAGGCGCTTTCACGCGGACACATTCGCAAATCCTCGTCCCCGGCAGGGGCTGGATTTTTCTTTGTGAAAAAGAAGGGCGGTGAGTTGAGGCCTTGCATCGATTACAGGGGTCTCAATCGCATCACGATCAAGAACGCTTACCCGATACCCTTGATTTCCGAGCTGTTCGATCGCCTCAAAGGGGCCACTGTCTTTACCAAACTCGACCTGAGGGCGGCATATAACCTGGTAAGGATCAAGGCGGGCGATGAGTGGAAGACCGCGTTTAACACCAGGACCGGTCATTATGAATCCTTGGTTATGCCCTTTGGGTTGTGCAATGCGCCCGCAGTCTTCCAGGAATTCATCAACGATGTTTTCCGTCACCTGTTGCAGCAGTGTGTGGTGGTCTATTTGGATGACATCTTGGTATATTCTGAATCCATGGAGGCCCACATTATGGATGTCAGACGAGTGTTGCAACGGTTACGAGAGAACAGGCTGTTCGGTAAGCTTGAGAAATGCGAATTTCACCGATCCCAGGTAACCTTCTTAGGTTACATCATTTCAACTGAGGGGTTCTCCATGGATCCTGAGAAGGTTTCGGCTGTCTTACAGTGGCCCCAGCCCAGTGGTCTCCGTGCCCTGCAGTGCTTTTTGGGCTTCGCCAATTATTATCGGAAGTTCATCAGGGACTTTTCTATGCTAGCCAAGCCTCTCACGGATCTGACCAGGAAGGGCAGTAATTTCCAGGTCTGGCCGCTCGAGGCCATCCGAGCTTTTGAGGCTCTAAAGTCCGCCTTTGTGTCGGCTCCGATTCTGTCGCATCCCAACCCTGGGTTGCCCTTTGTCCTCGAGGTGGACGCGTCTGAGATGGGAGTAGGCGCCCTTCTGTCTCAGCGTAGAACACCAGAGGGTCCTCTGCTTCCTTGTGGGTTTTACTCCCGGAAACTGTCTTCCGCGGAGTGCAACTATCAGATTGGTGACAGGGAGTTATTGGCCATCGTGCAGGCCCTTAAAGAATGGAGGCACTTGCTCGAGGGTTCGGTGGTTCCGGTTCTCATCCTGACGGACCACAAGAATCTGACCTACCTTTCTGAGGCCAAGAGATTGACACCACGTCAGGCCAGATGGGCTCTGTTCTTGTCACGTTTTAATTACGTGGTCTCCTACCTACCCGGTTCCAAGAACATCAGAGCGGATGCCTTATCACGGCACTACTCCGAGCTGTCCAGGGAGGAGTCGATTCCGACTTCGGTCATACCTCCGAATCAGATCCTGGCCGCCATTCGCACCAGTCTGACCTCTCCCCTGGGTGAGCAGATTTTGGCGGCTCAATCTGGTGCTCCCTCTGGGAGACCCAACGGCAGATGTTTTGTGCCTGAGGAGTTGCGCACTCGGTTGTTGCGAACCTACCATAACTCCAAGGCCGCGGGGCATCCTGGAAAGAATCAGCTGTCCTGGGCTGTTTCACGTCTGTTCTGGTGGCCTTCTCTACGTTCCGACATCGCCGCATATGTAGCGGCATGCTCCGTTTGTGCCCAGAGTAAGTCCCCTCGGCACCTTCCATTGGGCCTTTTGCAACCCATAGCCACCGGGGAGCGCCCATGGTCACACCTGGGGATGGATTTCATTGTGGACCTCCCTGCATCCCGAGGCCATACGGTCATTCTCATGATTGTGGATCGGTTTTCCAAAATGTGCCACTGTGTTCCTCTCAAGAAGTTACCCTCTGCACAAGAGTTGGCCATGATTTTCGCCAGGGAGGTCTTCCGGTTGCACGGTTTGCCCAAGGAGATTGTGTCGGATCGGGTGAGTCAGTTTGTGTCCAGGTTCTGGCGCGCCTTTTGCTCCCAGTTGGGGATTCATCTCTCTTTCTCCTCGGCCTACCACCCTCAGTCCAATGGGGCCGCAGAACGATCCAATCAGGCCTTGGAGCAATTCCTTCGTTGCTATGTCTCCGATCACCAAGACAATTGGGTTGACCTCCTGCCTTGGGCTGAGTTTGCCAGGAACACGGCGGTGAACTCTTCCTCTGGGACGTCTCCCTTCATGGCCAATTATGGGTTCCAACCTTCCGTGTTACCGGAGGTATTCTCTCCCCAGGATATTCCGGCTGTGGAGGATCACCTTTCCGTCCTACGTGCTTTTTGGGTACAGATCCAGAGGTCCCTTGAGGTCTCTGCGCAGCGCCAGAGACTCCAGGCTGATCGCAGACGAGCGCCCGCTCCTTCCTACCAGGTCGGAGACCGTGTATGGTTGTCCACCCGCAACCTCAACCTTCGAGTGCCCACTCCCAAGCTGGCGCCTCGCTTTGTTGGTCCCTTCCGAGTGCTTCGCAGGGTAAACCCGGTAGCCTATGCCCTTGCGCTTCCTCCTGGCATGCGGATCTCCAACGTGTTTCATGTCTCCCTGTTGAAGCCATTGGTGTGTAATCGTTTCACTTCCTCGGTTCCTCGGCCCCGTCCGGTCCAAGTGGGCAATCGTGAGGAATATGAGGTGAGCAATATCCTGGACTCACGCCTGGTCCGCGGTCGGTTGCAGCTTTTGGTCCATTGGCGTGGTTATGTTCCAGAGGAGCGTTCCTGGGTTCCCTCCGCAGATGTCCATGCTCCTGCTTTGCTCCGAGCCTTCCACGCACGCTTCCCTCAGAAACCGTTCCTTACTCCGCGGAGGAGGGGCCCTTGAGGGGGAGGTACTGTCATGGTCTTACCTTCTTGCTGTCCTCCTGATGAGGAGGAGGAGGATGTTACCAGCCCCCACCAGGAGGGTAAATATGTGAACACGGCAATATAATTCTGTATCCATAACATTTATATTGAATATTTTAAGGTGTGTAGTGAGCATAGAAAAATTAAATTTTTTCCAGGAAAAGTGGCTTTATAACAAAATTTTTCACTTTTATAAGGGGTAACAGGATAAAATGCACCCTACATTTTGTTACCCATTTCCTCCCAAAACGTCAACACCCCATATGTGATAAAAGAAAATTATGTATGGGCGCGCAACAGGGCTCTAGAGTCAAACATCAAATTATGGATTTGGCTGACTGTCATGGTCTTACCTTCTTGCTGTTCTCCTTCGTTTGACATGTGCTGGCGGCCATCTTGGTTTCTGGGTTTCTTGTAGCCTCCCACCCTGCGGCTTCTCCTTCCCACTGGGAGGAGCTGGATGCCTAGCTCATATATATAGGAGGTCTGTGGCTTCAGTTCCTTGCTTGGTCCTCCTGTGTTCACATGCTTCTAAGACTGCTGCTGCTTCTGGTTCCTGATCCTGGCCTCGTCTGACTACCACGCTGGTTCCTGATCCTGGCTTCGTCTGACTACCCTTCTGGTTCCTGACCTCTGGCTACGCAAGACCCTGCTTCGGTTTAGCCATCCGTTTGGACTTTTGCTTACAGCTTGATTTTCAATAAAGCCTTCTTATTCCCACTTATCTCTTGTTGTACGTCTGGTTCATGGTTCCATGACACTGACTTGATTTGGCAGACATTTATATTAGGTACCATGTTGCCTTAAATAAATTCCTGAGGTCCCCAGAAATTAAAAACTCCAACAAGTGACCCCTTTTCGGAAACAGCACCTCCGTACAAACATTTTAAGTGTTGGAAAGGGTATTTTTCAGCAAACAGGTGTCTCGCAGAAGGCCAAAGCAATAGTGAAAGCATTTCAAAGCACACATTTATAAAAATTTAAAATTACTAGCAGTCCCCAATTTTTCCCTTTTACAAGGGGCAACAGGACAAAATGCACCCCAGTATATGTTTCCCATTTTCTCCCCATTCAGGAAACACCCTATATATATATATACTTTACTGAACTATCACTAAATAACCAACTATATAATCATCATAAATATCATAAACTAACGAACTGAGATGTAAATCAGAAGTGCTTAAGCAAATACTCCACACAATGCAATAATAGCTTCTTAATCTGAATTGCAAGAGTCAACCTGTTGGCATTTTCAGTTGACAGGTGGATACGCTTATATGTCATAATGCCACCAGCAGCACAAAATACCCGCTCAGACAAAACGCTGGCGGCAGAGCAGCACCTCCAAGGCGTATAGCGCCAGTTTGTGCCACATGTCCAGCTTGGACACCCAGTAGTTGTAAGGCACTGAAGGATCATTGAGGACACTGACATGGTCTGCTATGTACTGCTTCACCATCTTCCATAAATGTTTCCCTCCTTGTGACACTAGGCCACGCATCAAGGTGAGGATGCTGGCGGGGTGTCATGAAACTGTCCCAGGCTTTGTAGAGTGTTGCCCTGCCTCTTTTGGAACTGCTGTGTGTTCCCCTTGTCTCACCTCCTTGGTTGGCCAAGGAACTACATACTCTGCCGCCAGCGTTATCAGATGGAAATGTTTGGAGCAATTTAAAAAAAGGATCTTCTGGAATGGCACTATTTTGCTCATTCTCTCCACCAGAGGAAAGAGAGATGAGTAGCGGGAGCCGAGAAGGGTGAACAACCAGTAATCCGTGTTGTCTAAAATGCATATAACACGCGGGTCGTGGGAAAGGCAGACTAAAATGAAGTCAGCCATGTGTGCCAGAGTACCAACAGGCAAGGCTTCGCTGTAGTCATCAGGAGGATCACTCTCAATCTCCTCATCCTCTTCCTCCTCTTCTGCCCACCTACTCAAAACAGATGGAATTAAACTTTCATGGGTACTACCCTCTGTAGCAGACGCAACCGTCTCCTCCTATTCATCGTCCAATTGGCACTGAGAAGACGAACTGAGGGTGGTCTGGCTATCACCCAGTGTAATGTCTTCCACCGTTTCCACCTCTTCCACATGCAAAGCGTTGTCCTTAATTGTGGGCAGCGAGCCTTTGAGTAGACACAGAAGTGGGATGGTTACGCTGATAATAGCGTTATCGCCGCTCACTATCTGTGTTGATTCTTAAAAGTTTCTCAAAACCTCACAGAGGTCAGACATCCATGCCCACTCCTCACTTTTAAATAGCGGAAGCTGACTGGAAAGGCGACGACCATGTTGCAGCAAATATGTGGCGCAAATAATTGAACTGTCCGCAGGTGACACCGTCAATGGAAAAGTGCACTGGATGTCACAGATATTTTAGGGATGCACACACTTTAAACAGGAGATATGGTGCAGATAATTTAACTGTCAGCAGGGGACACCGTCTACGGAAAAAGTTTACTAGCTGACACTAATATCTTAGGGATGCGCACACTTTAAATAGGAGATGTGGCGCAAATAATTTACCTGTCCACAGGGGACATCGTCTACGAAAAAGTACACTGGATGTCACTGATATTTTAGGGATGTGCACACTTTAACCCCTTAAGGACATAGGGCGTACCGGTACGCCCTATTTCCCGAGTCCTTAAGGACCAAGGGCGTACCGGTACGTCCTAACTTAAAATCTTAATTCCGGCGCCGCTGGGGTTAATCGGAACGGGATTTCGGCTGAAATCATTCAGCCGGCATCCCGTAACAACGCAGGGGGGGGTCATTTGACCCCCCCGTATCGGCGATCGCAGAAAACCGCAGGTCAATTCAGACCTGCGGTTTGCTGCGCTTTTTGCCGTTTCTGATCCCCGCGGTCCCTGACCGCGGGGATCAGAAACTTCAGAGTGCCCGAAATCAATATTGTTAACCCCCCCCTGCACCCCTGCACGATTTGATGGCGGCGGGTGGTGCAGGGGGGGTGTCGCATGCAGTGGGGGCGTTGCGGGAGGCGGGCGGTGCGGCAGGCGGGATCGCGATCCCCCGCCCGCCTCCCATTGCATAATCGTTGGTGTACAGTGGGTATACCAGGGTGCCAGCACATTGCTGGCACCCTGGTATAAACGGCTGACATCGTTGATGCGATGTCAGCCGTTTAACCCTTTCCATACAGCGGTCCGTACGGACCGCTGTATGGAAAAGGTTAACAGTAAGAGGGAGCTCCCTCCCTCTCCGATCGGGGGGCTGCTGTGCCTTTGCAGCCCCCCGATGGGAGAAGGAGAGAGCCCCCAGACAGCCCCCCCAGAACCCCGTCCTTACCCTTCCCCGTCTGCGAAGTTCTGACCATAACTGAGCAGACGGGGAAGGTTCCCATGGCAACAGGACGCCTGATCAGGCGTCCTGCTGTCCATGGTGCTGAACAGATCTGTGCTGAAAGCATAGACCTGTTCAGTGTAAGTAAAATACAGTGCAGAAACCAATATAGGTTCTGTTCTGTATTTTACAGACATCAGACCCACTGGATCTTCAAGAACCAAGTGGGTCTGGGTCAAAAAAATCAAATAAAAAGTGAAAAAAGTTAAGATAAAAAAAAAAAACATTTATCACTGAATAAAAATTAAAAAAATAAAATACACTACACATATTAGGTATCGCCGCGTCCGTAACGACCTGATCTATAAAATGGTCATGTTACTTTCCCCGCACAGTGAACGCCATAAAAATAAAAAAATAAAAACTATGAGAAAATTGAAATTTTGCCCACCTTACTTCCCAAAAAAGGTAATAAAAGTGATCAAAAAAGTCGCATGTACGCCAAAATAGTACCAATCAAACCGTCATCTCATCCCGCAAAAAATGAGACCCTACTCAAGATAATCGCCCAAAAACTGAAAAAACTATGGCTCTTAGACTATGGAAACACTAAAACATGATTTTTTTTGGTTTCAAAAATAAAATCATTGTGTAAAATGTACATAAATAAAAATAAAGTATACATATTAGGTATCGCCGCGTCCGTATCGACCGGCTCTATATAAATATCACATGACCTAACCCCTCAGGTGACCACCGTAAAAAAAAAAAAAAAAAAACTGTGTAAAAAAAGCAATTTTTTGCCATCTTACGTCACAAAAAGTGTAATAGCAAGCGATCAAAAAGTCATATGCACCCCAAAATAGTGCCAATCAAACTGTCATCTCACCCCGCAAAAAATTAGACCCTACTCAAGATAATCACCCAAAAACTGAAAAAACTATGGCTCTTAGACTATGGAGACACTAAACAATTTTTTGGTTTTCAAAATGAAGTTATTGTATAAAACTTACATAAATAAAAAAAATTGTATACATATTAGGTATCGCCGCGTCCGTGACAACCTGCTCTATAAAATTACCACGTGATATAACCTGTCAGATGAATGTTGTAAATAACACTCTTAGACTATGGAGACACTAAACAATTTTTTGGTTTTCAAAATGAAGTTATTGTATAAAACTTACATAAATAAAAAAAATTGTATACATATTAGGTATCGCCGCGTCCGTGACAACCTGCTCTATAAAATTACCACGTGATATAACCTGTCAGATGAATGTTGTAAATAACAAAAAAAAAAAACATGCCAAAAAAGCTATTTCTTGTTACCTTGCCGCACAAAAAGTGTAATATAGAGCAACCAAAAATCATATGTACCCTAAACTAGTACCAACAATACTGCCACCCTATTCCGTACTTTCTAAAATGGGGTCACTTTTTTTGGAGTTTCTACTCTAGGGGTGCATCAGGGGGGCTTCAAATGGGACATGGTGTCAAAAAACCAGTCCAGCAAAATCTGCCTTCCAAAAACCGTATGGCATTCCTTTTCTTCTGCACCCTGCCGTGTGCCCGTACAGTAGTTTAGGACCACATATGGGGTGTTTCTGTAAACTACAGAATCAGGGCCATAAATAATGAGTTTTGTTTGGCTGTTAACCCTTGCTTTGTTACAGGAAAAAAAATATTAAAATGGAAAATCTGCCAAAAAAGTGAAATTTTGAAATTGTATCTCTATTTTCCATTGAATCTTGTGCAACACCTAAAGGGTTAACAAAGTTTGTAAAATCAGTTTTGAATACCTTGAGGGGTGTAGTTTCATAGATGGGGTCACTTCTTTGGAGTTTCTACTCTAGGGGGGCATCAGGGGGGCTCCAAATGGGACATGGTGTCAAAAAACCAGTCCAGCAAAATCTGCCTTCCAAAAACCGTATGGCATTCCTTTCCTTCTGCGCCCTGCCGTGTGCCCGTACAGTAGTTTACGACCACATATGGGGTGTTTCTGTAAACTACAGAATCAGGGCCATAAATAATGAGTTTTGTTTGGCTGTTAACCCTTGCTTTGTTACTGGAAAAAAAATATTAAAATGGAAAATCTGCCAAAAAAGTGAAATTTTGAAATTGTATCTCTATTTTCCATTGAATCTTGTGCAACACCTAAAGGGTTAACAAAGTTTGTAAAATCAGTTTTGAATACCTTGAGGGGTGTAGTTTCTTAGATGGGGTCACTTTTATGGAGTTTCTACTCTAGGGGTGCATCAGGGGGGCTTCAAATGGGACATGGTGTCAAAAAAACTGTCCAGCACAATCTGGCTTCCAAAAACCATACGGCGCACCTTTCACTCTACGCCCCGCTGTGTGGCCGTACAGTAGTTTATGGCCACATATGGGGTGTTTCTGTAAACAGTAGAGTCAGGGCAATAAAGATACAGTCTTGTTTGGCTGTTAACCCTTGCTTTGTTAGTGGAAAAAATGGGTTAAAATGGAAAATTAGGCAAAAAAATGAAATTCTCAAATTTCATCCCCATTTGCCAATAACTCTTGTGCAACACCTAAAGGGTTAACGGAGTTTGTAAAATCAGTTTTGAATACCTTGAGGGGTGTAGTTTCTTAGATGGGGTCACTTTTATGGAGTTTCTACTCTAGGGGTGCATCAGGGGGCTTCAAATGGGACATGGTGTCAAAAAAACTGTCCAGCAAAATCTGGCTTCCAAAAACCATACGGCGCACCTTTCACTCTACGCCCCGCTGTGTGGCCGTACAGTAGTTTATGGCCACATATGGGGTGTTTCTGTAAACAGCAGAGTCAGGGCAATAAAGATACAGTCTTGTTTGGCTGTTAACCCTTGCTTTGTTAGTGGAAAAAATGGGTTAAAATGGAAAATTAGGCAAAAAAATGAAACTCTCAAATTTCATCCCCATTTGCCAATAACTCTTGTGCAACACCTAAAGGGTTAACGGAGTTTGTAAAATCAGTTTTGAATACCTTGAGGGGTGTAGTTTATAGAATGGGGTCATTTTTGGGCGGTTTCTATTATGTAAGCCTCGCAAAGTGACTTCAGAGCTGTAGTGGTCCCTAAAAATTGGGTTTTTGTAAATTTCTGAAAAATTTCAAGATTTGCTTCTAAACTTCTAAGCCTTGTAACATCCCCAAAAAATAAAATATCATTCCCAAAATAATTCAAACATGAAGTAGACATATGGGGAATGTTAAGTCATCACAGTTTTTTGGGGTATTACTATGTATTACAGAAGTAGAGAAACTGAAACTTTGAAATTTGCTAATTTTTCCAAATTTTTGGTAAATTAGGTATTTTATTATGCAAAAAAATTAATTTTTTTGACTTTTTTTTACTAGTATCATGAAGTACAATATGTGACGAAAAAACAATCTCAGAATGGCCTGGATAAGTCAAAGCGTTTTAAAGTTATCACCACTTAAAGTGACACTGGTCAGATTTGCAAAAAATGGCCTGGTCCTTAAGGTGAAAATGAGCCCGGTCCTTAAGGGGTTAACCACCTCCGCTCCCCTAGCTTAAACACCCTTAATGACCAGACCACTTTTTACAATTCTGCACTACACTACTTTCACTGTTTATTGCTCGGTCATGCAACTTACCACCCAAATGAATTGGACATCCTTTTCTTCTCACTAATAGAGCTTTCATTTGGTGGTATTTCATTGCTGCTGAAATTTTTACTTTTTTTGTTATTAATCGAAATGTAACTAAATTTTTGCAAAAAAATTACATTTTTCACTTTCAGTTGTAAATCTATATATAAATTTTTCTCTAAATTTATTGTTCTACATGTCTTTGATAAAAAAAATGTTTGGATAAAAAAAAAATGCAGCCCTTTGCCCACCTAGGCTGCAAAAAAGTGTCACACATCTGGTATCTCCGTACTCATAAGAAGTAGGGCAATGTGTTTTGGGGTGTCTTTTTACATATACCCATGCTAGGTGAGAGAAATATCTCGGCAAAAGACAACTTTTCCCTTTTTATATACAAAGTTGGCATTTGACCAAGATATTTATCTCACCCAGCATGGGTATATGTAAAATGACACCCCAAAACACATTCCCCAACTTCTCCTGAGTACGGCGATACCACATGTGACACTTTTTGCAGCCTAGGTGGGCAAAGGGGCCCACATTCCAAAGAGCACCTTTCGGATTTCACAGGCCATTTTTTACAGATTTTGATTTCCAACTAGTTCTCACGCATTAGGGCCCCTAAAATGCCAGGGCAGTATAACTACCTCACAAGTGACCCCATTTTGGAAAGAAGACACCCCACAGTATTTCGTGATGGGCATAGTGAGTTCATGGAAGTTTTTATTTTTTGTCACAAGTTGGTGGAATATGAGAATTTGTAAGAAAAAAAATAAAAATAAAAAATCATCATTTTCCGCTAACTTGTGACAAAAAATAAAAATTCTAGGAACTCGCCATGCCCCTCACAGAATACCTTGGGGTGTCTTCTTTCCAAAATGGGGTAGTAGTTTGAAATCAAAATCTGTAAAAAATGCCCTGTAAAATCCAAAAGGTGCTCTTTGGAATGTGGGCCCATTTGCCCACCTAGGCTGAAAAAAAGTGTCACACATGTGTCACAATGCTGGGTGAGAGAAATATCTCGGCAAAAGACAACTTTTCCCATTTTTTTATACAAAGTTGGCATTTGACCAAGATATTTATCTCACCTAGCATGGGTATATGTAAAATGACACCCCAAAACACATTCCCCAACTTCTCCTGAGTATGGCGATACCACATGTGTGACACTTTTTTGCAGCCTAGATGCGCAAAGGGGCCCAAATTCCTTTTAGGACGGCATTTTTAGAAATTTGGATCCCAGACTTCTTCTCACGCTTTAGGGACCCTAAAATGCCAGGGCAGTATAAATACCCCACATGTGACCCCATTTTGGAAAGAAGACACCACAAGGTATTCAATGAGGGGCATGGCGAGTTCATAGAATTTTTATTCACAGGGGACATAGTCTACGGAAAAAGTGTACTGGATGTCACTGATATTTTAGGGATGTGCACACTTTAAACAGGAGATGTGGCTCAGATAATTTTACTGTCCAGAGGGGACACCGTCTACAGAAAAAGTGGTGTACTGGATGGTATTAATATTTTAGAGATGCACATACTTTAAACAGATATGGCGCAAATAATTTAACTGTCCACAGGGGACACTATCTACTGAAAAAGTGCACTGGATGTCACTGATATTTTAGGGATGTGCACCCTTTAAACAGGAGATGTGGCGCGGATAATTTAACTGTCCGCAGGGGACAGGAACTACGGAAAAAGTGCCCTGAATGTCACTGATATTTTAGGGAAGTGCACACTTTAAAAAGGAGATTTGGCACAGATAATTTTACTGTCCACAGGGGACACTGTAAACGGAAAAAGTGTATTGGATGTCACTGATATTTTAGGGATGCGCAAACTTTAAACAATAGATGTGGCGCAGATAATTTTAATGTCCACAGGCGACATGGTCTACGGAAAAAGTGCACTGGATGTCACAGATATTTTAGGGATGTGCACACTTTAAACAGGAGATGTGGCGCAGATTATTTAACTGTCCGCAGGGGACACCATCTACGGAAAAAGTGTACTAGATGACACTAATATCTTAGGGATGCATACACTTTTTATACAGCATATGTCACGCAGATTATTTAACTGTCCGCAACAGACTCCATCTACGGAAAAAGTGCACTGGATTTCACTTATATTTTCGTGATGCGCACACTTTATATTTGCTACTCAGCAGTGCAGTTATCTGTTCTAAAGCCCTTTTTGGCATGTATTAGTGGCACAAAAAAGTATTTGCCGTTGTGTGATGAAGTGAGAAATTACAGCCTTTTTTGGAGTGCATTAGTGGTAAAAAAAAGGGGCTTATTTGCCGTTGTGTGCTGAAGTGGGTTTTTGGGGTGTTTTAATTCCTTTTTTAATTATTTATTATATCTAACAGTATGTCATTCTGAGAAGTGCCAGGCCCTGCGCAGGGGAGTGGCAGAGGCCAAAATGTTTCTGGTAGAAGCAGAGGTCCCAGCAGAGTAAATCGTCATGGCAGCAGGGGTTGCAGATAGAGGCCTGAGCTCCCAGTGTCATTTAGTGGTTGTGTCTTGACCAGTAACCCATAGGTTCTTGATTGGTACTTCGTCCCAAGTAACATCAGACACCCCCAGCCAAGAGTCAGTGGATTCCTCTCACACAACACTTAGTTGGCATGGCCCGGGAGCAGGCACTGTGCCTCCACCTGTTCTGAACCTTACTCTGTCATTTTCAGGTCCCTCAGTGCGAGGAGTATTATATGTTGTAAGCTCTTTTCCACTTTTCAGCGAGGACAGTCAGCAGCTACTGCCCAGCCAAGATCTGGAGGAGACATCTACTGCTTACTCCTGAGGACAGTGACATAGGAGCTGGTGTTGCTAGCGGTTAGGCTCCTGACCCAGAGACGGTTGAGGAGGACATCAGTGACATGCAGACAGTTCTCGATGATGATGATGTAGCTGATCGCACTTGGGAGCCGGGTGACTAAGGAGCTGCATCATCATCAGGAGAAGAAGGTGCAGCTTGCCCGCGAGGCAGCAGTGGAGCCAGCAAGTCGCTAGCATGGCCAGGAGTCAGCAGGGTGGCAGCAGTGGGAGGTCGGTAGCCAAACATGCCCGGGGTAGACCGCTCGCTTTGCGGGAGCCTACCTGCCCGGGAGGTAGCGTGCATGGGTTCACGGAGGCAGCGGCGTTAGCAGTCAGTCAATGCTTAGTGTTGGGGGTAAAAGCACCTAATTGGTGGTGTGGCAGTTTTCTGTTAAGCCGCCGGAGGAGGTGAACATAGCCATATGTAGAATCTGTGGGCAGAAGGTTAAGCGTGGCCAGGGTGCCAATGTTGGCACTACGGCCCTGCATCAACATATGCAGCTTCTCCATAAAGTGGCCTGGGAGTACCATGACTGGGCCATTATTTAGACTTTCGGTCTTTCTGACATCATCATTTATTTGATCCTTCTTCTAATCTGTTAGAAGGAAGGAAAAATGAGACGCACAATGGATCCTGTCTGTGTAGCAGCTCTGAGGCCTGTATGCTCCCATCAGAATTGGCTTATGATTTACAAAAAACAGAAGGTAAATATTCCATTCAAGTGTCATCTCTGTTTTAGATCCACTCCATTTTTATTTTTTGGGCATTAGCAATACTGATAGATTAGTGACCAAATGCATTCCGAGTGAAGGCGGATGCTCCACAGACAGGATCCGGTTTTTGTGGGTTACTGTTCTGACGGAACAGAGCAAGGGCAAAATAATCAGTGACGTCGACACAAACTTACTGCTGACACCCTCTCCACTCTGTCGGGGGCGCTCTACTTGTATAAACGTTTAATAGAACATGTTCTGTAGGCATCTATGTGGAATCAGATGACGACCGTGTAAAAGGAGTGCGCATCTTATTGGTGCTGACATCGACCTGTAAGGCTGAGTTCATACTTGAGTTATTTGGTCAGTTTTGGCCCCATGACTGCCCAAATAAGTGAAGTGTGCAGTGATTCTAAGAGCGACGTCTATCATCTGCATGTCATACGGACTCACAGTATTATTTCACTATTAAAGCAGACTCCCTATGCATTTTTTTTTTATGCAATTCACCGCAAATAAATTCGGATTGAACCAATATTTTTTTTTTTTTTATTCAGTTAATCGAATTTTTGAAAACTGTGCTCATCTCTAATTATATTGTTAAAAGAGTTTATGCCATTTCAACCTCAACCATAGATGGATATCTGTTATCCATACTAAAAGATTCTTAAACTGATACAAAGGATAATGCTTTCTGTACTAGCTCAACTCAGATAAGGATGTGATCTGGAAGATAGGGTAATAATCTGAGACTTACTGTGTCCGCTGGATTCTCCCCTGTGTTCCTTCCCACAGTTTCTCATGCCGTTGATATGATGCTAACCTCTTTTCAAAAAAGGTTAAGATAATAAGAATGGTTGTGCATTTTCACCACCTACTTTCCTATTATATTTAACAATTGGAAACAGTTTCACTGACACATACTATACTGAATGTACACATCAAGTGCATTACCGGTCTATTAGGTACTATTAAGTATTTTAGTGTATTACAGTGTAATAATGAATTCATATCTACAGTATAGTGATAACTAGTTTTGAGCGAAGTGAAGCATTCAAAGTGAAATTTGGTCCAAAGTTTAGGAAAACTTTGATTTGCAACAAATCTGAATTTCCTCACACTTTGTTGTGGCTGCAAGTGTTACAAAGTGAACATAAGAAGCCTGGGAACGCGAGATTACCTATAATTCCGTACAGAAAGCCAATCCACAGGTAGCCATCCCCAGTAATGTCACAGCCCTATAAAATCCTCAACATTGTCCTATGAGCTGAGCATAGGGAGAGACGAGACAAGCTTTTATGCGCTAATGACAGTACTATTTTTAAAAAGAATATTGGGAGAGTGTAGTGAGAGTGCAGGAAGAGTGTATCGCAGTGTGCATCACATTTTAGTGCACCGACATTCAGAGTTAAACCTGTATTTTAGTGATATAGTTAGTGTGCCTCAAAATTAAAGGCAGGTGTAATACATCACTGCGTGTATCACGTTCTAGTACACCAACATCACCGCGTGCATCACGTTCTAGTGCACCGATATTGAGTTAATCTGTTATTTTAGTGATTCAGTTACTGTACTTCAGTATTATAGGCAGGTGTAATAAAATTGTCACTGTTGCTGCCACTGCTGCTGCTCCCACCCTCCCCATTCTGTCATGGGGGCCACTACTGTAACTGCTACTGCCACTGCTGCTGCTACCCTCTTCACTCTGTCATGGGGCCACTATTGTCACTGTTACTGCCACTGCTGCTGCTGCCAACCTCCCCACTCTGTCATGGGGCCGCTGCTTAAATATCGGTGAACTGCACAGTTATGTACATTGCGATAAATTGTAGCAGAGTCTGTAGTTCAGTGCACTCTCCCTACACTGTCCCTGCAGTTTAACTTCCAAGCCTTCACACTGAGATTGCGCCACCAGATTGGCCTGGGTATACCTGATTTATTGCGATTCGTAACAATTAATTCGGAACCAATCAAATTTGTTGTCGCACTTTGGTGAACTTCGCTTATCTCTAGAGATAACCTACATCCAGTTACTCAAACTGTACTATCTGGGCATTGTATTCCCAACATCCTATATAGAAAGTTGAATACTGTACATAAGTTAGTTATCCTTTGCTCTCATCTAGTGGTCCATAAATACATCTTATTTAGCATTGCCCAAGGTGGTCCTAAACACAAATCTTATAGAAAATTGTTAGGAATGTACATGGCCCACCCTTAGATGTAAAAGGTCTCCAATAATAATGGAGGTCTTAGACTAGGGGAATTTATCAGTATTATGCCTATGATAGCAGAAGGTGTATATCTGAAAGAGAATGTAGCGTATGTTTGTCATAAGTTAGTCATATGAAAATTACTAACATATGTTGAACTCATCTCCTTTATGTTTTCGCCTGATGACATTACCATATCCAGATGTTTCATAGTTTAAATTTCAAACTCAAAAGTAAATGTTAAAACAAATCTAATTCTATTCATTTTGGCAGGAATAATAATAAATATTAATATACTTCAATATGGAAACAAATACAAAACATTTCAAATGGTTCACAAATTATAGAGTGTAGAAAGAAAATAGAACAAAAAAACTGCAACAACTTTGTGTTGTGAAATCAATGCATTCTGCTAGAAATAAACTTAGTTAGGCCTCATGCCCCCGAACATTGTTTGGGTCCGCATCCGAGCTGCAAAAATCGCTTTTACTTCAATGGGGATTCAAAAGATCCGGACAGCACTCCATGTGCTGTCCACATCCGTACCTCCATTTTACAACCCAGCAAAAAAAACAAAAAAACATGTCCTATTTTTGTCCATATTACAGATGAGGATAGTATTGGTCTATTGAGGGCCAGACCTTCCAGTCAGCAAAATGAGAAACGTACACGGCCTTATTGTTGTAGTGATGTATTCTGTATATCAGTATCTCAGAAAGTATCTCCTGTTTGGTTTCTTAGATTTCCAATTTTCAGTCCCCATCTGACAGAATGCATTTTAGTAAATGGGCCAAGAGAGGAGGAAATGTGTATGCTTGTCATAAATCTGAATTTAATAAAAATTTGCATTGGTATTTTTTATTAATATTATTGAAAATAGAGACCCAGAATATTCTTACATTTAATACTTAAAAATTAGCCCAAAGGTCTGTATCAAGGACAGTGCTCCAGCCCAATAGTAAAAGTCAGCCCTATAGTCGCTATTGTCTTCTTGTATTATACGCTTCAACCATTGAAGACCAATAATATTTCTACCACAAAGAGGAGAGAAGTCAAGGTACATTGATCAAGTAATTCCTATGGTCTTTAGCAAAGAACTAAATATAATTTTTACGAAACCATACAGTTAATTATTCACAGTTTTAACACAGCTCATTTACAAATGACCAGTGTTTCATATACCAGTGAAAAGCCTGCTGAAGGAAGAGCCGACAAACTCCACTTCAGTTGAGCTCTTTAAAATTTATAAAAGTCAAAACAGAAAAGCCCATATTTACTGATCCTATAAATGAGGTAAACTTAGGCTGTCTAGACCTGCGCAAGATTTATCACAGGGGCTCAGGCTGGATGATAGATATGGTGCAGGGCTAGATAGTTTGTCTCTGTACCAACTATTTGGGGGAAAAATGGTGCTTCTTAGGGCTTATGCACATGACTGTTGTTGTGTTGTCGTCCCCAAATGGCGGATCCTTAAAACACGGATATTGGCCTTGTGCATTCCGTATTTTGCGGAACAGAACGGCTGGCCCCTAATTGAACAATCCTATCCTTGTCAGTATTGTGGACAATAATAGGACATTTTCTATTTAATTTGCGGAATGGACATACAGACATTCAGAAACGGAATGCAGGCGGAGTCATTTCCATTTTTTTGCAGCCCTATTGAAGTGAATTGTTCCGCATACGGGCCACAAAAAAACGGGCCACAAAAAAAAAAATGAACGGAAAAAAAATAATTTATGTGCATGAGCATTTAGGCCACTCCCATTTCACAAAAAGTTCCACTATTTTCTGTCAAGCCACACCCCTTGTTGAGCAAGTTGGAAAAAAGTGTAACAACCCTAGTTGCACCAAATTGTGCCAATTTTCACCACTTTTTAAAAATATTCTAAGCAGAGACCTTTTAGTAAATCTAGGCCACTGTTAAGGATCAAGATGGAACAGTAGAAATGTGGAACCCACTGTGCCAAGTAACCAGACATTGGGCCAAACCCTAAGGGCATTATTTTGGCACCGTTAAACTCTTATACAGGAATGTGCACTTTGCTGTGGGTTAGTGACCAGACCGCTGCCTCCTGGAATGGTCCTGGTATATTTTGCAGCTGACCCTTGGACTCAGGAACTCTGATTCAAGCACCTAGAACTAGAGCTGAACACCAGACTGGAAGACAGATCTTGAACAGAACTAAACTGAGACCAAATGAGCAGGGTAACACAGGATATACAACCACAATGGTCATGTTCATACCACAAGTATCTGTCGCCAGTACACACAAGACACAGGTGGAAGTGCACTGCCATACCGACATATGGCCCTAGATACACCCAAAAGTATATGTCAACCAGCCAACGTGGTATACATTGGAACACCCACAAATATCCGTGACAAGTACGCATGACATGGCAACCAGTCCACACTGCATACAATTTAAGACTGAGAACAGACATTGTTACACAATAATAAAAACACTTTGGGGTCATTTATTGTCCAGAAATACACCTATATTAGGCTTATTTCTGGAGCAGATTGCATTGCAACTGTTAGTTGCACCGCAATCTGCGACTTTTTCCCCGCTCACGCCAAGTCTTAAAAAGTGAGCGTGGTGTGGCATAGGTGGGGAAGGGTACATACCGGCCCATCTCGGTGCCTCCACATAACTCCGGCAGATCCACCACCAGGTATAGGGGTGATGACCCCCTTTGTTATATAAATGAAAGCTCATTGTATAATGTGTAATGTGTTGCATCTTCTAGTTTTAGTGAGTTTGTCAGATTAGTGAGATTTTGTCCAAATTGCACACAGGAATAGTAAAGTCAAAGGATGAGTTGTGAACAACATCCATTCAGATTCCAGTTTCTTTTTTCCATAAAGAACTTTGTAAATGAAAGCTGTAATGTTATTGGTTGACATAAAAAACTTTATACTTAGGGTTGATATAAAAGAAAAATTGTAATGAATCAATATGTGACTGTGATGTTTTCCAGACAGCACTGAATTAAAATCACCTGGAACAGAATAAACCCAGATCACCAGTTGTAACTTCCACTTGATTTTACTGTAAGAATAGAGACTGTCAGTGGTAAAACTGATAGCATACATTATCACCATTATGTCCTATTAACCCATTAAAGCATCCTGATGTAATAGTATATCAAGATATCTTGATCAAGTATATATTTTTTTAAGACGGAATGCAAAAGAATATGGCCATTTAGGGGTAAAAAACAAACAAAAAAAACTCACCTTATCCACTTGATCACAGTGTCTTCTATTTTCTTTCATTTTCAACCATACAGGTACTATTGTTTCGATATTGAGAAACATTTTAGAACGACATCTGCGTTCTCAGTCCATTAAATGGTTCTGGTGTGAAAAACAATCCACAAAATTATAGAAAGATTTTTCCTTAATTTATTCTTTTGCACGTCTCCATTTCTTGGTAGCTTCAAAAAACACATCAAAAATAATTTGTGATGACAGCTAGTAATGAGCTATAACCATATAAACCTGACAGAGGTAAATACATGAGGAAGCATTATTTGCAGTACATATAATAATCTCTACTAAAACAGTAATCCAGTGCATGGAGAAGGTTGTAAAACTGTCTTGCTTTTGGTTACAATACCAAAGTCAGGGCATGAACCCATAATATCAGTCAATATGTATACACTGTCAAATGCATATTAAATCACTGCCAACTACAATATTTATCACACCATTAATGCTGATGGTGGTGTACTGTATTTCTCTAAACCACAAAGTCAAAAGGCCAAAAGTGTAATAAGAGTAACATGCAGCAAGCATAAAACATAATACTACTGTGATCTAATCATCAACCACATCAGACATCATTACGTTCATAAAGTTTGCAATTATTATTGCAAATCATTTATTTAATTTTTCTTTATAAATAATTCTACATTGTGCCTCTACTTCTTTGATATCTTCATAGTATGAGAGAAAAATACCTGTACAAAAAGTTAAAAAAAATATAAATTCCAGACAACACTCATATATAGGATTTTCATAACCCTATCCATATGTGGTGGGGGAAAAACTAAGCAGATATCATGGCATAATGACCATGCTCAATTTATTGGAGAATCTTCATGGATTTTCACAGCAGATAGAAAATAGAGATCTACGGTTTTAGGGTGAATGGGATTTTGACGTGCTCCCTACTGCCTAATGCACAGCTTAGCAGGGAGGTTACTATGACAGCCCTGGGAAGCTTTTCAGGCCCCAGGCTGTCATGTTAACCAATCGGAGCCCTGAAATTTCACTGCATGGGAGTGCCTCTGCCTTACCTCACAGTAGCCATAATATCTTTTGAACTTGGCATCTGAGGTGTCAAATAAAGGGGTTCAGTGTGATCGCCTTCCCCGTCATTGTGGCCAGGTGCCTGCTATATTATACAGCTGGCACCCACAGCACATGGAGTATGGAGCGGCTCACCAAAGCAGCCCACTCCATACAAGCCCTCACACATTATTACATACATATACGTGATAATACATGTTGAGGTTGAAGAAGGCCTTTAAGTAGAGTTGAGCGAACCTGAACTGCAAAGTTCGGGTTCGTACCAAATTTTTTGAGTTCGGGTACCCAGACCCGTTATAACATGGTTATAATGGAAAATAATAGCATTCTTAAAACAGAATGCTAAATAAAATGCCTATTAAGGCGTTAAAAATAATAAAAAAAATAATTTACCTCATCCACTTGATCGCACAGCCAGTATCTTCTTTTCTTCGGGACCTGCAGTGACATCACCGCACTCACTAAGTGGTGAGCGTGGTGACGTCACTGCAGGTCCTTCTGAATGCAGATAGGATAGAAGGAATGGCAATAAACAAACCTCATAATAGCACACCATACCCAGGAAAGACTTTACTTGCATAGTGGTGAGAGGTCGGGGCCAATTCCGAATCGCCTCTATTTTATTCACTTGGGGTTTGATAACTCCATGTCCAATGACGTACCCCAGGTACTTAGTCTCCTCTAACCCTATTGCGCAATTATTTGGGTTAGCAGTCAGTCGAGCCTTTCTAAGGGAGTCCACTACAGCCTGCACTTTGGGTAGATGACTTTCCCAGTCGGTACTGTGGATGCCGATATCGTCCAGGTAAGGTGACGCATACCGACGATGTGGATGAAGTACAATGTCCATGAGTCGTTGGAACATGGCGGGGGCACCATGCAGACCAAAGGGTAACACTTTATACTGATACATCCCTTTAGGGGTGACAAAGGCAGTTTTCTCTTTTGCAGCCTCCGTTAAGGGCACCTGCCAGTAGCCCTTCGTGAGTTCTAAAACAGAAAAATATCGGGCTTGTCCTAAACTCTCGATAAGCTCATCTACCCAGGGCATGGGATACGCATTGAACTTGGAGACTTCGTTTAGTTTTCGAAAATCATTACAGAAACGTAATGTCCCATCCTGCTTTGGTATTAAGACTATCGGACTGGCCAATTTACTTTTGGACTCCTCAATGACGTCTATCAAAGCCATCACATGTTGTAACAGCAGTTGGTTTGTTTCCTGCTGCTGCTTATTGGCCTCCAGCTGTTGTATGTTGGCCTCCATGAGGGCTTTCACGACAGCTTCCATTTTTTCGAGGGACACAGGTTTTAATCTCACTGGTTTGATGTAGGACATACAACCGTGCCCTTAAAAACATAAAAATTTCGGCCTTCACGCGAGCCTCATTGCGATGCACGCATCCTTCACCAATTGTGGGGATTTGCTCTGGTAGGCAGGACAAGCGGACGCAGTATAGAGGAAGAGACCAGTTTGTAACTTAAAAAAACTTCAGCGTTTTATTCACACTTATGGCAACAAAACAGTTCGACAGTCCATTTGCAGTTTTGGTGTTCGTTCACACCTAGACAGTTCATACAGCAACACAGTCACCTGCTATCATAGGTGTTAGTTCACACCCAATCGGCTTTGCTCAGAACAAAGCAGACCTCCCAAACTCAGGCCTTTAGCTTAGCACATGGCTCAGATCCCAATCTAGCGATTGTCCGAGCTCCTCTGTCAGAGAGAGAGGTAATCACACCCAGCTGACACTGTCGGCTGGGTTTTTTATAGGACAGTCAAGACCCGGCCTGGAATGTGGGGAGCAGTCATCCACCCAGCACTTTGACTACTCCCAGTAAGAGCCGTCCTGGATCAGCGATACAGCTATACTAAATAGCTAGGTGTCAAACAGCAACTGCTGCTGACACATGAAAACTGGCTCTTACTCCACCGAGGCCAGGAACCTTGGTGACACATACCTTCCATCAACGACGGACTCTTGCACCTTTCTACACTTGTTATAACGGAAAATAATAAAGTGAAGTTCGGGTCCCCATTGACTTAAATGGGGTCCAGGTTTGGGGTGAAGTTCGGGTAAACTTCGGGTCCCGAACCCAAACTTTTACCTGAAGTTCGGCCGAACCTGGCGAACCCGAACTTCCATGGGTTCGCTCAACCCTACCTGTAAGCTCTGCTGACTTGTCTGTTTTAGTAACTACTTGTATTCTTCATGTAATAATAGTTCTGAAGCAGTCTGACACTGGCAGCACTGATTAGCTAGGGACATACCTCAACTGGTAACATCCATCTGAATCTTCATTGCAAACTAGTAATTCATTCATAATTTCTAGCAGAAAAAATAAAGAAATGTCAAAACATACAGTCATAAGAATACATGCTCCCCAATTGTTATTACAAAAGTAGTAAAACAGGCATGTCAGGAAGGCGACAGGTCCTCTTTAAGTCCCACTAAGGGTGTAACCACACAGTACCATAAAGGGGTATTTGAGATGCAGTCGTATTGCGGCCGAGTACTGCGCAGCCAAATAGTATGCAGCTGTCTCTTATTTTATTAATTAATACCCCTCTGTACTTTTAAATTAGTGATGGACGAACATTGGCCGGGACGATTCGCGAACGTGATGGTGCGAACGCAATCAAATGTTCGCGAACCACAAGTTCGCTGCGGTCCCCATTCACTTTAATGGCAGGCGAACCTGAAAAACCTTCAGGTCATATTTGCAGCCACTAAATACTTACAAGAAGGGCAAAAATAGTCCCACAACATGGACAGTGACATATCAGAGGGGGATAAATGGCAAAAATTCCCCCCAAAAATATGTATTTTAATCAGGTGCCATTTTTAAGCGTCTTAAAGGGAAATTCTCAGAAATGTGCACTGCTGAGCTAGAAACATTTTATTTTAGACCAAGGGAGTATGGTCATAAAAAATTAGGCATTCACCTGACATTAAAGAAATTGTGATTATGTGGCTCGAGGTACATTATGCTGTCAATGGATAAAGATTTTTATGTAGGACACTGGAGTACAGGCCCCAAACATTAGGCATTCACTGGACAGAAAAGATCAAGTAATTATGTGGCTGGAAGTATATTAGATGGTCATTAGATATCAATTTTACTGCAGGCCAGTACAAATACATATGTTTAAAAGAACAAAAAATACAAAATTGGATTAAAAACCATCACTAACGAAATCCCCCCTCTTAAAAAAAAAAAAAATGATAATAGTTGAAATTCGAAAACACGTGGTCGTCACAGGTGTTGAATTCCTCCAAGGTCCCAAAAATTAGGCATTCACCTGACAGAAAAAGGCCTTTTATGCCGCTGTATTTACCTAAGACAGGGACGATTATTTGTTCTGGGTGGTGGCGGATATTTGTGGGCTGTCATGAGGAAATTCAATTAAACTTGGTCGTCACAGGAGTTGAATTCCTCCTAGATCCATGCCATTATTTTTAGAAATGTAAGGTAGTCCACACTGTTGTGAGCTAGGTGAGTGCGCTTATCGGTCACAATTCCCCTGCTGCGCAGAACGTCCTTTCAGACAGGACACTCAACGAGGGGCAAGCCAAGAGTTCCATGGCAAATTTTGCCAGCTCTGGCCACAGGTCAAGCCTGCACACCTAGTAGTCAAAGGGTTCCACGCTTCTCAGAGCGTCCACATCAGCTGTTAACCCGATGTAGTCGGACACTAGTCGGCCTAAGCGTTCCCTGAGGCTGGATCCAGAGGGCGGCTGTCGATGGGTTGGCTGCAAGTATGATCTTATATCCAAAGTGACCAACACATCTTCAAACAGCCCTCTTCTTGCATGCGCTGTAGTATTGGTACTCGCAACTGTTACTCTGTGGGTGGAAGTTGCTCTGTCAGCGCCCGCAACAGCAGAATTAATCATCTCTCACAGCAAGGCCTGGAAATGTTGCATTATGACAGCCCTCTGTGATGCTGGTAAGATGTCCGCCATTTTGTTTGTATTGGGGGTATAAGTACATTGCAACCCAGTACAGGAGTCCCTCTTCAAACACTGGCGCATAAAGGCTTCCTTTTGCACTAAATTTGGAAGCAGTGGAGTGGCCTGGCTCCTGCTCATCGCCAAGGAGAATGTCGTCCTCGGTCTCCTCCCTCCATCCACGAACAACACCAGGGATCCCAGGAAAGTTTAAAGCCTGCGCTTCTTGCTCCTTTTCCTCCTCCTTCCCCTAGGCATCATCCTCCTCTGACTTTTTTCAGACTCCTGCTAACTTGTCTCAGATTGAGTAGCCCCCCTGGGAATTCATTCAGCATTGCGACTTTCTCATCTTCCTGCTCCTTCGAAAGCTTGATCAATGACACAACGTCATGCATGCTACTGAAATACAGAATAAGGTACAATGTCATTGATGGCTCCCTGGCTGCGACTGGCCAGTTTGTTGATCTCATCAAATGGCCGCAAAAGTCTGCATGCATTGCGCATGAGCAGCCAATGGCGCTGTAAAAAAAAAACAAGCTCACCAGAACCTGTCCTGTCGCAAAGTTTGTACAGTTAGTCGTTAAGGGCACGTTTCTGCTGGAGAAGCCTATCAAGCATATACAAGGTGGAGTTCCGGAACGTCGAGCAGTCACAAATCAGACGTCTGACGGGCAAGTGGTGTCACCACTGAACGTCAGCAAGGCGAGCCTCAGCCGTGTAAGATCTTCTAAAATGGCCAGAGATTTTTCTGGCCTGCCGCAAGACGTCCTGGACCACAGGGTATTTGCCAACAAATTGCTACACGAATAAATTCAGGACCTGTGCCTGAGCGTGTCATTTTTCCCTGTTTAGCGCGCTCAGCAGATTGGCACCGTTGTTGCACACCACTTTACCTACTGTCAAATTAAGGGGGCTTAGCCACTGATCGACCTGTGACAGTAGAGCTGAAAGCAGTGCAGGACCAGTGTGGCTCTTGGCTTCCAGGCACAAAAGCACAGCATGGCAATGTCTCAACTGGCACGTCAAATTGGTTCTGGGGAGCTGGGGGGTGCGGAGGAAGAGGCGGTAGCAATGGAAAAGAAGGAGTCAGCCGAGGAGGAGACGGAGGATGGAGTAGGAGGAGGAGAAGAAGAGGCAGGCCTGCATGCAATCCGTGGCGGTAACACCAAATCCACACGGGTGCCACGGGTTACAAGCTTGACGACCATCAGAAAGTTAACCCAGTGGGCAGTAAAAGTTATGTACCGTCCCTGAACGTGTTTGCTAGACCACGTGTCTGTGGCCAGATGTATCTTTGCACCGACTCTGTGTGCCAGAGATATATTAACTTGCCGCTGAATGTGGCCATATAGTTCAGGGATGCCCTTCTGGGAGAAATATTTCCTTCCAGGGACCATCCATTGCGGTGTGCCAATGGCCACAAATTTTCTAAAGGCCTCCGAGTCCACCAGTTTTTATGGCAGTAATTGGTGGGCTAGCAGTTCAGACAAGCCAGTGGTCAGCTGTTGGGTAAGAGGGTTATTCGGCATCATCAACTTTTTACGCTCGAACATTTGGGCCACGGAAGTCTGCCTTTTGCCAGATGTGTGCGACAATGGCACGGTGGAAGGTAGAGTGGAGGACAAATGGGAGGAGAAGGAGAAGAGGCAGGACATGGAGCACCAGGAGTGTGGCTTTGTGTGTTCTGACAGCTCTGCTTCAACTGGGCTTGGTGAAGTGAGGCCAAGTGCCTTCTTAAGGCAGTCGTCCCTAGGTGAGTGTTGGGCTTACTGCGACTTATGCGTTGACAGCACAGACTGCAGATGGCAACACTATTATGAGCAGCTGACAAGTTAAAAAAAAGTCCACACTGCGGAGCAATGTGCCGGCGTCCTGGGAGCGCAAGATGTGACCGTGCATGGTGGATGGCTCGCTCCAGATACATTTGCAGTCTGCTTTTTGCCTTATATGCACTGCGAATTCTGCCTTCATCTCCTCCTCCTCCTCCTCCCTATCTGCTGCTCTGTCTCTCCCTCTGAACTCCCCTCATCTTCATCTCTTGTGGGCATCCACGTGACGTCCATCAACATGTTATCATCGTCACCTTCACTACCACTGACATTAGAGATCTTGGAGTAGGCAGCAACAGCGAGGCCACCCTCCTTGGGCTGATCTGGGTACTGTTGTCAAACTGCTGGGTTGCGGCCGTTGCTTCCTCCTCTTCCTCATCCGATGCCAAGAATGGCTTTGCATCGGTAAGATCTGGGAATTGATGGGAAAATAATTCCTCTGACTCGAGTGGAGGGCCTATGGTGGTAGTGGTGTCTTTGGAGGTGCACACAGCAGAGAGTGAGGAGGGTGAAGATACAGAGGATGATGAGGGTGCAGAAGCGGAAGGCTGAGTGAGCCAGTTAACTAACTCTGGTGCGTCCTTTGACATAATCACAAGCACCTTCTGCAACTTCCCACTTAGGCTCTGGCATGGTGCACCTGCCTGTCCCCTACCATCCTTGCGGAATGGCCTGCCTCTTTCTCTGCCTGTCATTTTCAAAATGACCCTGTGACAAAGTCCCTATAGAAGAGCAGTATTTGTGGAAGCAGGTATATAGAACCCCTTAATCAATTTTTTGGGGGGCATCTGGTATATCACAGCAGTTGCAATTAATTGTTCTAATGGCGTTTGTCCCTCTGTATAGCTGCAGTATCTCAGCAGAACTGTAAACAAATGCTGCACAATATAAATGCACTATATAGAAATTATATTATAGGTATATCACACCCCTGCTTCAATCAGATTTTTTGGGGGGCAACTGGTATATCACACCAGTTGCAATTAGTTGTTCCAATGGTGTTTGTCCCTCTGTATAGCTACGGTATCTCAGCAAAACACACACAAATGCTGCACAATACAAATACAATATATAGAAATTATTTTATAGGTATATCACACCCCTGCTTCAATCAGATTTTTTAGGGGGCAACTGGTATATCACACCAGTTCCAATTAGTTGTTTCAATGGCGTTTGTCTCTGTTTAGCTGCAGTATCTCAGCATAACCGCACACAAATGCCGCACAATACATATGCACTATATAGAAGTTATAGTTTAGGTATATCACACCCCTGCCTAAATCAGATTTTTTGGGGGGCAACTGGTATATCACACCAGTTGCAATTAGTTATTCCAATGGTATTTGTCCCTCTGTATACAGTAGTTGCAGTATCTCAACAGAACCTCACACAAATGCTGCACAATAAAAATACACTACATAGAAATTATATTATAGGTATATTACACCCTCGCCTCAATCTGAATTTTTTTGGGGGCAACTGGTATATCACACCAGTTGCAATTAGTTGTTCCAATGGCGTTTGTCTGTCTGTATAGCTGTGGTATCTCAGCAGAACCTCAAATGTTGCACAATACAAATGCACTATATAGAAATTATATTATAGGTATATCACACCCCTACTTCAATCAGATTTTTTGGGGAGCGACTGGTATATCACACCAGTTGTAATTAGATGTTCCAATATTGTTTGTCCCTTTTGTATAGCTGTGTTATCTCAGCAAAAACGCACACAAATGCTGCACAATACAAATGCGATATATAGAAATTATATTATAGGTTTATCTCACCCCTGCCTCAATCAGATTTTTTGGGGGGCAACTGGTATAGCATTTTTGGGGGGCAACTGGTATTGCAATTAGTTGTTCCAATAGCATTTGTCCCTCTGTATAGCTGCAGTATCGCAGCAGAACTGCACACAACTGCTGCACAATGCAAATGCACTGTAGTATATCTTCTATGTTAGAAAGTATATTATAAGTATATTACACCCCTCAGTATGTCACACCTATCGATAGCACACCTATGTATTCCAATCCTTAAAAGGACTTTTGTGGCCCTATTAGCTAGCATTTGGTGTCTCTATACTCTCTAACAGTCTGTCCCTGCTCCACAAATCAACCTCTCCCTACACTGGCAAAAACAGAATGTAAAATGGGGCCTGATAGGGTTTATTTATAGTTTAGGGGGTGTTTCCATGTGCTGAAACATCTCAATTGGCTGTCCTGTCCCACCTGATGGATGTGTCATGGGTCAAAGTTCTGCACAATGCAAAGAATATGGCGCCAGTGGACATCACCATATGTTCGTCTGTTCGGCAAACAGCGAACGAAGACAGTCGTGAAACGACCGCCGGAAGACCAGCTATCATCAATATTTAAAGAGGTTGGTTGAGTTATAATTTTTTTTTCCCATAGAAAGGAATTGTTATAAATAAATAAAAGAACATATATTCACCTATATCAATCCTCACTGCTTCCAGCTGCAGTGCTCCGATCGTCCCCATAGCTTTAGCATGATGTCATCTTCTTGGCTGCAGAGATGAAATATCCATATACCCTAGACCAGGGATGCTCAACTTGTGGCTCTCCAACTGTTGCAAAAGTACAATTCCCAGCATGCCTTGACAATGCTGCAGGGAATCAATGGCCCCCAATAGTATATTTAAGGCATATGGCTCTTAAGGCAAGTGATTGGCTGCAGAGGTAATGTGAACTATACAGGCATGTCTTTGGGGCAATCAAGTGAAAGAAAACTGATTGGGAGGATCATAGTGGTGTCACTAGAAGCAGTTTGTGGTGAAATAAGTGAGTATATTATAACAATTCCTGCCCGCTGTGACCTTTATTAGGCAGCCCCTTTAATGCCTAGAGGACCCTTAGAAGTCGGAAATTTAGTTTAATTCAACAATAGAATAGTATTAGCTCTAAACACCATGAACTTGAAAAGGGCTTTTCTTAATTTCCCAAACCAAACAGTGAAGTAATTTGATTTCACATATAGATAAATACATGACTCAGTTAAGTTCTAATATTAAGAGCTTCTTCTTTCCTTTGGTTCCTAGGACGTTTTCCACCCACATGGAATGTGCTAATAGTTTTATATGAAATGTTATTGTTTCTAAGCATTAATGAGAAGTAGTTTACATATGGCAATCTTGCTCTATGCGTATTCATCTATTACTGTATATAGTTATATTAATATTAAATTGTATTTGGTGGTATAAGTACAAGAAAATGTACTTCATTCAATCAGAAAAGATATGTTTTTTTCCAGTTTACAAGCCAAGCAGCTGTGCAAGAAGGAATTGCTCTAATCTTTATCCCCGTATATCCAGACAGATGAAAGTAATTTTGTGCTCAACTGTCTATAAGTAATTAGGCCAGAATGTAAAGGGCCTTTATGTATCAGCTCAGAAAGACCTATACTCCTAGCAAGCAGAATAATTATGAGCAATCTTCTTCATCTGTAAGGTATACCTTATGCATTTTACATGAGTCCCTATTATTAACATAACCTGACTATCAAAGCTCCATTGAATCTGGCATTTTCTTGTTTCATGTAACTGACTGAAATTCCCCAGAAATGTAATAATTTGAAAGTTGTGATGCTGATGATTTGTTTCAGCTGTAATTTGTGTTATTTTTTTTATTTCTCTTTGTTGTTTTGAACAGACCTAAATCAGTGGGGCACCATAGTTCTTTTTTCTTTTTTTTTTGTAAATGATTCCAGGTTTAGCAGTGTACATTGTAATTCTTTTAGATTTGTTTAATTGGTGGGTTATTGAGAGCCAAAAAATATTTAAAGTTTTTTTTATTGATTCAAAGTAACTCAATTAGTGTCATACCTTTTTACAGTTTACTTATGTTACAGATATATCAGCTGGTTGTTGGTTTTATGAACCCTTTATGTCCTATGACATATATATTAGTCATGGAGTAACGGTCATTTTGTGCTCTGCCACAGATATATTCATCTCAGCGGCAGGATTATATCTGATACACATAGCTGAGGTCTTCTGATATTGCTTGGATTTAAGATAACTCCAATCCTGGCAGTTTAATCCATTAGATGCTATGGTCAATAGCAATGGCAGAACCTAAGCAGTTAGACAGAGGAAAGGGGTTTGCTATGTCAGCCTATTGATCCCTGCGATCTTGCTGCAAGGTGCTAATTTTTTGTGTGGAATCTAGGGGCGTAACTATGGCCTCCGCATCGGTCACCTACAGAATCCTATTAGGGTCAACCAGAGGAAAAGTCAAATGGGCTGCCTGTCAGTGTAAAACTGAGAAGTATAATGCTGACAGAACTAATGCAATGTATTATATATGTAAATATGGGATCACGTAGTTAAGTTCCTAGTTAAGCTAAAAAAAAAAGGTTAAAAAGTGATAAAAATATAACCTTTTCCAGATATCCACTATACATATACAAAGGATGTAAAGTCTTTAAAGATGGTGCCTATTTTCACACTGCACGGCTGAGTCCATGATCAAAGACAACTCCAATGACAGACTTTAAACCCCTCAGAGTCCACTATCAGTTGCTACTATGGCATCTGATCAGTCATTTACTGGAAGCAGGATGCTCCTAGTGACTGAGAATCACCCCTAATGATCAGAACTATGGCAGTCTGGGGTACTCTGAAGGCTCACAGGCATGCAATAGTTGAGTTTCTATTAAGCCTTGCTTCCAACAGAGCTTAAAGGGGAAACTGTCACCATAAAATGCTAAATAATCTTATAGGCAGCATCTTATAGAGCAGGAGGAGCTGAGCAGATTGATACATAGTCTTAAATTCCTGCTCATTCTGGGCTTTGAAGTTAAGAACTGTAAGTGGTTCTATTAGTGATTGACAGCTATCCCTATATACTATTATAGGGAAAAAGCTATCAGTCACTGTTAGAACCATTTCCTCGAATTCAAAGCCCAAAATTAGCAGGAATTTGAATATAATAAATATTTTCCCACAAAACTATATATCAATATGCTTGGTTCCTTCTGCTCTATAACATGCTGCCTACAGCTCAAAGATCATGTTCAATATGACATATTCCCTTTAACAGGAACATAATGATTTTACCATAGACAGCAATGGTAAACCACTGAAGTTGATGATATGAGCAATCTATTTATTATATGTTCAAAACCCCAGGGGGACTTAAAGGGCTTCTGTCAGCCCACTAAACCGTTTTTTTTTTTTGGTTAATAATAATCCCTACACTGCGAGCTCCCTATACATAAGCTAAATATTCATTTTGGTTCAGTAGATTTAGTTAAAAAGCTATTTTTATAATATGTAAATTACCTTGCTACCAGCAAGTAGGGCGGCTACTTGCTGGTAGCAGCCGCATCCTCCGCTCCTAATGACCCCACTCCACTGTGTGATTGACAGGGCCAGGGAACGGGATCGTTTTCTGCTGGCCCTGTTTGAATTCAAAATATCGCGCCTGCGCCGTACCTGTCTTTAATCGGCGCAGGCGCACTGAGAGGCGGCCGCTCTCTCGGCCGCTCCATCCTAAATGCGCCTGCGCTGATGACGTCACATCTACACCCGGCACAGGCACATTGAGGATGGAGCGGCCGAGAGAGCGGCCGCCTCTCAGTGCGCCTGCGCCGATTAAAGACAGGTACGGAGCAGGCGCAATATTTTGAATTCAAACAGGGCCAGCAGAGAACGATCCCGCTTTTTAACTAAATCTACTGAACCAAAATGAATACTTATGTATAGGGAGCTCGCAGTGTAGGGATTATTATTAACCACAAAAAAAAAACGGTTTAGTGGGCTGACAGAAGCCCTTTAAAAACGTTAAACATTTTTACAAATAACCAATAAGAAAAAATAAACCTAATTGGTATCACCACATCCAAAAATACCCAAACTGTTGAAAGTATTTGCACTATTAGGGTGGCTCACCCCCCAATGACTGTGGATAGGTGCTAAAACCCTAAGATTGAATCACTCTATGCAATTAATACAAATTAATACAATAGACCTAGATGGGCAAGCACTCAAAACATCATGGAACGGGCAGAATATTTATTATACTACATTAATATTAAAAGCATAATGGATAGCATCGATAAAATAAGCAACAGTTGATGAAAATAGTAACAATAAATGTCACTCTAATGAAAGGTGCAAGGAAGAGTTCCTGCCGGAAAATTGTGTCCTTAATAACGCATCTGATATTGTACAACAATGTTGCCGCTGGATTTGTAACAGCCTGTATGCAGCTGCTTGCACACGCTTTGGTCTAGCGTTGTATCTTGTCTGCGGTTTGTGTCAGGACCGCGAGCTGAGAGGGTTTGTAGTCGCACTAAAGGGTCAACATGCGGATAATAGAATATTGCTCACTGAGCACTCACCCCACCTGATGGCATATGCTTTTCACACTGGCTGGTTTGCGCTCGTGTGTGCGCACTTTGGGCGAATCGATAACATGTGCTGGGGTCTCACTTTCATGTAGTTGTACGGAATCCTCTGTGTGTGGCTCGGTGTGTGGTTCTCACGGGCCAAATCTCTTCTCGCGTTGTATTCTATAATGTAGCTGAAAGATCGCTAAATTTGTTCGTGGAGTTTTTAACGCATGGCCATACATAATATATAATTATGGAGTCTTCAAAGTATCAGTATGGCACCAGGCGCGTTTCGAGGTCTTGCTGACCTCTTCCTCAGTGGTTATTGTGTTAAAAGTATTTACTCCACATGGTGAACAGTGTTAAACGAAAAAAATATATATTGACATGGCTTAATCAAGTTTTAGCTAATTCACCTCCCAAAATAAATTAAAGTGATCAAAAAGACATATATACTGTATCCAGAAATAGTATCAATAGAAACTACAGATCTCACAACAAGAAAGAGCCCTTACAGAGGTCCAGGTGAAAATGTAAAAAGTTCTAGGTGTTTTGTTTATTTTTTAAACTTTAAAAACAAAGCAAAAATGTATACATTTAGTATTATTGTAATTTTGACTCACAGCAAAAAGATATGCCATTTTTATTGCACAGTGAGCACCATCAATGGTGAAATTGTTTGTTTTTCCCCAATTCCCAATTTTTTTCCTTCTTCCCACTATATTGCTTACAATATGAAATAGTCTTATTAGAAAGAATAACTATTTTTGCAAACAAGCCCTAAAAACAGGCCCTCATTTTTCATGTGAGTGAAAAAAAATATTGTCAGAAAAATTATTACGCTATGGCTCTTGGAAGCTAAAGAGTAAAAAATGAAAATGAAAAAAATGGAAAATGGCTTTAACAGGACGGGCTTAATAAAAATCTTAAAAGATGTAAAGAAATTATGAAAACACAAAAGTATACTTTTCCCATTCACTGAGAATAATGTAAAACAAAACAATTAAACAAAACAACCAAAAAGTGATCAAAAGTTGCATTTACCTCAAAATAATACTAATAAAAACATTAACATCCCACACAAACAAGCCTTCACACAGTTCCAAAGATCGAACATTTTTAAAAATGTAGGCTCTCAGATTATGGTGAAAAAAAAAACAAATGATTTAAAAGTTATTATTATCAATTGTAAAACAAAACAAAAAAAAAACAAATACTATAAATTTTGTATTAATGTAATACCACTCACCAAAAGAATAAAGTTAACATGTTATTTCTACTGCACATAATAACATTTATACTGCACAGTGAATTTATACTGCACAGGCCATTTATACTGCACAGTGAATAACGTAAGAAAAATAAATCCCAAAAAGGAAAACCCCAAAAATTGCGAAATGACTTTCCTCTACCTCCCCAAAAAATAAGAAATGTTTTTCAGTGCATAATAGATTAAAGTTGATGCCACACTTCATAATGCTGCATTCTGGGTGTGGCAATCGACTGTAGGAAAAAAATCCAAGCCGTTTTTGCAACAATACGTTCGAGTTTATGCTGCGTTTTCTTCCAGAAAAGAGAGGGAGGGGGAGCAAATCCCATACAGCAAATTAAATAAAAGTAATTAAAAATACCTTTAATTACATCAAAGGAGGTGCCTCACTTCAGCAAAAGGCATTTATCATGTAGACAGAGCTAATACCAGCCACTTACTAATGTATGGTTATTGTCCATTATGCCTCCTCTGCTGGCTTTATTTTTATTTTTCCATCACTGTATACACTGCTCGTATCCAGGGGTTATGGCCACCACTGTAGGGCAAATACCAGGTTGCAAGGATGGGAGCCAGTGCTTTTTCCTATATTTTACAGACATCACCACCAATGCAATCCAGTGTATAATGTGATTGAAAAATGAATCTAGTCAGCAAAGGAGGCAACACGGACAATGACAATACATTAGTAAGTGGCTTGTATTAACTTTGTAGCATGGATTACTCCCTGGGTCAAGGGTGTGAAATACTTTCAAAGCAGAAAAAATGCAACTTTTAATACATCAAGTTTATAAACGTCCTCACGGTATCCTCCAGCCTCCACATTTTGCACTTTACAGTGCTTTATCATGGCCGTGATAGTTACACACACAGATAAAATTCAAGAGGGGGCCAGCGGGGAAAGGCCTGAAGAGGCAGGAGCTTCTGGTAACTGGAGGCCTGATCATCCACATATAAGCACTTCCCTCTGAATGATAAGGGAGGAATCCCCCAAAACTACTGCAGCCATCTGTGACGTGTCATGCTCAATTGTGAACCATTATGATTGTGCCTCCATTTGGATGAATTATAACTGAAAGAGTGGGAGCTTCACTTATGTAATTTTTTTGGGCTAATTCAATTAAAGGCCTATGACGCAGGAACTCACTTTACTACGTGCATGAGACCTTTGTAAAGACAACTGAAAGTATGTCCTTCTTGTGTGTCATAGTTTACATGTCAACTAAATTATGCACCTTAACCCCTTCACTACAGAGCCACTTTTCACATTAAATCGCAGGCCGAATTTTGCAAATCTGACATGTGTCACTTTATGTGGTAATAACTTTGAAATTTACTTATCCAAGCCATTCTGAGATTGTTTTTTTGTGACACATTGTACTTCATGACAGTGGTAAATTTGAGGTGATGGGGACGCTTCAGGTTAGAATATACTGAAAAACTGTGTACATGACTGCCCCCTGCTGCCTGGCAGGTGCTGCCAGGCAGCAGGGGGCAGACCCCCCCCCCTGTTTTTAACTCATTGGTGGCCAGTGCGGCCGCCCCCCCTCCCTCCCCTGTAGTTAACTCATTGGTGTCCAGTGGGCCCCCCCTCCCTCCCCTGTAGTTAACTCATTGGTGTCCAGTGGGCCCCCCCTCCCTCTGCTGTAGATAACTCGTTGGTGGCCAGTGGGCCCTCTCCCCTCCCTCCCCCTCCTAATTAAAATCACCCCCCCTATCATTGGTGACAGTGGAGAGTACCGATCGGAGTCCCAGTGTAATCGCTGGGGCTCCGATCGGTAACCATGGCAACCGGGACGCTACTGCAGTCCCGGTTGCCATGGTTACTTAGCCATTTGTAGAAGCTTCATACTTACCTGCGAGCAGCGATGTCTGTGACCGGCCGGGAGCTCCTCCTACTGGTAAGTGACAGGTCTGTGCTATAGGCAATGCGCCGCACAGACCTTTCACTTACCAGTAGGAGGAGCTCCCGGCCGGTCACAGACATCACAGCTCGCAGGTAAGTATGAAGCTTCTACAAATTGCTAAGCAACCATGGCAACCGGGACTGCAGTAGCGTCCCGGTTGCCATGGTTACCGATCGGAGCCCCAGCGATAACACTGGGACTCTGATCGGTACTCCACTGCCACCAATGATAGGGGGGGGCGAATTTAATTAGAAGGGGGAGGGAGGGGAGAGGGCCCACTGGCCACCAACGAGTTATCTACAGCGGAGGGAGGGGGGACCCACTGGACACCAATGAGTTAACTACAGGGGAGGGAGGGGGGCCCACTGGACACCAATGAGTTAACTACAGGGGAGGGAGCGGGGGCCCACTGGACACCAATGAGTTAACTACAGGGGAGGGAGGGGGGCCCACTGGACACCAATGAGTTAACTACAGGGGAGGGAGGGGGGGCGGCCGCACTGGCCACCAATGAGTTAACTACAGGGGAGGGAGGGGGGGCGGCCGCACTAGCCACCAATGAGTTAAAAACAGGGGGCAGTCATGTACACAGTTTTTCAGTATATTCTAACCTGAAGCGTCCCCCATCACCATGGGAATGCCTCTGTGTTAGAATATACTGTCGGATCTGAGTTTCATGATGTAGCTCATATCCGACAGTATATTCTAACATAGAGGCGTTCCCATGGTGATGGGGACGCTTCAAGTTAAAATATACCATCGGATTGGAGAAAACTCCAATCCGTTGGTATAAAAGAACTCCAGACTTTACATTGAAAGTCAATGGGGACGGATCCGTTTGAAATGGCACCATATTGTGTCAACGTCAAACGGATCCGTCCTCATTGACTTGCATTGTAATTCAGGACGGATCCGTTTGGCTCCGGACACGAAAACGACTTTTTTTTCATGTCCGTGGATCCTCCAAAAATCAAGGAAGACCCACGGACAAAAAAAACGGTCACGGATCACGGACCTATGGATCCCGTTTTTGCGGACCATTAAAAAATACTGTCGTGTGCATGAGGCCTTAACCTGATAGGGTGGATCATGTGATATTTTTATAGAGGCGGTTGATATGGATGCAGCAATATCTAATATGTCTACTTTTATTTTTTCCACATTTTTTTCAATAAATTTTGGAAAAAGGACGCTTTTTTTTTTTACTCAAAACTTTTAATTTTTTATGTGTAAAACTAATTTTTTTTACTCTTTTCACTTAATTTTTTGTCCCACTTTGGGACTTCAACTTTTGGGGGTCTGATCCCCTGTACAATGCATTACAATACATATTGTAATGCATTGGCTATAAGTGTATTACTCACTGTAATACACTTACAGCCTTCCTGCCTTTGAGGTCACGGGGACCCGATGGCAGTTCCCTTCCTCCACATACACCGCATGTGCCGTGGTTAATGCGCCAGCATCTGTGTTTTCACTGATGCTTGCTCATACAGCAGGGGTCCGGCTAACAGTAACTTCTGGACCCCTGCAGCTGATCGGGCTGGCGCAGCTCCTGCACCCGCCCGATCAGCACGCCGTAGTACTATGGCGCTGAGATTTTGGACACAGTACGGGTTAAAGAACTGTGCACACAAATTTATTCTGTATGTTATTAGACATATATTTAATTTACTTACACTAGGAATGTTCTCATAAACTCCAATGACATCTTAATTCAATTATGTCTTGACAGTCTGACATGGAACCAATGTAGTGATTACACAATGGTAAATGCAAAAGGTTTGATAAAGTACTTGAACTTTTTGTATGCAAGAGCATCAAATCATCATGACAGTGTTTATTACTAAGCACATGATTATTCAACATTTGCACTAAAGAAGAGCAGATACTGAGTTGCAGTGATTAAAATGATCAATTTCCTATATCACTAATTACAAATTGATCAGTTAATTGCAAAATCTTTAACAGAAGACACTAGCCAACACTTCATGATCTATTTCTGAATAATAAACTGAAAGTGGAAAGGAATACAACTGTAAAAGTTTTTTTGTCTGGGTTCATGCATCACTATCCTTGAGGAAATATGTCTCATTTGCCATAATCCTGTACCGTGCTGTTAAATTGTAAAACCACTTGACTTGTAATCCAGATTCTTTGGGGTCACAGGCTGTAAATCATTTCAATATGGATTGTTCTAGTTTTCTATGTACTCAGCATTAGTTATTGAAATCATTACCATTGAATACAACAAACAACTATATAGATGCAATATGCCAAGAAGACACTACATTCTTGAAAACTCATATACTGTGTATAATGCATTTGGAAAGTCTTCAGACCCTTCACTTTATTCATATGTTTTCATATTGTGGCCTATTGCCACCAATCTGCACGCAATATCCCATAATGAAAAGTAAAACCAGAATTTTAGAAATGTTTGCAATTTTATTAAAAAGAAAAAACTAACATTTTGCATGGACATATGTATTCAGACATTTGCTATGACTCTGCTATGGGGCCCCCTTGTTTCTCTTGATCATCTTTGAAATGCTTTTACACCTTGATTGGGGTCCACTTATAATAAATCCAATTGATTGGACATGATTTAGAAAGACACACCTCTATCTATATAAAGTCCTACAGCTGACAATGCATAGAAGAGCAAAAGCAAAGCGATGGGAAGGAAATAACTACCTGTAGACATCAGAGACAGGATTGTGTAGAGGTTCAGATCTGGATTGGGGTTTAAAAAATGTATATTGCACTGCAAGCTCCCAAGAGTACTGGGCATTGGTAAGAGAGGTGTCCAAGAACTCAATTGTCACTCTGTGTCACCACCAGTTCTGTAAAAAGGTCTGGCAGACATTCTTATCTACCTCTTGTATGATGTTCTTTGTTTTGGTTTCACTTTTTCATCTCTTTTCCTTCTGCCAGGTGTCACTTATTTAGACTAATAGTCTTCCTTTATATTACCTCCCATACTGCCTCACTTTGCGGTTTATACTACTTCCTGGATGAAGTGTTCACTGCTTGAGGCTGCTTCTGCTGTTTGCTCAGATAAGTCCTTTACATTATTGTGTTTCCTTGCTGGCTTAATTCTAGGTGACCCTGACTCCGTCCGTATTAAGTGCAGGGAGCCGGTGTCACAACCAGACAGCTGAGAAGCTCTGACAGAAGCCTTTCAGAACCTCCTCCTTGAGTTCTCTTTGTTGTGCTGTTCAGTTCCTCATCTTGTTAGCCTCTCTCAGCTGTCATGTAGTTGGACTAATTGCTTCCCTTTAAATTCCGCCCCATAATGCATTACTGGGCGGCTTATACTACTTCCTGGAGTGTGTGTGCATGCTGATCTTGTTTTCCAGTCTGCTACAAAGTTAAGTGCTGAATATTTATCTGTTATGTTCTGTTTGCTAGATCCCAGGTGACCCTGACTCCCTCCGTGTCTGGTGTAGGGAGCCGGTGGTCGTGTCCCCTCACTATTGTAGGGTGTTCAGGGGTTATATAGTGGAGGTGCGTGGATATGCAACCATCCACCTCTGGGATCTTTGCATAGGCTGAGCAGCCAGGGAGTCTCAGGTCTTGTGCAGGGGTCTCCCTTTTGGTTCCTTAGCTTTGGATCCAGTGAGTCATATATGCATGTTGCTTTGTCTTGTTTCCTGTACACCGTCCGTGACATTATAAGCCGCCAAAACCGTCTCAAGCATGGATCCGGTTTCACTTTTGGCTGAACGCCTTCAGGGTCTTTCATTGGAGGTAGCTGATCTCCGCAGGACTTTTTCTCAGCTTCAAGTGACCGGTTCAGCTGACGTTCATGGAGTTTGTTCTGAGCCTAAGATCTCGCTCCCGGATACGTTTTCCGGGGGTAGTGAGAATTTTGTGCGTTTTAGAGAGGCTTGCAAACTCCATTTTCGCCTTCTTCCCCATTCCTCTGGTGATGAGGAACGGAGGGTGGGGATCATTATATCGCTGCTCAGAGGTAACGCTCAGTCCTGGGCCTTTTTGCTGCCGGAGGGGGCACGGCCTCTCCGTTCAGTGGATGAATTCTTTTTAGCCCTGGGTCAGATATATGATGATTCGAGTCTAGACTACGTCTATTATGCCAGGGTAAACAATCCGCAGAAATATACTGCTCAGAATTTCGGAGATGGGCAGCTGATACTGGTTGGAATGATGCTGCACTCCGAAGTCAATTTTGCCATGGTCTTTCAGAGGGATTGAAAGATGCATTTGCCTTTCATGAGAGGCCTATTTCTTTGGACTCTGCTATGTCTCAGGCCGTTCGTATTGACAGGCGTCTTAGAGAGAGAGGAGAGATGTCCCCTTCCTGTCATGCTCAGTCCCAGGACAGTGCAGCGGTCCCGTTCTGTGCGCAGGGGTCTCAGTCGCTGTCAGCCCCTTCTGAGCAGGAGCCCATGCAGCTGTGGTTGATTGCTTCTGACAATAGAAGATTCAGCTCGCATGAGAGGGTTTGTTTTTGTTGTGGAGGTATAAATCATTTGGCAAATATTTGTCCCTCTAGGAGATTCAGGCAGTTTTCTGGGAGTAATAAAGAAACAAACAGGAAAAAATCTTTTAAAAATGTTCCGTCTGTTACTATTGGCAGGGTTGAGGCGGAAATTGAAGGTTTTCCGTTTGCTTGTAGTTCCCGTTTTGTCCTGCCGGCTAGGGTGGCGCTAGAGAGCAATAACATTTTTTGTGAGATTTTTGTGGATAGTGGAGCAGCGGTCAATCTCATTGATAATCAATTTGCAATAACTCATGGTTTCCGGGTGCGCACTTTGGGAAAGGATATTCCTGTTTTTGCTATTGATTCCGCTCCACTTTCTCAGAAATCATTAAAGGGCATAGTTCACAATATTCGTTTAAATGTGAGTGATGCTCATGTTGAGGATGTGTCATGTTTCGTCCTTAGCGGTTTGCCTACTCCTCTAGTGTTGGGGCTACCCTGGCTACCCTGGCTCACTAAACATAACCCAACCATTGATTGGCAAGCGAGGCAAATAAATGGTTGGAGTGACTTTTGCAGAGAGAATTGCCTCACGACATCTGTTTCTGAGGTTGCTACTAAGACTGTACCATCTTTTCTCTCTGAATTTTCGGATGTCTTCTCTGAGAGTGGAGTTCAGGATTTGCCCCCGCACAGGGAGTACGATTGCCCTATTAATCTCATCCCAGGCGCCAAACTGCCTAAATCTCGTTTATACAATCTTTCCCAACCTGAGAGGATCGCTATGCGTGCTTATATCTCTGAGAGTCTGAGAAAAGGACACATACGACCCTCGAAGTCACCTGTTGCCGCTGTTTTAAGAAAAAAGATGGTTCTTTAAGACCTTGTCTGGATTTCAGGGAGCTGAACAGTATCACTATTCGTGACCCTTATCCGCTTCCTCTGATCCCGGACCTGTTTAACCAGGTTGTTGGGGCTAAAGTTTTTTCCAAATTAGATCTAAGAGGGGCATACAACCTGGTCAGGGTCAGAGAAGGAGACGAATGGAAGACGGCCTTCAATACCCCTGAGGGCCATTTTGAGAATTTGGTTATGCCTTTTGGTTTAATGAATGCCCCAGCCGTTTTTCAGCATTTCGTGAATAGCATTTTTTATCATTTGATGGGAAAATTTGTATTAGTGTATTTGGATGACATTTAGATTTTTTCTCCTGATTTCAAAACTCATAAGGAACATTTACGTCAGGTCTTGCTCATCCTGCGGGAGAATAAATTATATGCGAAACTGGAAAAATGTGTGTTTGCGGTTCCAGAAATTCAATTTCTGGGGTTTCTTCTCTCCGCTTCTGGTTTTCGCATGGACCCCGAGAAGGTCCGCGCTGTGCTTGAGTGGGAGATTCCTAAGAATCAGAAGGCGCTGATGCGTTTTTTGGGCTTTGCCAATTATTACAGGAAGTTTATTTTGAATTATTCCTCTGTTGTTAAACCACTCACTGATATGACTAGAAAGGGGGTAGATTTTTCCTCCTGGTCGGTAGAGGCGCGTAAGGCCTTTTCTAATATCAAGGAGAGTTTTGCTTCCGCTCCCATCTTGGAACAACCTGATATTTCTTTACCCTTCATAGTTGAGGTTGATGCTTCTGAGTTGGGTGTGGGGGCGGTCTTGTCTCAGGGTTCCTCTCCTGCCAAATGGCGACCGTGTGCCTTTTTCTCGAAAAAAACTCTCCTCCGCAGAGAGAAATTACGATGTGGGAGATAGGGAATTGTTGGCCATCAAGTTGGCTTTTGAGGAATGGCGCCATTGGCTAGAGGGAGCCAGACACCCTATTACCGTATTTACTGACCATAAAAATCTGGCCTACTTGGAGTCAGCCAAGCGTCTGAACCCGAGACAGGCCAGATGGTCTTTGTTCTTTTCTAGGTTTAATTTTGTTGTCACGTTCCGCCCTGGAGTTAAGAATGTGAAGGCAGATGCCCTGTCACGTTGTTTTCCGGAAGGCGGGATTTTTGAAGACCCGGGTCCCATTTTGGCTGAAGGTGTGGTGGTCTCTGCTCTTTTTCCTGAATTGGAGGCAGAGTTGCAGGCAGCCCAGTCAGAGGCTCCTGATCTTTGTCCTCCTGGGAGGTTGTTTGTGCCTCTCGCTTTAAGACACAAGATTTTTAAGGAACACCACGATACGGTCCTTGCTGGGCACCCGGGGGCAAGAGCCACACTGGATCTCATCGCTCGGAGATTCTGGTGGCCTGCGCTTCGTAAGTCGGTTGAGGGTTTTGTGGCAGCCTGAGAGACTTGCGCTCGTGCCAAAGTCCCTCATTCACGGCCATCAGGTCCTCTCCTTCCCTTACCCATTCCTTCCCGTCCTTGGACACATCTGTCCATGGACTTTATAACGGACCTGCCTCGTTCTTCGGGTAAGACTGTGATTCTGGTGGTGGTGGACCGTTTTAGCAAAATGGTGCATTTCATCCCTTTTCCTGGTTTGCCCAATGCTAAAACGCTGGCGCAGGCATTTATTGATTACATTGTCAAATTGCACGGTATTCCTTCAGACATAGTCTCTGATAGGGGCACGCAGTTTGTTTCCAGATTCTGGAAGGCTTTCTGTTCTCGCTTGGGGGTTCGGTTGTCATTCTCTTCTGCTTTCCACCCGCAGTCGAATGGCCAGACTGAGCGCGTCAATCATCATCTGGATACATATCTGCGCTGTTTTGTGGCGGAGAATCAAGAGGATTGGTGTTCTTTTTTGTCCCTTGCTGAGTTTGCTTTAAATAACCGTCGTCAGGAGTACTCTGATAAGTTGCCATTTTTTGGTGCATATGGGTTTCATCCGCAGTTTGGGACTTTCTCGGGAGAGGGGTCTTCTGGTTTACCTGATGAGGACAGATTCTCCTCGTCTTTGTCATCTATTTGGCAAAAGATTCAGGATAATCTAAAGAGCATGAGTGAGAGATATAAGCGTGTGGCAGATAAGAGACGTGTGCTTGGTCCGGACCTGAATGTTGGTGATCTGGTGTGGTTGTCTACCAAGAATATCAAATTGAAGGTTCCCTCCTGGAAGTTGGGTCCTAGGTTTATTGGGCCTTACAAAATCCTGTCTGTCATCAATCCTGTTGCCTACCGTCTTGATCTTCCTCAGACTTGGAAGATCCATAATGTTTTTCATAAGTCCTTATTGAAACCTTATGTTCAACCCATTGTACCCTCGCCTTTGCCTCTTCCTCCGATTATGGTTGATGGGAATCTTGAATTTCAGGTCTCTAGGATTGTGGATTCTCGTCTTGTCCGCGGTTCTCTTCAGTACTTTGTTCATTGGGAGGGTTATGGTCCTGAGGAGAGGATGTGGGTCCCAGTGACAGACATTAAGGCCTCTCGTCTCATCAGGGCTTTCCATAGGTCCCATCCTGAGAAGGTGGGCTCTGAGTGTCCGGAGTCCACTCGTAGAGGGAGGGGTACTGTCACAACCAGACAGCTGAGAAGCTCTGACAGAAGCCTTTCAGAACCTCCTCCTTGAGTTCTCTTTGTTGTGCTGTTCAGTTCCTCATCTCGTTAGCCTCTCTCAGCTGTCATGTAGTTGGACTAATTGCTTCCCTTTAAATTCTGCCCCATAATGCATTACTGGGCGGCTTATACTACTTCCTGGAGTGTGTGTGCATGCTGATCTTGTTTTCCAGTCTGCTACAAAGTTAAGTGCTGAACATTTATCTGTTATTTTCTGTTTGCTGGATCCCAGGTGACCCTGACTCCCTCCGTGTCTGGTGTAGGGAGCCGGTGGTCGTGTCCCCTCACTATTGTAGGGTGTTCAGGGGTTATATAGTCGAGGTACGTGGATATGCAATCATCCACCTCTGGGATCTTTGCATAGGCTGAGCAGCCAGGGAAAGTCTCAGGTCTTGTGCAGGGGTCTCCCTTTTGGTTCCTTAGCTTTGGATCCAGTGAGTCATATATGCATGTTGCTTTGTCTTGTTTCCTGTACACCGTCCGTGACAGCCGGTGGTCGTGTCCCCTCACTATTACAGGGTTTTCAGGTGTCACACAGACTTAGGTACGTGGGCATGCAATTGTCTACCATTGTCTACCATCGAGACCCTTGCATGTGCATAGCAGTCAGGGAGAGCTCTTACGGTTTTTTAGGGCTCACCTATAAGCTCCTTAGTTTGGGATCAAGCCATAAGTTCCAGCTATCTGCAAACTTCACCCGTGACACTCTGGCTAAGCTTCAAAGATCCTGTGTGCAGATGGGAGAAACTTCTAGAAGCTCAACCATCACATGGAACACTCCACCAATCTAGGCTTTGTGGCAAAGTGGCCAGAATAAAGCCTGTGCTCAGTGAAAGACAAATGAAAGCCCACCTGGAATTTATAGCAAAGTACCCAAAGGACTCTCAGACTGTGAGAAACATGATTAATTGGCCTTATCAGACCAAGATTGAACTTTTTGGCCTCAATTCTAAGTTTCATGTCTGGAAGAAACCAGGCACTGCTCGTCATCATCTGCCCAATACCATCCTGACAGTGAAGCATGGTGGTGGCAGGTAGTGATGAGCAGCATAGGCAATAATAGTTTTTCCGATATTTCATGATTTTTTTGCGCATAATATTTGCAATAAATTCGCCAATTCTTGAATTTGCTATATCCAGTCATTATTTTTCGCGATTGCACAAATCAGCCCTAATGATGCGCATATTTTTTGCACAATATGTGGGGATTTGCTCTGGTAGGCAGGTTAGCGGACAGTATAGAGGCAACCACAAAGTCTTTAACTTAAACAGTTCAGTGTTTATTCACACAAAAGGCAAAATAAAATGACAGTTCGCAGTCTCCGTGTTCGTTCACACCATGGAAAGTCTACAGAACAAAAACATTTACCTTGTTCGCAGGTTGTCAGCAATTGGTCCACGTCAGGCTTCAGGAGCCTGTTTTCCAGCATCACAGAGACTCCTTGCTGCTGAGCCCAGCTGTCTTTCAAGGACAGCTAGGTGTTAACCAAAAACCCGGATCGACACCTGCGATCCAGTCCGGTGTTTGACCTCACCTGACTGCTAATCAGTCCAGCAGCACACACTGGGAGGAAAATACCTGCTTCTCCATACAATTCCCTTTACTGTGTCACATACCCCCCCACTTTATTCAATCTTGAGGGGTAAATAGATGCATAAACAGTGCACGCGGGACAGTGCCTCTGCGTTTCCCTGCAACCGTCCTGCTCTTTGCTCCACCGTGAACTCAAAGTTCTGCAGTGACCAGAGACATCTGGTGACCCGGGACTTTCTCTCTTTGTCCAGGTGGTGACAGGCCGCGGCCAATCCCGTATCGCTCCTTCAGAGATGGCTTGTCGCCGAGCCACGGGCACCCGGCACGGCTTTAACCAGACTTTTGCCTGGGGCTCAGTGACAATATCACGATGGGTTACGGAAGGGCGTTCAGCGAGTTCAATGAACACATTTTTGTTCCAACTAGCAAACTCCCTGGCCTCATGAGTCTGTTTAGCGAAAAAAGGCTGTCAGTAATCTTTTCTGTGGCAGCCGATTCCCCTTTAGAAAAGGGACTGTAATCTCTTACCCTAGATAAACCGGCCATGGGCTGTTCTCGGTACAGGTCTCCCTAACCTTCCAAGGTTTTAGTAAATTAACATGGTAGACCTGCCTCAGCTTTTGCAGACCTGGCTGGCACACCTTGTAATTTGTGTCTCCAACTTTCTGTGATGTTTTTTAGGGGTTCTGCCACCTAGCGAGGAACTTACTGTCGACAGGAGGCCCAAAAAACAAAACCGGATCTCCCCGGCTACAGTTATGGACCCCAGATGTTTGATCATAGGCCTGATTCTGGGCTGGCTGAGCTATCTTCCTATGCTCCCTACCTATCCTATTCAATGGGATTGTCTCCCCCTCACCCACCAGACTTACAGTGGGCCCTTCTGTCTTGGGTTTCTAGTGTTCTAACACCTCAACTAAGCCAGACCTCACTACTGGAGCTTTCCCTATCTCCCGGGGATCTGTATGTACAACAGCCGGCCACAGGGCTGGGAACAAAGGAAAGTATCTTCCTAGTATCACTTTATAGTGCATACTGGTGGTTACGGCCACCTCATGGATCCACCTGCCGGCACACGTGCTTAGGGACACCAGAGCAGTGGGGTACTCTTTTAAATTTCTATGTATGCTGAGCACACTGACGTTCCTGCCCGTAAACTCGGTGGGTTGCACCTTCTGGTATACCATGACTGTCGATACCCAAAGTTTACATTCATGGGCTCGACCAGGTGGGGACAGTCGACCCGCCAGCAGATTATCGGGTTCCGATCCCTAAGAGCACATCCCATGCGGTCTTTCTCAGCTCAGGCCACCGGGATTCTCTGCAATTATTTACACCCTTCCCCAGTGTTCCCCCCTGGAGTTCCTCAGTAGCCCCATACCGTTCGATCAGGTCCACCATCTCCAGGGCACTAGTAGGAGACGTCTGGCCAACCCAGCGCTGGAGGGGTGGTGGCAATGCCCTCCAGAATTTGTCAGCTACAATACGGTCCAGCATAGCAGTGGTACTCAGTATGTCAGGCTGTAGCCATTTTTGCAAAAGATGCAGCAAATTATAATACTGGGGTCTCGCTGGCTCAGCCGGGTTAAACTCCCATTGATGCACCCTCTGGGCCCGGAACAACACATTCACCCCCAGTCTCACCCAGGATCTCACCCTTGACCTTATAGTAGTCTACCGCTTGCTCATCCGGTAAATCAAAGTAAACCTGTTGGGGTCCTGATGCCAGGAATGGAGCGATGACCACAGCCCACTGGTCTTGGGGTAGACTCAAACACTGCCAGGTAGGTTTCGACATCATCCATCGGTACCATCTTGGGGATTGCCGTGCGGACTGCTTTCCAGGAATAATGAACTCCCTGAGATACTCCTGTCTTCTCTAAGGCCATCACGTGTTGCAGCAGCCGCTGGTTCGTTTCTTGCTGTTGCTGATTAACCTCTAGCAGTTGTCTGTTAGTCTCCTGCTTCTGCAAGTTAGCCTCCATGAGGGCTTTCACGACCGCCTCCATTTTGAGAATTTGTGAATATTTAGAATATAGTGATATATATTCATAATTTTGAATATTCGAGATTTTTTTTAATCAGTACACATGATCCCTCCCTGCTTCTAGCTTGTGGGCCAATGAAAAGGCTGCAGTATCTTTGACTTTAGGAGTAGTGTTGATTGCGAAGTTCAGATTGGTGATGGATCATGTGATGGACCATGTGATTAGCGCAGTGACGTCACCACAGGTCCTTTTCCTCCTGGACAGCAAAGAAGAAGACAGAAGAGAAGCCGGGCTGCGCGAACAAGTGGATGAGGTGAGTTAAATTATTATTAAATTTTTTTTACCCCTCCAGCCCTATGTTACTAAGCATTCTGTATTAAGAGTGCTATTATTTTCCCTTATAACCATGTTATAAGGGAAAATAATAATAATTATCTCCTAGCAACCATGCATGAAAATCACACCGCATCCGCACTTGCTTGCGGATGCTTGTGATTTTCACGCAGCCCCATTCACTTCTATGGGGCCTGCGTTGCATGAAAAACACACAAAATAGAGCATGCTGCGATTTTCGCGCAACGCACAAGTGACACGTTAAAATGACCGCTCATAGAAATGAATGGGTCTGGATTCAGTGCGGGTGCAATGCGTTCACCTCACACATTGCACCTGCGTGGAAAACTCGCCCGTGTGAAAATGGCCTAACAATAACAGAACTGTCTCTCCTGGGCTTGACCTAAGCCTACAATGTTCAGGGAGGTGTAGGAACCAGCTACATTTATACTCTGATCAGAAGCCCTTGGCAGATGGGCGGGGAGTGCTCAACTAAAATAGGCAGCTACCCTCAATATATACTACAAGAAAAATTAGACCAGCACATTCATAGTCGCAGGTGCACATCCATAAAGCTAGCATGCATAAAACAAAAAAAAGTATGGCAGCACAACATTACACATACAAACAATAAAATTGGGGAATAGGGATTATTCTGAATTAAAGTGTTATTATACCTACTATACATTAAAAAAATATAAGCTCTTTGCACACATTTTTGATAAAACGTGTGTCGGGCCCATCTACCAGGCGTCAAGGTGGCTTCTGCAGATGAGTACCTAACATTGTAGGCTTGCAGCGTTTTGGTGTCTGTCTGATGAAACTGAGCCAAACGGATCTGTTCTGATAAACAATGTAAGTCAATGGGGACAGATACGTTTGCAATGATACAATCTGGCACAATATAAAACTGTCAATGGTGTTCAAGATGGCTATGTTAAAGATAATACAAACGGATCCGTTCTGAACGGATGCAGACGGATGTATTATCTGAACGGATCAGTCTGTGAAGATCCATGACGAATCCGCACCAAATGCAAGTGTGAAAGTGGCCTAGGGTCAAGCTCAGGAGAGGCAGTTCTGTGACCCTGGGTTCACACCTGAGCGTTCCGAAAGGAGCGCTCTGTATGCGCGATTGTACGGGCGTTTACAATCGTGCACACAGAGACAGGCGAACACACATTGTCGCGCGTTCCCGAATATCTATGTACGGGAACGCGCGACAAAACGCCCCAAAAAAGCTCAAGAACTTGTTTGAGCGTCGGGCGTTTTACAGCGCGATCGTACGCGCTGTAAAACGCCCAGGTGAGAACCATTCCCGTAGGGAAGCATTGGTTTCTCCTTGTTGAGCGTTTTACAGCGCGTAGGAACGCGCTGTAAAACGCTCAGGTGTGAACTTAGGGTTAGTGTTAGGTACTGATCTGCAGAAGCCACCTTGATGCCTGGTAGATGGACCTGACACACGTTTGATCAAAAATGTGCGCAAAGAGCTTCTATTTTTTTCATGTATAGTGGGTAAAATACAACTTTAATTTAGAATATTCCCTATTACGTTTTTTTGTTTGAGATATATATATATATATATATATATATAAAAAAAGAAAAAACACAGGCGGCACCACCCTTAGTATATGGGTGCAAAATCCAAGGACGGCAGCAGGTGCTTACCCCACGTTTGTAGATACAAAAATTGGACTGCACTCCCAGCAATTCGTGAAGAAAATCTTAGTTTATTCACCCATCTATGGCAAAGCGACGTTTCGGCTCCAACTGAGCCTTTCTCAAGCATTGGTGAACAGTACATAGCAAACATATATAGGTGTGTCATATATACAATCAATATAATCACATAATTGGTACTTTACAAATAGTATCTGTGCATGATATATGTCGGTACAAAAATACATTTCATTAATATGATATCAAGTGACCTGTGCTAAATAAAATGACAAAAAATCAAAAATGTGCACTAGTTAAAAGAAATACCGAAGAATACACAATTATTTGCACCTGTAGCTAATTATCATAACATTAGTACATCAGCTGAAACGGTAGCCAAGTGCAACAATATAAAGGATTGATGAATTTTAACCTGATAGACGGATGGAGCCCACATATACTGTAGCGTCGATCGGCGCGTCCTGTGCAGTCCAATGCGCATGTTCCAGCCTGTCAGCGTCATCGGAGGAGGCCGCATCCAAGCGCCACGTCGCCGCTCACTGATGACATCAGCCGCACCTTAATGACGCCCACCGATGTCAGCAGCAGGCGGCGCCTGCGCTCTGCTCATACCACCCTATGTCCACCATATTGGTTAAGGGAATCCTGTCCAGGAAGGATCTTCATTACCAATCATAATGATAGAAAGCATTCTATAGTATCAGTTGCTGTGGTCACTTGCCACAATACAGCAGGTGGTATGCGTCAACGTCTTTGTCCAAAACGATGAACGCACATCCTGAGATCCCACACCGGTCCCCGGCACGTCAGTGTCGTTGGCCCCATGGGATCAAACCCGGCTTCTTTAAGCAACTAAGAGGGTACTCCTCATTATATCAGAGCGCTATCCACATAAGGATAATCTATACAAAACTAGATCCATTCCCCTATTAATGCATATTACACCTGGATGGAACAGACGTTTGGGCTGCACAAGAAAATATAAAATCGTATGAATCAAACTAGATTAGCAGATCAAAAAATAAATAATTTATTCTGGGGCTTGTCATCCACTGTCAGGTTCATCCATCTTCCACAGTATCTTCGGCATCGCATTTGTCTAAAAAGACAGTGAGAAGTGTGTTAGTGACAATGTGAAATTAATCGTGTTAATACATTTTTTTAAAAAATAAAACCAATGTTTCTGTACTATACATAGGATTTTACACAAAGGTCATACAGGTTACATCAGGGCAAACTGCTATCCTCACGTAATCCCTCCATATCTGTAATCAATGTTTAAGCCTACAGGGTAAAGGCTTTTTAATGTTTGGATCCACTGCATTTCTTTTTTCTTTAATAACGCTATCTGTATCGTCTGTATCGTCCTGGTTTTTGGACCCAAATCGGCCCTCACTACTTGGTCTCTAATATTGCGAGGTCGACGGTAAGCGCACATGGGAGGAGTTAGGAACTCGGGTATCTTTTGGAGACAACTTCCCAATATGGGCCAGTGTCTCTTTATGATTTTACTGATGGAGTCACTATGCTCTGTGTACGTGGAGATAAACGTAATTCTCTCTGGTCTATCTTTGTTGGCCTTGCCTCGCATTACAGTGTCGCGGTCCATAGCCAGCACTCTCTGTTTTTGCTCAATAAGTAATTTGTTGGGATAACCCTGTTGTTTGAATTTAGAGACCATGTTGTCTACCGTCTGCTCTAAAGTATCATTATTATCCACAATGCGTTTAGCTCTTAAAAACTGTGAGTGGGGGAGATGTTTTACCATACTACGTGGGTGGCAGCTTTCATACCTTAATATCATGTTCCTATCAGTGGGTTTCGTATATAATGATGTGGTAAGCTTGCCTTCACAAATCTCCACATTGGTGTCAAGGAACTGGACTGAGATGTTGGAATGTGTCAAAGTAAATTGTAATTCACCATCAATCCCATTGAGGTAATGGTGAAAGTCAAACAATTGTTCCTCAGTACCGGTCCAGATGAGGAAGATGTCGTCTATGTACCGCCACCAGCCCAGAAGATACTGGGCATGGTGGGACCCATAGACGACATCTTCCTCATAATGGCGCATAAATATGTTGGCGTACGTTGGGGCCACATTGGACCCCATCGCCACGCCGCGTTTTTGGATGTAAAACGTATCCTGAAAAAGAAAATAATTGTATTCCAATACTATCCTCAAGAGTGATATGATAAATGAGCTCGCCTCAGGCGTCATGGATGACATATCCAACATATTTTGTACCGCCATGATGCCCTTGTAATGGTTGATAGAGGTGTATAATGACACCACATCAAATGATGCCAGAATGACCTCTTTAGTCATATCAAGTTTCACAGAGTTAAGTTTGTTAAAAAAAATTGGATGTATCCCTAATATAGGATCGTCCCCCTGTAGAAAAGTTACGTAATACTCTGTCTAAAAAGATGGATATGGGACAGAACACTGAATCAGTGCCTGAAACAATGGGGCGCCCGGGTGGGTCCACCATTGCTTTATGCACTTTCGGCAGGACATAGATCACCGGAGTGATGGGGTGGGAGACCGTAAGGTATTCCCTCAGACCCTCATCTATGATACCCGCTTGTGTTGCATCTGCCAAACATTCATCAATTAAACGCATGATATTAAACTTAGGATCACAAGATATCTCACAGTATACATTCGCATCACTGAGTTGTCTTAAAATCTCCTTGGTAAATTTGGAGGTATCAAGTACTACAACGGCACCGCCTTTATCGGCCGGTTTTATAGTGAGCTCAGTATCACTCTTCAATTCAGTCAATGCATGTATCTCAGCCGCAGTGAGATTGGGGAACCTGAAGCTCTCATTGGATAGAAGAGCTCTCAGGGCACCAACCTCATTTTTTACCGCCGAGATATATGCATCAACAGCTGGTTCATTTACATTTGGATTAAAAAGGCTTTTCTTTGACAGATTAAACATCCTGCATGTGAATTCACTGGACCTTGTTGTCTGCTCACCACCCTTCCCCTGAAACCATACTTTGAGCTTAATAGAGCGAAAGAAATTGCATAGATCAGACTCAACATCTAACCAATTGATCTTTGCATTGGGACAAAAAGATAAACCTTTTGATAAAACAGAGACCTGTGCAGGTGTCAACAATTTAGAAGAGAGGTTAATTACCGCTATTTCTTCTTTTTCTGTATTTGTGTCCTGGTTTTCATATTGCGGCTTTTGTTGGTCTCCTCTGTGACGGCGACCGCCTCTTCTAATTCGCTTCCTCTTGTAGTAGTGGAATCCGTTCTGCTCCCTAAAAAAACTTCTGGCTCCCCTTTATGTGTCTGGATATTTTTTCTCACTTTTTTGTTATCCCTTATGTTACCAAACGGAGGATTAACAGGTTGCCAGCTGTAGATATCACCCTTCTTGTAGTCTTCAATGTCGCTTGCCCATTTACTCCTTTTTCCATCTTCAAGCTCAATCTGTAGTTGTTGAAGTTGTACCTTTAGATTTTCTTTAAGTTCAACAACTGCATCATCTGTCATGTGTGCACAGAGTTGCTGTTCAATGTGTGCCATATCTATGGTCAATGCTGCAACTTCATCTTGCAAAAATTCAATGTTTAATAGTATAAAGTCCATGGAATATTTGTTGGACAGAGTTTCAAAGCGTTTGCAGTAAGGATCACTATGTGAGAACAAATTAGGGCGGAGATGAGACCGCATACCTCTCGAAATGCGTTGTTCTTTATAATAATGTCCAAGAGTCGTCATGTGCAGCTTTAGCGATAGTATCCTTCTTGACTGATTTTCGTATTTTCTCTTGAGTTCCTTTAACGATGGGGTGGTGAGGAAAGCAGCATCTCCCTCGATGCCACCAATAATACGCTCTGCGTCCTCCTGTGTATAGACATAGCCACTGGGTGCATCAGGTTGTGTCATGTTGGTAGATCAAATCCAACCAAAAAAAACGGTCTTCTCTATTGGAAATAGTTGTAGATGGTGTGCTCAGCCGGTAACACTTGAAAATGAAAAAAGAAAAAACACAGGCGGCACCACCCTTAGTATATGGGTGCAAAATCCAAGGATGGCAGCAGGTGCTTACCCCACGTTTGTAGATACAAAAATTGGACTGCACTCCCAGCAATTCGTGAAGAAAATCTTAGTTTATTCACCCATCTATGGCAAAGCGACGTTTCGGCTCCAACTGAGCCTTTCTCAAGCATTGGTGAACAGTACATAGCAAACATATATAGGTGTGTCATATATACAATCAATATAATCACATAATTGGTACTTTACAAATAGTATCTGTGCATGATATATGTCGGTACAAAAATACATTTCATTAATATGATATCAAGTGACCTGTGCTAAATAAAATGACAAAAAATCAAAAATGTGCACTAGTTAAAAGAAATACCGAAGAATACACAATTATTTGCACCTGTAGCTAATTATCATAACATTAGTACATCAGCTGAAACGGTAGCCAAGTGCAACAATATAAAGGATTGATGAATTTTAACCTGATAGACGGATGGAGCCCACATATACTGTAGCGTCGATCGGCGCGTCCTGTGCAGTCCAATGCGCATGTTCCAGCCTGTCAGCGTCATCGGAGGAGGCCGCATCCAAGCGCCACGTCGCCGCTCACTGATGACATCAGCCGCACCTTAATGACGCCCACCGACCGGCCGATAAAGGCGGTGCCGTTGTAGTACTTGATACCTCCAAATATACCAAGGAGATTTTAAGACAACTCAGTGATGCGAATGTATACTGTGAGATATCTTGTGATCCTAAGTTTAATATCATGCGTTTAATTGATGAATGTTTGGCAGATGCAACACAAGCGGGTATCATAGATGAGGGTCTGAGGGAATACCTTACGGTCTCCCACCCCATCACTCCGGTGATCTATGTCCTGCCGAAAGTGCATAAAGCAATGGTGGACCCACCCGGGCGCCCCATTGTTTCAGGCACTGATTCAGTGTTCTGTCCCATATCCATCTTTTTAGACAGAGTATTACGTAACTTTTCTACAGGGGGACGATCCTATATTAGGGATACATCCAATTTTTTTAACAAACTTAACTCTGTGAAACTTGATATGACTAAAGAGATCATTCTGGCATCATTTGATGTGGTGTCATTATACACCTCTATCAACCATTACAAGGGCATCATGGCGGTACAAAATATGTTGGATATGTCATCCATGACGCCTGAGGCAAGCTCATTTATCATATCACTCTTGAGGATAGTATTGGAATACAATTATTTTCTTTTTCAGGATACGTTTTACATCCAAAAACGCGGCGTGGCGATGGGGTCCAATGTGGCCCCTCGTACGCCAACATATTTATGCGCCATTATGAGGAAGATGTCGTCTATGGGTCCCACCATGCCCAGTATCTTCTGGGCTGGTGGCGGTACATAGACGACATCTTCCTCATCTGGACCGGTACTGAGGAACAATTGTTTGACTTTCACCATTACCTCAATGGGATTGATGGTGAATTACAATTTACTTTGACACATTCCAACATCTCAGTCCAGTTCCTTGACACCAATGTGGAGATTTGTGAAGGCAAGCTTACCACATCATTATATACGAAACCCACTGATAGGAACATGATATTAAGGTATGAAAGCTGCCACCCACGTAGTATGGTAAAACATCTCCCCCACTCACAGTTTTTAAGAGCTAAACGCATTGTGGATAATAATGATACTTTAGAGCAGACGGTAGACAACATGGTCTCTAAATTCAAACAACGGGGTTATCCCAACAAATTACTTATTGAGCAAAAACAGAGAGTGCTGGCTATGGACCGCGACACTGTAATGCGAGGCAAGGCCAACAAAGATAGACCAGAGAGAATTACGTTTATCTCCACGTACACAGAGCATAGTGACTCCATCAGTAAAATCATAAAGAGACACTGGCCCATATTGGGAAGTTGTCTCCAAAAGATACCCGAGTTCCTAACTCCTCTCATGTGCGCTTACCGTCGACCTCGCAATATTAGAGACCAAGTAGTGAGGGCCGATTTGGGTCCAAAAACCAGGACGATACAGACCACATTGGCACCATTGGGCACGGGGTGTTACCCGTGTCTCCATTGTGTCAACTGCGGGTTGATTCAGAGATCTAGGGCATTTGTACACCCCAAGACAGGGCAAGTATTTCCCATTAAATTCCATCTTACTTGCGATACCTCATTCGTTATTTATGTGCTATCTTGTCCATGTGATATTCTATATGTAGGAGAAACATCCACAGACGTGAAAACTAGACTAAACAACCATCGTCATTCAATTAGGAAAGGCCGCAAGGACCTACCAGTCCCAAGACATTTTGGGCTATTTAAACATAAGGAGAAAGATCTTAAGTGTTGGGTCATAGACCATGTTCCAATGCCACGGAGAGGTGGGGACCGGATAGCGTTATTAAAGAAAAAAGAAATGCAGTGGATCCAAACATTAAAAAGCCTTTACTCTGTAGGCTTAAACATTGATTACAGATATGGAGGGATTACGTGAGGATAGCAGTTTGCCCTGATGTAACCTGTATGACCTTTGTGTAAAATCCTATGTATAGTACAGAAACATTGGTTTTATTTTTAAAAAAAATTTATTAACACGATTCATTTCACATTGTCACTAACACACTTCTCACTGTCTTTTTAGACAAATGCGATGCCGAAGATACTGTGGAAGATGGATGAACCTGACAGTGGATGACAAGCCCCAGAATAAATTATTTATTTTTTGATCTGCTAATCTAGTTTGATTCATACGATTTTATATTTTCTTGTGCAGCCCAAACGTCTGTTCCATCCAGGTGTAATATGCATTAATAGGGGAATGGATCTAGTTTTGTATAGATTATCCTTATGTGGATAGCGCTCTGATATAATGAGGAGTACCCTCTTAGTTGCTTAAAGAAGCCGGGTTTGATCCCATGGGGCCAACGACACTGACGTGCCGGGGACCGGTGTGGGATCTCAGGATGTGCGTTCATCGTTTTGGACAAAGACGTTGACGCATACCACCTGCTGTATTGTGGCAAGTGACCACAGCAACTGATACTATAGAATGCTTTCTATCATTATGATTTGTAATGAAGATCCTTCCTGGACAGGATTCCCTTAACCAATATGGTGGACATAGGGTGGTATGAGCAGAGCGCAGGCGCCGCCTGCTGCTGACATCGGTGGGCGTCATTAAGGTGCGGCTGATGTCATCAGTGAGCGGCGACGTGGCGCTTGGATGCGGCCTCCTCCGATGACGCTGACAGGCTGGAACATGCGCATTGGACTGCACAGGACGCGCCGATCGACGCTACAGTATATGTGGGCTCCATCCGTCTATCAGGTTAAAATTCATCAATCCTTTATATTGTTGCACTTGGCTACCGTTTCAGCTGATGTACTAATGTTATGATAATTAGCTACAGGTGCAAATAATTGTGTATTCTTCGGTATTTCTTTTAACTAGTGCACATTTTTGATTTTTTGTCATTTTATTTAGCACAGGTCACTTGATATCATATTAATGAAATGTATTTTTGTACCGACATATATCATGCACAGATACTATTTGTAAAGTACCGATTATGTGATTATATTGATTGTATATATGACACACCTATATATGTTTGCTATGTACTGTTCACCAATGCTTGAGAAAGGCTCAGTTGGAGCCGAAACGTTGCTTTGCCATAGATGGGTGAATAAACTAAGATTTTCTTCACGAATTGCTGGGAGTGCAGTCCAATTTTTGTATCTATATATATATATATATATATATATATATATATATATATATAAATTCTCATGATAAATTCCTCCTTGTTTGTATATCAATATGCTTTTATTTGCATACTAATAATAAAATGATGGCATCCATAGCATGTTCATGTTTTATTTTTGACATTCTTCTTTAACTTTTATCTGACTCATGTTTGCAGCTTAGAATCATCAACATGTTGATGGTACTGACAAAACATGCATTACACAAAAATAAGAGTATTGGCAGATTAATTTAAAGAATCCTTAAATGTGGTTTTTAAAATCAATATTGATGAGTGCTGACAAAACTATACTATTGTTCTTTGATTTGAAACACATGTTCCAAGGAATCCTCAGTCATTTCACAGTTCATCAGTCATGCTAAAATGTTCTGTTAGAATAAAAACATTGTGCATATGTAAAGATTGCAATTTTACTATAAATCTTAGTAAACGTTATTCTAACATAATGCTATAGAGTTAAACAAATGTTACTTGAAGAGGTAGTTTGCAGTCTACACAGGAAGCAAACCTTCTGCCTTTGTGACATCACCATGGTGTGGCATGCTATGTTTTAGGGAAATAGAAATTAGAGGATTAAAGAGTATCTTTAAAACCCTTAGGGAAAACCCTTTTGATTCAGTATACTACATTTTTTGCGGCCAAATTTTAGTTAAATTCCTAATGAATCCAATTTGTTTAAAATTTATTTGCTTATCTCAAATAGCAAACTTGCTATGGTCATTCCCCTAGCAAAACCAGTTACATCTAGAATTGCAGTGAGGGGGATGAAATGGATATGCCTTCTCAAGGTAATTTATTGAATGTACCTTGAGAAATTATGATAGAGGTCAAAGAAAAATCCTTTCTTCAGTATGCATGTTCTGACAAGGAGGAAAAATAGGAAAAGACTGAGGGACAAAGGATATGAGCTCACATAAGAGGAGTTAAAAATGATTGACATAATGAATTACAACATAGATAACTTAAATAAACCAAATATACCAATGCCCACTAGATGGCAGAAAAGTATGATAAGTATAAAACCAATATTGGAGCCTCCACAAACATAAGGTATAGGGCAAAGATCTGCACCTGTTCTGTGCTTAGAGCCGTTGAGCTGGTTTGGGATCAGTTGAGTCGCTATGTAAAGGCTCGTAACTCTGTACCCCAGAACCTCAATGACCTAAGGGCCGTCCTTCAAGAAGAGTGGGATGCCATGTCTCAGCAGGCAATAAGTCAACTTATGAACAGCAGGAGAAATGGTTGTCAAGCTCAGGGCCGTCTTTAACATGGGGCAAAAGGGGCAGCTGCCCCGGGCCCAGTTGCTCCTTGGGGGCCCAAGGCAGCTGCCTCTTGAGCCCCGCTGGCCAGTGGTATAGCATGGGGGGGGCGTTGCCCCGGGCGCAAAATTCCAGGGGTGCTAGCAGGGCCGCACTGCCAATTAGGCAAAGTGAGGCGATGTTCCCAGGTGGCGCAACCCTGGTGACAAGTGGGGGTGGCGGCAGGGCACAGGGAGGTTAGCGCTTCCATTGTGGAGGCACTCATCTCCATAGTCATCTGTATCGCCATCCTCAGGACAGCAATACAGATAGATGTGCTGCGGCAGGGCAGGTAAGGGAGAGGCGTCACCCTTCCCCGTTCCTCAGATAGGCTGCAGGCCTAGTGCCCCAGATAGTGCATCAGAAAAAAAGGCAGTATTTATATTACTACCAAGGAACACCTCTTGTGGCCACTCATCATAATTAAAGTTTACTACTCTATGAGGTGTGTGGATTTTTTTGTTTTTGTTTGTTTGTTGTGGTGGAGGGCGTTATTGCATGTTAGGGTGTGGGAAGGCGGGATACAGGGGGCCGAAGTAAATTCTTACCCAGGGTCCAATGAATATTAAAGATGGCCCTGGTCAAGCTATAATTGAAGCTCAAGGCCACATGACAAGTTATTGAGACACTGGAATTTCTTGGGGGGTATAACCACTATTGTTGTGTTGGCTTTTGTTTCAATAAGTTGCTTGAGATGAGGAAATCACCATTGCATGCTTCTTAAATGCCCTATTTTCATAATATAACATCACTGTAGCGTAAACTTTATGTTTTTCATAAATTTCACCCAAAAGCCAAATATTTCTAACTTTTTGTGAGTAGTGTATGTCTTCTGAGAGCAGCCACGGATTTGTGTGTAAATTTGTACCACTTTCTCCACTTAGTATCCATACAGTTGTTAAAAAGACATGCTTGCCACCTGTAAACCTTATCCAGCATGCCCACTTTTTTAGGCATTTTTCAAAACTAATAAATGCAGAGGAAAATTGTGCAAATGTTTTATGCAGCATTTAACCCCTTTGCTACCAGCACCATACATGTATGGCTCTGGAGCGATATGACAAACATGGCGCCTGCTGGCGTGTGCAGTGGGCACCATGGCCAAAGGGTTCCGCTGCTACAAACAGCAGATAGAAGTGGCTAATGCCGATCATGATAATTAAAGCCTTTAGATGCCATGATTAATTGTGATCACATCATCTAAAGGGTGAAATACCCGGAAGGTATGGTTCCAGGCTTCTTACCAGCATCTTCTACAGCCAATGAGGATGTGGTAATTGGATTCAATAAGCTGGGTTTGTCTGAAGAGATCTAGAGTATTGAAGCTGCAATTCTTATTTTGGCCAGCAGGTGGCAGGCAAACTTAAGAAATTAGTAATTCTCCTCTCATCATGGATCTATAAGAACCATGATGGTTCAGAATTTTTTTAAAAAAAAACAATGAGTTTTGTAGTCTCAAATATGAGCTACAATACCATAAAAAATAAAAAAGCTCTTAAAAAATATGTAAATTATAATCATTCCCCTTTCCATAGAATAAAAAAATAAATACAAAAATAATACAAAATATAAACATCATGGGCATCACCTTGTCTGAAAATGCCCATGCTATTAAAATTTAAAAATATTTTTCCAATATGGCGAATGGCGTAACTGAAAAAAGTGTCAAAATGGCTGATCAAAAAGTTACGCAAACCCCAAATAAAAACTATAGATTGTCCTGAAAAAATTTGCCCCCAAAAGCTCAGTAGATTTCTTTGCAAACTTTCCTGGCAAAATGTACACTGCTGACGCAGTTACCTAAAGGTGTGCAAAGAATTTTGAAACAGATGACAACAATTATCAATCTTCTTTCCTTGGCTTTAGTATCATTTTGTCCATTTAAAATGCAATATTTTGGTGGATATGAGAAGTTATGGTCTACATGTAGTTCTTAAATGATTACTACAGTGAAACGAAAAGAACAAATCTGTATTTGAAATCTGTGGGTATTGGAATCTAAGTAATATAAGCTCTTCATAGAAGGTCATCATGTGTTTTATTGCTACAAATACTTGAGCACAATATTGCAACACAATATTTGTGGTGAATTAATATATTTTATAATTATGTTTGACAGTACAAAGCAGAGCAAGTTATTCTACCTCCAAAAAATAAGACATCAAATATTTGCAGGAAATCTGTACTTAATAGACTTACGTCAAAATCATTTCCTTTTGAAGAGTTTGATACTTGCTGTCTATGCAGTTGTTTTGGATAATTTCTGCATGTGTTATCTTTCAGTTTTAATAGATTCTTTCACGTCAAAAAATTATGCTGTTAAAAGGGTTTTCCAACATTTTACTACCGAGTACCTATCCTATGGGTAGGTCATCAGTATTGGATCAGTGGGGGTCCGACACCTGGGACCCCTGCCTATTAGATGTTTGAGAAGGCAGCAGTGCTCATAGTAGTGCAGTGGCCTTCTTTCAGTTTTTCCTAGGCCAGTGATGACATGTTCATTGGTCACATGGCCTGGGAGTCAAATGAATGGGGCTGAGCTACGACACCAAGCATAGTTGCAATACAATGTATGGCTCTGTGCTTAGTGAGTACGGATAAGGCAGCGGCGCTCATAGGTACTGATCAGGTACTGATGACTTATCCAGAGGATAGGTCATCAGTAGTAAAATGTTGGAAAAAACGTTGAAATTTGTCCTTACTAATGTGCTTAATACGTTGTTAAGCCAAATAATGATCATGGCATCAATATATTTATATTAACAAAATAAATGAAATTGCATTTTATGAAAATATAATATTAATTTACATCATAGTCTTTTATGTATACATATATTTATTTTTAACTGGTTAATAGCCACCCACAAACTATAAACATTCAAGCAATTGCGTTTAGCTCTCCAACAATGTTTCTGAAGAGTTGAAAGTTGCAGAGGGAAGCTGGTTTTCAGTGAGAAGGCAGAGATGATTTATTACCATTTCTACCTTCCCCATTGCGGCATATGCAGCCATTGATAAGCACTGTGGATACAGATCAGGAAATGTCCACTCCACTTCTTGTTCTAGTCCTAGCAATCATGTCATTGATGTCTCTTTTCCTGCTGGATTTATTGAGTATTTGTTTACACTATTTCACCACTGTATCTGGTCCTCCCTTGATTAGTCCATATGTAGCCCCTCCCCTCTTGGTCACACCTGATTGAGCACTGAGTGGTATAAATCTAAGATCCATGGTCTTCCAGACCTTGGTCTTTCCACATGCAACTCTTTAAGTGCACAGACTGAATTATACCAGAATTGAACCAGAGGGGACCACAGGTAATTAGACATAGTCAATGCGAACAATGTTTAAATTTTTCCTCTTAGTCCTCCTACTTTTCCACAACCTCCTGAAATACCCCCACATCCATTCACCTAGCAAGGAACTATTCATCTCTTCTTCCATCTTACCTTCTCATCTGATAGCTTGCACAAACCTGTTTGCAAACATAAAACACTTCCTTCAAAAACACACACAGACACCTCATGCCCTCTCTTATTCTCACCTATTAACACTTTCTCTGCTTCTCCTTACTGCTGGTGATATCTCTCCAAATCCAGGACCCCCTCAGCAAATCCCCACCATCACCTCCATGTCCCACTACAAATCTCTTTCTACAAATTCCTGCAACCCCTTAAACCTAATTACCATTCCTCTGACCCCTGCCCCTTTGGCTCCTCTTGCAGGAGCATTATGGAACGCGCGCTCTGTCCGTAACAAACTGTGGTACATTCACAAACTCTCTCAAAACCTTTCCTTTCTGGGTCTCACAGAAACATGGCTGACACCCTCAGACACCTCCTCCCCTGCTGCACTCTCTTATAGTGAATTTCAATTCAGTCACACCCCCCGCCCCGGCTGCAAACATGGTGGAGGAGTTGATATTCTCCTATCAGACACCTGCTCCTACAGCCCAACTTCACTGCCACACTCCATTACGCTCACCTCATTTGAAGTACACTCTGTTCGCATCTACTCTCCCTCCAACCTTCAAGTAGCTGTCATTTACCGCCCTCCAGGCCCAGCCACCATCTTTCTTGACCACTTCAACACCTGGCTACTACACTTTCTTTCTGCCGACATCCCCACTATCATCATGGGTGACTTCAACATCCCTATTGACACATGCCACTCGGCCACCTCTAAACTCCTGTCACTCTCTTCCTCCTTCGGCCTATCACAGTGGTCTTCAGCTCCCACCCACAGAGATGGTCACACTCTGGATCTGATCTTTACCCGCTTTTGCTCCCTATCTAACCTTTCTAACTTGCCTCTCCCCCTATCCGACCACAACCTACTCACCTTCTCTTCACTGGTCTCTTCTGTAGCCCCCCCGGTCCACACACCAGCACACCCCCGCAGGAACCTTAAACATCTCGACTTTCGCTTGCTTTCTGACTCTCTTCTCCCACTCTCTACCATCTGTTGCCTCCAAGACCCAGAAGCTGCTACCTCCCTATACAACACCACAATAAGTACAGCTCTGGACACTGTTGCCCCCTCACACATAACAAAATCCGGAAAATCAACAGACAACCCTGGCACACCAACCTGACCAAGAAACTCAGACAAGCTTCCAGGGCTGCTGAGCGACGATGGAAAAAATCCCCTTCTATAGATAATTTCACTGCATACAAGCAATCCCTTCTCATATTCAAATCCTCACTCGCTGATGCAAAACAGGCCTACTTCTCATCTCTCATACCTTCCCTGTCAGACAGCCCTAAACAACTTTTTAGCACTTTTAACTCCATTCTCTGTCCCCCAGCACCCCCACCCTCTCCTCTCTTCTCAGCTGAGGACTTTGCCAAATATTTCAAACAAAAGATAGTCCACATCAGAGAAAGCTTTACTACACAGTCCCCACAGACCCTCTACACAACTGCTCGGTCCTCTCCCCCCAAAACCCACTTCTCCACCATTACAGAAGAAAAACTCTCCACTCTACTCTCCAGATCACATCTCACCACCTGTGCACTTGACCCGATCCCATCCCACATCATCCCTAACCTCACCGCAGTGTTTATCCCAGCCCTAACTCATCTCTTCAATCTATCACTAAACTCTGGTGTCTTCCCCTCTGCTTTTAAACATGCTACCATTACACCCATCCTCAAAAAGCCTTCACTTGACCCATCTTCCTTGTCCAGTTATCGCCCCATATCACTTCTTCCGTATGCCTCAAAGCTACTTGAACAACATGTCCATTCAGAACTGTCCTCCCACCTCTCCTCCTGCTCCCTCTTTGACCGCCTACAATCCGGCTTCCGAACCCACCACTCGACCGAGACTGCCCTTACCAAAGTCACCAATGACCTACTGACAGCCAAAACCAAGAAACAATACTCTGTCCTCCTTCTTCTTGACCTGTCCTCTGCCTTCGACACGGTCGACCACTCCCTTCTGTTGCAAACTCTCTCATCTCTTGGCATCACTGACCTGGCTCTCTCGTGGATCACATCATACCTCACAGACCGGACGTTTAGCGTCTCCCACTCCCGCACCACCTCCTCGTCTCATGCCCTCTCTGTTGGTGTCCTGCAAGGCTCTGTCCTAGGACCCCTGCTCTTCTCAATCTACACTTTTGGCCTGGGACAGCTCATAGAGTCCCATGGCTTTCAGTATCACTCCTATGCTGATGACACACAAATCTACCTCTCTGATCCAGACATCACCACCTTACTATCAAGAATCCCACAATGTCTATCTTCTATATCATCCTTCTTCGCCTCTCGCTTTCTTAAACTTAACATGGATAAGACAGAATTCATAATCTTTCCCCCATCTTGTTCAACCCCCCCAACAGACCTATCTATCACGATCAATGGCTGCACATTATCCCCAGTCAACAAAGCCCGCTGCCTTGGAGTGACCTTAGATTCTGCCCTTTCCTTCCGACTGCACATCCAAGCCCTTTCCACCACCTGCCGCCTCCAACTCAAAAACATCTCCTGCATCCGTGCTTTCCTTAACTTCGAATCTGCGAAAATGCTCGTACATGCCCTCATTATCTCCCGCCTAGACTACTGCAACATTCTCCTCTGTGGCCTTCCATCTAGCACCCTCGCACCCTTCCAATCTATCCTCAACTCTGCTGCCCGACTAATCCACCTCTCACCTTATTACTCCTCTGCCTCTCCCCTCTTCCAATCCCTTCACTGGCTCCCCATTGCCCAACGAATCCACTTCAAAGTACTGACAAACGCATACAAGGCCGTCCATAACCTGTCCCCTCCCTACATCTCTGAGCTACTCTCCCGATACATCCCCACATGCACTCTCCGATCCTCACAAGACCTCCTTCTCTCCTCTCCTCTTATCGCCTCTTCCCACAATCGACTCCAAGATTTCTCCCGTGCATCCCCCATACTCTGGAACTCGCTACCCCAACATATCAGACTCTCACCTACAGTGGAATCCTTCAAAAGAAACCTGAAAACCCACCTCTTCAGACAAGCCTACAACCAATGACCCTGCTGCCTCTATACCGCCATGACCAACTTAACCCGCACCTACTGTGTCCTTCTCCCATACCATGTAGATTGTAAGCCCTCACGGGCAGGGCTCTCTCGCCTTCTGTACCAGTTTGTAACTCATCTTGTTTATGATTAGTACAATTGTCTGTGTTATGTATGTGCACCGCTTATCATATGTACAGCGCTATGGAATGAATGGCGCTTAAATAATAAATAATAATAAAATAATAATAAGGTGCCAGGTAACTGTGGGAGGAGAAATCAACCATAAAAAAATATAAATTTGCCTCCAAAGGTCTTATATGACACTATGGGTGGGCACAGTGTGTAAAAAAAAAAAAATGAAGAGGAAACAAAAATAATAAAAAAATAACATTAAAAAATAACACCTTTAACCCCTTAAGGACTCAGCCCTATTTCACCTGGCCATTTTTTGCAAATCTGACCAGTGTCACTATAAGTGCTGATAACTTTAAAACGCTTTGACTTATCCTGGCCATTCTGAGACTGTTTTTTCGTCACATATTGTACTTCATGACACTGGTAAAATGAAGTAAAAAATAATAATTTGTATTTATAAAAAAATACCAAATTTACCAAAAATGTATAAAAAAAATAGCAAATTTCCAAGTTTCAATTTCTCTACTCCTATAATACATAGTAATACTTTCAAAAATAGTTATTACCTTACATTCCCCATATGTCTACTTCATGTTTGGATCATTTTGGGAATGATATTTTATTTTTTGGGGATGTTACACGGCTTAGAAGTTTAGAAGCAAATCTTTACCAATCCAATTTTTATGGACCAGTTAAGGTTTGAAGTCACTTTACGAGGCTTACATAATAGAAACCACCCATCCATTCTATAAATTCCCCCCTCAAGGTATTCAAAACTAATTTTACAAACTTTGTTAACCCTTTAGGTGTTACACAAGAATTAATGGAAAATAGAGATACAATTTCAAAATTTCACTTTTTTCGCAGATTTTCCATTTTAATAATTTTTTTTACAGTTACAAATCCAGGCTTAACAGCCAAACCATACTCAATATTTATGGCCCTGATTCTGTAGATAACAGAAACACCCCATATGTGGTCGTAAACCACTGTACTGGCACACGGCAGGGCACAGAAGAAAAGGAATGCCATGCGTTTTTTGGAAGGCAAGTTTTTCTTTTTCTTTTGACACCATGTCCCATTTGAAGCCCCCCTGATGCAAACTCCAAAAAAGTGACCCCATTTTAGAAACTATGGGATAGGGTGACAGTATTGTTGGTACTAGTTTAGGGTACATATGATTTTTGGTTGCTCTATATTACACTTTTTGTGAGGAAAGGTAACAAAAAATAGCTGTTTTGGCACCGTTTTATTTTTTATTTACAACATTCATCTGATAGGTTAGATCATGTGATATTTTTATAGACCAGGTTGTCACAGACGCTGCGATACCTAATATGTATACTTTTTCTTTTTATTTATGTAAGTTTTATACAATGATTTCATTTTTGAAGGAACAAAAATCATGTTTTAGTGTTTCCATAATTTTTCAGTTTTTGGGAGATTACCTTGGGTAGGGTATGATTTTTGCAGGATGAGATGACAGTTTTATTGGCACTATTTTGGGGTGCGTGTGACTTTTTGATCGCTTGCTATTACACTTTTTGTGATATAAGGTGACAAAAAATGGTTTATTTAGCGCAGTTATTTTTATTTTTTACGGTGTTCATCTCAGGGGTTAGGTCATGTGATATTTTTATAGAGCCGGTCGATACGGACACTGCGATACCTAATATGTATACTTTTTATTTATTTATGTAAGTTTTACACAATAAACAGCTTTTTTTAAACCAAAAAAATTATGTTTTGGTGTCTCCATATTCTGAGCCATAGTTTTTTTATTTTTTGGGCGATTGTCTCAGGTAGCGGCTCATTTTTTGCGGAATGAGGTGATGGTTAGATTGGTACTATTTTGGTGGGCAAACGCCTTTTTGATCGCTTGCTGTTGTACTTTTTGTGATGTAAGGTGACAATTTTTTTTTTTATTTAGCGTAGTTTTTATTTTTTACGGTATTCATTTGAGGGGTTAGGTCATGTGATATGTTTATAGAGCCGGTCGATATGGACACTGTGATACCTAATATGTATTCTTTTTTTTTCCCCTATTCTTAACCAATTTTTTTTAAACTTTATTTGGGTAAAATTACGTTTTTGTTTATTTTTACTTGAAACTTTAAATTTTTGGGGGGTAAAACTTTCTTTTTTCAACTTTTTTTCACTTTATTTTTGTCCTACTTTGGGACTTGAACTTTTGGGGGTATAATCCCCTTTACAATGCTTTCCAATACTTCTGTATTGGAATGCATTGGCTGTATGAGTAATACTGTGTGTATTACTCACACAGCTTCCGAGCCTGTGAGATCCAGGGCATTGCGCTACCTTCCATGACATCGGGTCCCCCCTACAGCCGCATGGGGACCCGATGGCACCGCTGATCACCGCCACAAACATCAGGTAAAGCCGCAAACCGCAGGTCTGAATTGACCTGCGGTTTGCTGCCATCGCCGATGCGGGGGCCTCACATGACCTCCCCCTGGTGTTGTGACAGGATGCCCGCTGAATGATTTCAGCGGACATCCTGTTCCGATTAACCCCCACCGCGCCGCAATGTAGTTTTAAAGTTAGGACGTACCGGTACATCATGGGTCCTTAAGGACTCGGCAAACATGGCGTACCGGTACGTCCTAAGTCCTTAAGGTGTTAAGCAACACAACCATGAACTATATACACTGCCTGTCCCCAAAAAAAGTTGCCACCAAAAAAAAAGCCTATAGCTTGGATTATGGAATGCATTCGCTGTGGCATTGTTTCGATAAGTTTCTGCAATGTCACAAGATTTATTTCCATCCAGTGTTGCATAGATTTTTCACCAAGATCATTGATGATGGTAGAGTCTGACCGCTGCACAAAGCCTTCTCCAGCACATCCCAAAGATTCTCAATGGGGTTAAGGTCTAGCCTCTGTCGTAGCCAATCCATGTGTGAAAATGATGTCCCAAGCTCCCTGAACCACTCTTTCACAATTTGAGTCCGATGAATCGTGGCATTGTCATCTTGAAATATGCCCATGCCATCATGGAAGAAAAAATCCATTCATGGAATAACCTGGTCATTCAATATGTTCAGGTAGTCAGTTGACCTCATTCTTGGAGCACATACTGTTGCTGAACCTAGACCTGACCAACTGCAGCGACCCCAGATTATAGCACTGCCCCTACAGGCTTGTACAGTAGGCACTAGGCATGATGGGTGCATCACTTTATCTGCCTCTCTTCTTACCCTGATGTGCCCATCACTCTGGAACAGGGTAAATCTGGACTCATCAGACCAGATGACCTTCTTCCATTGCTCCAGAGTCCAATCTTTATGCTCCCTAGCAAATTGAAGCCTTTTTTTTCTGTTTTGCCTCACTAATTAGTGGTTTTCTTACGGATACCTAGCTGTTTAGTCCTAATCCCTTGAGTTCACTTGACACTGTGCATGTGGAAGTGCTCTTACTTTCACTATTAAACATAGCCCTGAGTTCTACTGTTGTTTTTCTTCGATTTGATTTCACCAAACGTTTAAGTGATCGCCGATCACCATCATTCAGGATTTTTTTCCCGCCACATTTCTTCCTCGAATACGATGGGTCCCCACGATCCTTCCAGTTTTTAATAATGCGTTGGACAGTTCTTAACCCAATTTTAGTAGTTTCTGCAATCTCCCTAGATGTTTTCAATGCTTGATGCATGCCAATGATTTGACCCTTCTCAAACAGACTAACATCTTTTCCACGACCATGAGATGTGTCTTTCGACATGGTTGTTTAAGAAATGTTTAAAATTTGCTATTCGAATATTCGCGCTCAACACTAGTTGAGCAGGTGGCAGGCCAACATAAGAAATTAGCAATTCTCCTCTCATCATGGATCTATAAGAACCATGATGGTTCAGAATAAAAATAAAAAAATAAAAAAAAATTGTAGCCACTGTTGTTGGCTTTTGTTTCAATAAATTGTTTGAGATGAGGAAATTACTATTGCATGCTTCCATCTAAATGCCCTACTTTCTGTCATGGAAGGTAACATAAGGGAAGGAAACCGCAAAGCAAACAAAACTACTGAGTAGACCCCAAAGGCTAGAGAACAAAGGGGTCACCTCCTACAGACACAGAAGGAAAAAGGGAAAAGAACTTATCTTTAGATGAGTTGGAGCAGACATTCCACCAAAACTTCCAGCACACAAACAAGGAAGAACTATAACTCGCAAAGGCTATAGGGAGAGGGAGGAATAAATAGCCTCCCCAATGACCAAACAAACCGCACCTGATAGGAGGTGGGATTCTGTTCAAACCCAAAACAAAACAAACTGACAGATCGAATCACGTGCACCAACTCTGACAGATCGTCTCAGAACACCCACAGGGCAAGGCGTGACAGTACCCTCCCCCCCTTCATCCAGGTGTGCCCTGTGAAAGGCATTAACAAGGTGGCTAGCGTTAACATCGGTAGCTGGAACCCACATTTTTTCCTCAGGACTGTATCCCCTCCAATGCACCAGGTACTGAAGATAACCACAAAGAACACGTGAGTTGAGAATTCTGGAGAAGGAGGAGGCAAAAGAGATGGTTCCGCAGGTTCCACATATTTCTTCAACAAGGACCTGTGAAACACATTATGGATCTTCCAGACCTTCGGAAGTTCCAGACAAAATGCCACCGGATTGACAATGGCCGAGATTTTGTAAGGGCCAATAAATCTTGGACCCAATTTCTAAGAGGGTACCTTCAGCTTAATGTTTTTAGTGGACAACCACACCAAATCACCCACACACAGGTCCGGACCAGTCATACCTCTCTTGTCAGCCACCCGTTTATATCTTTCACCCATTTTTTTCAAATTACTTGAATCTTCCGCAAGATAGATGACAAAGAGGAAGAGAATCTCTCCTCTTCTGGTATCCCAGAAGATTCGGTCCCAGAAAAAGTACCAAACTGAGGGTGAAAACCATATGCGCCAAAAAATGGTGACTTATCAGTTGACTCCTGCCTACGGTTGTTCAAGGCAAACTCAGCTAAAGACAAGAACGAGGACTACTCATCCTGATTCTCAGCGACAAAACACCTCAAATAGGTCTCCAGGTTTTGGTTAGTGCGCTCAGTTTGACCATTCTACTGAGGAGGTAAGGCCGAAGAGAAAGATAACTGAATACCCAGACAAGAACAAAACCCCCTCCAAAACATGGAAACAAATTGCGTCCCCCTATCAGACACCACATCAGAGGGAATGCCATGTAATTTCACAATGTTATCAATAAAACCTGCGCGAGAGTTTTCGTAATGGTACAAAGTTAGCCATCTTGCTGAAGCGGTCCACTACCACCAAAATCACAGTTTTCCCAGAGGAACTCGGCAAATCAGTAATGAAGTCCGTGTACAAATGCGTCCAAGGATGAGATGGGATGGACGAAGGAAGAAGGGATCCTGATGGCCGGGTGTGCGCCACCTTCGCACGTGCACAGGTCTCACAAGCTGCTACATAACTCTCAACACTTTTACGCAACCCAGGCCACCAAAATTTCTGGGAAATAAGATCTACAGTGGATCTACTTCCAGGATGTCCCACAAGAACAGTATCATGATGTTCCTTGAACACTTTGTATTGCAGTTCAGAAGGAACAAACAACTTCCCGGGAGGAGAAGAATAAGGAGCCTCCTCTTGAGCCCCCAACACTTCCGTCTCCAGCTCGGGGTAAAGAGAAGAAACCACCACCCCATCAGCCAAAATCGGAGTGGGATCCCTTCCCCCGGAAAGCTATGGCACAACGCATCCGCTTTGACGTTTTTAATCCCAGGGCGATAGGTGACCACAAAATTGAACCTGGTAAAAAACAATGACCATCTAGCCTGCCTAGGATTTAAACACTTTGCAGATTGCAGGTAGGCCAGATTCTTATGGTCAGTAAATACCGTAATCGGATAGGTAGCCCCTTCTAGCCAATGGCGCCACTCTTCCAAGGCCAATTTGATGGCCAACAACTCTCTATTCCCAACATCATAATTTATCTCAGGGGCCGAGTGTTTCTTGGAGAAAAAAAGCACACAGGCGGCATTTGCTAGGAGAGGGACCCTGCAACAAGACTGCTCTGACTCCCACTTTTGATGCGTCAACCTCCACAATGAAGGGTTGAGACGCATTAGGTTGCATCAGAATGGGCGCAGAAGCAAAATATTTCTTAATAGCAGAAAAAGCCTGTAATGCCTCATCCAACCAGACAGAGAAGTCAGCGCCCTTCCTAGTCATACCTGTCAAAGGTTTGACAATGGTGAAATAATTCAGGATGAACTTTCTGTAGTAATTAGTAAATCCTAAAAAACGCATCAGGGCTTTCTGATTCTCCGGCCAATCCCATTCCAGTACCGCATGGACCTTTTTCAGGATCCATACGAAAATCGGAAGCAGAAAGCAAGTACCCCAAAAACGGCAGCTCCTGAACAGAAAACACACATTTTTCCAACTTAGCATACAATTTATTCTCCCGAAGGATCAATAAAACTTGTCTCAAAATGATCCTGCTGAGTCTTCATATCGGGAGAGTAAATTAGTATGTTATCGAGGTAAATAACCAAAAACCTCCCCACCAAATGATGAAAAATGTCATTGCATTGATAAAGCGCTAGGTTCTCAAAGTGACCCTCGGGGGTATTAAAGGCCGTTTTCCACTCATCTCCTTCCCTGATTCTAATCAGATTGCAAGCTCCTCTTAAATCCAACACAGAAAACACCTTAGCACTGACAATCTGATCAAAAAGATACGGAATCAAGGGAAGGGGATAAGGATCACGGACTGTAATGAGATTCAGTTCTAGGAAATCTAGGCACGGTCTAAGGGATCTGTCCTTCTTCTTTACGAAAAAGAAGCCAGCTTAGATGGCCTAATATGTCTAATATGTCCCTTCGCCAAACTCTCGGCAAAGTACACCCGCATAGCTACTCTTTAAGGTTGAGAAAGATTATATAACCGAGATTTGGGCAATTTTGCGCCGGGGATAAGATTGACCGGACAATTATACTCCCGGTAAGGGGGCAACTCCTGAGCTCCGCCCTCCGAGAATACGTCTGAAAAATCAGAAAGAAACTTAGGAAACACCTTAGTGACCACCCCGGAAATAGAGGCACTAAGACAGTTGTCCATACAAAATTCTCTCCAATTCCTGATTTGTCTTGTTTGCCAGTCAATGCTAGGGTTATGTTTTATCAACCATGGTAGACCCAGAACCATCAGAGCAGGCAAACCTTTCATAACAAAACAAGAAATGAACTCAACATTAGTGATGTCCCGAACTATTAGCCGGCGAACAGTTCACGGCGAACATGGCTTGTTTGCGTTCGCTTCGGCGGGCGAACATATGCGATGTTTGGTCCGCCCCCTATACATCATCATTGAGCAAACTTTGACCCTGTACCTCACAGTCAGCAGACACATTCCAGCCAATCAGCAGCAGACCCTCCCTCCCAGACCCTCCCACCTCCTGGACAGCATCCATTTTAGATTCATTCTGAAGCTGCTTTCTTAGTGAAAGGAGGGAGAGTGTAGCTGCTGCTGATCTAATAGGGAAAGCGTTAGCTAGGGCAGTGTTCTGAACTTCTGTTTCTACAGGCTCATCTGCTGTAAGGACAGCATCCTGACAGCACCCCAAAAAGCCCTTTTTAGGGCTAGTACATCAGTCTGTAATATATGTTTTAAAATATATATATATATATATATATATACATATACACTCGCCTAAAGAATTATTAGGAGCACCTGTTCTATTTCTCATTTATGCGATTATCTAGTCAACCAATCACATGGCAGTTGCTTCAATGCATGTAGGGTTGTGGTCCTGGTCAAGACAATCTCCTGTACTCCAAACGGAATATCAAAATGGGAAAGAAAGGTGGGCTACAACAGCAGAAGACCCCACCAGGTACCACTCATCTCCACTATAAATAGGAAAAAGAGGCTGCAATTTGCACGAGCTCACCAAAATTGGACTGTTGAATACTGGAAAAATGTTGCCTGGTCTGATGAGTCTCGATTTCTGTTGAGACATTCAAATGGTAGAGTCCGAATTTGGCGTAAACAGAATGAAAACATGTATCCATCGTGCCTTGTTACCACTGTGCAGGCTGGTGGTGGTGGTGTAATGGTGTGGGGGATGTTTTCTGGGCACACTTTAGGCCCCTTAGTGCCAATTGGCCATCGTTTTAATGCCACGGGCTACCTGAGCATTGTTTTTGACCATGTCCATCCCTTCATGACCACCATGTACCCATCCTCTAATGGCTACTTCCAGCAGAATAATGCACCATGTCACAAAGCTCGAATCATTTCAAATTGGTTTCTTGAACATGACAATGAGTTCACTGTACTAAAATGGCCCCCACAGTCACCAGATCTCAACCCAATAGAGCATCTTTGGGATGTGGTGGAACGGGAGCTTCGTACCTTGGATGTGCATCCCTCAACTCTCCATCAACTGCAAGATGCTATCCTATCAATATGGGCCAACATTTCTAAAGACTGCTATCAGCACCTTGTTGAATCAATGCCATGTAGAATTAAAGCAGTTCTGAAGGCAAAAGGGGGTCCAACACCGTATTAGTATGGTGTTCCAAATAATTCATTAGGTGAGTGTATATTGCAGTTGCCTGCCCGTGTGTGAGAGGCTGCAGGCTAAGTCACAGACAGTACTGTGTGCACACCAATCATACAGGGTGTCACAGACAATACCTTGCAGATAAAAAAAAAAATCTATTTATATTATTTCTCTGTGATATAATCGCATTTGAAAGCCAGTGAGTGACTGTGTGGCCCACAGACATTACTGTGTGCACACCATCCATACAGGGTGTCACAATACCTTACAGATAAAAAAATAAAATAAAAAATCTGTGATATAATCCCAGTTGCTAGCCAGTGTGTGTCTAGCCCACAGACTGTACTGTGGCCACTAACTAGGCCACCACTCATACCGTTACAGGGTTTCACTCACAAATACCTTGCAACTAAAAAAAATTATATTTATTATTTTTCTGTGATATAATCCCAGTTGCAAGTCAGTGTGTGTCTGGCCCACAGACTGTACTGTAACCACTGGCTAGGCCACCACTGATACCGTTACAGGGTGTCACTCACAAATACTTTGCAAATCAAAAAAAATTCAATTTATTATTTTTCTGTGATATAATCCCAGTTGCAAGTCAGTGTGTGTCTGGCCCACAGACTGTACTGTGGAAACTTGCTGCTAGGCCACCACTGATACCGTTTTAGGGTGTCACTCACAAATACCTTTCAGATAAAAAAATCAATTCATTATTTTTCTGTGATATAATTGCAGTTGCAAGCAGTGTGTGTCTGGCCCATAGACTGTACTGTGGCCACTGGCTAGGCCACCACTGATACCATTACAGGGTGTCACTCACAAATACTTTGCAGATAAAAAAAAAAAAAAAAAAATTATTTTTCTGTGATATAATCCCAGTTGCAAGCCAGTGTGTTTCTGGCCCACAGACTGTACTGTGGCCACTGGCTAGGCCACCACTCATACAGTTACAGGGTGTCACTCACAAATACCTTGCAGATAAAATAAATTCAATTTATTATTTTTCTGTAATATAATCCCAGTTATTTTTTGGCCATATACTACATCAGGGGCAAGCTGCGCCTGTCACCAAGTGCATTTAACCCTCAATGGTGCGTTTGGTTTTTGGCTAAAGCCTACATCAGGGTGAAGCTGTCACACCAAGTGCATTTAACCAGCAATAGTCAGTTTATTTTTTGGCCATATACTACATCAGGGGCAAGCTGCGCCTGTCACCAAGTGCATTTAACCCTCAATGGTGCGTTTGTTTTTTGGCTAAAGCCTACATCAGGGTGAAGCTGTCACACCAAGTGCATTTAACCAGCAATAGTCTGTTTATTTTTTGGCCATATACTACATCAGGGGCAAGCTGCGCCCGTCACCAAGTGCATTTAACCCTCAGTAGTGTGGTTGGTCAAGCTATCACACCAAGTGCATTTAACCAGCAATAGTCTGTTCATTTTTTGGTCATATACTAAATCAGGGGCAAGCTGCGCCCGTCACCAAGTGCATTTAACCAGCAATAGTCTGTTCAATTTTTTGGCCATATACTACATCAGGGGCAAGCTGCGCCCGTCACCAAGTGCATTTAACCCTCAGTAGTGTGGTTGGTCAAGCTGTGACACCAAGTGCATTTAACCAGCAATAGTCTGTTCATTTTTTGGCCATATACTACATCAGGGGCAAACTGCGCCCGTCACCAAGTGCATTTAACCCTCAGTAGTGTGGTTGGTCAAGCTATCACACCGAGTGCATTTAACCAGCAATAGTCTGTTCATTTTTTGGCCATATACTACATCAGGGGCAAGCTGCGCCCGTCACCAAGTGCATTTAACCCTCAGTAGTGTGGTTGGTCAAGCTGTGACACCAAGTGCATTTAACCAGCAATAGTCTGTTCATTTTTTGGCCATATACTACATCAGGGGCAAGCTGCGCCCGTCACCAAGTGCATTTAACCCTCAGTAATGTGGTTGGTCAAGCTATCACACCAAGTGCATTTAACCAGCAATAGTCTGTTCATTTTTTGGCCATATACTACATCAGGGGCAAGCTGCGCCCGTCACCAAGTGCATTTAACCCTCAGTAGTGTGGTTGGTCAAGCTGTGACACCAAGTGCATTTAACCAGCAATAATCTGTTCATTTTTTGGCCATATACTACATCAGGGGCAAGCTGCGCCCGTCACCAAGTGCATTTAACCCTCAGTAGTGTGGTTGGTCAAGCTGTGACACCAAGTGCATTTAACCAGCAATAGTCTGTTCATTTTTTGGCCATATACTACATCAGGGGCAAGCTGCGCCCGTCACCAAGTGCATTTAACCAGCAATAGTGTGGTTATTTTTTGGCCATATCCCAGTCTAATTCTGTCACTAAATCCATACCGGTCACCCAGCGCCTCAATACTAGGCCTCAAATTTATATCCCGCTAAATCTCTCGTTACCGCTGTCCTGTTGTGGCTGGGAAAGTTATTTAGTGTCCATCAAAGCACATTTTTTGTTCTGGGTTGAAATACAATTCCCAATTTAGCAATTTAAAAATTTAGTGGTTTCTGCTGTATCAGAGCTATTTGAAATCTATCCCTAAAAGGGTAGATCATATTGAAGGTGCACATAGGGTCATTCAGAATAACTTCAAACACCCGCTACTGTGCATTTCCAAGTCTAATTCTGTCACTAAACCCATACCTGTCACCCAGCGCCTAAATACTAGGCCTCAAATTTATATCCCGCTAAATCTCTCGTTACCGCTGTCCTGTTGTGGCTGGGAAAGTTATTTAGTGTCCGTCAAAGCACATTTTTTGTTCTGGGTTGAAATACAATTCCCAATTTAGCAATTTAAAAATTTAGTGGTTTCTGCTGTATCAGAGCTATTTGAAATCTATCCCTAAAAGGGTAGATCATATTGAAGGTGCACATAGGGTCATTCAGAATAACTTCACACACCCGCTACTGTGCATTTCCAAGTCTAATTCTGTCACTAAATCCATACCTGTCACCCAGCGCCTAAATACTAGGCCTCAAATTTATATCCCGCTAAATCTCTCGTTACCGCTGTCCTGTTGTGGCTGGGAAAGTTATTTAGTGTCCGTCAAAGCACATTTTTTGTTCTGGGTTGAAATACAATTCCCAATTTAGCAATTTTAAAGATTTAGTGGTTTCTGCTATATCAGAGCTATTTGAAATCTATCCCTAAAAGGGTATATAATATTCAAGGTGCACATAGGGTCATTCAGAATAACTTCACACACACGCTACTGTGCATATCCCAGTCTAATTCTGTCACTAAATCCATACCGGTCACCCAGCGCCTAAATACTAGGCCTCAAATTTATATCCCGCTAAATCTCTCGTTACCGCTGTCCTGTTGTGGCTGGGAAAGTTATTTAGTGTCTGTCAAAGCACATTTTTTGTTCTGGGTTGAAATACAATTCCCAATTTAGCAATTTCATAATTTAGTGGTTTCTGCTATATCAGAGCTATTTGAAATCTATCCCTAAAAGGGTATATAATATTCAAGGTGCACATAGGGTCATTCAGAATAACTTCACACACACGCTACTGTGCATTTCCAAGTCTAATTCTGTCAGTAAATCCATACCGGTCACCCAGCGCCTAAATACTAGGCCTCAAATTTATATCCCGCTGAATTTGAATACAATACATTGGGCCAAATAATATTTTTGTTGTTGTGGTGAACCATAACAATGAGGAAAACATCTAGTAAGGGACGCGGACGTGGACATGGTCGTGGTGGTGTTAGTGGACCCTCTGGTGCTGGGAGAGGACGTGGCAGTTCTGCCACATCCACACGTCCTAGTGTACCAACTACCTCAGGTCCCAGTAGCCGCCAGAATTTACAGCGATATATGGTGGGGCCCAATGCCGTTCTAAGGATGGTAAGGCCTGAGCAGGTACAGGCATTAGTCAATTGGGTGGCCGACAGTGGATCCAGCACGTTCACATTATCTCCCACCCAGTCTTCTGCAGAAAGCACACAGATGGCGCCTGAAAACCAACCCCATCAGTCTGTCACATCACCCCCATGCATACCAGGGAAACTGTCTCAGCCTCAAGTTATGCAGCAGTCTCTTATGCTGTTTGAAGACTCCGCTGGCAGGGTTTCCCAAGGGCATCCACCTAGCCCTTCCCCAGCGGTGAAAGACATAGAATGCACTGACGCACAACCACTTATGTTTCCTGATGATGAGGACATGGGAATACCACCTTAGCATGTCTCTGATGATGACGAAACACAGGTGCCAACTGCTGCGTCTTTCTGCAGTGTGCAGACTGAACAGGAGGTCAGGGATCAAGACTGGGTGGAAGACGATGCAGGGGATGATGAGGTCCTAGACCCCACATGGAATGAAGGTCGTGCCACTGACTTTCACAGTTCGGAGGAAGAGGCAGTGGTGAGACCGAGCCAACAGCGTAGCAAAAGAGGGAGCAGTGGGCAAAAGCAGAACACCCGCTGCCAAGAGACTCCGCCTGCTACTGACCGCCGCCATCTGGGACCGAGCACCCCAAAGGCAGCTTCAAGGAGTTCCCTGGCATGGCACTTCTTCAAACAATGTGCTGACGACAAGACCCGAGTGGTTTGCACGCTGTGCCATCAGAGCCTGAAGCGAGGCATTAACGTTCTGAACCTGAGCACAACCTGCATGACCAGGCACCTGCATGCAAAGCATGAACTGCAGTGGAGTAAACACCTTAAAACCAAGGAAGTCACTCAGGCTCCCCCTGCTACCTCTTCTGCTGCTGCCGCCTCGGCCTCTTCTGCTGCTGCTGCCGCCTCGGCCTCTTCCTCCGCCTCTGGAGGAACGTTGGCACCTGCCGCCCAGCAAACAGGGGATGTACCACCAACACCACCACCACCACCTCCGTCACCAAGCGTCTCAACCATGTCACACGGCAGCGTTCAGCTCTCCATCTCACAAACATTTGAGAGAAAGCGTAAATTCCCACCTAGCCACCCTCGATCCCTGGCCCTGAATGCCAGCATTTCTAAACTACTGGCCTATGAAATGCTGTCATTTAGGCTGGTGGACACAGACAGCTTCAAACAGCTCATGTCGCTTGCTGTCCCACAGTATGTTGTTCCCAGCCGCCACTACTTCTCCAAGAGAGCCGTGCCTTCCCTGCACAACCAAGTATCCGATAAAATCAAGTGTGCACTGCGCAACGCCATCTGTAGCAAGGTCCACCTAACCACAGATACGTGGACCAGTAAGCACGGCCAGGGACGCTATATCTCCCTAACTGCACACTGGGTAAATGTAGTGGCAGCTGGGCCCCAGGCGGAGAGCTGTTTGGCGCACGTCCTTCCGCCGCCAAGGATCGCAGGGCAACATTCTTTGCCTCCTGTTGCCACCTCCTCCTTCTCGGCTTCCTCCTCCTCTTCTTCCACCTGCTTATCCAGTCAGCCACACACCTTCACCACCAACTTCAGCACAGCCCGGGGTAAACGTCAGCAGGCCATTCTGAAACTCATATGTTTGGGGGACAGGCCCCACACCGCACAGGAGTTGTGGCGGGGTATAGAACAACAGACCAACGAGTGGTTGCTGCCGGTGAGCCTCAAGCCCGGCCTGGTGGTGTGTGATAATGGGCGAAATCTCGTTGCAGCTCTGGGACTAGCCAATTTGACGCACATCCCTTGCTTGGCGCATGTGCTGAATTTGGTGGTGCAGAAGTTCATACACAACTACCCCGACATGTCAGAGCTGCTGCATAAAGTGCGGGCCGTCTGTTCGCGCTTCCGGCGTTCACATCCTGCTGCTGCTCGCCTGTCTGCGCTACAGCGTAACTTTGGCCTTCCCGCTCACCGCCTCATATGCGACGTGCCCACCAGGTGGAACTCCACCTTGCACATGCTGGACAGACTGTGCGAGCAGCAGCAGGCCATAGTGGAGTTTCAGCTGCAGCACGCACGGGTCAGTCGCACTACAGAACAGCACCACTTCACCACCAATGACTGGGCCTCCATGCGAGACCTGTGTGCCCTGTTGCGCTGTTTCGAGTACTCCACCAACATGGCCAGTGGCGATGACGCCGTTATCAGCGTTACAATACCACTTCTATGTCTCCTTGAGAAAACACTTAGGGCGATGATGCAAGAGGAGGTGGCCCAGGAGGAGGAGGAGGAGAAGGAGGAGGAAGAGGGGTCATTTTTAGCACTTTCAGGCCAGTCTCTTCGAAGTGACTCAGAGGGAGGTTTTTGGCAACAGCAGAGGCCAGGTACAAATGTGGCCAGACAGGGCCCACTACTGGAGGACGAGGAGGACGAGGATGAGGAGGGGGTGGAGGAGGATGAGGATGAAGCATGGTCACAGCGGGGTGGCACCCAACGCAGCTCGGGTCCATCACTGGTGCGTGGCTGGGGGGAAAGGCAGGACGATGACGATACGCCTCCCACAGAGGACAGCTTGTCCTTACCCCTGGGCAGCCTGGCACACATGAGCGACTACATGCTGCAGTGCCTGCGCAACGACAGCAGAGTTGCCCACATTTTAACCTGTGCGGACTACTGGGTTGCCACCCTGCTGGATCCACGCTACAAAGACAATGTGCCCACCTTACTTCCTGCACTGGAGCGTGATAGGAAGATGCGCGAGTACAAGCGCACGTTGGTAGACGCGCTACTGAGAGCATTCCCAAATGTCACAGGGGAACAAGTGGAAGCCCAAGGCCAAGGCAGAGGAGGAGCAGGAGGTCGCCAAGGCAGCTGTGTCAATGCCAGCTCCTTTGAGGGCAGGGTTAGCATGGCAGAGATGTGGAAAACTTTTGTCAACACGCCACAGCTAACTGCACCACCACCTGATACGCAACGTGTTAGCAGGAGGCAACATTTCACTAACATGGTGGAACAGTACATGTGCACACCCCTCCACGTACTGACTGATGGTTCGGCCCCATTCAACTTCTGGGTCTCTAAATTGTCCACGTGGCCAGAGCTAGCCTTTTATGCCTTGGAGGTGCTGGCCTGCCCGGCGGCCAGCGTTTTGTCTGAACGTGTATTCAGCACGGCAGGGGGCGTCATTACAGACAAACGCAGCCGCCTGTCTACAGCCAATGTGGACAAGCTGACGTTCATAAAAATGAACCAGGCATGGATCCCACAGGATCTGTCCGTCCCTTGTCCAGATTAGACATTAACTACATCCCCATAACCATATATTATTGGACTCCAGGGCACTTCCTCATTCAATCCTATTTTTATTTTCATTTTACCATTATATTGCGAGGCTACCCAAAGTTGAATGAACCTCTCCTCTGTCTGGGTGCCGGGGCCTAAATATATGCCAATGGACTGTTCCAATTTTGGGTGACGTGAAGCCTGATTCTCTGCTATGAAATGCAGACTGATTCTCTGCTGACATGAAGCCAGATTGTCTGTTACGGGACCTCTCTCCTCTGCCTGGGTGCTGGGCCTAAATTTATGACAATGGACTGTTGCAGTGGTGGGTGACGTGAAGCCTGATTCTCTATGACATGCAGACTGATTCTCTGCTGACATGAAGCCAGATTGTCTGTTACGGGACCTCTCTCCTCTGCCTGTGTGCTGGGCCTAAATATATGCCAATGGACTGTTGCAGTGGTGGCTGACGTGAAGCCTCATTCTCTGCTATGACATGCAGACTAATTCTCTGCTGACATGAAGCCAGATTGTCTGTTACGGGACCTCTCTCCTCTGCCTGTGTGCTGGGCCTAAATATATGCCAATGGACTGTTGCAGTGGTAGCTGACGTGAAGCCTCATTCTCTGCTATGACATGCAGACTAATTCTCTGCTGACATGAAGCCAGATTGTCTGTTACGGGACCTCTCTCCTCTGCCTGTGTGCTGGGCCTAAATATATGCCAATGGACTGTTGCAGTGGTGGCTGACGTGAAGCCTCATTCTCTGCTATGACATGCAAACTAATTCTCTGCTGACATGAAGCCAGATTGTCTGTTACGGGACCTCTCTCCTCTGCCTGTGTGCTGGGCCTAAATATATGCCAATGGACTGTTGCAGTGGTGGCTGACGTGAAGCCTCATTCTCTGCTATGACATGCAGACTAATTCTCTGCTGACATGAAGCCAGATTGTCTGTTACGGGACCTCTCTCCTCTGCCTGTGTGCTGGGCCTAAATATATGCCAATGGACTGTTGCAGTGGTGGCTGACGTGAAGCCTCATTCTCTGCTATGACATGCAGACTAATTCTCTGCTGACATGAAGCCAGATTGTCTGTTACGGGACCTCTCTCCTCTGCCTGTGTGCTGGGCCTAAATATATGCCAATGGACTGTTGCAGTGGTGGCTGACGTGAAGCCTCATTCTCTGCTATGACATGCAGACTAATTCTCTGCTGACATGAAGCCAGATTGTCTGTTACGGGACCTCTCTCCTCTGCCTGTGTGCTGGGCCTAAATATATGCCAATGGACTGTTGCAGTGGTGGCTGACGTGAAGCCTGATTCTCTGCTATGACATGAAGACTGATTCTCTGCTGACATGAAGCCAGATTGTCTGTTACGGGACCTCTCTCCTCTGCCTGTGTGCTGGGCCTAAATATATGCCAATGGACTGTTGCAGTGGTGGCTGACGTGAAGCCTCATTCTCTGCTATGACATGCAGACTAATTCTCTGCTGACATGAAGCCAGATTCTCTGTTACGGGACCTCTCTCCTCTGCCTGGGTTCCGGGGCCTAAATATCTGAGAATGGACTGTTCCAGTGGTGGGTGACGGGAAGCCAGATTCTCTGCTATGGGACCTCTCTCCAATTGATTTTGGTTAATTTTTATTTATTTAATTTTTATTTTAATTCATTTCCCTATCCACATTTGTTTGCAGGGGATTTACCTACATGTTGCTGCCTTTTGCAGCCCTCTAGCCCTTTCCTGGGCTGTTTTACAGCCTTTTTAGTGCCGAAAAGTTCGGGTCCCCATTGACTTCAATGGGGTTCGGGTTCGGGACGAAGTTCGGATCGGGTTCGGATCCCGAACCCGAACATTTCCGGGAAGTTCGGCCGAACTTCTCGAACCCGAACATCCAGGTGTTCGCTCAACTCTAGTTACAGGGTGTCACTCACAAATACCTTGCAGATAAAACAATTCAATTTATTATTTTTCTGTGATATAATACTAGTTGCAAGCCAGTGTGTGTCTGGCCCAAAGGCTGTACAGTGGCCACTGGCTAGGCCACCATTCATATCGTTACAGGGTATCACTCACAAATAACTTGCATATAAAAAAATGCAATTTATTATTTTTCTGTGATATAATCCCAGTTGCAAGCCAGTGTGTGTCTGGCACACAGACTGTACTGTGGCCACTTGCTGCTAGGCCACCACTGATACCGTTACAGGGTGTCACTCACAAATACCTTGCAGATAAAATAAATTCAATTTATTATTTTTCTGTAATATAATCCTAGTTGCAAGCCAGTGTGTGTCTGGCCCACAGACTGTACTGTGGCCACTTGCTGCTAGGCCACCACTGATACCGTTTCAGGGTGTCACTCACAAATACCTTTCAGATAAAAAAAATCAATTTATTATTTTTCTGTGATATAATCCCAGTTGCAAGCCAGTGTGTGTCTGGCCCAAAGGCTGTACTGTGGCCACTGGCTAGGCCACCATTCATATCGTTACAGGGTATCACTCACAAATAACTTGCATATAAAAAAATGCAATTAATTATTTTTCTGTGATATAATTGCAGTTGCAAGCAGTGTGTGTCTGGCCCATAGACTGTACTGTGGCCACTGGCTAGGCCACCACTGATACCATTACAGGGTGTCACTCACAAATACTTTGCAGATAAAAAAAAAAAAATTTATTATTTTTCTGTGATATAATCCCAGTTGCAAGCCAGTGAGTTTCTGGCCCACAGACTGTACTGTGGCCACTGGCTAGGCCACCACTCATACAGTTACAGGGTGTCACTCACAAATACCTTGCAGATAAAAAAAATCATATTATTATTTTTCTATGATATAATCCCAGTTGCAAGCCAGTGTGTGTCTGGCCCACAGACTGTACTGTGGCCACTTGCTGCTAGGCAACCACTGATACAGTTACAGGGTGTCACTCACAAATACCTTGCAGATAAAATAAATTCAATTTATTATTTTTCTGTAATATAATCCCAGTTGCAAGCCAGTGTGTTTCTGGCCCACAGACTGTACTATGGCCGCTTGCTGCTAGGCCACCACTCATATCGTTACAGGGTGTCACTCACAAATACCTTGCATATAAAAAAATGCAATTAATTATTTTTCTGTGATATAATCCCAGTTGCAAGCCAGTGTGTGTCTGGCCCATAGACTATACTGTGGCCACTGGCTAGGCCACCACTGATACCATTACAGGGTGTCACTCACAAATACTTTGCAGATAAAAAAAATTATCTATTTATTATTTTTCTTTGATATAATCCGAGTTGCAAGCCAGTGTGTTTCTGGCCCAGAGACTGTGCTGTGGCCACTGGCTAGGCCACCACTCATACAGTTACAGGGTGTCACTCACAAATACCTTGCAGATAAAAAAATGCAATTACATTTTTTTCTGTGATATAATCCCAGTTGCAAGCCAGTGTGTGTCTGGCCCATAGACTGTACTGTGGCCACTGGCTAGGGCACCACTGATATCATTACAGGGTGTCACTCACAAATACTTTGCAGATAAAAAAAGAAATCTATTTATTATTTTTCTGTGATATAATCCCAGTTGCAAGCCAGTGTGTTTCTGGCATACAGACTGTACTGTGGCCACTGGCTAGGCTACCACTGATACCGTTACAGGGTGTCACTCACAAATACCTTGCAGATAAAATAAATTCAATTTATTATTTTTCTGTAATATAATCCCAGTTGCAAGCCAGTGTGTGTCTGGCCCACAGACTGTACTGTGGCCACTTGCTGCTAGGCCATCACTGATACCGTTTCAGGGTGTCACTCACAAATACCTTTCAGATAAAAAAAATCAATTTAGTATTTTTCTGTGATATAATCCCAGTTGCAAGCCAGTGTGTGTCTGGCCCACAGATTGTACTGTGGCCAATGGCTAGGCCACCACTCATACCGTTACAGGGTGTCACTCACAAATACCTTGCAGATAAAGCATTTGTATTTATTATTTTTCTGTGATATAATCCCAGTTGCAAGCCAGTGTGTGTCTGGCCCACAGACTGTACTGTGGCCACTTGCTGCTAGGCCACCACTGATACCGTTTCAGGGTGTCACTCACAAATACCTTTCAGATAAAAAAAATCAATTTATTATTTTTCTGTGATATAATCCCAGTTGCAAGCCAGTGTGTGTCTGGCCCACAGATTGTACTGTGGCCAATGGCTAGGCCACCACTCAAACCGTTACAGGGTGTCACTCACAAATACATTGCAGATAAAAAATGCAATAATTTTTTTTTCTGTGATATAATCCCAGTTGCAAGCCAGTGTGTGTCTGGCCCATAGACTGTACTGTGGCCACTGGCTAGGCCACCACTGATACCATTACAGGGTGTCACTCACAAATACTTTGCATATAAAAAAAAAATCAATTTATAATTTTTCTGTGCTATAATCCCAGTTGCAAGCCAGTGTGTGTCTGGCCCACAGACTGTACTGTGGCCACTTGCTGCTAGGCCACCACTGATACCGTTACAGGGTGTCACTCACAAATACCTTGCAGATAAAATAAATTCAATTTATAATTTTTCTGTGATATAATCCCAGTTGCAAGCCAGTGTATGTCTGGCCCACAGACTGTACTGTGGCCACTAGTAGGCCACCACTCATACCGATACAGGGTGTCACTCACAAATACCTTGCAGATGAAAAAATTCAATTAATTATTTTTCTGTGATATAATCCCAGTTGCAAGCCAGTGTGTGTCTGGCTCACAGACTGTACTGTGGCCATTGGCTAGGCCACCACTCATACCGTTACAGGGTGTCACTCACAAATACCTTGCAGATAAAAAAAAATTAATTTATTATTTTTCTGTGATATAATCCCAGTTGCAAGCTAGTGTGTGTCTGGCCCACAGACTGTACTGTGGCCACTTGCTGCTAGGCCACCACTGATACCGTTTCAGGGTGTCACTCACAAATACCTTGCAGATAAAAAAATGCAATTTATTATTTTTCTGTGATATAATCCCAGTTGCAAGCCAGTGTGTTTCTGGCCCACAGACTGTACTGTGGCCACTGGCTAGGCTTCCACTCATACAGTTACAGGGTGTCACTCACAAATACCTTGCAGATAAAAAAAATTCTATTTATTATTTTCTGTGATATAATTACAGTTGCAATCCAGTGTGTGTCTGGCCCACAGACTGTACTGTGGCCTTTGGCTAGGCCACCATTCATACCGTTACAGGGTGTCACTCACATATAAAAAAAAGCTATGTATTATTTTTCTGTGATATAATCCCAGTTGCAAGCCAGTGTGTGTCTGGCCCACAGACAGTACTGTGGCCACTGGCTAGGCCACCACTGATACCATTACAGGGTGTCACTCACAAATACCTTGCAGATAAAAAAATATGCAATTTATTATTTTTCTGTGATATAATCCCAGTTGCAAGCCAGTGTGTGTCTGGCCCACAGACAGTACTGTGGCCACTGGCTAGGCCACCACTGATACCATTACAGGGTGTCACTCACAAATACCTTACAGATAAAAAATTCAATTTATTATTTTTCTGTGCTATAATTCCAGTTGAAAGCCAGTGTGTGTCAGACCCACACAGACTGTACTGTTCCCACTCCCCACCACTTATGTAGGGTGGCACAGTACCTTGCACGCATAGTACCACTTATCTAAAAAAAATGACAGGCAGGCCACCCCGCAGGGGCCGTCGTGTTTGTGGTGCTGTGATTTCCACTGGCCCTGGAATAATGCCCAGTGTTCATAGGCCACGTACCCTGAACCCAAAAAATTCAAAGAAAATAGTTGACTGGCTTACACAGGACACCCATTCTTCAACAGCTTCCGCTAAGAACCTTGACGCACCATCCTCCTCCATCTCAGTTTGGTCACCTGCTCTCAAGTTACCACTCTCCAGCCCACCGCCACCACCACCACTACCACCACAGCCACCACAGCCACTTCACTTTATCCCTCAGAGGAGTTATTTACACATCAGTTGGATGAAATTAGTGATGCGCAAACATTATTGCCAGAGGATGTAGATAACAGGGATATGTCTCATTCAGGCAGCATTACACACATGGAGGTACAGTGTGATGATGATTATGATGTTGTACCCGCTGCTGCTTCCTTTGATGAGGTGTCAGATACAAGTGAAGCGGTTGATGATGACGATGTGTCCGTGGATGCCACGTGGGTGCCTGCTCGAAGAGAAGAAGAAGAGGGGGAATGTTCAGAAGGGGAGACAGAGAGAAGGAGGAGACGAGTTGGAAGCAGGGGGAGGTCGGCGCAAGGAGCTAGTGGCACAGTCAGACAGCATGTATCGGCACCTGGGGTCAGCCAGACAGCACGCCAATCAACGCATGCTGTTGCCACCACCAGAATGCTGTCATTGCAAAGTTCAGCAGTGTGGCATTTTTTTTGAGTGTCTGCCTCTGATAACAGCAATGCCATTTGCAACCTGTGCCAAAAGAAACTGAGTCGTGGGAAGTCCAACACCCACCTCGGTACAATGGGATCAACACATGAGTACTAGCAGCACACAAACTCAAAGCCACCATCCTCCTCCTGGTCCAGCATTTTCAGCCACGTCAACCACTGCTGTCCTTCTTGCCCCCTCTCAACCACCCGCCACTCCGCCTCTCACCTTCAACAGTTCCATCTCATCTGCCCACAGTCAGGTGTCTGTAAAGGAAATGTTTGAGCATAAGAAGCCAATGTCACAGAGTCACCCCCTTGCCCGGCGTCTGACAGCTGGCTTGACGGAACTCTTAGCCCGCCAACTTTTACCATACCAGCTGGTGGAGTCTGAGGCCTTCAAAAAATTTGTCGCTATTGGGACACCACAGTGGAAGGTACCCAGACAAAATTTTTTTTTTCAAAAAAGGCAATCCGAAACCTCTACTCAGTGATTAAACAGGAAGTCATGGCATCTCTGGCATACAGTGTTGGGGCAAGGGTCCATCTGACCACTGATACCTGGTCTGCAAAGCACAGTCAGGGCAGGTATATCACGTACACTGCGCATTGGGTCAACCTGCTGACGGCTGCCAAGCATGGAATGCGTGGCTCTGCATCGGAGTTGGTGACACTGCCTCAACTTGCAGGCAGGCCTACTGCCACCTCCTCTACTCCATTCTCTTCAATAACCTCTTCGGCTGAGTCCTCTTCTGCAGCGGCGTCTGGCTGCACATCAACTAAATCCCCCCAGCTCCCCAGGGGCTATTCCACATCCTGGATATGACAGTGTCACGCTGTCTTGGGGTTGACTTTCCTGAAAGCAGAGAGCCACACTGGACCAGCACTCCTGTCCGCCCTGAACGTACAGGTGGATCAGTGTCTGACCCCGCACCAACTGGAGATCGGCAAAGTGGTGTGTGACAATGGGAGCAATTTGTTGGCCGCATTGAATTTGGGCAAGTTGTCACATGTGCCGTGCATGGCACATGTGTTGAATCTCATCGTACAACGCTTTGTGTCTAAGTACCCAGGCTTACAGGACGTTCTCAAGCAGGCCAGGAAGGCGTGTGGCCATTTCAGGCGTTCCTACACGGCCATGGCGCACTTTTCAAACATTCAGCGCCGAAACAACATGCCAGTAAGGCGCTTGATTTGCGACAGCCAGACACGTTGGAATTCAACACTCCTAATGTTCGACCGCTTGCTCCAACAAGAAAAAGCTATCAACGAGCATTTGTATGACCGGGGTGTTAGGACAGCCTCTGCGGAGCTGGGAATTTTTTTGCCACGTTACTAGATGCTCATTTGCAATGACTGTAGGCTCATGCGTCCTTTTGAGGAGGTTGAAAACCTTAGAGAACGACTCGACTGACAGGTAGCAGACTACCTCGCCTTAACTGCAGATATCGACACTCTGTAGAGTGATGAACCCCTTGACTACTGGGTCGCCGGCTTGACCTGTGGCCTGAGCTATCCCAGTTTGCGATAGAACTTCTGACCTGCCCAGCTTCAAGTGTCCTGTCAGAAAGGACCTTCAGTGCAGCAGGAGTGACAAAAGAAGTCGCCTCGGTCAAATAAGTGTTGATTACCTCACCTTCATTAAGATGAATGAGGCATGGATCCCGAAGGGACTGACAGTGGGGAATACGTTTGACTAACAAAAGGCCTGATGACATTCCTTGGCCTCAAAATGGTCCCCACGCTGCTGTATTTAATGTCTGCATACCGGATGACTTTTGTGAATTCTCTGCCACCAACTACGGTTCAAGCTGCAATATTTTAGTCACCTTTCTGCCTGGAAAACATCAATTTTTCCGGCCGCTGCTACAGCAGTGGCTGCAACAATACCTAGTTTTTCAGGCATGTGTACATGCCTAATTTTTCTGGCCTCTGGTGCTGCACTGTGGCTGCAAAAACAAAACAAAAAAAAGGCACATACAAGTGTCAATTCCCCTTCGTGATTGCTACCTTGTTGTGGTGAAGGGGCTTGCGTATCACAATGAAGTGATCATCACCTCTATGATGATACCCCAGATGATAAGGCCGTTGCTTCAATATGATCAGACTAAAAGCGATCAGCTGGATAATTTTTCATTGAAAAAAACATTAATTTTCTTTTTTTTTTTAAGTTGTATGGGTTTTTAATACATAAAATAAAGAAATCATAATAAAGTCTCTTAATAGTTTATTAGAAATAATGCAGACAATTTAAAAAATCCCCATCAATTCCAATACAAAGCAAGTACAGAGCTCAGAATGAAATTATTTCAGGATGTTGTAATGGTTTGTTAATTCAACAATGGTTGATAAATTCGACACCGGCCCCCGATAGGGGACGTAACAGGGATTAAACTGATAGGAATAGTACTAGTTAAGACACCACTCATATAGGGTAAGGGTGTCACAGCACATTGCTCCGTGCACGCTCAGTGCCCCAACCTGGTTCCTAAAATCAATTCAGTTTGGTGTATCAGAGTTTGGTCTGTCACTGTGAAGGCAGTCGAAGGTACCCGGCCTAAATTTTTTTTCACAAAAGGCAATCCCTGATATGGGACGTAACAGGGATTAAACTGATGAGAAGAGAACTACAGAAAATACCACTCATATCGGGTGTGACAGTAAATTGCACGGCGCAGATGCAGTGACCGTGGATTCAAACAAAGGGGAGGGACCCAGCGTTTTTTTAACCATCTCCCCGTTC